>NC_092135.1:25629735-26276886 GCF_043159975.1 Macaca nemestrina | reverse complement strand
CTTTGAAGACTATAGGGCCAAAGGAAATATCCTCCGATGACAAAGAGAAAGAAGCTTTCCGAGAAACTACTTTGTGTTCTGTGAAATCATCTCACAGAGTTACAGCTTTCCTCTCAAGAAGCCTTTCGCTAATACAGTTCTTGTGGAATTGGCAAAGTGATATTTCGAAGCCCCTAGAGGGCTATGGTGAAAAAGGAAATAACCTCAGATGAAATCTGGAAAGAAGCTTTCTGAGAAACTGCTTAGTGTTCTGTGAATTCATCTCACAGAGTTACATGTGTATTCCGAGGATCTCTTTGCTAGCCTTCTTTCTGTGGAATCTGAGAACAGATATTTCGGATCCCTTTGAAGACTATAGGGCCAAAGGAAATATCCTCCGATAACAAAGAGAAAGAAGCTTTCTGAGAAACTTCTTTGTGTTCTGTGAAATCATCTCTCAGAGTTACAGCTTTCCCCTCAAGAAGCCTTTCGCTAAGACAGTTCTTGTGGAAATAGCAAAGTGATATTTGGAAGCCCATAGAGGACTCTGGTGAAAAAGGAAATATCCTCAGATGAAATCTTGAAAGAAGCTTTCTGAGAAACTGCTTAGTGTTCTGTCAATTCATCTCACACAGTTACATGTGTATTTCGAGGATCTCTTTACTAGCCCTATTTCTGTGGAATCTGAGAACAGATATTTCGGATCCCTTTGAAGACCATAGGGCCAAAGGAAATATCCTCCGATAACAAAGAGAAAGAAGCTTTCTGAGAAGCTTCTTTGTGTTCTGTGAAATCATCTCCCAGAGTTACAGCTTTCCCCTGAAAAAGCCTGTCGCTAAGACAGTTCTTGTGGAATTGGCAAAGTGATATTTTGAAGCCCATAGAGGGCTATGGTGAAAAAGGAAATATCCTCAGATGAAATCTGGAAAGAAGCTTTCTGAGAAACTGCTTAGTGTTCTGTTAATTCATCTCACAGAGTTACATGTGTATTTCGAGGATCTCTTTGCTAGCCTTCTTTCTGTGGAATCTGAGAACAGATATTTCTGATCCCTTTGAAGACTATAGGGCCAAAGGAAATATCCTCCGATAACAAAGAGAAAGAAGCTTTCTGATGATCTTCTTTGTGTTCTGTGAAATCATCTCACAGAGTTACAGCTTTCCCCTGAAGAAGCCTTTCGCTAAGACAGTTCTTGTGGAATTGCAAAGTGATATTTGGAAGCACATAGTGGGCTCTGGTGAAAAAGGAAATATCCTCAGATGAAATCTGGAAAGAAGCTTTCTGAGAAACTGCTTAGTGTTCTGTGAATTCATCTCACAGAGTTACATGTGTATTTCGAGGATCTCTTTGCTAGCCTTCTTTCTGTGGAATCTGAGAACAGATATTTCGGATCCCTTTGAAGACTATAGGGCCAAAGGAACTATCCTCCGATAACAAAGAGAAAGAAGCTTTCTGAGAAACTTCTTTGTGTTCTGTGAAATCATCTCACAGAGTTACAGCTTTCCCCTCAAGAAGCCTTTCTCTAAGACAGTTCTTGTGGAAATAGCAAAGTGATATTTGGAAGCCCATAGAGGACTCTGGTGAAAAAGGAAATATCCTCAGATGAAATCTTGAAAGAAGCTTTCTGAGAAACTGCTTAGTGTTCTGTTAATTCATCTCACACAGTTACATGTGTATTTCGAGGATCTCTTTGCTAGCCTTCTTTCTGTGGAATCTGACAACAGATATTTCGGATCCCTTTGAAGACTATAGGGCCAAAGGAAATATCCTCCGATAACAAAGAGAAAGAAGCTTTCTGAGGAACTTCTTTGTGTTCTGTGAAATCATCTCACAGAGTTACAGCTTTCCCCTCCAGAAGCCTTTCGCTAAGACAGTTCTTGTGGAATTGCAAAGTGATATTTGGAAGCCCATAGAGGGCTATCGTGAAAAAGGAAATATCCTCAGATGAAATGTGGAAAGAAGCTTTCTGAGAAACTGCTTAGTGTTCTGTTAATTCATCTCACAGGGTTACATGTGTATTTCGAGGATCTCTTTGCTAGCCTTCTTTCTGTGGAATCTGAGAAAAGATATCTCGGATCCCTTTGAAGACTATAGGGCCAAAGGAAATCTCCTCCGATAACAAAGAGAAAGAAGCTTTCTGAGAAACTTCTTTGTGTTCTGTGAAATCATCTCACAGAGTTACAGCTTTCCCCTCAGGAAGCCTTTCTCTAAAACAGGTCTTGTGGAATAGGAAAAGTGATATTTGTAAGCCCATAGAGGGCTATGGTGAAAAAGGAAATATCCTCAGATGAAATCTGGAAAGAAGCTTTCTGCGAAACTGCTTAGTGTTCTGTGAATTCATCTCACAGAGTTACATGGGTATTCCGAGGATCTCTTTGCTATCCTTATTTCTGTGGAATCTGAGAACAGATATTTCGGATCCCTTTGAAGACTATAGGGCCAAAGGAAATATCCTCCGATAACAAAGAGAAAGAAGCTTTCTGAGAAACTTCTTTGTGTTCTGTGAAATCATCTCACAGAGTTACAGCTTTCCCCTCAAGAAGCCTTTCGCTAAGACAGTTCTTCTGGAATTGGCAAAGTGATATTTGGAAGCTCAGAGAGGGCTATGGTGAAAAAGGAAATATCCTCTGATGAAAACTGGAAAGAAGCTTTCTGAGAAACTGCTTAGTGTTCTGTGAATTCATCTCACAGAGTTACATATGTATTTCGAGGATCTCTTTGCTAGCCCTATTTCTGTGGAATCTCAGAACAGATATTTCGGATCCCTTTGAAGACTATAGGGCCAAAGGAAATATCCTCCGATAACAAAGAGAAAGAAGCTTTCCGAGAAGCTTCTTTGTGTTCTGTGAAATCATCTCACAGAGTTACAGCTTTCCCCTGAAGAAGGCTTTCACTAAGACAGTTCTTGTGGAATTGGGAAAGTGATATTTGGAAGCCCATAGAGGGCTATGGTGAAAAAGGAAATATCCTCAGATGAAATCTGGAAAGAAGCTTTCTGAGAAAGTCCTTAGTGTTCTGTCAATTCATCTCACAGAGTTAAAAGTGTATTTCGAGGATCTCTTTGCTAGCCCTATTTCTTTCGAATCTGAGAACAGATATTTCGGATCCCTTTGAAGACTATAGGGCCAAAGGAAATATCCTCCGATAACAAAGAGAAAGAAGCTTTCTGAGAAACTTCTTTGTGTTCTGTGAAATCATCTCACAGAGTTACAGCTTTCCCCTCAAGAAGCCTTTCGCTAAGACAGTTCTTGTGGAATAGGAAAAGTGATATTTGGAAGCCCATAGAGGGCTCTGGTGAAAAAGGAAATATCCTCAGATGAAATCTGGAAAGAAGCTTTCTGAGAAAGTGCTTAGTGTTCTGTTAATTCATCTCACAGTGTTACATGTGTATATCAAGGATCTCTTTGCTAGCCTTCTTTCTGTGGAATCTGAGAACAGATATTTCGGATCCCTTTGAAGACTATAGGGCCAAAGGAAATATCCTCCGATAACAAAGAGAAAGAAGCTTTCTGAGGAACTTCTTTGTGTTCTGTGAAATCATCTCACAGAGTTACAGCTTTCCCCTCCAGAAGCCTTTCGCTAAGACAGTTCTTGTGGAATTGCAAAGTGATATTTGGAAGCCCATAGAGGGCTATCGTGAAAAAGGAAATATCCTCAGATGAAATCTGGAAATAAGCTTTGTGAGAAACTGCTTAGTGTTCTGAGAATTCATCTCAGAGAGTTACATGTGTATTTCGAGGATCTCTTTGCTAGCCTTCTTTCTGTGGAATCTGAGAACAGATATTTCGGATCCCTTTGAAGACTATAGGGCCAAAGGAAATATCCTCCGATAACAAAGAGAAAGAAGCTTTCTGAGAAACTTCTTTGTGTTCTGTTAAATCATCTCACAGAGTTACAGCTTTCCCCTCAAGAAGCCTTTCGCTAAGACAGTTCTTGTGGAATAGGAAAAGTGATATTTGGAAGCCCATAGAGGGCTCTGGTGAAAAAGGAAATATCCTCAGATGAAATCTGGAAAGAAGCTTTCTGAGAAAGTGCTTAGTGTTCTGTTAATTCATCTCACAGTGTTACATGTGTATATCAAGGATCTCTTTGCTAGCCTTCTTTCTGTGGAATCTGAGAACAGATATTTCGGATCCCTTTGAAGACTATAGGGCCAAAGGAAATATCCTCCGATAACAAAGAGAAAGAAGCTTTCTGAGAAACTTCTTTGTGTTCTGTGAAATCATCTCCCAGAGTTACAGCTTTCCCCTGAAGAAGCCTTTCGCTAAGACAGTTCTTGTGGAATTGGCAAAGTGATATTTGGAAGCCCATAGGGGGCTATGGTGAAAAAGGAAATATCCTCAGATGAAATCTGGAAAGAAGCTTTCTGAAAAACTGCTTAGTGTTCTGTGAATTCATCTCACAGAGTTACATGTGTATTTCGAGGATCTCTTTGCTAGCCTTCTTTCTGTGGAATCTGAGAACAGATATTTTGGATCCCTTTGAAGACTATAGGGCCAAAGGAAATATCCTCCGATAACAAAGAGAAAGAAGCTTTCTGAGAAGCTTCTTTGTGTTCTGTGAAATCATCTCACAGAGTTACAGCTTACCCCTCCAGAAGCCTTTCGCTAAGACAGTTCTTGTGGAAATAGCAAAGTGATATTTGGAAGCCCATAGAGGACTCTGGTGAAAAAGGAAATATCCTCAGATGAAATCTGGAAAGAAGCTTTCTGAGAAACTGCTTAGTATTCTGTTAATTCATCTCACACAGTTACATGTGTATTTCGAGGATCTCTTTGCTAGCCTTCTTTCTGTGAAATCTGAGAACAGATATTTCGGATCCCTTTGAAGACTATAGGGCCAAAGGAAATATCCTCCGATAACAAAGAGAAAGAAGCTTTCTGAGGAACTTCTTTGTGTTCTGTGAAATCATCTCACAGAGTTACAGCTTTCCCCTCCAGAAGCCTTTCGCTAAGACAGTTCTTGTGGAATTGCAAAGTGATATTTGGAAGCCCATAGAGGGCTATCGTGAAAAAGGAAATATCCTCAGATGAAATGTGGAAAGAAGCTTTCTGAGAAACTGCTTAGTGTTCTGTGAATTCATCTCACAGAGTTACATGTGTATTTCGAGGATCTCTTTGCTAGCCTTCTTTCTGTGGAATCTGAGAAAAGATATCTCGGATCCCTTTGAAGACTATAGGGCCAAAGGAAATCTCCTCCGATAACAAAGAGAAAGAAGCTTTCTGAGAAACTTCTTTGTGTTCTGTGAAATCATCTCACAGAGTTACAGCTTTCCCCTCAAAAGCCTTTCGCTAAAACAGGTCTTGTGGAATAGGAAAAGTGATATTTGTAAGCCCATAGAGGGCTATGGTGAAAAAGGAAATATCCTCAGATGAAATCTGGAAAGAAGCTTTCTGCGAAACTGCTTAGTGTTCTGTGAATTCATCTCACAGAGTTACATGGGTATTTCGAGGATCTCTTTGCTATCCTTCTTTCTGTGGAATCTGAGAACAGATATTTCGGATCCCTTTGAAGAATATAGGGCCAAAGGAAATATCCTCCGATAACAAAGAGAAAGAAGCTTTCTGAGAAACTTCTTTGTGTTCTGTGAAATCATCTCACAGAGTTACAGATTTCCCCTCAAGAAGCCTTTCGCTAAGACAGTTCTTGTGGAATTGGAAAAATGATATTTGGAAGCCCATGGAGGGCTTTGGTGAAAAAGAAAATATCGTCAGATGAAATCTGGAAAGAAGCTTTCTGAGAAACTGCTTTGTGTTCTGTGAATTCATCTCACAGAGTTACATGTGTATTTCGAGGATCTCTTTGCTAGCCTTCTTTCTGTGGAATCTGAGAACAGATATTTCGGTTCCCTTTGAAGACTATAGGGCCAAAGGAAATATCCTCCGATAACAAAGAGAAAGAAGCTTTCTGAGAAACTTCTTTGTGTTCTGAGAAATCATCTCACAGAGTTACAGCTTTCCCCTCCAGAAGCCTTTCGCTAAGACAGTTCTTGTGGAATTGGCAAAGTGATATTTGGAAGCCCATAGTGGGCTCTGGTGAAAAAGGAAATATCCTCAGATGAAATCTGGAAAGAAGCTTTCTGCGAAACTGCTTAGTGTTCTGTGAATTCATCTCACAGAGTTACATGTGTATTTCGAGGATCTCTTTGCTAGCCTTCTTTCTGTGGAATCTGAGAACAGATATTTCGGATCCCTTTGAAGACTATAGGGCCAAAGGAAATATCCTCCGATGACAAAGAGAAAGAAGCTTTCTGAGAAACTACTTTGTGTTCTGTGAAATCATCTCACAGAGTTACAGCTTTCCTCTCAAGAAGCCTTTCGCTAATACAGTTCTTGTGGAATTGGCAAAGTGATATTTCGAAGCCCCTAGAGGGCTATGGTGAAAAAGGAAATAACCTCAGATGAAATCTGGAAAGAAGCTTTCTGAGAAACTTCTTTGTGTTCTGTGAATTCATCTCACAGAGTTACATGTGTATTTCAAGGATCTCTTTACTAGCCCTATTTCTGTGGAATATGAGAACAGATATTTCGGATCCCTTTGAAGACCATAGGGCCAAAGGAAATATCCTCCGATAACAAAGAGAAAGAAGTTTTCTGAGAAGCTTCTTTGTGTTCTGTGAAATTATCTCCCAGAGTTACAGCTTTCCCCTGAAAAAGCCTGTCGCTAAGACAGTTCTTTGGAATTGGCAAAGTGATATTTGGAAGCCCATAGAGGGCTATGGTGAAAAAGGAAATATCCTCAGATGAAATCTGGAAAGAAGCTTTCTGAGAAACTGCTTAGTGTTCTGTTAATTCATCTCACAGAGTTACATGTGTATTTCGAGGATCTCTTTGCTAGCCTTCTTTCTGTGGAATCTGAGAACAGATATTTCTGATCCCTTTGAAGACTATAGGGCCAAAGGAAATATCCTCCGATAACAAAGAGAAAGAAGCTTTCTGATGATCTTCTTTGTGTTCTGTGAAATCATCTCACAGAGTTACAGCTTTCCCCTGAAGAAGCCTTTCGCTAAGACAGTTCTTGTGGAATTGCAAAGTGATATTTGGAAGCCCATAGTGGGCTCTGGTGAAAAAGGAAATATCCTCAGATGAAATCTGGAAAGAAGCTTTCTGAGAAACTGCTTAGTGTTCTGTGAATTCATCTCACAGAGTTACATGTGTATTTCGAGGATCTCTTTGCTAGCCTTCTTTCTGTGGAATCTGAGAACAGATATTTCGGATCCCTTTGAAGACTATAGGGCCAAAGGAACTATCCTCCGATAACAAAGAGAAAGAAGCTTTCTGAGAAACTTCTTTGTGTTCTGTGAAATCATCTCACAGAGTTACAGCTTTCCCCTCAAGAAGCCTTTCGCTAAGACAGTTCTTGTGGAAATAGCAAAGTGATATTTGGAAGCCCATAGAGGACTCTGGTGAAAAAGGAAATATCCTCAGATGAAATCTTGAAAGAAGCTTTCTGAGAAACTGCTTAGTGTTCTGTTAATTCATCTCACACAGTTACATGTGTATTTCGAGGATCTCTTTGCTAGCCTTCTTTCTGTGGAATCTGAGAACAGATATTTCGGATCCCTTTGAAGACTATAGGGCCAAAGGAAATATCCTCCGATAACAAAGAGAAAGAAGCTTTCTGAGGAACTTCTTTGTGTTCTGTGAAATCATCTCACAGAGTTACAGCTTTCCCCTCCAGAAGCCTTTCGCTAAGACAGTTCTTGTGGAATTGCAACGTGATATTTGGAAGCCCATAGAGGGCTATCGTGAAAAAGGAAATATCCTCAGATGAAATGTGGAAAGAAGCTTTCTGAGAAACTGCTTAGTGTTCTGTGAATTCATCTCACAGGGTTACATGTGTATTTCGAGGATCTCTTTGCTAGCCTTCTTTCTGTGGAATCTGAGAAAAGATATCTCGGATCCCTTTGAAGACTATAGGGCCAAAGGAAATATCCTCCGATAACAAAGAGAAAGAAGCTTTCTGAGAAACTTCTTTGTGTTCTGTGAAATCATGTCACAGAGTTACAGCTTTCCCCTCAGGAAGCCTTTCTCTAAAACAGGTCTTGTGGAATAGGAAAAGTGATATTTGTAAGCCCATAGAGGGCTATGGTGAAAAAGGAAATATCCTCAGATGAAATCTGGAAAGAAGCTTTCTGCGAAACTGCTTAGTGTTCTGTGAATTCATCTCACAGAGTTACATGGGTATTCCGAGGATCTCTTTGCTATCCTTATTTCTGTGGAATCTGAGAACAGATATTTCGGATCCCTTTGAAGACTATAGGGCCAAAGGAAATATCCTCCGATAACAAAGAGAAAGAAGCTTTCTGAGAAACTTCTTTGTGTTCTGTGAAATCACCTCACAGAGTTACAGCTTTCCCCTCAAGAAGCCTTTCGCTAAGACAGTTCTTCTGGAATTGGCAAAGTGATATTTGGAAGCTCAGAGAGGGCTATGGTGAAAAAGGAAATATCCTCTGATGAAAACTGGAAAGAAGCTTTCTGAGAAACTGCTTAGTGTTCTGTGAATTCATCTTACAGAGTTACATATGTATTTCGAGGATCTCTTTGCTAGCCCTATTTCTGTGGAATCTGAGAACAGATATTTCGGATCCCTTTGAAGACTATAGGGCCAAAGGAAATATCCTCCGATAACAAAGAGAAAGAAGCTTTCTGAGAAACTTCTTTGTGTTCTGTTAAATCATCTCACAGAGTTACAGCTTTCCCCTCAAGAAGCCTTTCGCTAAGACAGTTCTTGTGGAATAGGAAAAGTGATATTTGGAAGCCCATAGAGGGCTCTGGTGAAAAAGGAAATATCCTCAGATGAAATCTGATAAGAAGCTTTCTGAGAAAGTGCTTAGTGTTCTGTTAATTCATCTCACAGTGTTACATGTGTATATCAAGGATCTCTTTGCTAGCCTTCTTTCTGTGGAATCTGAGAACAGATATTTCGGATCCCTTTGAAGACTATAGGGCCAAAGGAAATATCCTCCGATAACAAAGAGAAAGAAGCTTTCTGAGAAACTTCTTTGTGTTCTGTGAAATCATCTCCCAGAGTTACAGCTTTCCCCTGAAGAAGCCTTTCGCTAAGACAGTTCTTGTGGAATTGGCAAAGTGATATTTGGAAGCCCATAGGGGGCTATGGTGAAAAAGGAAATATCCTCAGATGAAATCTGGAAAGAAGCTTTCTGAAAAACTGCTTAGTGTTCTGTGAATTCATCTCACAGAGTTACATGTGTATTTCGAGGATCTCTTTGCTAGCCTTCTTTCTGTGGAATCTGAGAACAGATATTTCGGTTCCCTTTGAAGACTATAGGGCCAAAGGAAATATCCTCCGATAACAAAGAGAAAGAAGCTTTCTGAGAAACTTCTTTGTGTTCTGAGAAATCATCTCACAGAGTTACAGCTTTCCCCTCCAGAAGCCTTTCGCTAAGACAGTTCTTGTGGAATTGGCAAAGTGATATTTGGAAGCCCATAGTGGGCTCTGGTGAAAAAGGAAATATCCTCAGATGAAATCTGGAAAGAAGCTTTCTGCGAAACTGCTTAGTGTTCTGTGAATTCATCTCACAGAGTTACATGTGTATTTCGAGGATCTCTTTGCTAGCCTTCTTTCTGTGGAATCTGAGAACAGATATTTCGGATCCCTTTGAAGACTATAGGGCCAAAGGAAATATCCTCCGATGACAAAGAGAAAGAAGCTTTCTGAGAAACTACTTTGTGTTCTGTGAAATCATCTCACAGAGTTACAGCTTTCCTCTCAAGAAGCCTTTCGCTAATACAGTTCTTGTGGAATTGGCAAAGTGATATTTCGAAGCCCCTAGAGGGCTATGGTGAAAAAGGAAATAACCTCAGATGAAATCTGGAAAGAAGCTTTCTGAGAAACTTCTTTGTGTTCTGTGAATTCATCTCACAGAGTTACATGTGTATTTCAAGGATCTCTTTACTAGCCCTATTTCTGTGGAATATGAGAACAGATATTTCGGATCCCTTTGAAGACCATAGGGCCAAAGGAAATATCCTCCGATAACAAAGAGAAAGAAGTTTTCTGAGAAGCTTCTTTGTGTTCTGTGAAATTATCTCCCAGAGTTACAGCTTTCCCCTGAAAAAGCCTGTCGCTAAGACAGTTCTTTGGAATTGGCAAAGTGATATTTGGAAGCCCATAGAGGGCTATGGTGAAAAAGGAAATATCCTCAGATGAAATCTGGAAAGAAGCTTTCTGAGAAACTGCTTAGTGTTCTGTTAATTCATCTCACAGAGTTACATGTGTATTTCGAGGATCTCTTTGCTAGCCTTCTTTCTGTGGAATCTGAGAACAGATATTTCTGATCCCTTTGAAGACTATAGGGCCAAAGGAAATATCCTCCGATAACAAAGAGAAAGAAGCTTTCTGATGATCTTCTTTGTGTTCTGTGAAATCATCTCACAGAGTTACAGCTTTCCCCTGAAGAAGCCTTTCGCTAAGACAGTTCTTGTGGAATTGCAAAGTGATATTTGGAAGCCCATAGTGGGCTCTGGTGAAAAAGGAAATATCCTCAGATGAAATCTGGAAAGAAGCTTTCTGAGAAACTGCTTAGTGTTCTGTGAATTCATCTCACAGAGTTACATGTGTATTTCGAGGATCTCTTTGCTAGCCTTCTTTCTGTGGAATCTGAGAACAGATATTTCGGATCCCTTTGAAGACTATAGGGCCAAAGGAACTATCCTCCGATAACAAAGAGAAAGAAGCTTTCTGAGAAACTTCTTTGTGTTCTGTGAAATCATCTCACAGAGTTACAGCTTTCCCCTCAAGAAGCCTTTCGCTAAGACAGTTCTTGTGGAAATAGCAAAGTGATATTTGGAAGCCCATAGAGGACTCTGGTGAAAAAGGAAATATCCTCAGATGAAATCTTGAAAGAAGCTTTCTGAGAAACTGCTTAGTGTTCTGTTAATTCATCTCACACAGTTACATGTGTATTTCGAGGATCTCTTTGCTAGCCTTCTTTCTGTGGAATCTGAGAACAGATATTTCGGATCCCTTTGAAGACTATAGGGCCAAAGGAAATATCCTCCGATAACAAAGAGAAAGAAGCTTTCTGAGGAACTTCTTTGTGTTCTGTGAAATCATCTCACAGAGTTACAGCTTTCCCCTCAGGAAGCCTTTCTCTAAAACAGGTCTTGTGGAATAGGAAAAGTGATATTTGTAAGCCCATAGAGGGCTATGGTGAAAAAGGAAATATCCTCAGATGAAATCTGGAAAGAAGCTTTCTGCGAAACTGCTTAGTGTTCTGTGAATTCATCTCACAGAGTTACATGGGTATTCCGAGGATCTCTTTGCTATCCTTATTTCTGTGGAATCTGAGAACAGATATTTCGGATCCCTTTGAAGACTATAGGGCCAAAGGAAATATCCTCCGATAACAAAGAGAAAGAAGCTTTCTGAGAAACTTCTTTGTGTTCTGTGAAATCACCTCACAGAGTTACAGCTTTCCCCTCAAGAAGCCTTTCGCTAAGACAGTTCTTCTGGAATTGGCAAAGTGATATTTGGAAGCTCAGAGAGGGCTATGGTGAAAAAGGAAATATCCTCTGATGAAAACTGGAAAGAAGCTTTCTGAGAAACTGCTTAGTGTTCTGTGAATTCATCTTACAGAGTTACATATGTATTTCGAGGATCTCTTTGCTAGCCCTATTTCTGTGGAATCTGAGAACAGATATTTCGGATCCCTTTGAAGACTATAGGGCCAAAGGAAATATCCTCCGATAACAAAGAGAAAGAAGCTTTCCGAGAAGCTTCTATGTGTTCTGTGAAATCATCTCACAGAGTTACAGCTTTCCCCTGAAGAAGGCTTTCACTAAGACAGTTCTTGTGGAATTGGGAAAGTGATATTTGGAAGCCCATAGAGGGCTATGGTGAAAAAGGAAATATCCTCAGATGAAATCTGGAAAGAAGCTTTCTGAGAAAGTGCTTAGTGTTCTGTCAATTCATCTCACAGAGTTAAAAGTGTATTTCGAGGATCTCTTTGCTAGCCCTATTTCTTTCGAATCTGAGAACAGATATTTCGGATCCCTTTGAAGACTATAGGGCCAAAGGAAATATCCTCCGATAACAAAGAGAAAGAAGCTTTCTGAGAAACTTCTTTGTGTTCTGTGAAATCATCTCACAGAGTTACAGCTTTCCCCTCAAGAAGCCTTCCGCTAAAACAGGTCTTGTGGAATTGGCAAAGTGATATTTGGAAGCCCATAGAGGACTCTGGTGAAAAAGGAAATATCCTCAGATGAAATCTGGAAAGAAGCTTTCTGCGAAACTGCTTAGTGTTCTGTGAATTCATCTCACAGAGTTACATGGGTATTTCGAGGATCTCTTTGCTATCCTTCTTTCTGTGGAATCTGAGAACAGATATTTCGGATCTCTTTGAAGAATATAGGGCGAAAGGAAATATCCTCCGATAAAAAAGAGAAAGAAGCTTTCTGAGAAAATTCTTTGTGTTCTGTGAAATCATCTCACAGAGTTACAGCTTTCCCCTCAAGAAGCCTTTCGCTAAGACAGTTCTTGTGGAATTGGCAAAATGATATTTGGAAGCCCATGGAGGGCTATGGTGAAAAAGAAAATATCCTCAGATGAAATCTGGAAAGAAGCTTTCTGAGAAACTGCTTTGTGTTCTGTGATTTCATCTCACAGAGTTACATGTGTATTTCGAGGATCTCTTTGCTACCCTTCTTTCTGTGGAATCTGAGAACAGATATTTCGGATCCCTTTGAAGACTATAGGGCCAAAGGAAATATCCTCCGATAACAAAGAGAAAGAAGCTTTCTGAGAAACTTCTTTGTGTTCTGTGAAATCATCTCACAGAGTTACAGCTTTCCCCTCAAGAAGCCTTTCGCTAAGACAGTTCTTGTGGAATTGGCAAAGTGATATTTGGAAGCCCATAGTGGGCTCTGGTGAAAAAGGAAATATCCTCAGATGAAATCTGGAAAGAAGCTTTCTGCGAAACTGCTTAGTGTTCTGTGAATTCATCTCACAGAGTTACATGTGAATTTCGAGGATCTCTTTGCTAGCCTTCTTTCTGTGGAATCTGAGAACAGATATTTCGGATCCCTTTGAAGACTATAGGGCCAAAGGAAATATCCTCCGATGACAAAGAGAAAGAAGCTTTCCGAGAAACTACTTTGTGTTCTGTGAAATCATCTCACAGAGTTACAGCTTTCCTCTCAAGAAGCCTTTCGCTAATACAGTTCTTGTGGAATTGGCAAAGTGATATTTCGAAGCCCCTAGAGGGCTATGGTGAAAAAGGAAATAACCTCAGATGAAATCTGGAAAGAAGCTTTCTGAGAAACTGCTTAGTGTTCTGTGAATTCATCTCACAGAGTTACATGTGTATTCCGAGGATCTCTTTGCTAGCCTTCTTTCTGTGGAATCTGAGAACAGATATTTCGGATCCCTTTGAAGACTATAGGGCCAAAGGAAATATCCTCCGATAACAAAGAGAAAGAAGCTTTCTGAGAAACTTCTTTGTGTTCTGTGAAATCATCTCTCAGAGTTACAGCTTTCCCCTCAAGAAGCCTTTCGCTAAGACAGTTCTTGTGGAAATAGCAAAGTGATATTTGGAAGCCCATAGAGGACTCTGGTGAAAAAGGAAATATCCTCAGATGAAATCTTGAAAGAAGCTTTCTGAGAAACTGCTTAGTGTTCTGTCAATTCATCTCACACAGTTACATGTGTATTTCGAGGATCTCTTTACTAGCCCTATTTCTGTGGAATCTGAGAACAGATATTTCGGATCCCTTTGAAGACCATAGGGCCAAAGGAAATATCCTCCGATAACAAAGAGAAAGAAGCTTTCTGAGAAGCTTCTTTGTGTTCTGTGAAATCATCTCCCAGAGTTACAGCTTTCCCCTGAAAAAGCCTGTCGCTAAGACAGTTCTTGTGGAATTGGCAAAGTGATATTTGGAAGTCCATAGAGGGCTATTGTGAAAAAGGAAATATCCTCAGATGAAATCTGGAAAGAAGCTTTCTGAGAAACTGCTTAGTGTTCTGTTAATTCATCTCACAGAGTTACATGTGTATTTCGAGGATCTCTTTGCTAGCCTTCTTTCTGTGGAATCTGAGAACAGATATTTCGGATCCCTTTGAAGACTATAGGGCCAAAGGAAATATCCTCCGATAACAAAGAGAAAGAAGCTTTCTGATGATCTTCTTTGTGTTCTGTGAAATCATCTCACAGAGTTACAGCTTTCCCCTGAAGAAGCCTTTCGCTAAGACAGTTCTTGTGGAATTGCAAAGTGATATTTGGAAGCCCATAGTGGGCTCTGGTGAAAAAGGAAATATCCTCAGATGAAATCTGGAAAGAAGCTTTCTGAGAAACTGCTTAGTGTTCTGTGAATTCATCTCACAGAGTTACATGTGTATTTCGAGGATCTCTTTGCTAGCCTTCTTTCTGTGGAATCTGAGAACAGATATTTCGGATCCCTTTGAAGACTATAGGGCCAAAGGAACTATCCTCCGATAACAAAGAGAAAGAAGCTTTCTGAGAAGCTTCTTTGTGTTCTGTGAAATCATCTCACAGAGTTACAGCTTTCCCCTCAAGAAGCCTTTCGCTAAGACAGTTCTTGTGGAAATAGCAAAGTGATATTTGGAAGCCCATAGAGGACTCTGGTGAAAAAGGAAATATCCTCAGATGAAATCTTGAAAGAAGCTTTCTGAGAAACTGCTTAGTGTTCTGTTAATTCATCTCACACAGTTACATGTGTATTTCGAGGATCTCTTTGCTAGCCTTCTTTCTGTGGAATCTGAGAACAGATATTTCGGATCCCTTTGAAGACTATAGGGCCAAAGGAAATATCCTCCGATAACAAAGAGAAAGAAGCTTTCTGAGGAACTTCTTTGTGTTCTGTGAAATCATCTCACAGAGTTACAGCTTTCCCCTCCAGAAGCCTTTCGCTAAGACAGTTCTTGTGGAATTGCAAAGTGATATTTGGAAGCCCATAGAGGGCTATCGTGAAAAAGGAAATATCCTCAGATGAAATGTGGAAAGAAGCTTTCTGAGAAACTGCTTAGTGTTCTGTGAATTCATCTCACAGAGTTACATGTGTATTTCGAGGATCTCTTTGCTAGCCTTCTTTCTGTGGAATCTGAGAAAAGATATCTCGGATCCCTTTGAAGACTATAGGGCCAAAGGAAATATCCTCCGATAACAAAGAGAAAGAAGCTTTCTGAGAAACTTCTTTGTGTTCTGTGAAATCATCTCACAGAGTTACAGCTTTCCCCTCAGGAAGCCTTTCTCTAAAACAGGTCTTGTGGAATAGGAAAAGTGATATTTGTAAGCCCATAGAGGGCTATGGTGAAAAAGGAAATATCCTCAGATGAAATCTGGAAAGAAGCTTTCTGCGAAACTGCTTAGTGTTCTGTGAATTCATCTCACAGAGTTACATGGGTATTCCGAGGATCTCTTTGCTATCCTTATTTCTGTGGAATCTGAGAACAGATATTTCGGATCCCTTTGAAGACTATAGGGCCAAAGGAAATATCCTCCGATAACAAAGAGAAAGAAGCTTTCTGAGAAACTTCTTTGTGTTCTGTGAAATCATCTCACAGAGTTACAGCTTTCCCCTCAAGAAGCCTTTCGCTAAGACAGTTCTTCTGGAATTGGCAAAGTGATATTTGGAAGCTCAGAGAGGGCTATGGTGAAAAAGGAAATATCCTCTGATGAAAACTGGAAAGAAGCTTTCTGAGAAACTGCTTAGTGTTCTGTGAATTCATCTCACAGAGTTACATATGTATTTCGAGGATCTCTTTGCTAGCCCTATTTCTGTGGAATCTGAGAACAGATATTTCGGATCCCTTTGAAGACTATTGGGCCAAAGGAAATATCCTCCGATAACAAAGAGAAAGAAGCTTTCCGAGAAGCTTCTTTGTGTTCTGTGAAATCATCTCACAGAGTTACAGCTTTCCCCTGAAGAAGTCTTTCACTAAGACAGTTCTTGTGGAATTGGGAAAGTGATATTTGGAAGCCCATAGAGGGCTATGGTGAAAAAGGAAATATCCTCAGATGAAATCTGGAAAGAAGCTTTCTGAGAAAGTGCTTAGTGTTCTGTCAATTCATCTCACAGAGTTAAAAGTGTATTTCGAGGATCTCTTTGCTAGCCCTATTTCTTTCGAATCTGAGAACAGATATTTCGGATCCCTTTGAAGACTATAGGGCCAAAGGAAATATCCTCCGATAACAAAGAGAAAGAAGCTTTCTCAGAAACTTCTTTGTGTTCTGTGAAATCATCTCACAGAGTTACAGCTTTCCCCTCAAGAAGCCTTTCGCTAAAACAGGTCTTGTGGAATTGGCAAAGTGGTATTTGGAAGCCCATAGAGGACTCTGGTGAAAAAGGAAATATCCTCAGATGAAATCTGGAAAGAAGCTTTCTGCGAAACTGCTTAGTGTTCTGTGAATTCATCTCACAGAGTTACATGGGTATTTCGAGGATCTCTTTGCTATCCTTCTTTCTGTGGAATCTGAGAACAGATATTTCGGATCTCTTTGAAGAATATAGGGCGAAAGGAAATATCCTCCGATAAAAAAGAGAAAGAAGCTTTCTGTGAAAATTCTTTGTGTTCTGTGAAATCATCTCACAGAGTTCCAGCTTTCCCCTCAAGAAGCCTTTCGCTAAGACAGTTCTTGTGGAATTGGCAAAATGATATTTGGAAGCCCATGGAGGGCTATGGTGAAAAAGAAAATATCCTCAGATGAAATCTGGAAAGAAGCTTTCTGAGAAACTGCTTTGTGTTCTGTGATTTCATCTCACAGAGTTACATGTGTATTTCGAGGATCTCTTTGCTACCCTTCTTTCTGTGGAATCTGAGAACAGATATTTCGGATCCCTTTGAAGACTATAGGGCCAAAGGAAATATCCTCCGATAACAAAGAGAAAGAAGCTTTCTGAGAAACTTCTTTGTGTTCTGTGAAATCATCTCACAGAGTTACAGCTTTCCCCTCCAGAAGCCTTTCGCTAAGACAGTTCTTGTGGAATTGTCAAAGTGATATTTGGAAGCCCATAGGGGGCTCTGATGAAAAAGGAAATATCCTCAGATGAAATCTGGAAAGAAGCTTTCTGCGAAACTGCTTAGTGTTCTGTGAATTCATCTCACAGAGTTACATGTGTATTTCGAGGATCTCTTTGCTAGCCTTCTTTCTGTGGAGTCTCAGAACAGATATTTCGGATCCCTTTGAAGACTATAGGGCCAAAGGAAATATCCTCCGATAACAAAGAGAAAGAAGCTTTCCGAGAAACTACTTTGTGTTCTGTGAAATCATCTCACAGAGTTACAGCTTTCCTCTCAAGAAGCCTTTCGCTAATACAGTTCTTGTGGAATTGGCAAAGTGATATTTCGAAGCCCCTAGAGGGCTATGGTGAAAAAGGAAATAACCTCAGATGAAATCTGGAAAGAAGCTTTCTGAGAAAATGCTTAGTGTTCTGTGAATTCATCTCACAGAGTTACATGTGTATTCCGAGGATCTCTTTGCTAGCCTTCTTTCTGTGGAATCTGAGAACAGATATTTAGGATCCCTTTGAAGACTATAGGGCCAAAGGAAATATCCTCCGATAACAAAGAGAAAGAAGCTTTCTGAGGAACTTCTTTGTGTTCTGTGAAATCATCTCACAGAGTTACAGCTTTCCGCTCAAGAAGCCTTTCGCTAAGACAGTTCTTGTGGAATTGGCAAAGTGATATTTGGAAGCCCCTAGAGGGCTATAGTGAAAAAGTAAATATCATCAGATGAAATCTTGAAAGAAGCTTTCTGAGAAACTGCTTTGTGTTCTGTGAATTCATCTCACAGAGTTACATGTGTATTTCGAGGATCTCTTTGCTAGCCTTCTGTCTGTGGAATCTGAGAACAGATATTTCGGTTCCCTTTGAAGACTATAGGGCCAAAGGAAATCTCCTCCGATAAAAAAGAGAAAGAAGCTTTCTGAGAAACTTCTTTGTGTTCTGAGAAATCATCTCACAGAGTTACAGCTTTCCCCTCAAGAAGCCTTTCGCTAAGACAGTTCTTGTGGAATTGGCAAAGTGATATTTGGAAGCCCATAGTGGGCTCTGGTGAAAAAGGAAATATCCTCAGATGAAATCTGGAAAGAAGCTTTCTGCGAAACTGCTTAGTGTTCTGTGAATTCATCTCACAGAGTTACATGTGTATTTCGAGGATCTCTTTGCTAGCCTTCTTTCTGTGGAATCTGAGAACAGATATTTCGGATCCCTTTGAAGACTATAGGGCCAAAGGAAATATCCTCCGATAACAAAGAGAAAGAAGCTTTCTGAGAAGCTTCTTTGTGTTCTGTGAAATCATCTTACAGAGTTACAGCTTTCCCCTGAAGAAGCCTTTCGCTAAGACAGTTCTTGTGGAATTGGCAAAGTGATATTTGGAAGCCCATAGAGGGCTATGGTGAAAAAGGAAATATCCTCAGATGAAATCTGGAAAGAAGCTTTCTGAGAAACTGCTTAGTGTTCTGTTAATTCATCTCACAGTGTTACATGTGTATATCAAGGATCTCTTTGCTAGCCTTCTTTCTGTGGAATCTGAGAACAGATATTTCGGATCCCTTTGAAGACTATAGGGCCAAAGGAAATACCCTCCTATAACAAAGATAAAGAAGTTGTCTGAGAAACTTCTTTGTGTTCTGTGAAATCATCTCACAGAGTTACAGCTTTCCCCTGAAGAAGCCTTTCGCTAAGACAGTTCTTGTGGAATTGGCAAAGTGATATTTGGAAGCCCATAGCGGGCTATGGTGAAAAAGGAAATATCCTCAGATGAAATCTGGAAAGAAGCTTTCTGAGAAACTGCTTAGTGTTCTGTGAATTCATCTCACAGAGTTACATGTGTATTTCGAGGATCTCTTTGCTAGCCTTCTTTCTGTGGAATCTGAGAACAGATATTTCAGATCCCTTTGAAGACTATAGGGCCAAAGGAAATATCCTCCGATAACAAAGAGAAAGAAGCTTTCTGAGAAACTTCTTTGTGTTCTGTTAAATCATCTCACGGAGTTACAGGTTTCACGTGAAGAAGCCTTTCGCTAAGACAGTTCTTGTGGAATTGGCAAAGTGATATTTGGAAGCCCTTAGAGGGCTATCGTGAAAAAGGAAATATCCTCAGATGAAATCTGGAAAGAAGCTTTCTGAAAAACTGTAGTGTTCTGTCAATTCTTCTCACAGAGTTACTAGTGTATTTCGAGGATCTCTTTGCTAGCCCTATTTCTTTCGAATCTGAGAACAGATATTTCGGATCTGTTTGAAGACTGTAGGGCCAAAGGAAATATCCTTGGATAACGAAGAGAAAGAAGCTTTCTGAGAAACTTCTTTGTGTTCTGTGAAATCATCTCACAGAGTTACAGCTTTCCCTTCAAGAAGCCTTTCGCTAAGACAGTTCTTGTGGAATTGGCAAAGTGATATTTGGAAGCCCATTGAGGGCTATGTTGAAAAAGGAAATATCCTCTGATGAAATCTGGAAAGAAGCTTTCTGAGAAATTGCTTAGTGTTCTGTGAATTCATCTCACAGAGTTACATGTTTATTTCGAGGATCTCTTTGCTAGCCTTCTTTCTCTGGAATCTGAGAATAGTTATTACGGTTCCCTTTGAAGACTATAGGGCCAAAGGAAATATCCTCCGATAACAGAGAGAAAGAAGCTTTCTGAGAAACTTCTTTGTGTTCTGTGAAATCATCTCCCAGAGTTACAGCTTTCCCCTCAAGAAGCCTTTCTCTAAGACAGTTCTTGTGGAATTGGCAAAGTGATATTTTGAAGCCCATAGAGGGCTATGGTGAAAAAGGAAATATCCTCAGATGAAATATGGAAAGAAGCCTTCTGAGAAACTGCTTAGTGTTCTGTTAATTCATCTCACAGAGTTACAGGTGTAATTCGAGTATCTCCTTGCTAGCCTTCTTTTTGTGGAATCTGAGAACAGATATTTCGGATCCCTTTGAAGACTATAGGGCCAAAGGAAATATCCTCCGATAACAAAGAGAAAGAAGCTTTCTGAGAAACTTCTTTGTGTTCTGTGAAATCATCTCTCAGAGTTACAGCTTTCCCCTCAGGAAGACTTTCGCTAAGACAGTTCTTGTGGAATTGGCAAAGTGATATTTGGAAGCCCAGAGAGGGCTATGGGGAAAAAGGAAATATCCTCAGATGAAATCTGGAAAGAAGCTTTCTGAGAAACTGCTTAGTGTTCTGTGAATTCATCTCACAGAGTTACATGTGTATTTCGAGGATCTCTTTCCTAGCCCTATTTCTGTGGAATTTGAGAACAGATATTTCGGATCCCTTTGAAGACTATAGGGCCAAAGGAAATATCCTCCGATAACAAAGAGAAAGAAGCTTTCCGAGAAGCTTCTTTGTGTTCTGTGAAATCATCTCACAGACTTACAGCTTTCCCCTGAAGAAGCCTTTCACTAAGACAGTTCTTGTGGAATTGGGAAAGTGATATTTGGAAGCCCATAGAGGGCTATGGTGAAAAAGGAAATATCCTCAGATGAAATCTGGAAAGAAGCTTTCTGAGAAAGTGCTTAGTGTTCTGTCAATTCATCTCACAGAGTTAAAAGTGTATTTCGAGGATCTCTTTGCTAGCCCTATTTCTTTCGAATCTGAGAACAGATATTTCGGATCCCTTTGAAGACTATAGGGCCAAAGGAAATATCCTCCGATAACAAAGAGAAAGAAGCTTTCTGAGAAACTTCTTTGTGTTCTGTGAAATCATCTCACAGAGTTACAGCTTTCCCCTCAAGAAGCCTTTCGCTAAAACAGGTCTTGTGGAATTGGCAAAGTGGTATTTGGAAGCCCATAGAGGACTCTGGTGAAAAAGGAAATATCCTCAGATGAAATCTGGAAAGAAGCTTTCTGCGAAACTGCTTAGTGTTCTGTGAATTCATCTCACAGAGTTACATGGGTATTTCGAGGATCTCTTTGCTATCCTTCTTTCTGTGGAATCTGAGAACAGATATTTCGGATCTCTTTGAAGAATATAGGGCGAAAGGAAATATCCTCCGATAAAAAAGAGAAAGAAGCTTTCTGAGAAAATTCTTTGTGTTCTGTGAAATCATCTCACAGAGTTACAGCTTTCCCCTCAAGAAGCCTTTCGCTAAGACAGTTCTTGTGGAATTGGCAAAATGATATTTGGAAGCCCATGGAGGGCTATGGTGAAAAAGAAAATATCCTCAGATGAAATCTGGAAAGAAGCTTTCTGAGAAACTGCTTTGTGTTCTGTGATTTCATCTCACAGAGTTACATGTGTATTTCGAGGATCTCTTTGCTACCCTTCTTTCTGTGGAATCTGAGAACAGATATTTCGGATCCCTTTGAAGACTATAGGTCCAAAGGAAATATCCTCCGATAACAAAGAGAAAGAAGCTTTCTGAGAAACTTCTTTGTGTTCTGTGAAATCATCTCACAGAGTTACAGCTTTCCCCTCCAGAAGCCTTTCGCTAAGACAGTTCTTGTGGAATTGGCAAAGTGATATTTGGAAGCCCATAGGGGGCTCTGATGAAAAAGGAAATATCCTCAGATGAAATCTGGAAAGAAGCTTTCTGCGAAACTGCTTAGTGTTCTGTGAATTCATCTCATAGAGTTACATGTGTATTTCGAGGATCTCTTTGCTAGCCTTCTTTCTGTGGAGTCTCAGAACAGACATTTCGGATCCCTTTGAAGACTATAGGGCCAAAGGAAATATCCTCCGATAACAAAGAGAAAGAAGCTTTCCGAGAAACTACTTTGTGTTCTGTGAAATCATCTCACAGAGTTACAGCTTTCCTCTCAAGAAGCCTTTCGCTAATACAGTTCTTTTGGAATTGGCAAAGTGATATTTCGAAGCCCCTAGAGGGCTATGGTGAAAAAGGAAATAACCTCAGATGAAATCTGGAAAGAAGCTTTCTGAGAAAATGCTTAGTGTTCTGTGAATTCATCTCACAGAGTTACATGTGTATTCCGAGGATCTCTTTGCTAGCCTTCTTTCTGTGGAATCTGAGAACAGATATTTAGGATCCCTTTGAAGACTATAGGGCCAAAGGAAATATCCTCCGATAACAAAGAGAAAGAAGCTTTCTGAGGAACTTCTTTGTGTTCTGTGAAATCATCTCACAGAGTTACAGCTTTCCGCTCAAGAAGCCTTTCGCTAAGACAGTTCTTGTGGAATTGGCAAAGTGATATTTGGAAGCCCCTAGAGGGCTATAGTGAAAAAGTAAATATCATCAGATGAAATCTTGAAAGAAGCTTTCTGAGAAACTGCTTTGTGTTCTGTGAATTCATCTCACAGAGTTACATGTGTATTTCGAGCATCTCTTTGCTAGCCTTCTGTCTGTGGAATCTGAGAACAGATATTTCGGTTCCCTTTGAAGACTATAGGGCCAAAGGAAATCTCCTCCGATAAAAAAGAGAAAGAAGCTTTCTGAGAAACTTCTTTGTGTTCTGAGAAATCATCTCCCAGAGTTACAGCTTGCCCCTCAAGAAGCCTTTCGCTAAGACAGTTCTTGTGGAATTGGCAAAGTGATATTTGGAAGCCCATAGAGGGCTATGGTGAAAAAGGAAATATCCTCAGATGAAATCTGGAAAGAAGCTTTCTGCGAAACTGCTTAGTGTTCTGCTATTTCATCTCACAGAGTTACAGGTGTAATTCGAGTATCTCCTTGCTAGCCTTCTTTTTGTGGAATCTGAGAACAGATATTTCGGATCCCTTTGAAGACTATAGGGCCAAAGGAAATATCCTCCGATAACAAAGAGAAAGAAGCTTTCTGAGAAACTTCTTTGTGTTCTGTGAAATCATCTCACAGAGTTACAGCTTTCCCCTCAGGAAGACTTTCGCTAACACAGTTCTTGTGGAATTGGCAAAGTGATATTTGGAAGCCCAGAGAGGGCTATGGGGAAAAAGGAAATATCCTCAGATGAAATCTGGAAAGAAGCTTTCTGAGAAACTGCTTAGTGTTCTGTGAATTCATCTCACAGAGTTACATGTGTATTTCGAGGATCTCTTTCCTAGCCCTATTTCTGTGGAATTTGAGAACAGATATTTCGGATACCTTTGAAAACTATAGGGCCAAAGGAAATATCCTCCGATAACAAAGAGAAAGAAGCTGTCTGAGAAGCTTCTTTGTGTTCTGTGAAGTCATCTCACAGAGTTACAGCTTTCCCCTGAAGAAGCCTTTCGCTAAGACAGTTGTTGTGGAATTGCAAAGTGATATTTGGAAGCCCATAGATGGCTATCGTGAAAAAGGAAATATCCTCAGTTGAAATCTGGAAAGAAGCTTTCTGAGAAACTGCTTAGTGTTCTGTGAATTCATCTCACAGAGTCACATGTGTATTTCGAGGATCTCTTTGCTAGCCTTCTTTCTGTGGAATACGAGAAGAGATATTTCGGATCCCTTTGAAGACTATAGGGCCAAAGGAAATATCCTCCGATAACAAAGAGAAAGAAGCTTTCTGAGAAACTTCTTTGTGTTCTGTGAAATCATCTCACAGAGTTACAGCTTTCCCCTGAAGAAGCCTTTCGCTAAGACAGTTCTTGTGGAATTGGCAAAGTGATATTTGGAAGCCCATTGAGGGCTATGTTGAAAAAGGAAATATCCTCTGATGAAATCTGGAAAGAAGCTTTCTGAGAAATTGCTTAGTGTTCTGTGAATTCATCTCACAGAGTTACATGTGTATTTCGAGGATCTCTTTGCTAGCCTTCATTCTCTGGAATCTGAGAATAGTTATTACGGTTCCCTTTGAAGACTATAGGGCCAAAGGAAATATCCTCCGATAACAAAGAGAAAGAAGCTTTCTGAGAAACTTCTTTGTGTTCTGTGAAATCATCTCCCAGAGTTACAGCTTTCCCCTCAAGAAGCCTTTCGCTAAGACACTTCTTGTGGAATTGGCAAAGTGATATTTGGAAGCCCATAGAGGGCTATGGTGAAAAAGGAAATATCCTCAGATGAAATATGGAAAGAAGCTTTCTGAGAAACTGCTAAGTATTCTGTTAATTCATCTCACAGAGTTACAGGTGTAATTCGAGTATCTCCTTGCTAGCCTTCTTTTTATGGAATCTGAGAACAGATATTTCGGATCCCTTTGAAGACTATAGGGCCAAAGGAAATATCCTCCGATAACAAAGAGAAAGAAGCTTTCTGAGAAACTTCTTTGTGTTCTGTGAAATCATCTCACAGAGTTACAGCTTTCCCCTGAAGAAGCCTTTCGCTAAGACAGTTCTTCTGGAATTGGCAAAGTGATATTTGGAAGCCCAGAGAGGGCTATGGTGAAAAAGGAAATATCCTCAGATGAAATCTGGAAAGAAGCTTTCAGAGAAACTGCTTAGTGTTCTGTGAATTCATCTCACAGAGTTACATGTGTATTTCGAGGATCTCTTTCCTAGCCCTATTTCTGTGGAATCTGAGAACAGATATTTCGGATCCCTTTGAAAACTATAGGGCCAAAGGAAATATCCTCCGATAACAAAGAGAAAGAAGCTTTCTGAGAAGCTTCTTTGTGTTCTGTGAAATCATCTCACAGAGTTACAGCTTTCCCCTGAAGAAGCCTTTCGCTAAGACAGTTCTTGTGGAATTGCAAAGTGATATTTGGAAGCCCATAGATGGCTATCGTGAAAAAGGAAATATCCTCAGTTGAAATCTGGAAAGAAGCTTTCTGAGAAACTGCTTAGTGTTCTGTGAATTCATCTCACAGAGTTACATGTGTATTTCGAGGATCTCTTTGCTAGCCTTCTTTCTGTGGAATATGAGAAGAGATATTTCGGATCCCTTTGAAGACTATAGGGCCAAAGGAAATATCCTCCGATAACAAAGAGAAAGAAGCTTTCTCAGAAACTTCTTTTTGTTCTGTGAAGTCATCTCACAGAGTACAGCTTTCCCCTGAAGAAGCCTTTCGCTAAGATAGTTCTTGTGGAATTGGCAAAGTGATATTTGGAAGCCCATAGAGGGCTATCGTGAAAAAGGAAATATCCTCAGATGAAATCTGGAAAGAAGCTTTCTGAGAAACTGCTTAGTGTTCTGTGAATTCATCTCACAGAGTTACATGTGTATTTCGAGGATCTCTTTGCCAGCCTTCTTTCTGTGGAATCTGAGAACAGATATTTCGGATCCCTTTGAAGACTATAGGGCCAAAGGAAATATCCTCCGATAACAAAGAGAAAGAAGCTTTCTGAGAAACTTCTTTGTGTTCTGTGAAATCATCTCGCAGAGTTACAGCTTTCCCCTCAAGAAGCCTTTCGCTAAGACAGTTCTTGTAGAATTGGCAAAGTTATATTTGGAAGCCCATACAGGGCTATGGTGAAAAAGTAAATATCATCAGATGAATTCTGGAAAGAAGCTTTCTGAGAAACTGCTTAGTGTTCTATGAATTCATCTCACAGAGTTACATGTGTATTTCGAGGATCTCTTTGCTAGCCTTATTTCTGTGGAATCTGAGAACAGATATTTCGGTTCCCTTTGAAGACTATAGGGCCAAAGGAAATAGCCTCCGATAACAAAGAGAGAGAAGCTTTCTGAGAAACTTCTTTGTGTTCTGTGAAATCATCTCACAGAGTTACAGCTTTCCCCTCAAGAAACCGTTCACTAAGACAGTTCTTGTGGAATTGGCAAAATGATATTTGGAAGCCCATGGAGGGCTATGGTGAAAAAGAAAATATCCTCAGATAAAATCTGGAAAGAAGTTTTCTGAGAAACTGCTTAGTGTTCTGTGAATTCATCTCACAGAGTTACATGTGTATTTCGAGGATGTCTTTGCTAGCCTTCTTTCTGTGGAATCTGAGAACAGATATTTCGCATCCCTTTGAAGACAATAGGGCCAAAGGAAATCTCCTCCGATAACAAAGAGAAAGAAGCTTTCTTAGAAACTTCTTTGTGTTCTGTGAAATCATCTCACAGAGTTACAGCTTTCCCCTCAAGAAGCCTTTCGCTAAGACAGTTCTTGTGGAATTGGAAAAGTGATATTTGGAAGCCCATAGAGGGCTATGTTGAAAAAGGAAATATCCTCAGATGAAATTTGGAAAGAAGCTTTCTGCGAAACTGCTTAGCGTTCTGTTAATTCATCTCACAGAGTTACATGTGTATTTCGAGGATCTCTTTGCTAGCCCTATTTCTGTGGAATCTGAGAACAGATATTTCGGATCCCTTTGAAGACTATAGGGCCAAAGGAAATATCCTCCGATAACAAAGAGAAAGAAGCTTTCTGAGAAACTTCTTTGTGTTCTGTGAAATCATCTCACAGAGTTACAGCTTTCCCCTGAAGAAGCCTTTCGCTAAGACAGTTCTTGTGGAATTGGCAAAGTAATATTTGGAAGCCCCTAGAGGGCTATGGTGAAAAAGGAAATATCCTCAGATGAAATCTGGAAAGAAGCTTTCTGAGAAACTGCTTAGTGTTCTGTTAATTCATCTCACAGAGTTACAAGTGTATTTCGAGGATCTCTTTGCTAGCCTTCTTTCTGTGGAATCTGAGAACAGATATTTCGGTTCCCATTGAAGACTATAGGGCCAAAGGAAATCCCCTCCGATAAAAAAGAGAAAGAAGCTTTCTGAGAAACTTCTTTGTGTTCTGTGAAATCATCTCACAGAGTTACAGCTTTCCCCTAAAGAAGCCTTTCGCTAAGACAGTTCTTGTGGAATTGGCAAAGTGATATTTGGAAGCCCATAGTGGGCTCTGGTGAAAAAGGAAATATCCTCAGATGAAATCTGGAAAGAAGCTTTCAGAGAAACTGCTTAGTGTTCTGTGAATTCATCTCACAGAGTTACATGTGTATTTCGAGGATCTCTTTCCTAGCCCTATTTCTGTGGAATCTGAGAACAGATATTTCGGATCCCTTTGAAAACTGTAGGGCCAAAGGAAATATCCTCCGATAACAAAGAGAAAGAAGCTTTCTGAGAAGCTTCTTTGTGTTCTGTGAAATCATCTCACAGAGTTACAGCTTTCCCCTGAAGAAGCCTTTCGCTAAGACAGTTCTTGTGGAATTGCAAAGTGATATTTGGAAGCCCATAGATGGCTATCGTGAAAAAGGAAATATCCTCAGTTGAAATCTGGAAAGAAGCTTTCTGAGAAACTGCTTAGTGTTCTGTGAATTCATCTCACAGAGTTACATGTGTATTTCGAGGATCTCTTTGCTAGCCTTCTTTCTGTGGAATATGAGAAGAGATATTTCGGATCCCTTTGAAGACTATAGGGCCAAAGGAAATATCCTCCGATAACAAAGAGAAAGAAGCTTTCTGAGGAACTTCTTTGTGTTCTGTGAAATCATCTCACAGAGTTACAGCTTTCCCCTGAAGAAGCCTTTCGCTAAGACAGTTCTTGTGGAATTGCAAAGTGATATTTGGAAGCCCATAGAGGGCTATCGTGAAAAAGGAAATATCCTCAGATGAAATCTGGAAAGAAGCCTTCTGAGAAACTGCTTAGTTTTCTGTGAATTCATCTCACAGAGTTACATGTGTATTTCGAGGATCTCTTTGCTAGCCTTCTTTCTGTGGAATCTGAGAACAGATATTTCGGATCCCTTTGAAGACTATAGGGCCAAAGGAAATATCCTCCGATAACAAAGAGAAAGAAGCTTTCTGAGAAACTTCTTTGTGTTCTGTGAAATCATCTCACAGAGTTACAGCTTTCCCCTGAAGAAGACTTTCGCTAAGACAGTTCTGGTGGAATTGGCAAAGTGATATTTGGAAGCCCATAGAGGGCTATGGTGAAAAAGGAAATATCCTCAGATGAAATCTGGAAAGAAGCTTTCTGAGAAACTGCTTAGTGTTCTGTTAATTCATCTCACAGAGTTACAGGTGTATTTCGAGTATCTCTTTGCTAGCCTTCTTTCTGTGGAATCTGAGAACAGATATTTCGGATCCCTTTGAAGACTATAGGGCCAAAGGAAATATCCTCCGATAACATACAGAAACAGCTTTCTGAGAAACTTCTTTGTTTTCTGTGAAATCATCTCACAGAGTTACAGCTTTCCCCTGAAAAAGCCTTTCGCTAAGACAGTTCTTGTGGAATTGGCAAAGTGATATTTGGACGCCTATGGAGGGCTATGTTGAAAAAGGAAATATCCTCAGATGAAATCTGGAAAGAAGCTTTCTGAGAAACTGCTTAGTGTTCTGTGAATTCATCTCACAGAGTTACAGGTTTATTTCGAGGATCTCTTTGCTAGCCTTCTCTCTCTGGAATCTGAGAACAGATATTTCGGATCCCTTTGAAGACTATAGGGTCAAAGGAAATATCCTCCGATAACAAAGAGAAAGAAGCTTTCTGAGGAACTTCTTTGTGTTCTGTGAAATCATCTCACAGAGTTACAGCTTTCCCCTGAAGAAGCGTTTCGCTAAGACAGTTCTTGTGGAATTGCAAAGTGATATTTGGAAGCCCATAGAGGGCTATGGTGAAAAAGGAAATATCCTCAGATGAAATTTGGAAAGAAGCTTTCTGAGAAACTGCTTAGTGTTCTGTTAATTCATCTCACAGAGTTACAGGTGTATTTCGAGTATCTCTTTGCTAGCCTTCTTTCTGTGGAATCTGAGAACAGATATTTCGGATCCCTTTGAAGACTATAGGGCCAAAGGAAATATCCTCCGTTAACAAAGAGAAAGAAGCTTTCTCAGAAACTTCTTTTTGTTCTGTGAAGTCATCTCACAGAGTACAGCTTTCCCCTGAAGAAGCCTTTCGCTAAGATAGTTCTTGTGGAATTGGCAAAGTGATATTTGGAAGCCCATAGAGGGCTATCGTGAAAAAGGAAATATCCTCAGATGAAATCTGGAAAGAAGCTTTCTGAGAAACTGCTTAGTGTTCTGTGAATTCATCTCACAGAGTTACATGTGTATTTCGAGGATCTCTTTGCCAGCCTTCTTTCTGTGGAATCTGAGAACAGATATTTCGGATCCCTTTGAAGACTATAGGGCCAAAGGAAATATCCTCCGATAACAAAGAGAAAGAAGCTTTCTGAGAAACTTCTTTGTGTTCTGTGAAATCATCTCGCAGAGTTACAGCTTTCCCCTCAAGAAGCCTTTCGCTAAGACAGTTCTTGTAGAATTGGCAAATTTATATTTGGAAGCCCATACAGGGCTATGGTGAAAAAGTAAATATCATCAGATGAAATCTGGAAAGAAGCTTTCTGAGAAACTGCTTAGTGTTCTATGAATTCATCTCACAGAGTTACATGTGTATTTCGAGGATCTCTTTGCTAGCCTTATTTCTGTGGAATCTGAGAACAGATATTTCGGTTCCCTTTGAAGACTATAGGGCCAAAGGAAATAGCCTCCGATAACAAAGAGAGAGAAGCTTTCTGAGAAACTTCTTTGTGTTCTGTGAAATCATCTCACAGAGTTACAGCTTTCCCCTCAAGAAACCTTTCACTAAGACAGTTCTTGTGGAATTGGCAAAATGATATTTGGAAGCCCATGGAGGGCTATGGTGAAAAAGAAAATATCCTCAGATAAAATCTGGAAAGAAGTTTTCTGAGAAACTGCTTAGTGTTCTGTGAATTCATCTCACAGAGTTACATGTGTATTTCGAGGATGTCTTTGCTAGCCTTCTTTCTGTGGAATCTGAGAACAGATATTTCGCATCCCTTTGAAGACAATAGGGCCAAAGGAAATCTCCTCCGATAACAAAGAGAAAGAAGCTTTCTTAGAAACTTCTTTGTGTTCTGTGAAATCATCTCACAGAGTTACAGCTTTCCCCTGAAGAAGCCTTTCGCTAAGACAGTTCTTGTGGAATTGCAAAGTGATATTTGGAAGCCCATAGAGGGCTATCGTGAAAAAGGAAATATCCTCAGATGAAATCTGGAAAGAAGCCTTCTGAGAAACTGCTTAGTTTTCTGTGAATTCATCTCACAGAGTTACATGTGTATTTCGAGGATCTCTTTGCTAGCCTTCTTTCTGTGGAATCTGAGAACAGATATTTCGGATCCCTTTGAAGACTATAGGGCCAAAGGAAATATCCTCCGATAACAAAGAGAAAGAAGCTTTCTGAGAAACTTCTTTGTGTTCTGTGAAATCATCTCACAGAGTTACAGCTTTCCCCTGAAGAAGACTTTCGCTAAGACAGTTCTGGTGGAATTGGCAAAGTGATATTTGGAAGCCCATAGAGGGCTATGGTGAAAAAGGAAATATCCTCAGATGAAATCTGGAAAGAAGCTTTCTGAGAAACTGCTTAGTGTTCTGTTAATTCATCTCACAGAGTTACAGGTGTATTTCGAGTATCTCTTTGCTAGCCTTCTTTCTGTGGAATCTGAGAACAGATATTTCGGATCCCTTTGAAGACTATAGGGCCAAAGGAAATATCCTCCGATAACATACAGAAACAGCTTTCTGAGAAACTTCTTTGTTTTCTGTGAAATCATCTCACAGAGTTACAGCTTTCCCCTGAAAAAGCCTTTCGCTAAGACAGTTCTTGTGGAATTGGCAAAGTGATATTTGGACGCCTATGGAGGGCTATGTTGAAAAAGGAAATATCCTCAGATGAAATCTGGAAAGAAGCTTTCTGAGAAACTGCTTAGTGTTCTGTGAATTCATCTCACAGAGTTACAGGTTTATTTCGAGGATCTCTTTGCTAGCCTTCTCTCTCTGGAATCTGAGAACAGATATTTCGGATCCCTTTGAAGACTATAGGGTCAAAGGAAATATCCTCCGATAACAAAGAGAAAGAAGCTTTCTGAGGAACTTCTTTGTGTTCTGTGAAATCATCTCACAGAGTTACAGCTTTCCCCTGAAGAAGCGTTTCGCTAAGACAGTTCTTGTGGAATTGCAAAGTGATATTTGGAAGCCCATAGAGGGCTATGGTGAAAAAGGAAATATCCTCAGATGAAATTTGGAAAGAAGCTTTCTGAGAAACTGCTTAGTGTTCTGTTAATTCATCTCACAGAGTTACAGGTGTATTTCGAGTATCTCTTTGCTAGCCTTCTTTCTGTGGAATCTGAGAACAGATATTTCGGATCCCTTTGAAGACTATAGGGCCAAAGGAAATATCCTCCGTTAACAAAGAGAAAGAAGCTTTCTCAGAAACTTCTTTTTGTTCTGTGAAGTCATCTCACAGAGTACAGCTTTCCCCTGAAGAAGCCTTTCGCTAAGATAGTTCTTGTGGAATTGGCAAAGTGATATTTGGAAGCCCATAGAGGGCTATCGTGAAAAAGGAAATATCCTCAGATGAAATCTGGAAAGAAGCTTTCTGAGAAACTGCTTAGTGTTCTGTGAATTCATCTCACAGAGTTACATGTGTATTTCGAGGATCTCTTTGCCAGCCTTCTTTCTGTGGAATCTGAGAACAGATATTTCGGATCCCTTTGAAGACTATAGGGCCAAAGGAAATATCCTCCGATAACAAAGAGAAAGAAGCTTTCTGAGAAACTTCTTTGTGTTCTGTGAAATCATCTCGCAGAGTTACAGCTTTCCCCTCAAGAAGCCTTTCGCTAAGACAGTTCTTGTAGAATTGGCAAATTTATATTTGGAAGCCCATACAGGGCTATGGTGAAAAAGTAAATATCATCAGATGAAATCTGGAAAGAAGCTTTCTGAGAAACTGCTTAGTGTTCTATGAATTCATCTCACAGAGTTACATGTGTATTTCGAGGATCTCTTTGCTAGCCTTATTTCTGTGGAATCTGAGAACAGATATTTCGGTTCCCTTTGAAGACTATAGGGCCAAAGGAAATAGCCTCCGATAACAAAGAGAGAGAAGCTTTCTGAGAAACTTCTTTGTGTTCTGTGAAATCATCTCACAGAGTTACAGCTTTCCCCTCAAGAAACCTTTCACTAAGACAGTTCTTGTGGAATTGGCAAAATGATATTTGGAAGCCCATGGAGGGCTATGGTGAAAAAGAAAATATCCTCAGATAAAATCTGGAAAGAAGTTTTCTGAGAAACTGCTTAGTGTTCTGTGAATTCATCTCACAGAGTTACATGTGTATTTCGAGGATGTCTTTGCTAGCCTTCTTTCTGTGGAATCTGAGAACAGATATTTCGCATCCCTTTGAAGACAATAGGGCCAAAGGAAATCTCCTCCGATAACAAAGAGAAAGAAGCTTTCTTAGAAACTTCTTTGTGTTCTGTGAAATCATCTCACAGAGTTACAGCTTTCCCCTCAAGAAGCCTTTCGCTAAGACAGTTCTTGTGGAATTGGAAAAGTGATATTTGGAAGCCCATAGAGGGCTATGTTGAAAAAGGAAATATCCTCAGATGAAATTTGGAAAGAAGCTTTCTGCGAAACTGCTTATCGTTCTGTTAATTCATCTCACAGAGTTACATGTGTATTTCGAGGATCTCTTTGCTAGCCCTATTTCTGTGGAATCTGAGAACAGATATTTCGGATCCCTTTGAAGACTATAGGGCCAAAGGAAATCTCCTCCGATAACAAAGAGAAAGAAGCTTTTTGAGAAACTTCTTTGTGTTCTGTGAAATCATCTCCCAGAGTTACAGCTTTCCCCTCAAGAAGCCTTTCGCTAAGACAGTTCTTGTGGAATTGGCAAAGTGATATTTGGAAGCCCATAGAGGGCTATGGTGAAAAAGGAAATATCCTCAGATGAAATATGGAAAGAAGCTTTCTGAGAAACTGCTAAGTATTCTGTTAATTCATCTCACAGAGTTACGTGTGTAATTCGAGTATCTCCTTGCTAGCCTTCTTTTTGTGGAATCTGAGAACAGATATTTCGGATCCCTTTGAAGACTATGGGGCCAAAGGAAATATCCTCCGATAACAAAGAGAAAGAAGCTTTCTGAGAAACTTCTTTGTGTTCTGTGAAATCATCTCACAGAGTTACAGCTTTCCCCTGAAGAAGCCTTTCGCTAAGACAGTTCTTCTGGAATTGGCAAAGTGATATTTGGAAGCCCATAGAGGGCTATGGTGAAAAAGGAAATATCCTCAGATGAAATCTCGAAAGAAGCTTTCAGAGAAACTGCTTAGTGTTCTGTGAATTCATCTCACAGAGTTACATGTGTATTTCGAGGATCTCTTTCCTAGCCCTATTTCTGTGGAATCTGAGAACAGATATTTCGGATCCCTTTGAAAACTATAGGGCCAAAGGAAATATCCTCCGATAACAAAGAGAAAGAAGCTTTCTGAGAAGCTTCTTTGTGTTCTGTGAAATCATTTCACAGAGTTACAGCTTTCCCCTGAAGAAGCCTTTCGCTAAGACTGTTCTTGTGGAATTGCAAAGTGATATTTGGAAGCCCATAGATGGCTATCGTGAAAAAGGAAATATCCTCAGTTGAAATCTGGAAAGAAGCTTTCTGAGAAACTGCTTAGTGTTCTGTGAATTCATCTCACAGAGTTACATGTGTATTTCGAGGATCTCTTTGCTAGCCTTCTTTCTGTGGAATATGAGAAGAGATATTTCGGATCCCTTTGAAGACTATAGGGCCAAAGGAAATATCCTCCGATAACAAAGAGAAAGAAGCTTTCTGAGGAACTTCTTTGTGTTCTGTGAAATCATCTCACAGAGTTACAGCTTTCCCCTGAAGAAGCCTTTCGCTAAGACAGTTCTTGTGGAATTGCAAAGTGATATTTGGAAGCCCATAGAGGGCTATCGTGAAAAAGGAAATATCCTCAGATGAAATCTGGAAAGAAGCCTTCTGAGAAACTGCTTAGTGTTCTGTGAATTCATCTCACCGAGTTACATGTGTATTTCGAGGATCTCTTTGCTAGCCTTCTTTCTGTGGAATCTGAGAACAGATATTTCGGATCCCTTTGAAGACTATAGGGCCAAAGGAAATATCCTCCGATAACAAAGAGAAAGAAGCTTTCTGAGAAACTTCTTTGTGTTCTGTGAAATCATCTCACAGAGTTACAGCTTTCCCCTGAAGAAGACTTTCGCTAAGACAGTTCTGGTGGAATTGGCAAAGTGATATTTGGAAGCCCATAGAGGGCTATGGTGAAAAAGGAAATATCCTCAGATGAAATCTGGAAAGAAGCTTTCTGAGAAACTGCTTAGTGTTCTGTTAATTCATCTCACAGAGTTACAGGTGTATTTCGAGTATCTCTTTGCTAGCCTTCTTTCTGTGGAATCTGAGAACAGATATTTCGGATCCCTTTGAAGACTATAGGGCCAAAGGAAATATCCTCCGATAACATACAGAAACAGCTTTCTGAGAAACTTCTTTGTGTTCTGTGAAATCATCTCACAGAGTTACAGCTTTCCCCTGAAAAAGCCTTTCGCTAAGACAGTTCTTGTGGAATTGGCAAAGTGATATTTGGACGCCTATGGAGGGCTATGTTGAAAAAGGAAATATCCTCAGATGAAATCTGGAAAGAAGCTTTCTGAGAAACTGCTTAGTGTTCTGTGAATTCATCTCACAGAGTTACATGTTTATTTCGAGGATCTCTTTGCTAGCCTTCTCTCTCTGGAATCTGAGAACAGATATTTCGGATCCCTTTGAAGACTATAGGGTCAAAGGAAATATCCTCCGATAACAAAGAGAAAGAAGCTTTCTGAGGAACTTCTTTGTGTTCTGTGAAATCATCTCACAGAGTTACAGCTTTCCCCTGAAGAAGCGTTTCGCTAAGACAGTTCTTGTGGAATTGCAAAGTGATATTTGGAAGCCCATAGAGGGCTATGGTGAAAAAGGAAATATCCTCAGGTGAAATCTGGAAAGAAGCTTTCTGAGAAACTGCTTAGTGTTCTGTTAATTCATCTCACAGTGTTACAGGTGTATTTCGAGTATCTCTTTGCTAGCCTTCTTTCTGTGGAATCTGAGAACAGATATTTCGGATCCCTTTGAAGGCTATAGGGCCAAAGGAAATATCCTCCGATAACAAAGAGAAAGAAGCTTTCTGAGAAACTTCTTTGTGTTCTGTGAAGTCATCTCACAGAGTACAGCTTTCCCCTGAAGAAGCCTTTCGCTAAGATAGTTCTTGTGGAATTGGCAAAGTGATATTTGGAAGCCCATAGAGGGCTATCGTGAAAAAGGAAATATCCTCAGATGAAATCTGGAAAGAAGTTTTCTGAGAAACTGCTTAGTGTTCTGTGAATTCATCTCACAGAGTTACATGTGTATTTCGAGGATCTCTTTGCCAGCCTTCTTTCTGTGGAATCTGAGAACAGATATTTCGGATCCCTTTGAAGACTATAGGGCCAAAGGAAATATCCTCCGATAACAAAGAGAAAGAAGCTTTCTGAGAAACTTCTTTGTGTTCTGTGAAATCATCTCACAGAGTTACAGCTTTCCCCTCAAGAAGCCTTTCGCTAAGACAGTTCTTGTGTAATTGGAAAAGTGATATTTGGAAGCCCATAGAGGGCTATGGTGAAAAAGGAAATATCCTCAGATAAAATTTGGAAAGAAGCTTTCTGCGAAACTGCTTAGCGTTCTGTTAATTCATCTCACAGAGTTACTTGTGTATTTCGAGGATCTCTTTTCTAGCCCTATTTCTGTGGAATCTGAGAACAGATATTTCGGATCCCTTTGAAGACTATAGGGCCAAAGGAAATATCCTCCGATAACAAAGAGAAAGAAGCTTTCTGAGAAACTTCTTTGTGTTCTGTGAAATCATCTCACAGAGTTACAGCTTTCCCCTGAAGAAGCCTTTCGCTAAGACAGTTCTTGTGGAATTGGCAAAGTAATATTTGGAAGCCCCTAGAGGGCTATGGTGAAAAAGTAAATATCATCAGATGAAATCTGGAAAGAAGCTTTCTGAGAAACTGCTTAGTGTTCTGTTAATTCATCTCACAGAGTTACATGTGTATTTCGACGATCTCTTTGATAGCCTTCTTTCTGTGGAATCTGAGAACAGATATTTCGGTTCCCATTGAAGACTATAGGGCCAAAGGAAATCTCCTCCGATAACAAAGAGAAAGAAGCTTTCTGAGAAACTTCTTTGTGTTCTGTGAAATCATCTCACAGAGTTACAGCTTTCCCCTAAAGAAGCCTTTCGCTAAGACAGTTCTTGTGGAATTGGCAAAGTGATATTTGGAAGCCCATAGTGGGCTCTGGTGAAAAAGGAAATATCCTCAGATGAAATCTGGAAAGAAGCTTTCTGTGAAATTGCTTAGTGTTCTGTGAATTCATCTCACAGAGTTACATATGTATTTCGAGGATCTCTTTGCTAGCCTTCTTTCTGTGGAATCTGAGAGCAGATATTTCGGATCCCTTTGAAGACTATAGGGCCAAAGGAAATATCCTCCGATAACAAAGAGAAAGAAGCTTTCTGAGAAACTTCTTTGTGTTCTGTGAAATCATCTCACAGAGTTACAGCTTTCCCCTGAAGAAGCCTTTCGCTAAGACAGTTCTTGTGGAATTGGCAAAATGATATTTGGAAGCCCATAGAGGGCTATGGTGAAAAAGGAAATATCCTCAGATAAAATCTGGAAAGAAGCTTTCTGAGATACTGCTTAGTGTTCTGTGAATTCATCTCACAGAGTTACATGTGTATTTCGAGGATCTCTTTGCTAGCCTTCTTTCTGTGGAATCTGACAACAGATATTTCGGATCCCTTTGAAGACTATAGGGCCGAAGGAAATATCCTCCGATAACAAAGAGAAAGAAGCTTTCTGAGAAACTTCTTTGTGTTCTGTGAAATCATCTCACAGAGTTACAGCTTTCCCCTCAAGAAGCCTTTCGCTAAGACAGTTCTTGTGGAATTGGCAAAGTGATATTTGGAAGCCCATAGAGGGCTATGGTGAAAAAGGAAATAACCACAGATGAAATCTGGAAAGAAGCTTTCTGAGAAAGTGCTTAGTGTTCTGTGAATTCAACTAACAGAGTTACATGTGTATTTCGAGGATATCTTTGCTAGCCCTATTTCTGTGAAATCTGAGAACAGATATTTCGGATCCCTTTGAAGACTATAGGGCCAAAGGAAATATCCTCCGATAACAAAGAGAAAGAAGCTTTCTGAGAAACTTCTTTGTGTTCTGTGAAATCATCTCACAGAGTTACAGCTTTCCCCTCAAGAAGTCTTTCGCTAAGACAGTTCTTGTGGAATTGGCAAAGTGATATTTGGAAGCCCATAGAGGGCTATGGTGAAAAAGGAAACAACCTCAGATGAAATCTGGAAAGAAGCTTTCTGAGAAACTGCTTAGTGTTCTGTGAATTCATCTCACAGAGTTACATGTGTATTTCGAGGATTTCTTTGCTAGCCTTCTCTCTCTGGAATCTGAGAACAGATATTTCGGATCCCTTTGAAGACTATAGGGCAAAAGGAAATATCCTCCGATAACAAAGAGAAAGAAACTTTCTGAGAAACTTCTTTGTGTTCTGTGAAATCATCTCACAGAGTTACAGCTTTCCCCTAAAGAAGCCTTTCGCTAAGACAGTTCTTCTGGAATTGGCAAAGTGATATTTGGAAGACCAGAGAGGGCGATGGTGAAAAAGGAAATATCCTCAGATGAATTCTGGAAAGAAGCTTTCTGCGAAACTGCTTAGTGTTCTGTGAATTCATATCACAGAGTTACATGTGTATTTCGAGGATCTCTTTGCTAGCCCTATTTCTTTGGAATCTGAGAACAGATATTTCGGATCCCTTTGAAGACTATAGGGCCAAAGGAAATATCCTCCGATAACAAAGAGAAAGAAGCTTTCTGAGAAACTTCTTTGTGTTCTGTGAAATCATCTCACAGAGGTACAGCTTTCCCCTCAAGAAGCCTTTCGCTAAGACAGTTCTTGTGGAATTGGCAAAGTGATATTTGGAAGCCCATAGAGGGCTATCGTGAAAAAGGAAATATCCTCAGATGAAATCTGGAAAGAAGTTTTCTGAGAAACTGCTTAGTGTTCTGTGAATTCATCTCACAGAGTTACATGTGTATTTCGAGGATCTCTTTGCCAGCCTTCTTTCTGTGGAATCTGAGAACAGATATTTCGGATCCCTTTGAAGACTATAGGGCCAAAGGAAATATCCTCCGATAACAAAGAGAAAGAAGCTTTCTGAGAAACTTCTTTGTGTTCTGTGAAATCATCTCACAGAGTTACAGCTTTCCCCTCAAGAAGCCTTTCGCTAAGACAGTTCTTGTGTAATTGGAAAAGTGATATTTGGAAGCCCATAGAGGGCTATGGTGAAAAAGGAAATATCCTCAGATAAAATTTGGAAAGAAGCTTTCTGCGAAACTGCTTAGCGTTCTGTTAATTCATCTCACAGAGTTACTTGTGTATTTCGAGGATCTCTTTTCTAGCCCTATTTCTGTGGAATCTGAGAACAGATATTTCGGATCCCTTTGAAGACTATAGGGCCAAAGGAAATATCCTCCGATAACAAAGAGAAAGAAGCTTTCTGAGAAACTTCTTTGTGTTCTGTGAAATCATCTCACAGAGTTACAGCTTTCCCCTGAAGAAGCCTTTCGCTAAGACAGTTCTTGTGGAATTGGCAAAGTAATATTTGGAAGCCCCTAGAGGGCTATGGTGAAAAAGTAAATATCATCAGATGAAATCTGGAAAGAAGCTTTCTGAGAAACTGCTTAGTGTTCTGTTAATTCATCTCACAGAGTTACATGTGTATTTCGACGATCTCTTTGATAGCCTTCTTTCTGTGGAATCTGAGAACAGATATTTCGGTTCCCATTGAAGACTATAGGGCCAAAGGAAATCTCCTCCGATAACAAAGAGAAAGAAGCTTTCTGAGAAACTTCTTTGTGTTCTGTGAAATCATCTCACAGAGTTACAGCTTTCCCCTAAAGAAGCCTTTCGCTAAGACAGTTCTTGTGGAATTGGCAAAGTGATATTTGGAAGCCCATAGTGGGCTCTGGTGAAAAAGGAAATATCCTCAGATGAAATCTGGAAAGAAGCTTTCTGTGAAATTGCTTAGTGTTCTGTGAATTCATCTCACAGAGTTACATATGTATTTCGAGGATCTCTTTGCTAGCCTTCTTTCTGTGGAATCTGAGAGCAGATATTTCGGATCCCTTTGAAGACTATAGGGCCAAAGGAAATATCCTCCGATAACAAAGAGAAAGAAGCTTTCTGAGAAACTTCTTTGTGTTCTGTGAAATCATCTCACAGAGTTACAGCTTTCCCCTGAAGAAGCCTTTCGCTAAGACAGTTCTTGTGGAATTGGCAAAATGATATTTGGAAGCCCATAGAGGGCTATGGTGAAAAAGGAAATATCCTCAGATAAAATCTGGAAAGAAGCTTTCTGAGATACTGCTTAGTGTTCTGTGAATTCATCTCACAGAGTTACATGTGTATTTCGAGGATCTCTTTGCTAGCCTTCTTTCTGTGGAATCTGACAACAGATATTTCGGATCCCTTTGAAGACTATAGGGCCGAAGGAAATATCCTCCGATAACAAAGAGAAAGAAGCTTTCTGAGAAACTTCTTTGTGTTCTGTGAAATCATCTCACAGAGTTACAGCTTTCCCCTCAAGAAGCCTTTCGCTAAGACAGTTCTTGTGGAATTGGCAAAGTGATATTTGGAAGCCCATAGAGGGCTATGGTGAAAAAGGAAATAACCACAGATGAAATCTGGAAAGAAGCTTTCTGAGAAAGTGCTTAGTGTTCTGTGAATTCAACTAACAGAGTTACATGTGTATTTCGAGGATATCTTTGCTAGCCCTATTTCTGTGAAATCTGAGAACAGATATTTCGGATCACTTTGAAGACTATAGGGCCAAAGGAAATATCCTCCGATAACAAAGAGAAAGAAGCTTTCTGAGAAACTTCTTTGTGTTCTGTGAAATCATCTCACAGAGTTACAGCTTTCCCCTGAAGAAGCCTTTCGCTAAGACAGTTCTTGTGGAATTGGCAAAATGATATTTGGAAGCCCATAGAGGGCTATGGTGAAAAAGGAAGTATCCTCAGATAAAATCTGGAAAGAAGCTTTCTGAGATACTGCTTAGTGTTCTGTGAATTCATCTCACAGAGTTACATGTGTATTTCGAGGATCTCTTTGCTAGCCTTCTTTCTGTGGAATCTGAGAACAGATATTTCGGATCCCTTTGAAGACTATAGGGCCAAAGGAAATATCCTCCGATAACAAAGAGAAAGAAGCTTTCTGAGAAACTTCTTTGTGTTCTGTGAAATCATCTCACAGAGGTACAGCTTTCCCCTCAAGAAGCCTTTCGCTAAGACAGTTCCTGTGGAATTGGCAAAGTGATATTTGGAAGCCCATAGAGGGCTATGGTGAAAAAGGAAATAACCTCCGATGAAATCTGGAAAGAAGCTTTCTGAGAAACTGCTTAGTGTTCTGTGAATTCATCTCACAGAGTTACATGTGTATTTCGAGGATATCTTTGCTAGCCCTATTTCTGTGAAATCTGAGAACAGATATTTCGGATCCCTTTGAAGACTATAGGGCCAAAGGAAATATCCTCCGATAACAAAGAGAAAGAAGCTTTCTGAGAAACTTCTTTGTGTTCTGTGAAATCATCTCACAGAGTTACAGCTTTCCCCTCAAGAAGTCTTTCGCTAAGACAGTTCTTGTGGAATTGGCAAAGTGATATTTGGAAGCCCATAGAGGGCTATGGTGAAAAAGGAAACAACCTCAGATGAAATCTGGAAAGAAGCTTTCTGAGAAACTGCTTAGTGTTCTGTGAATTCATCTCACAGAGTTACATGTGTATTTCGAGGATTTCTTTGCTAGCCTTCTCTCTCTGGAATCTGAGAACAGATATTTCGGATCCCTTTGAAGACTATAGGGCAAAAGGAAATATCCTCCGATAACAAAGAGAAAGAAACTTTCTGAGAAACTTCTTTGTGTTCTGTGAAATCATCTCACAGAGTTACAGCTTTCCCCTAAAGAAGCCTTTCGCTAAGACAGTTCTTCTGGAATTGGCAAAGTGATATTTGGAAGACCAGAGAGGGCGATGGTGAAAAAGGAAATATCCTCAGATGAATTCTGGAAAGAAGCTTTCTGCGAAACTGCTTAGTGTTCTGTGAATTCATATCACAGAGTTACATGTGTATTTCGAGGATCTCTTTGCTAGCCCTATTTCTTTGGAATCTGAGAACAGATATTTCGGATCCCTTTGAAGACTATAGGGCCAAAGGAAATATCCTCCGATAACAAAGAGAAAGAAGCTTTCTGAGAAGCTTCTTTGTGTCCTGTGAAATCATCTCACAGAGTTACAGCTTTCCCCTAAAGAAGCCTTTCGCTAAGACAGTTCTTGTGGAATTGGCAAAGTGATATTTGGAAGCCCATAGAGGGCTATGGTGAAAAAGGAAATAACCTCAGATGAAATCTGGAAAGAAGCTTTCTGAGAAACTGCTTAGTGTTACGTTAATTCATCTCACAGAGTTACATGTGTATTTCGAGGATCTCTTTGCTAGCCTTCTTTCTGTGGAATCTGAGAACAGATATTTCGGATCCCTTTGAAGACTATAGGGCCAAAGGAAATATCCTCCGATAACAAAGAGAAAGAAGCTTTCTGTGAAACTTCTTTGTGTTCTGTTAAATCATCTCACAGAGTTACAGCTTTCGCCTGAAGAAGCCTTTCGCTAAGACAGTTCTTGTGGAATTGGCAAAGTGATATTTGGAAGCCCATAGAGGGCTATCGAGAAAAAGGAAATATCCTCAGATGAAATCTGGAAAGAAGCTTTCTGAAAAACTGCTTAGTGTTCTGTGAATTCATCTCACAGAGTTAAAGGTGTATTTCGAGGATCTCTTTGCTAGCCCTATTTCTTTCGAATCTGCGAACAGATATTTCGGATCTGTTTGAAGATTATAGGGCCAAAGGAAATAACCTCCGATAACAAAGAGAAAGAAGCTTTCTGAGAAAGTTCTTTGTGTTCTGTGAAATCATCTCACAGAGTTACAGCTTTCCCCTGAAAAAGCCTTTCGCTAAGACAGTTCTTGTGGAATTGGCAAAGTGATATTTGGAAGCCCATGGAGGGCTATGTTGAAAAAGGAAATATCCTCAGATGAAATCTGGAAAGAAGCTTTCTGAGAAACTGCTTAGTGTTCTGTGAATTCATCTCACAGAGTTACATGTGTATTTCGAGGATCTCTTTGCTAGCCTTCTTTCTCTGGAATCTGACAACAGTTATTACGGTTCCCATTGAAGACTATAGGGCCAAAGGAAATATCCTCCGATAACAAAGAGAAAGAAGCTTTCTGAGAACCTTCTTTGTGTTTTGTGAAATCATCTCACAGAGTTACAGCTTTCCCCTGAAGAAGCCTTTTTCTAAGACAGTTCTTGTGGAATTGGCAGAGTGATATTTGGAAGCCCATAGAGGGCTATGGTGAAAAAGTAAATATCATCAGATGAAATCTGGAAAGAAGCTTTCTGAGAAACGGCTTAGTGTTCTATGAATTCATCTCACAGAGGTACATTTGTATTTCGAGGATCTCTTTGCTAGCCTTCTTTCTGTGGAATCTGAGAACAGATATTTCGGTTCCCTTTGAAGACTATAGGGCCAAAGGAAATATCCTCCGATAACAAAGAGAAAGAAGCTTTCTGAGAAACTTCTTTGTGTTCTGTGAAATCATCTCACAGAGTTACAGCTTTCCCCTCAAGAAGCCTTTCGCTAAGACAGTTCTTGTGGAATTGGCAAAATGATATTTGGAAGCCCTTGGAGGGCTATGGTGAAAAAGAAAATATCCTCAGATAAAATCTGGAAAGAAGTTTTCTGAGAAACTGCTTAGTGTTCTGTGAATTCATCTCACAGAGTTACATGTGTATTTCGAGGATCTCTTTGCTAGCCTTCTTTCTGTGGAATCTGAGAACAGATATTTCGGATCCCTTTGAAGACTATAGGGCCAAAGGAAATCTCCTCCGATAACAAAGAGAAAGAAGCTTTCTGAGAACCTTCTTTGTGTTCTGTGAAATCATCTCACAGAGTTACAGCTTTCCACTCAAGAAGCCTTTCGCTAAGACAGTTCTTGTGGAATTGGAAAAGTGATATTTGGAAGCCCATAGAGGGCTATGGTGAAAAAGGAAATATCCTCAGATGAAATCTGGAAAGAAGCTTTCTGAGAAACTGCTTGGTGTTCTGTGAATTCATCTCACAGATTTACATGTGTATTTCGAGGATCTCTTTGCTAACCCTATTTCTGTGGAATCTGAGAACAGATATTTCGGATCCCTTTGAAGACTATAGGGCCAAAGGAAATATCCTCCGATAACAAAGAGAAAGAAGCTTTCTGAGAAACTTCTTTGTGTTCTGTGAAATCATCTCACAGAGTTACAGCTTTCCCCTAAAGAAGCCTTTCGTTAAGACAGTTCTTCTGGAATTGGCAAAGTGATATTTGGAAGCCCATAGAGGGCTATGGTGAAAAAGGAAATATCCTCAGATGAATTCTGGAAAGAAGCTTTCTGCGAAACTGCTTAGTGTTCTGTGAATTCATGTCGCAGAGTTACATGTGTATTTCGAGGATCTCTTTGCTAGCCCTATTTCTTTGGAATCTGAGAACAGATATTTCGGATCCCTTTCAAGACTATAGGGCCAAAGGAAATATCCTCCGATAACAAAGAGAAAGAAGCTTTCTGAGAAGCTTCTTTGTGTTCTGTGAAATCATCTCACAGAGTTACAGCTTTCCCCTAAAAAAGCCTTTCGCTAAGACAGTTCTTGTGGAATTGGCAAAGTGATATTTGGAAGCCCATGGAGGTCTATGGTGAAAAAGGAAATAACCTCAGATGAAATCTGGAAAGAAGCTTTCGGAGAAACTGCTTAGTGTTCCGTTAATTCATCTCACAGAGTTACATGTGTATTTCGAGGATCTCTTTGCTAGCCTTCTTTCTGTGGAATCTGAGAACAGATATTTCGGATCCCTTTGAAGACTATAGGGCCAAAGGAAATCTCCTCCGATAACAAAGAGAAAGAAGCTTTCTGAGAAACTTCTTTGTGTTCTGTGAAATCATCTCACAGAGTTACAGCTTTCCCCTAAAGAAGCCTTTCGCTAAGACAGTTCTTGTGGAATTGGCAAAGTGATATTTGGAAGCCCATAGTGGGCTCTGGTGAAAAAGGAAATATCCTCAGATGAAATCTGGAAAGAAGCTTTCTGCGAAATTGCTTAGTGTTCTGTGAATTCATCTCACAGAGTTACATGTGTATTTCGAGGATCTCTTTGCTAGCCTTCTTTCTGTGGAATCTGAGAGCAGATATTTCGGATCCCTTTGAAGACTATAGGGCCAAAGGAAATATCCTCCGATAACAAAGAGAAAGAAGCTTTCTGAGAAACTTCTTTGTGTTCTATGAAATCATCTCACAGAGTTACAGCTTTCCCCTGAAGAAGCCTTTCGCTAAGACAGTTCTTGTGGAATTGGCAAAATGATATTTGGAAGCCCATAGAGGGCTATGGTGAAAAAGGAAATATCCTCAGATAAAATCTGGAAAGAAGCTTTCTGAGATACTGCTTAGTGTTCTGTGAATTCATCTCACAGAGTTACATGTGTATTTCGAGGATCTCTTTGCTAGCCTTCTTTCTGTGGAATCTGAGAACAGATATTTCGGATCCCTTTGAAGACTATAGGGCCAAAGGAAATATCCTCCGATAACAGAGAGAAAGAAGCTTTCTGAGAAACTTCTTTGTGTTCTGTGAAATCATCTCACAGAGTTACAGCTTTCCCCTGAAGAAGCCTTTCGCTAAGACAGTTCTTGTGGAATTGGCAAAATGATATTTGGAAGCCCATGGAGGGCTATGGTGAAAAAGGAAATATCTTCAGATAAAATCTGGAAAGAAGCTTTCTGAGAAACTGCTTAGTGTTCTGTGAATTCATCTCACAGAGTTACATGTGTATTTCGAGGATATCTTTGCTAGCCCTATTTCTGTGAAATCTGAGAACAGATATTTCGGATCCCTTTGAAGACTATAGGGCCAAAGGAAATATCCTCCGATAACAAAGAGAAAGAAGCTTTCTGAGAAACTTCTTTGTGTTCTGTGAAATCATCTCACAGAGTTACAGCTTTCCCCTCAAGAAGCCTTTCGCTAAGACATTTCTTGTGGAATTGGCAAAGTGATATTTGGAAGCCCATAGAGGGCTATGGTGAAAAAGGAAATAACCTCAGATGAAATCTGGAAAGAAGCTTTCTGAGAAACTGCTTAGTGTTCTGTGAATTCATCTCACAGAGTTACATGTGTATTTCTAGGATTTCTTTGCTAGCCTTCTCTCTCTGGAATCTGAGAACAGATATTTCGGATCCCTTTGAAGACTATAGGGCCAAAGGAAATATCCTCCGATAACAAAGAGAAAGAAGCTTTCTGAGAAACTTCTTTGTGTTCTGTGAAATCATCTCACAGAGTTACAGCTTTCCCCTAAAGAAGCCTTTCGCTAAGACAGTTCTTCTGGAATTGGCAAAGTGATATTTGGAAGACCAGAGAGGGCGATGGTGAAAAAGGAAATATCCTCAGAAGAATTCTGGAAAGAAGCTTTCTGCAAAACTGCTTAGTGTTCTGTGAATTCATGTCACAGAGTTACCTGTGTATTTCGAGGATCTCTTTGCTAGCCCCATTTCTTTGGAATCTGAGAACAGATATTTCGGATCCCTTTGAAGACTATAGGGCCAAAGGAAATATCCTCCGATAACAAAGAGAAAGAAGCTTTCTGAGAAGCTTCTTTGTGTCCTGTGAAATCATCTCACAGAGTTACAGCTTTCCCCTAAAGAAGCCTTTCGCTAAGACAGTTCTTGTGGAATTGGCAAAGTGATATTTGGAAGCCCATAGAGGGCTATGGTGAAAAAGGAAATAACCTCAGATGAAATCTGGAAAGAAGCTTTCTGAGAAACTGCTTAGTGTTCCGTTAATTCATCTCACAGAGTTACATGTGTATTTCGAGGATCTCTTTGCTAGCCTTCTTTCTGTGGAATCTGAGAACAGATATTTCGGATCCCTTTGAAGACTATAGGGCCAAAGGAAATATCCTCCGATAACAAAGAGAAAGAAGCTTTCTGTGAAACTTCTTTGTGTTCTGTTAAATCATCTCACAGAGTTACAGCTTTCGCCTGAAGAAGCCTTTCGCTAAGACAGTTCTTGTGGAATTGGCAAAGTGATATTTGGAAGCCCATAGAGGGCTATCGAGAAAAAGGAAATATCCTCAGATGAAATCTGGAAAGAAGCTTTCTGAAAAACTGCTTAGTGTTCTGTGAATTCATCTCACAGAGTTAAAGGTGTATTTCGAGGATCTCTTTGCTAGCCCTATTTCTTTCGAATCTGAGAACAGATATTTCGGATCTGTTTGAAGATTATAGGGCCAAAGGAAATAACCTCCGATAACAAAGAGAAAGAAGCTTTCTGAGAAACTTCTTTGTGTTCTGTGAAATCATCTCACAGAGTTACAGCTTTCCCATGAAAAAGCCTTTCGCTAAGACAGTTCTTGTGGAATTGGCAAAGTGATATTTGGAAGCCCATGGAGGGCTATGTTGAAAAAGGAAATATCCTCAGATGAAATCTGGAAAGAAGCTTTCTGCGAAACTGCTTAGTGTTCTGTGAATTCATCTCACAGAGTTACATGTGTATTTCGAGGATCTCTTTGCTAGCCTTCTTACTCTGGAATCTGACAACAGTTATTACGGTTCCCTTTGAAGACTATAGGGCCAAAGGAAATATCCTCCGATAACAAAGAGAAAGAAGCTTTCTGAGAAACTTCTATGTGTTCTGTGAAATCATCTCACTGAGTTACAGCTTTCCCCTCAAGAAGCCTTTCACTAAGACAGTTCTTGAGGAATTGGCAAAGTGATATTTGGAAGCCCATAGAGGGCTATCGTGAAAAAGGAAATATCCTCAGATGAAATCTGGAAAGAAGGTTTCTGAGAAACTTCTTAGTGTTCTGTGAATTCAACTCACAGAGTTACATGTGTATTTCGAGGATCTCTTTGCTAGCCTTCTTTCTGTGGAATCTGAGAACAGATATTTCGGATCCCTTTGAAGACTATAGGGCCAAAGGAAATATCCTCCGATAAAAAAGAGAAAGAAGCTTTCTGAGAACCTTCTTTGTGTTTTGTGAAATCATCTCACAGAGTTACAGCTTTCCCCTGAAGAAGCCTTTCGCTAAGACAGTTCTTGTGGAAAGGGCAAAGTGATATTTGGAAGCCCATAGAGGGCTATGGTGAAAAAGTAAATATCATCAGATGAAATCTGGAAAGAAGCTTTCTGAGAAACTGCTTAGTGTTCTATGAATTCATCTCACAGAGTTACATGTGTATTTCGAGGATCTCTTTGCTAGCCTTCTTTCTGTGGAATCTGAGAACAGATATTTCGGTTCCCTTTGAAGACTATAGGGCCAAAGGAAATATCCTCCGATAACAAAGAGAAAGAAGCTTTCTGAGAAACTTCTTTGTGTTCTGTGAAATCATCTCACAGAGTTACAGCTTTCCCCTCAAGAAGCCCTTCGCTAAGACAGTTCTTGTGGAATTGGCAAAATGATATTTGGAAGCCCATGGAGGGCTATGGTGAAAAAGAAAATATCCTCACATAAAATCTGGAAAGAAGTTTTCTGAGAAACTGCTTAGTGTTCTGTGAATTCATCTCACAGAGTTACATGTGTATTTGGAGGATCTCATTGCTAGCCTTCTTTCTGTGGAATCTGAGAACAGATATTTTGGATCCCTTTGAAGACTATAGGGCCAAAGGAAATCTCCTCCGATAACAAAGAGAAAGAAGCTTTCTGAGAACCTTCTTTGTGTTCTGTGAAATCATCTCACAGAGTTACAGCTTTCCTCTCAAGAAGCCTTTCGCTAAGACAGTTCTTGTGGAATTGAAAAAGTGATATTTGGAAGCCCATAGAGGGCTATGGTGAAAAAGGAAATATCCTCAGATGAAATCTGGAAAGAAGCTTTCTGAGAAACTGCTTAGTGTTCTGTGAATTCATCTCACAGATTTACATGTGTATTTCGAGGATCTCCTTGCTAACCCTATTTCTGTGGAATCTGAGAACAGATATTTCGGATCCCTTTGAAGACTATAGGGCCAAAGGAAATATCCTCCGATAACAAAGAGAAAGAAGCTTTCTGAGAAACTTCTTTGTGTTCTGTGAAATCATCTCACAGAGTTACAGCTTTCCCCTAAAGAAGCCTTTCGCTAAGACAGTTCTTGTGGAATTGGCAAAGTGATATTGGGAAGTCCAGAGAGGGCTATGCTGAAAAAGGAAATATCCTCAGAAGAATTCTGGAAAGAAGCTTTCTGCGAAACTGCTTAGTGTTCTGTGAATTCATGTCACAGAGTTACATGTGTATTTCGAGGATCTCTTTGCTAGGCCTATTTCTGTGGAATCTGAGAACAGATATTTCGGATCCCTTTGAAGACTACAGGGCCAAAGGAAATATCCTCCGATAACAAAGAGAAAGAAGCTTTCTGAGAAACTTCTTTGTGTTCTGTGAAATCATCTCACAGAGTTACAGCTTTCCACTGTAGAAGCCTTTCGCTAAGACAGTTCTTGTGGAATTGGCAAAGTGATATTGGGAAGCCCATAGAGGGCTATGGTGAAAAAGAAATATCCTCAGATGAAATCTGGAAAGAAGCTTTTTGAGAAACTGCTTGGTGTTCTGTTAATTCATCTCACAGAGTTACATGTGTATTTCGAGGTTCTCTTTGATAGCCTTGTTTCTGTGAAATCTGAGAACAGATATTTCGGATCCCTTTGAAGACTATAGGGCCAAAGGAAATCTCCTCCGATAACAAAGAGAAAGAAGCTTTCTGAGAAACTTCTTTGTGTTCTGTTAAATCATCTCACAGAGTTACAGCTTTCCCCTGAAGAAGCCTTTCGCTAAGACAGTTCTTGTGGAATTGGCAAAGTGATATTTTGAAGCCCATAGAGGGCTATCGAGAAAAAGGAAATATCCTCAGATGAAATCTGGAAAGAAGCTTTCTGAAAAACTGCTTAGTGTTCTGTGAATTCATCTCACAGAGTTACAGGTGTCTTTCGAGGATCTCTTTGTTAGCCCTATTTCTTTCGAATCTGAGAACAGATATTTCGGATCTGTTTGAAGATTATAGGGCCAAAGGAAATAACCTCCGATAACAAAGAGAAAGAAGCTTTCTGAGAAACTTCTTTGTGTTCTGTGAAATCATCTCACTGAGTTACAGCTTTCCCCTGAAAAAGCCTTTCGCTAAGACAGTTCTTGTGGAATTGGCAAAGTGATATTTGGAAGCCCATGGAGGGCTATGTTGAAAAAGGAAATATCCTCAGATGAAATCTGGAAAGAAGCTTTCTGAGAAACTGGTTAGTGTTCTGTGAATTCAACTCACAGAGTTACATGTGTATTTCGAGGATCTCTTTGCTAGCCTTCTTTCTCTGGAATCTGACAACAGTTATTACGGTTCCCTTTGAAGACTATAGGGCCAAAGGAAATATCCTCCGATAACAAAGAGAAAGAAGCTTTCTGAGAAACTTCTTTGTGTTCTGTGAAATATCTCACAGAGTTACAGCTCTCCCCTCAAGAAGCCTTTCGCTAAAACAGGTCTTGTGGAATTGGCAAAGTGATATTTGGAAGCCCATAGAGGGCTATGGTGAAAAAGGAAATATCCTCAGATGAAATCTGGAAAGAAGCTTTCTGCGAAACTGCTTAGTGTTCTGTGAATTCATCTCACAGAGTTACATGTGTATTTCGAGTATCTCTTTGCTAGCCTCTCTTTCTGTGGAATCTGAGAACAGATATTTCGGATCCCTTTGAAGATTATAGGGTCAAAGGAAATATCCTCCGATAACAAAGAGAAAGAAGCTTTCTGAGAAACTTCTTTGTGTTCTGTGAAATCATCTCACAGAGTTACAGCTTTCCCCTGAAGAAGCCTTTCACTAAGACAGTTCTTGTGGAATTGGCAAAGTGATATTTGGAAGCCCATAGAGGGCTATGGTGAAAAAGGAAATATCCTCAGATGAAATCTGGAAAGAAGCTTTCTGAGAAACTGCTTAGTGTTCTGTTAATTCATCTCACAGAGTTACAGGTGTATTTCGAGTATCTCTTTGCTAGCCTTCTTTCTGTGGAATCTGAGAACAGATATTTCGGATCCCTTTGAAGACTATAGGGCCAAAGGAAATATCCTCTGATAAAAAAGAGAAAGAAGCTTACTGAGAAACTTCTATGTGTTATGTGAAATCATCTCACAGAGTTACAGCTTTCCCCTCAAGAAGCCTTTCGCTAAGACAGTTCTTGTGGAATTGGCAAAGTGATATTTGGAAGCCCATAGAGGGCTATCGTGAAAAAGGAAATATCCTCAGATGAAATCTGGAAAGAAGGTTTCTGAGAAACTGCTTAGTGTTCTGTGAATTCATCTCACAGAGTTACATGTGTATTTCGAGGATCTTTTTGCTAGCCTTCGTTCTGTGGAATCTGAGAACAGATATTTCGGATCCCTTTGAAGACTATAGGGCCAAAGGAAATATCCTCCGATAAAAAAGAGAAAGAAGCTTTCTGAGAACCTTCTTTGTGTTTTGTGAAATCATCTCACAGAGTTACAGCTTTCCCCTGAAGAAGCCTTTCGCTAAGACAGTTCTTGTGGAATTGGCAAAGATATATTTGGAAGCCCATAGAGGGCTATGGTGAAAAAGTAAATATCATCAAATGAAATCTGGAAAGAAGCTTTCTGAGAAACTGCTTAGTGTTCTTTGAATTCATTTCACAGAGTTACATGTGTATTTCGAGGATCTCTTTGCTAGTCTTCTTTCTGTGGAATCTGAGAACAGATATTTCGGATCCCTTTCAAGACTATAGGGCCAAAGGAAATCTCCTCCGATAACAAAGAGAAAGAAGCTTTCTGAGAAACTTCTTTGTGTTCTGTGAAATCATCTCACAGAGTTACAGCTTTCCCCTCAAGAAGCCTTTCGCTAAGACAGTTCTTGTGGAATTGGCAAAGTGATATTTGGAAGCCCATAGAGGGCTATGGTGAAAAAGGAAATAACCTCAGATGAAATCTGGAAAGAAGCTTTCGGAGAAACCGCTTAGTGTTCCGTTAATTCATCTCACAGAGTTACATGTGTATTTCGAGGATCTCTTTGCTAGCCTTCTTTCTGTGGAATCTGAGAACAGATATTTCGGATCCCTTTGAAGACTATAGGGCCAAAGGAAATATCCTCCGATAACAAAGAGAAAGAAGCTTTCTGAGAAACTTCTTTGTGTTCTGTGAAATCATCTCACAGAGTTAGAGCTTTCCCCTGAAGAAGCCTTTCGCTAAGACAGTTCTTGTGGAATTGGCAAAGTGATATTTGGAAGCCCATAGAGGGCTATGGTGAAAAAGGAAATAACCTCAGATGAAATCTGGAAAGAAACTTTCGGAGAAACTGCTTAGTGTTCCGTTAATTCATCTCACAGAGTTACATGTGTATTTCGAGGATCTCTTTGCTTGCCTTCTTTCTGTGGAATCCGAGAACAGATATTTCGGATCCCTTTGAAGACTATAGGGCCAAAGGAAATCTCCTCCGATAACAAAGAGAAAGAAGCTTTCTGAGAAACCTCTTTGTGTTCTGTGAAATCATCTCACAGAGTTACAGCTTTCCCCTCAAGAAGCCTTTCGCTAAGACAGTTCTTGTGGAATTGGAAAAGTGATATTTGGAAGCCCATAGAGGGCTATGGTGAAAAAGGAAATATCCTCAGATGAAATCTGGAAAGAAGCTTTTTGAGAAACTGCTTAGTGTTCTGTGAATTCATCTCACAGAGTTACATGTGTATTTCGAGGATCTCTTTGCTAGCCTTCTTTCTGTGGAATCTGAGAACAGATATTTCGGATCCCTTTGAAGACTATAGGGCCAAAGGAAATATCCTCCGAAAACAAAGAGAAAGAAGCTTTCTGAGAAACTTCTTTGTGTTCTGTGAAATCATCTTACAGAGTTACAGCTTTCCCCTCAAGAAGTCTTTCGCTAAGACAGTTCTTGTGGAATTGGCAAAATGATATTTGAAAGTCCATAGTGGGCTATGGTGACAAAGGAAATATCCTCAGATAAAATCTGGAAAGAAGCTTTCTGAGAAACTGCTTAGTGTCCTGTGAATTCATCTCACAGATTTACATGTGTATTTCGAGGATCTCTTTGCTAGCCTTCTTTCTGTGGAATCTGAGAACAGATATTTCGGATCCCTTTGAAGACTATAGGGCCAAAGGAAATATCCTCCAATAACAAAGAGAAAGAAGCTTTCTGAGAAACTTCTTTGTGTTCTGTGAAATCATCTCACAGAGTTACAGCTTTCCCCTGAAGAAGCCTTTCGCTAAGACAGTTCTTGTGGAATTGGCAAAGTGATATTTGGAAGCCCATAGAGGGCTATGGTGAAAAAGGAAATATCCTCAGATGAAATCTGGAAAGAAGGTTTCTGAGAAACTGCTTAGTGTTCTGTGAATTCATCTCACAGAGTTACATGTGTATTTCGAGGATCTCTTTGCTAGCCTTCTTTCTGTGGAATCTGAGAACAGATATTTCGGATCCCTTTGAAGACTATAGGGCCAAAGGAAATATCCTCCGATAACAAAGAGAAAGAAGCTTTCTGAGAACCTTCTTTGTGTTTTGTGAAATCATCTCACAGAGTTACAGCTTTCCCCTGAAGAAGCCTTTCGCTAAGACAGTTCTTGTGGAATTGGCAAAGATATATTTGGAAGCCCATAGAGGTCTATGGTGAAAAAGGAAATAACCTCAGATGAAATCTGGAAAGAAGCTTTCGGAGAAACTGCTTAGTGTTCCGTTAATTCATCTCACAGAGTTACATGTGTATTTCGAGGATCTCTTTGCTAGCCTTCTTTCTGTGGAATCTGAGAACAGATATTTCGGATCCCTTTGAAGACTATAGGGCCAAAGGAAATCTCCTCCGATAACAAAGAGAAAGAAGCTTTCTGAGAAACTTCTTTGTGTTCTGTGAAATCATCTCACAGAGTTACAGCTTTCCCCTAAAGAAGCCTTTCGCTAAGACAGTTCTTGTGGAATTGGCAAAGTGATATTTGGAAGCCCATAGTGGGCTCTGGTGAAAAAGGAAATATCCTCAGATGAAATCTGGAAAGAAGCTTTCTGCGAAATTGCTTAGTGTTCTGTGAATTCATCTCACAGAGTTACATGTGTATTTCGAGGATCTCTTTGCTAGCCTTCTTTCTGTGGAATCTGAGAGCAGATATTTCGGATCCCTTTGAAGACTATAGGGCCAAAGGAAATATCCTCCGATAACAAAGAGAAAGAAGCTTTCTGAGAAACTTCTTTGTGTTCTATGAAATCATCTCACAGAGTTACAGCTTTCCCCTGAAGAAGCCTTTCGCTAAGACAGTTCTTGTGGAATTGGCAAAATGATATTTGGAAGCCCATAGAGGGCTATGGTGAAAAAGGAAATATCCTCAGATAAAATCTGGAAAGAAGCTTTCTGAGATACTGCTTAGTGTTCTGTGAATTCATCTCACAGAGTTACATGTGTATTTCGAGGATCTCTTTGCTAGCCTTCTTTCTGTGGAATCTGAGAACAGATATTTCGGATCCCTTTGAAGACTATAGGGCCAAAGGAAATATCCTCCGATAACAGAGAGAAAGAAGCTTTCTGAGAAACTTCTTTGTGTTCTGTGAAATCATCTCACAGAGTTACAGCTTTCCCCTGAAGAAGCCTTTCGCTAAGACATTTCTTGTGGAATTGGCAAAGTGATATTTGGAAGCCCATAGAGGGCTATGGTGAAAAAGGAAATAACCTCAGATGAAATCTGGAAAGAAGCTTTCTGAGAAACTGCTTAGTGTTCTGTGAATTCATCTCACAGAGTTACATGTGTATTTCTAGGATTTCTTTGCTAGCCTTCTCTCTCTGGAATCTGAGAACAGATATTTCGGATCCCTTTGAAGACTATAGGGCCAAAGGAAATATCCTCCGATAACAAAGAGAAAGAAGCTTTCTGAGAAACTTCTTTGTGTTCTGTGAAATCATCTCACAGAGTTACAGCTTTCCCCTAAAGAAGCCTTTCGCTAAGACAGTTCTTCTGGAATTGGCAAAGTGATATTTGGAAGACCAGAGAGGGCGATGGTGAAAAAGGAAATATCCTCAGAAGAATTCTGGAAAGAAGCTTTCTGCAAAACTGCTTAGTGTTCTGTGAATTCATGTCACAGAGTTACCTGTGTATTTCGAGGATCTCTTTGCTAGCCCCATTTCTTTGGAATCTGAGAACAGATATTTCGGATCCCTTTGAAGACTATAGGGCCAAAGGAAATATCCTCCGATAACAAAGAGAAAGAAGCTTTCTGAGAAGCTTCTTTGTGTCCTGTGAAATCATCTCACAGAGTTACAGCTTTCCCCTAAAGAAGCCTTTCGCTAAGACAGTTCTTGTGGAATTGGCAAAGTGATATTTGGAAGCCCATAGAGGGCTATGGTGAAAAAGGAAATAACCTCAGATGAAATCTGGAAAGAAGCTTTCTGAGAAACTGCTTAGTGTTCCGTTAATTCATCTCACAGAGTTACATGTGTATTTCGAGGATCTCTTTGCTAGCCTTCTTTCTGTGGAATCTGAGAACAGATATTTCGGATCCCTTTGAAGACTATAGGGCCAAAGGAAATATCCTCCGATAACAAAGAGAAAGAAGCTTTCTGTGAAACTTCTTTGTGTTCCGTTAAATCATCTCACAGAGTTACAGCTTTCGCCTGAAGAAGCCTTTCGCTAAGACAGTTCTTGTGGAATTGGCAAAGTGATATTTGGAAGCCCATAGAGGGCTATCGAGAAAAAGGAAATATCCTCAGATGAAATCTGGAAAGAAGCTTTCTGAAAAACTGCTTAGTGTTCTGTGAATTCATCTCACAGAGTTAAAGGTGTATTTCGAGGATCTCTTTGCTAGCCCTATTTCTTTCGAATCTGAGAACAGATATTTCGGATCTGTTTGAAGATTATAGGGCCAAAGGAAATAACCTCCGATAACAAAGAGAAAGAAGCTTTCTGAGAAACTTCTTTGTGTTCTGTGAAATCATCTCACAGAGTTACAGCTTTCCCATGAAAAAGCCTTTCGCTAAGACAGTTCTTGTGGAATTGGCAAAGTGATATTTGGAAGCCCATGGAGGGCTATGTTGAAAAAGGAAATATCCTCAGATGAAATCTGGAAAGAAGCTTTCTGCGAAACTGCTTAGTGTTCTGTGAATTCATCTCACAGAGTTACATGTGTATTTCGAGGATCTCTTTGCTAGCCTTCTTACTCTGGAATCTGACAACTGTTATTACGGTTCCCTTTGAAGACTATAGGGCCAAAGGAAATATCCTCCGATAACAAAGAGAAAGAAGCTTTCTGAGAAACTTCTATGTGTTCTGTGAAATCATCTCACTGAGTTACAGCTTTCCCCTCAAGAAGCCTTTCACTAAGACAGTTCTTGAGGAATTGGCAAAGTGATATTTGGAAGCCCATAGAGGGCTATCGTGAAAAAGGAAATATCCTCAGATGAAATCTGGAAAGAAGGTTTCTGAGAAACTTCTTAGTGTTCTGTGAATTCAACTCACAGAGTTACATGTGTATTTCGAGGATCTCTTTGCTAGCCTTCTTTCTGTGGAATCTGAGAACAGATATTTCGGATCCCTTTGAAGACTATAGGGCCAAAGGAAATATCCTCCGATAAAAAAGAGAAAGAAGCTTTCTGAGAACCTTCTTTGTGTTTTGTGAAATCATCTCACAGAGTTACAGCTTTCCCCTGAAGAAGCCTTTCGCTAAGACAGTTCTTGTGGAAAGGGCAAAGTGATATTTGGAAGCCCATAGAGGGCTATGGTGAAAAAGTAAATATCATCAGATGAAATCTGGAAAGAAGCTTTCTGAGAAACTGCTTAGTGTTCTATGAATTCATCTCACAGAGTTACATGTGTATTTCGAGGATCTCTTTGCTAGCCTTCTTTCTGTGGAATCTGAGAACAGATATTTCGGTTCCCTTTGAAGACTATAGGGCCAAAGGAAATATCCTCCGATAACAAAGAGAAAGAAGCTTTCTGAGAAACTTCTTTGTGTTCTGTGAAATCATCTCACAGAGTTACAGCTTTCCCCTCAAGAAGCCCTTCGCTAAGACAGTTCTTGTGGAATTGGCAAAATGATATTTGGAAGCCCATGGAGGGCTATGGTGAAAAAGAAAATATCCTCACATAAAATCTGGAAAGAAGTTTTCTGAGAAACTGCTTAGTGTTCTGTGAATTCATCTCACAGAGTTACATGTGTATTTGGAGGATCTCATTGCTAGCCTTCTTTCTGTGGAATCTGAGAACAGATATTTTGGATCCCTTTGAAGACTATAGGGCCAAAGGAAATCTCCTCCGATAACAAAGAGAAAGAAGCTTTCTGAGAACCTTCTTTGTGTTCTGTGAAATCATCTCACAGAGTTACAGCTTTCCTCTCAAGAAGCCTTTCGCTAAGACAGTTCTTGTGGAATTGAAAAAGTGATATTTGGAAGCCCATAGAGGGCTATGGTGAAAAAGGAAATATCCTCAGATGAAATCTGGAAAGAAGCTTTCTGAGAAACTGCTTAGTGTTCTGTGAATTCATCTCACAGATTTACATGTGTATTTCGAGGATCTCCTTGCTAACCCTATTTCTGTGGAATCTGAGAACAGATATTTCGGATCCCTTTGAAGACTATAGGGCCAAAGGAAATATCCTCCGATAACAAAGAGAAAGAAGCTTTCTGAGAAACTTCTTTGTGTTCTGTGAAATCATCTCACAGAGTTACAGCTTTCCCCTAAAGAAGCCTTTCGCTAAGACAGTTCTTGTGGAATTGGCAAAGTGATATTGGGAAGTCCAGAGAGGGCTATGCTGAAAAAGGAAATATCCTCAGAAGAATTCTGGAAAGAAGCTTTCTGCGAAACTGCTTAGTGTTCTGTGAATTCATGTCACAGAGTTACATGTGTATTTCGAGGATCTCTTTGCTAGGCCTATTTCTGTGGAATCTGAGAACAGATATTTCGGATCCCTTTGAAGACTACAGGGCCAAAGGAAATATCCTCCGATAACAAAGAGAAAGAAGCTTTCTGAGAAACTTCTTTGTGTTCTGTGAAATCATCTCACAGAGTTACAGCTTTCCACTGTAGAAGCCTTTCGCTAAGACAGTTCTTGTGGAATTGGCAAAGTGATATTGGGAAGCCCATAGAGGGCTATGGTGAAAAAGAAATATCCTCAGATGAAATCTGGAAAGAAGCTTTTTGAGAAACTGCTTGGTGTTCTGTTAATTCATCTCACAGAGTTACATGTGTATTTCGAGGTTCTCTTTGATAGCCTTCTTTCTGTGAAATCTGAGAACAGATATTTCGGATCCCTTTGAAGACTATAGGGCCAAAGGAAATCTCCTCCGATAACAAAGAGAAAGAAGCTTTCTGAGAAACTTCTTTGTGTTCTGTTAAATCATCTCACAGAGTTACAGCTTTCCCCTGAAGAAGCCTTTCGCTAAGACAGTTCTTGTGGAATTGGCAAAGTGATATTTTGAAGCCCATAGAGGGCTATCGAGAAAAAGGAAATATCCTCAGATGAAATCTGGAAAGAAGCTTTCTGAAAAACTGCTTAGTGTTCTGTGAATTCATCTCACAGAGTTACAGGTGTCTTTCGAGGATCTCTTTGTTAGCCCTATTTCTTTCGAATCTGAGAACAGATATTTCGGATCTGTTTGAAGATTATAGGGCCAAAGGAAATAACCTCCGATAACAAAGAGAAAGAAGCTTTCTGAGAAACTTCTTTGTGTTCTGTGAAATAATCTCACAGAGTTACAGCTTTCCCCTGAAAAAGCCTTTCGCTAAGACAGTTCTTGTGGAATTGGCAAAGTGATATTTGGAAGCCCATGGAGGGCTATGTTGAAAAAGGAAATATCCTCAGATGAAATCTGGAAAGAAGCTTTCTGAGAAACTGGTTAGTGTTCTGTGAATTCATCTCACAGAGTTACATGTGTATTTCGAGGATCTCTTTGCTAGCCTTCTTTCTCTGGAATCTGACAACAGTTATTACGGTTCCCTTTGAAGACTATAGGGCCAAAGGAAATATCCTCCGATAACAAAGAGAAAGAAGCTTTCTGAGAAACTTCTTTGTGTTCTGTGAAATATCTCACAGAGTTACAGCTCTCCCCTCAAGAAGCCTTTCGCTAAAACAGGTCTTGTGGAATTGGCAAAGTGATATTTGGAAGCCCATAGAGGGCTATGGTGAAAAAGGAAATATCCTCAGATGAAATCTGGAAAGAAGCTTTCTGCGAAACTGCTTAGTTTTCTGTGAATTCATCTCACAGAGTTACATGTGTATTTCGAGTATCTCTTTGCTAGCCTCTCTTTCTGTGGAATCTGAGAACAGATATTTCGGATCCCTTTGAAGATTATAGGGTCAAAGGAAATATCCTCCGATAACAAAGAGAAAGAAGCTTTCTGAGAAACTTCTTTGTGTTCTGTGAAATCATCTCACAGAGTTACAGCTTTCCCCTGAAGAAGCCTTTCAATAAGACAGTTCTTGTGGAATTGGCAAAGTGATATTTGGAAGCCCATAGAGGGCTATGGTGAAAAAGGAAATATCCTCAGATGAAATCTGGAAAGAAGCTTTCTGAGAAACTGCTTAGTGTTCTGTTAATTCATCTCACAGAGTTACAGGTGTATTTCGAGTATCTCTTTGCTAGCCTTCTTTCTGTGGAATCTGAGAACAGATATTTCGGATCCCTTTGAAGACTATAGGGCCAAAGGAAATATCCTCTGATAAAAAAGAGAAAGAAGCTTACTGAGAAACTTCTATGTGTTATGTGAAATCATCTCACAGAGTTACAGCTTTCCCCTCAAGAAGCCTTTCGCTAAGACAGTTCTTGTGGAATTGGCAAAGTGATATTTGGAAGCCCATAGAGGGCTATCGTGAAAAAGGAAATATCCTCAGATGAAATCTGGAAAGAAGGTTTCTGAGAAACTGCTTAGTGTTCTGTGAATTCATCTCACAGAGTTACATGTGTATTTCGAGGATCTTTTTGCTAGCCTTCGTTCTGTGGAATCTGAGAACAGATATTTCGGATCCCTTTGAAGACTATAGGGCCAAAGGAAATATCCTCCGATAAAAAAGAGAAAGAAGCTTTCTGAGAACCTTCTTTGTGTTTTGTGAAATCATCTCACAGAGTTACAGCTTTCCCCTGAAGAAGCCTTTCGCTAAGACAGTTCTTGTGGAATTGGCAAAGATATATTTGGAAGCCCATAGAGGGCTATGGTGAAAAAGTAAATATCATCAAATGAAATCTGGAAAGAAGCTTTCTGAGAAACTGCTTAGTGTTCTTTGAATTCATTTCACAGAGTTACATGTGTATTTCGAGGATCTCTTTGCTAGTCTTCTTTCTGTGGAATCTGAGAACAGATATTTCGGATCCCTTTCAAGACTATAGGGCCAAAGGAAATCTCCTCCGATAACAAAGAGAAAGAAGCTTTCTGAGAAACTTCTTTGTGTTCTGTGAAATCATCTCACAGAGTTACAGCTTTCCCCTCAAGAAGCCTTTCGCTAAGACAGTTCTTGTGGAATTGGCAAAGTGATATTTGGAAGCCCATAGAGGGCTATGGTGAAAAAGGAAATAACCTCAGATGAAATCTGGAAAGAAGCTTTCGGAGAAACCGCTTAGTGTTCCGTTAATTCATCTCACAGAGTTACATGTGTATTTCGAGGATCTCTTTGCTAGCCTTCTTTCTGTGGAATCTGAGAACAGATATTTCGGATCCCTTTGAAGACTATAGGGCCAAAGGAAATATCCTCCGATAACAAAGAGAAAGAAGCTTTCTGAGAAACTTCTTTGTGTTCTGTGAAATCATCTCACAGAGTTAGAGCTTTCCCCTGAAGAAGCCTTTCGCTAAGACAGTTCTTGTGGAATTGGCAAAGTGATATTTGGAAGCCCATAGAGGGCTATGGTGAAAAAGGAAATAACCTCAGATGAAATCTGGAAAGAAACTTTCGGAGAAACTGCTTAGTGTTCCGTTAATTCATCTCACAGAGTTACATGTGTATTTCGAGGATCTCTTTGCTTGCCTTCTTTCTGTGGAATCCGAGAACAGATATTTCGGATCCCTTTGAAGACTATAGGGCCAAAGGAAATCTCCTCCGATAACAAAGAGAAAGAAGCTTTCTGAGAAACCTCTTTGTGTTCTGTGAAATCATCTCACAGAGTTACAGCTTTCCCCTCAAGAAGCCTTTCGCTAAGACAGTTCTTGTGGAATTGGAAAAGTGATATTTGGAAGCCCATAGAGGGCTATGGTGAAAAAGGAAATATCCTCAGATGAAATCTGGAAAGAAGCTTTTTGAGAAACTGCTTAGTGTTCTGTGAATTCATCTCACAGAGTTACATGTGTATTTCGAGGATCTCTTTGCTAGCCTTCTTTCTGTGGAATCTGAGAACAGATATTTCGGATCCCTTTGAAGACTATAGGGCCAAAGGAAATATCCTCCGAAAACAAAGAGAAAGAAGCTTTCTGAGAAACTTCTTTGTGTTCTGTGAAATCATCTTACAGAGTTACAGCTTTCCCCTCAAGAAGTCTTTCGCTAAGACAGTTCTTGTGGAATTGGCAAAATGATATTTGAAAGTCCATAGTGGGCTATGGTGACAAAGGAAATATCCTCAGATAAAATCTGGAAAGAAGCTTTCTGAGAAACTGCTTAGTGTCCTGTGAATTCATCTCACAGATTTACATGTGTATTTCGAGGATCTCTTTGCTAGCCTTCTTTCTGTGGAATCTGAGAACAGATATTTCGGATCCCTTTGAAGACTATAGGGCCAAAGGAAATATCCTCCAATAACAAAGAGAAAGAAGCTTTCTGAGAAACTTCTTTGTGTTCTGTGAAATCATCTCACAGAGTTACAGCTTTCCCCTGAAGAAGCCTTTCGCTAAGACAGTTCTTGTGGAATTGGCAAAGTGATATTTGGAAGCCCATAGAGGGCTATGGTGAAAAAGGAAATATCCTCAGATGAAATCTGGAAAGAAGGTTTCTGAGAAACTGCTTAGTGTTCTGTGAATTCATCTCACAGAGTTACATGTGTATTTCGAGGATCTCTTTGCTAGCCTTCTTTCTGTGGAATCTGAGAACAGATATTTCGGATCCCTTTGAAGACTATAGGGCCAAAGGAAATATCCTCCGATAACAAAGAGAAAGAAGCTTTCTGAGAACCTTCTTTGTGTTTTGTGAAATCATCTCACAGAGTTACAGCTTTCCCCTGAAGAAGCCTTTCGCTAAGACAGTTCTTGTGGAATTGGCAAAGATATATTTGGAAGCCCATAGAGGGCTATGGTGAAAAAGTAAATATCATCAGATGAAATCTGGAAAGAAGCTTTCTGAGAAACTGCTTAGTGTTCTATGAATTCATTTCACAGAGTTACATGTGTATTTCGAGGATCTCTTTGCTAGCCTTCTTTCTGTGGAATCTGAGAACAGATATTTCGGATCCCTTTCAAGACTATAGGGCCAAAGGAAATCTCCTCCGATAACAAAGAGAAAGAAGCTTTCTGAGAAACTTCTTTGTGTTCTGTGAAATCATCTCACAGAGTTACAGCTTTCCCCTCAAGAAGCCTTTCGCTAAGACAGTTCTTGTGGAATTGGAAAAGTGATATTTGGAAGCCCATAGAGGCCTATGGTGGAAAAGGAAATATCCTCAGATGAAATCTGGAAAGAAGCTTTCTGAGAAACTGCTTAGTGTTCTGTGAATTCATCTCACAGAGTTACATGTGTATTTCGAGGATCTCTTTGCTAGCCTTCTTTCTGTGGAATCTGAGAACAGATATTTCGGATCCCTTTGAAGACTATAGGGCCAAAGGAAATATCCTCCGATAACAAAGAGAAAGAAGCTTTCTGAGAAACTTCTTTGTGTTCTGTGAAATCATCTCACAGAGTTACAGCTTTCCCCTCAAGAAGTCTTTCGCTAAGACAGTTCTTGTGGAATTGGCAAAATGATATTTGAAAGCCCATAGTGGGCTATGGTGACAAAGGAAATATCCTCAGATAAAATCTGGAAAGAAGCTTTCTGAGAAACTGCTTAGTGTTCTGTGAATTCATCTCACAGATTTACATGTGTATTTCGAGGATCTCTTTGCTAGCCTTCTTTCTGTGGAATCTGAGAACAGATATTTCGGATCCCTTTGAAGACTATAGGGCCAAAGGAAATATCCTCCAATAACAAAGAGAAAGAAGCTTTCTGAGAAACTTCTTTGTGTTCTGTGAAATCATCTCACAGAGTTACAGCTTTCCCCTGAAGAAGCCTTTCGCTAAGACAGTTCTTGTGGAATTGGCAAAGTGATATTTGGAAGCCCATAGAGGGCTATCGTGAAAAAGGAAATATCCTCAGATGAAATCTGGAAAGAAGGTTTCTGAGAAACTGCTTAGTGTTCTGTGAATTCATCTCACAGAGTTACATGTGTATTTCGAGGATCTCTTTGCTAGCCGTATTTCTGTGGAATCTGAGAACAGATATTTCGGATCCCTTTGAAGACTATAGGGCCAAAGGAAATATCCTCCGATAAAAAAGAGAAAGAAGCTTTCTGAGAACCTTCTTTGTGTTTTGTGAAATCATCTCACAGAGTTACAGCTTTCCCCTCAAGAAGCCTTTCGCTAAGATAGTTCTTGTGGAATTGGCAAAGATATATTTGGAAGCCCATAGAGGGCTATGGTGAAAAAGTAAATATCATCAGATGAAATCTGGAAAGAAGCTTTCTGAGAAACTGCTCAGTGTTCTATGAATTCATTTCACAGAGTTACATGTGTATTTCGAGGATCTCTTTGCTAGCCTTCTTTCTGTGGAATCTGAGAACAGGTATTTCTGTTCCCTTTGAAGACTATAGGGCCAAAGGAAATATCCTCCGATAACAAAGAGAAAGAAGCTTTCTGAGAAACTTCTATGTGTTCTGTGAAATCATCTCACAGAGTTACAGCTTTCCCCTGAAGAAGCCTTTCGCTAAGACAGTTCTTGTGGAATTGGCAAAGTGATATTTGGAAGCCCATAGAGGGCTATCGTGAAAAAGGAAATATCCTCAGATGAAATCTGGAAAGAAGGTTTCTGAGAAACTGCTTAGTGTTCTGTGAATTCATCTCACAGAGTTACATGTGTATTTCGAGGATCTCTTTGCTAGCCTTCTTTCTGTGGAATCTGAGAACAGATATTTCGGATCCCTTTGAAGACTATAGGGCCAAAGGAAATATCCTCCGATAACAAAGAGAAAGAAGCTTTCTGAGAACCTACTTTGTGTTTTGTGAAATCATCTCACAGAGTTACAGCTTTCCCCTCAAGAAGCCTTTCGCTAAGACAGTTCTTGTGGAATTGGCAAAGATATATTTGGAAGCCCATAGAGGGCTACGGTGAAAAAGTAAATATCATCAGATGAAATCTGGAAAGAAGCTTTCTGAGAAACTGCTTAGTGTTCTATGAATTCATTTCACAGAGTTACATGTGTATTTCGAGGATCTCTTTGCTAGCCTTCTTTCTGTGGAATCTGTGAACAGATATTTCTGATCCCTTTCAAGACTATAGGGCCAAAGGAAATCTCCTCCGATAACAAAGAGAAAGAAGCTTTCTGAGAAACTTCTTTGTGTTCTGTGAAATCATCTCCAGAGTTACAGCTTTCCCCTCAAGAAGCCTTTCGCTAAGACAGTTCTTGTGGAATTGGCAAAGTGATATTTGGAAGCCCATAGAGGGCTATGGTGAAAAAGGAAATATCCTCAGATGAAATCTGGAAAGAAGCTTTTTGAGAAACTGCTTAGTGTTCTGTGAATTCATCTCACAGAGTTACATGTGTATTTCGAGGATCTCTTTGCTAGCCTTCTTTCTGTGGAATCTGAGAACAGATATTTCGGATCCCTTTGAAGACAATAGGGCCAAAGGAAATATCCTCCGATAACAAAGAGAAAGAAGATTTCTGAGAAACTTCTTTGTGTTCTGTGAAATCATCTCACAGAGTTACAGCTTTCCCCTCAAGAAGTCTTTCGCTAAGACAGTTCTTGTGGAATTGGCAAAATGATATTTGAAAGCCCATAGTGGGCTATGGTGACAAAGGAAATATCCTCAGATAAAATCTGGAAAGAAGCTTTCTGAGAAACTGCTTAGTGTTCTGTGAATTCATCTCACAGATTTACATGTGTATTTCGAGGATCTCTTTGCTAGCCTTCTTTCTGTGGAATCTGAGAACAGATATTTCGGATCCCTTTGAAGACTATAGGGCCAAAGGAAATATCCTCCAATAACAAAGAGAAAGAAGCTTTCTGAGAAACTTCTTTGTGTTCTGTGAAATCATCTCACAGAGTTACAGCTTTCCCCTGAAGAAGCCTTTCGCTAAGACAGTTCTTGTGGAATTGGCAAAGTGATATTTGGAAGCCCATAGAGGGCTATCATGAAAAAGGAAATATCCTCAGATGAAATCTGGAAAGAAGGTTTCTGAGAAACTGCTTAGTGTTCTGTGAATTCATCTCACAGAGTTACATGTGTATTTCGAGGATCTCTTTGCTAGCCTTCTTTCTGTGGAATCTGAGAACAGATATTTCGGATCCCATTGAAGACTATAGGGCCAAAGGAAATCTCCTCCGATAACAAAGAGAAAGAAGCTTTCTGAGAACCTTCTTTGTGTTCTGTGAAATCATCTCACAGAGTTACAGCTTTCCCCTCAAGAAGCCTTTCGCTAAGACAGTTCTTGTGGAATTGGAAAAGTGATATTTGAAAGCCCTTAGAGGGCTATGGTGAAAAAGTAAATATCATAAGATGAAATCTTGATAGAAGCTTTTGGAGAAACTGCTTAGTGTTCTGTGAATTCATCTCACAGAGTTACATGTGTATTTCGAGGATCTCTTTGCTAGCCTTCTTTCTGTGGAATCTGAGAACAGATATTTCGGTTCCCTTTGAAGAGTATAGGGCCAAAGGAAATATCCTCTGATAACAAAGAGAAAGAAGCTTTCTGAGATACTTCTTTGTGTTCTGTGAAATCATCTCACAGAGTTACAGCTTTCCCCTCAAAAGGTCTTTCGCTAAGACAGTTCTTGTGGAATTGGCAAAATGATATTTGAAAGCCCATAGAGGGCTATGGTGACAAAGGAAATATCCTAAGATAAAATCTGGAAAGAAGCTTTCTGAGAATCTGCTTAGTGTTCTGTGAATTCATCTCACAGATTTACATGTGTATTTCGAGGATCTCTTTGCTAGCCTTTTTTCTGTGGAATCTGAGAACAGGTATTTCGGATCCCTTTGAAGACTATAGGGCCAAAGGAAATATCCTCCAATAACAAAGAGAAAGAAGCTTTCTGAGAAACTTCTTTGTGTTCTGTGAAATCATCTCACAGAGTTACAGCTTTCCCCTGAAGAAGCCTTTCGCTAAGACAGTTCTTGTGGAATTGGCAAAGTGATATTTGGAAGCCCTTAGAGGGCTACCGTGAAAAAGGAAATATCCTCAGATGAAATCTGGAAAGAAGGTTTCTGAGAAACTGCTTAGTGTTCTGTGAATTCATCTCACAGAGTTACATGTGTGTTTCGAGGATCTCTTTGCTAGCCTTCTTTCTGTGGAATCTGAGAACAGATATTTCGGATCCCTTTGAAGACTATAGGGCCAAAGGAAATATCCTCCGATAAAAAAGAGAAAGAAGCTTTCTGAGAACCTTCTTTGTGTTTTGTGAAATCATCTCACAGAGATACAGCTTTCCCCTGAAGAAGCCTTTCGCTAAGACAGTTCTTGTGGAATTGGCAAAGTGATATTTGGAAGCCCATAGAGGGCTACGGTGAAAAAGGAAATAACCTCAGATGAAATGTGGAAAGAAGCTTTCTGAGAAACTGCTTAGTGTTCTATGAATTCATTTCACAGAGTTACATGTGTATTTCGAGGATCTCTTTGCTAGCCTTCTTTCTGTGGAATCTGAGAACAGATATTTCGGATCCCTTTCAAGACTATAGGGCCAAAGGAAATCTCCTCCGATAACAAAGAGAAAGAAGCTTTCTGAGAAACTTCTTTGTGTTCTGTGAAATCATCTCACAGAGTTACAGCTTTCCCCTCAAGAAGCCTTTCGCTAAGACAGTTCTTGTGGAATTGGAAAAGTGATATTTGGAAGCCCATAGAGGCCTATGGTGAAAAAGGAAATATCCTCAGATGAAATCTGGAAAGAAGCTTTCTGAGAAACTGCTTAGTGTTCTGTGAATTCATCTCACAGAGTTACATGTGTATTTCGAGGATCTCTTTGCTAGCCTTCTTTCTGTGGAATCTGAGAACAGATATTTCGGATCCCTTTGAAGACTATAGGGCCAAAGGAAATATCCTCCGATAACAAAGAGAAAGAAGCTTTCTGAGAAACTTCTTTGTGTTCTGTGAAATCATCTCACAGAGTTACAGCTTTCCCCTCAAGAAGTCTTTCGCTAAGACAGTTCTTGTGGAATTGGCAAAATGATATTTGAAAGCCCATAGTGGGCTATGGTGACAAAGGAAATATCCTCAGATAAAATCTGGAAAGAAGCTTTCTGAGAAACTGCTTAGTGTTCTGTGAATTCATCTCACAGATTTACATGTGTATTTCGAGGATCTCTTTGCTAGCCTTCTTTCTGTGGAATCTGAGAACAGATATTTCGGATCCCTTTGAAGACTATAGGGCCAAAGGAAATATCCTCCAATAACAAAGAGAAAGAAGCTTTCTGAGAAACTTCTTTGTGTTCTGTGAAATCATCTCACAGAGTTACAGCTTTCCCCTGAAGAAGCCTTTCGCTAAGACAGTTCTTGTGGAATTGGCAAAGTGATATTTGGAAGCCCATAGAGGGCTATCGTGAAAAAGGAAATATCCTCAGATGAAATCTGGAAAGAAGGTTTCTGAGAAACTGCTTAGTGTTCTGTGAATTCATCTCACAGAGTTACATGTGTATTTCGAGGATCTCTTTGCTAGCCGTATTTCTGTGGAATCTGAGAACAGATATTTCGGATCCCTTTGAAGACTATAGGGCCAAAGGAAATATCCTCCGATAAAAAAGAGAAAGAAGCTTTCTGAGAACCTTCTTTGTGTTTTGTGAAATCATCTCACAGAGTTACAGCTTTCCCCTCAAGAAGCCTTTCGCTAAGATAGTTCTTGTGGAATTGGCAAAGATATATTTGGAAGCCCATAGAGGGCTATGGTGAAAAAGTAAATATCATCAGATGAAATCTGGAAAGAAGCTTTCTGAGAAACTGCTCAGTGTTCTATGAATTCATTTCACAGAGTTACATGTGTATTTCGAGGATCTCTTTGCTAGCCTTCTTTCTGTTTAATCTGAGAACAGGTATTTCTGTTCCCTTTGAAGACTATAGGGCCAAAGGAAATATCCTCCGATAACAAAGAGAAAGAAGCTTTCTGAGAAACTTCTATGTGTTCTGTGAAATCATCTCACAGAGTTACAGCTTTCCCCTGAAGAAGCCTTTCGCTAAGACAGTTCTTGTGGAATTGGCAAAGTGATATTTGGAAGCCCATAGAGGGCTATCGTGAAAAAGGAAATATCCTCAGATGAAATCTGGAAAGAAGGTTTCTGAGAAACTGCTTAGTGTTCTGTGAATTCATCTCACAGAGTTACATGTGTATTTCGAGGATCTCTTTGCTAGCCTTCTTTCTGTGGAATCTGAGAACAGATATTTCGGATCCCTTTGAAGACTATAGGGCCAAAGGAAATATCCTCCGATAACAAAGAGAAAGAAGCTTTCTGAGAACCTACTTTGTGTTTTGTGAAATCATCTCACAGAGTTACAGCTTTCCCCTCAAGAAGCCTTTCGCTAAGACAGTTCTTGTGGAATTGGCAAAGATATATTTGGAAGCCCATAGAGGGCTACGGTGAAAAAGTAAATATCATCAGATGAAATCTGGAAAGAAGCTTTCTGAGAAACTGCTTAGTGTTCTATGAATTCATTTCACAGAGTTACATGTGTATTTCGAGGATCTCTTTGCTAGCCTTCTTTCTGTGGAATCTGTGAACAGATATTTCTGATCCCTTTCAAGACTATAGGGCCAAAGGAAATCTCCTCCGATAACAAAGAGAAAGAAGCTTTCTGAGAAACTTCTTTGTGTTCTGTGAAATCATCTCCAGAGTTACAGCTTTCCCCTCAAGAAGCCTTTCGCTAAGACAGTTCTTGTGGAATTGGCAAAGTGATATTTGGAAGCCCATAGAGGGCTATGGTGAAAAAGGAAATATCCTCAGATGAAATCTGGAAAGAAGCTTTTTGAGAAACTGCTTAGTGTTCTGTGAATTCATCTCACAGAGTTACATGTGTATTTCGAGGATCTCTTTGCTAGCCTTCTTTCTGTGGAATCTGAGAACAGATATTTCGGATCCCTTTGAAGACAATAGGGCCAAAGGAAATATCCTCCGATAACAAAGAGAAAGAAGATTTCTGAGAAACTTCTTTGTGTTCTGTGAAATCATCTCACAGAGTTACAGCTTTCCCCTCAAGAAGTCTTTCGCTAAGACAGTTCTTGTGGAATTGGCAAAATGATATTTGAAAGCCCATAGTGGGCTATGGTGACAAAGGAAATATCCTCAGATAAAATCTGGAAAGAAGCTTTCTGAGAAACTGCTTAGTGTTCTGTGAATTCATCTCACAGATTTACATGTGTATTTCGAGGATCTCTTTGCTAGCCTTCTTTCTGTGGAATCTGAGAACAAATATTTCGGATCCCTTTGAAGACTATAGGGCCAAAGGAAATATCCTCCAATAACAAAGAGAAAGAAGCTTTCTGAGAAACTTCTTTGTGTTCTGTGAAATCATCTCACAGAGTTACAGCTTTCCCCTGAAGAAGCCTTTCGCTAAAACAGTTCTTGTGGAATTGGCAAAGTGATATTTGGAAGCCCATAGAGGGCTATCGTGAAAAAGGAAATATCCTCAGATGAAATCTGGAAAGAAGGTTTCTGAGAAACTGCTTAGTGTTCTGTGAATTCATCTCACAGAGTTACATGTGTATTTCGAGGATCTCTTTGCTAGCCTTCTTTCTGTGGAATCTGAGAACAGATATTTCGGATCCCTTTGAAGACTATAGGGCCAAAGGAAATCTCCTCCGATAACAAAGAGAAAGAAGCTTTCTGAGAACCTTCTTTGTGTTCTGTGAAATCATCTCACAGAGTTACAGCTTTCCCCTCAAGAAGCCTTTCGCTAAGACAGTTCTTGTGGAATTGGAAAAGTGATATTTGGAAGCCCTTAGAGGGCTATGGTGAAAAAGTAAATATCATAAGATGAAATCTTGATAGAAGCTTTGGGAGAAACTGCTTAGTGTTCTGTGAATTCATCTCACAGAGTTACATGTGTATTTCGAGGATCTCTTTGCTAGCCTTTTTTCTGTGGAATCTGAGAACAGATATTTCGGTTCCCTTTGAAGAGTATAGGGCCAAAGGAAATATCCTCTGATAACAAAGAGAAAGAAGCTTTCTGAGATACTTCTTTGTGTTCTGTGAAATCATCTCACAGAGTTACAGCTTTCCCCTCAAAAGGTCTTTCGCTAAGACAGTTCTTGTGGAATTGGCAAAATGATATTTGAAAGCCCATAGAGGGCTATGGTGACAAAGGAAATATCCTAAGATAAAATCTGGAAAGAAGCTTTCTGAGAAACTGCTTAGTGTTCTGTGAATTCATCTCACAGATTTACATGTGTATTTCGAGGATCTCTTTGCTAGCCTTTTTTCTGTGGAATCTGAGAACAGGTATTTCGGATCCCTTTGAAGACTATAGGGCCAAAGGAAATATCCTCCAATAACAAAGAGAAAGAAGCTTTCTGAGAAACTTCTTTGTGTTCTGTGAAATCATCTCACAGAGTTACAGCTTTCCCCTGAAGAAGCCTTTCGCTAAGACAGTTCTTGTGGAATTGGCAAAGTGATATTTGGAAGCCCATAGAGGGCTACCGTGAAAAAGGAAATATCCTCAGATGAAATCTGGAAAGAAGGTTTCTGAGAAACTGCTTAGTGTTCTGTGAATTCATCTCACAGAGTTACATGTGTGTTTCGAGGATCTCTTTGCTAGCCTTCTTTCTGTGGAATCTGAGAACAGATATTTCGGATCCCTTTGAAGACTATAGGGCCAAAGGAAATATCCTCCGATAAAAAAGAGAAAGAAGCTTTCTGAGAACCTTCTTTGTGTTTTGTGAAATCATCTCACAGAGATACAGCTTTCCCCTGAAGAAGCCTTTCGCTAAGACAGTTCTTGTGGAATTGGCAAAGTGATATTTGGAAGCCCATAGAGGGCTACGGTGAAAAAGGAAATAACCTCAGATGAAATGTGGAAAGAAGCTTTCTGAGAAACTGCTAAGTGTTCTATGAATTCATCTCACAGAGTTACATGTGCATTTCGAGGATCTCTTTGCTAGCCTTCTTTCTGTGGAATCTGAGAACAGATATTTCGGTTACCTTTGAAGACTATAGGGCCAAAGGAAATATCCTCCGATAACAAAGAGAAAGAAGCTTTCTGAGAAACTTCTTTGTGTTCTGTGAAATCATCTCGCAGAGTTACAGCTTTCCCCTCAAGAAGCCTTTCGCTACGACAGTTCTTGTGGAATTGGCAAAATGATATTTGGAAGCCCATAGAGGGCTATGGTGAAAAAGGAAATATCCTCAGATAAAATCTGGAAAGAAGCTTTCTGAGAAACTGCTTAGTGTTCTGTTAATTCATCTCACAGAGTTACATGTGTATTTCGAAGATCTCTTTGCTAGCCTTCTTTCTGTGGAATCTGAGAACAGATATTTCGGATCCCTTTGAAGACTATAGGGCCAAAGGAAATATCCTCCGATAACAAAGAGAAAGAAGCTTTCTGAGAAACTTCTTTGTGTTCTGTGAAATCACCTCACAGAGTTACAGCTTTCCCCTCAAGAAGCCTTTCGCTAAGACAGTTCTTGTGGAATTGGCAAAGTTATATTTGGAAGCCCATAGAGGGCTATGGTAAAAAAGGAAATAACCTCAGATGAAATCTGGAAAGAAGCTTTCTGAGAAACTGCTTAGTGTTCTGTGAATTCATCTCACAGAGTTACATGTGTATTTCGAGGATATCTTTGCTAGCCCTATTTCTGTGAAATCTGAGAACAGATATTTCGGATCCCTTTGAAGACTATAGGGCCAAAGGAAATATCCTCCGATAACAAAGAGAAAGAAGATTTCTGAGAAACTTCTTTGTGTTATGTGAAATCATCTCACAGAGTTACAGCTTTCCCCTAAAGAAGCCTTTCGCTAAGACAGTTCTTCTGGAATTGGCAAAGTGATATTTGGAAGCCCCGAGAGGGCTATGGTGAAAAAGGAAATATCCTCAGATGAATTCTGAAAGAAGCTTTCTGCGAAACTGCTTAGTGTTCTGTGAATTCATGTCACAGAGTTACATGTGTATTTCGAGGATCTCTTTGCTAGCCCTATTTCTTTGGAATCTGAAAACAGATATTTCGGATCCCTTTGAAGACTATAGGGCCAAAGGAAATATCCTCCGATAACAAAGAGAAAGAAGCTTTCTGAGAAGCTTCTTTGTTTTCTGTGAAATCATCTCACAGAGTTACAGCTTTCCCCTCAAGAAGACTTTTGCTAAGACAGTTCTTGTGGAATAGGTAAAGTGATATTTGGAAGCCCATAAAGTTCTATGGTGAAAAAGGAAATAACCTCAGATGAAATCTGGAAAGAAGCTTTCTGAGAAACTGCTTAGTGTTCTGTTAATTCATGTCACAGAGTTACATGTGTATTTCGAGGATCTCTTTGCTAGCGTTCTTTCTGTGGAATCTGAGAACAGATATTTCGGATCCCTTTGAAGACTATAGGGCCAAAGGAAATATCCTCCGATAACAAAGAGAAAGAAGCTTTCTGAGAAACTTCTTTGTGTTCTGTGAAATCATCTCACAGAGTTACAGCTTTCCCCTGAAGAAGCCTTTCGCTAAGACAGTTCTTGTGGAATTGGCAAAGTGATATTTGGAAGCCCATGGAGGGCTATCGAGAAAAAGGAAATATCCTCAGATGAAATCTGGAAAGAAGCTTTCTGAAAAACTGCTTAGTGTTCTGTGAATTCATCTCACAGAGTTACAGGTGTATTTCGAGGATCTCTTTGCTAGCCCTATTTCTTTCGAATCTGAGAACAGATATTTCGGATCTGTTTGAAGATTATAGGGCCAAAGGAAATATCCTCCGATAACAAAGAGAAAGAAGCTTTCTGAGAAACTTCCTTGTGTTCTGTGAAATCATCTCACAGAGTTACATCTTTCCCCTGAAAAAGCCTTTCGCTAAGACAGTTCTTGTGGAATTGTCAAACTGATATTTGGAAGCCCATGGAGGGCTATGTTGAAAAAGGAAATATCCTCAGATGAAATCTGGAAAGAAGCTTTATGAGAAACTGCTTGCTGTTCTTTGAATTCATCTCACAGAGTTACATGTGTATGTCGAGGATCTCTTTGCTAGCCTTCTTTCTCTGGAATCTGAGAACAGTTATTACGGTTCCCTTTGAAGACTATAGGGCCAAAGGAAATATCCTCCGATAACAAAGAGAAAGAAGCTTTCTGAGAAATTTCTTTGTGTTCTGTGAAATCATCTCACAGAGTTACAGCTTTCCCCTGAAGAAGCCTTTCGCTAAGACAGGTCTTGTGGAATTGGCAAAATGATATTTGGAAGCCCATGGAGGGCTATGGTGAAAAAGAAAATATCCTCAGATAAAATCTGGAAAGAAGTTTTCTGAGAAACTGCTTAGTGTTCTGTGAATTCATCTCACAGAGTTACATGTGTATTTCGAGGATCTCTTTGCTAGCCTTCTTTCTGTGGAATCTGAGAACAGATATTTCGGATCCCTTTGAAGACTATAGGGCCAAAGGAAATCTCCTCCAATAACAAAGAGAAAGAAGCTTTCTGAGAAACTTCTTTGTGTTCTGTGAAATCATCTCACAGAGTTACAGCTTTCCCCTGAAGAAGCCTTTCGCTAAGACAGTTCTTGTGGAATTGGCAAAGTGATATTTGGAAGCCCATAGAGGGCTATGGTGAAAAAGGAAATATCCTCAGATGAAATCTGGAAAGAAGGTTTCTGAGAAACTGCTTAGTGTTCTGTGAATTCATCTCACAGAGTTACATGTGTATTTCGAGGATCTCTTTGCTAGCCTTCTTTCTGTGGAATCTGAGAACAGATATTTCGGATCCCTTTGAAGACTATAGGGCCAAAGGAAATATCCTCCGATAACAAAGAGAAAGAAGCTTTCTGAGAACCTTCTTTGTGTTTTGTGAAATCATCTCACAGAGTTACAGCTTTCCCCTGAAGAAGCCTTTCGCTAAGACAGTTCTTGTGGAATTGGCAAAGATATATTTGGAAGCCCATAGAGGGCTATGGTGAAAAAGTAAATATCATCAGATGAAATCTGGAAAGAAGCTTTCTGAGAAACTGCTTAGTGTTCTATGAATTCATTTCACAGAGTTACATGTGTATTTCGAGGATCTCTTTGCTAGCCTTCTTTCTGTGGAATCTGAGAACAGATATTTCGGATCCCTTTCAAGACTATAGGGCCAAAGGAAATCTCCTCCGATAACAAAGAGAAAGAAGCTTTCTGAGAAACTTCTTTGTGTTCTGTGAAATCATCTCACAGAGTTACAGCTTTCCCCTCAAGAAGCCTTTCGCTAAGACAGTTCTTGTGGAATTGGAAAAGTGATATTTGGAAGCCCATAGAGGCCTATGGTGGAAAAGGAAATATCCTCAGATGAAATCTGGAAAGAAGCTTTCTGAGAAACTGCTTAGTGTTCTGTGAATTCATCTCACAGAGTTACATGTGTATTTCGAGGATCTCTTTGCTAGCCTTCTTTCTGTGGAATCTGAGAACAGATATTTCGGATCCCTTTGAAGACTATAGGGCCAAAGGAAATATCCTCCGATAACAAAGAGAAAGAAGCTTTCTGAGAAACTTCTTTGTGTTCTGTGAAATCATCTCACAGAGTTACAGCTTTCCCCTCAAGAAGTCTTTCGCTAAGACAGTTCTTGTGGAATTGGCAAAATGATATTTGAAAGCCCATAGTGGGCTATGGTGACAAAGGAAATATCCTCAGATAAAATCTGGAAAGAAGCTTTCTGAGAAACTGCTTAGTGTTCTGTGAATTCATCTCACAGATTTACATGTGTATTTCGAGGATCTCTTTGCTAGCCTTCTTTCTGTGGAATCTGAGAACAGATATTTCGGATCCCTTTGAAGACTATAGGGCCAAAGGAAATATCCTCCAATAACAAAGAGAAAGAAGCTTTCTGAGAAACTTCTTTGTGTTCTGTGAAATCATCTCACAGAGTTACAGCTTTCCCCTGAAGAAGCCTTTCGCTAAGACAGTTCTTGTGGAATTGGCAAAGTGATATTTGGAAGCCCATAGAGGGCTATCGTGAAAAAGGAAATATCCTCAGATGAAATCTGGAAAGAAGGTTTCTGAGAAACTGCTTAGTGTTCTGTGAATTCATCTCACAGAGTTACATGTGTATTTCGAGGATCTCTTTGCTAGCCGTATTTCTGTGGAATCTGAGAACAGATATTTCGGATCCCTTTGAAGACTATAGGGCCAAAGGAAATATCCTCCGATAAAAAAGAGAAAGAAGCTTTCTGAGAACCTTCTTTGTGTTTTGTGAAATCATCTCACAGAGTTACAGCTTTCCCCTCAAGAAGCCTTTCGCTAAGATAGTTCTTGTGGAATTGGCAAAGATATATTTGGAAGCCCATAGAGGGCTATGGTGAAAAAGTAAATATCATCAGATGAAATCTGGAAAGAAGCTTTCTGAGAAACTGCTCAGTGTTCTATGAATTCATTTCACAGAGTTACATGTGTATTTCGAGGATCTCTTTGCTAGCCTTCTTTCTGTGGAATCTGAGAACAGGTATTTCTGTTCCCTTTGAAGACTATAGGGCCAAAGGAAATATCCTCCGATAACAAAGAGAAAGAAGCTTTCTGAGAAACTTCTATGTGTTCTGTGAAATCATCTCACAGAGTTACAGCTTTCCCCTGAAGAAGCCTTTCGCTAAGACAGTTCTTGTGGAATTGGCAAAGTGATATTTGGAAGCCCATAGAGGGCTATCGTGAAAAAGGAAATATCCTCAGATGAAATCTGGAAAGAAGGTTTCTGAGAAACTGCTTAGTGTTCTGTGAATTCATCTCACAGAGTTACATGTGTATTTCGAGGATCTCTTTGCTAGCCTTCTTTCTGTGGAATCTGAGAACAGATATTTCGGATCCCTTTGAAGACTATAGGGCCAAAGGAAATATCCTCCGATAACAAAGAGAAAGAAGCTTTCTGAGAACCTACTTTGTGTTTTGTGAAATCATCTCACAGAGTTACAGCTTTCCCCTCAAGAAGCCTTTCGCTAAGACAGTTCTTGTGGAATTGGCAAAGATATATTTGGAAGCCCATAGAGGGCTACGGTGAAAAAGTAAATATCATCAGATGAAATCTGGAAAGAAGCTTTCTGAGAAACTGCTTAGTGTTCTATGAATTCATTTCACAGAGTTACATGTGTATTTCGAGGATCTCTTTGCTAGCCTTCTTTCTGTGGAATCTGTGAACAGATATTTCTGATCCCTTTCAAGACTATAGGGCCAAAGGAAATCTCCTCCGATAACAAAGAGAAAGAAGCTTTCTGAGAAACTTCTTTGTGTTCTGTGAAATCATCTCCAGAGTTACAGCTTTCCCCTCAAGAAGCCTTTCGCTAAGACAGTTCTTGTGGAATTGGCAAAGTGATATTTGGAAGCCCATAGAGGGCTATGGTGAAAAAGGAAATATCCTCAGATGAAATCTGGAAAGAAGCTTTTTGAGAAACTGCTTAGTGTTCTGTGAATTCATCTCACAGTGTTACATGTGTATTTCGAGGATCTCTTTGCTAGCCTTCTTTCTGTGGAATCTGAGAACAGATATTTCGGATCCCTTTGAAGACAATAGGGCCAAAGGAAATATCCTCCGATAACAAAGAGAAAGAAGATTTCTGAGAAACTTCTTTGTGTTCTGTGAAATCATCTCACAGAGTTACAGCTTTCCCCTCAAGAAGTCTTTCGCTAAGACAGTTCTTGTGGAATTGGCAAAATGATATTTGAAAGCCCATAGTGGGCTATGGTGACAAAGGAAATATCCTCAGATAAAATCTGGAAAGAAGCTTTCTGAGAAACTGCTTAGTGTTCTGTGAATTCATCTCACAGATTTACATGTGTATTTCGAGGATCTCTTTGCTAGCCTTCTTTCTGTGGAATCTGAGAACAGATATTTCGGATCCCTTTCAAGACTATAGGGCCAAAGGAAATCTCCTCCGATAACAAAGAGAAAGAAGCTTTCTGAGAAACTTCTTTGTGTTCTGTGAAATCATCTCACAGAGTTACAGCTTTCCCCTGAAGAAGCCTTTCGCTAAGACAGTTCTTGTGGAATTGGCAAAGTGATATTTGGAAGCCCATAGAGGGCTATCGTGAAAAAGGAAATATCCTCAGATGAAATCTGGAAAGAAGGTTTCTGAGAAACTGCTTAGTGTTCTGTGAATTCATCTCACAGAGTTACATGTGTATTTCGAGGATCTCTTTGCTAGCCTTCTTTCTGTGGAATCTGAGAACAGATATTTCGGATCCCATTGAAGACTATAGGGCCAAAGGAAATCTCCTCCGATAACAAAGAGAAAGAAGCTTTCTGAGAACCTTCTTTGTGTTCTGTGAAATCATCTCACAGAGTTACAGCTTTCCCCTCAAGAAGCCTTTCGCTAAGACAGTTCTTGTGGAATTGGAAAAGTGATATTTGAAAGCCCTTAGAGGGCTATGGTGAAAAAGTAAATATCATAAGATGAAATCTTGATAGAAGCTTTTGGAGAAACTGCTTAGTGTTCTGTGAATTCATCTCACAGAGTTACATGTGTATTTCGAGGATCTCTTTGCTAGCCTTCTTTCTGTGGAATCTGAGAACAGATATTTCGGTTCCCTTTGAAGAGTATAGGGCCAAAGGAAATATCCTCTGATAACAAAGAGAAAGAAGCTTTCTGAGATACTTCTTTGTGTTCTGTGAAATCATCTCACAGAGTTACAGCTTTCCCCTCAAAAGGTCTTTCGCTAAGACAGTTCTTGTGGAATTGGCAAAATGATATTTGAAAGCCCATAGAGGGCTATGGTGACAAAGGAAATATCCTAAGATAAAATCTGGAAAGAAGCTTTCTGAGAATCTGCTTAGTGTTCTGTGAATTCATCTCACAGATTTACATGTGTATTTCGAGGATCTCTTTGCTAGCCTTTTTTCTGTGGAATCTGAGAACAGGTATTTCGGATCCCTTTGAAGACTATAGGGCCAAAGGAAATATCCTCCAATAACAAAGAGAAAGAAGCTTTCTGAGAAACTTCTTTGTGTTCTGTGAAATCATCTCACAGAGTTACAGCTTTCCCCTGAAGAAGCCTTTCGCTAAGACAGTTCTTGTGGAATTGGCAAAGTGATATTTGGAAGCCCTTAGAGGGCTACCGTGAAAAAGGAAATATCCTCAGATGAAATCTGGAAAGAAGGTTTCTGAGAAACTGCTTAGTGTTCTGTGAATTCATCTCACAGAGTTACATGTGTGTTTCGAGGATCTCTTTGCTAGCCTTCTTTCTGTGGAATCTGAGAACAGATATTTCGGATCCCTTTGAAGACTATAGGGCCAAAGGAAATATCCTCCGATAAAAAAGAGAAAGAAGCTTTCTGAGAACCTTCTTTGTGTTTTGTGAAATCATCTCACAGAGATACAGCTTTCCCCTGAAGAAGCCTTTCGCTAAGACAGTTCTTGTGGAATTGGCAAAGTGATATTTGGAAGCCCATAGAGGGCTACGGTGAAAAAGGAAATAACCTCAGATGAAATGTGGAAAGAAGCTTTCTGAGAAACTGCTTAGTGTTCTATGAATTCATTTCACAGAGTTACATGTGTATTTCGAGGATCTCTTTGCTAGCCTTCTTTCTGTGGAATCTGAGAACAGATATTTCGGATCCCTTTCAAGACTATAGGGCCAAAGGAAATCTCCTCCGATAACAAAGAGAAAGAAGCTTTCTGAGAAACTTCTTTGTGTTCTGTGAAATCATCTCACAGAGTTACAGCTTTCCCCTCAAGAAGCCTTTCGCTAAGACAGTTCTTGTGGAATTGGAAAAGTGATATTTGGAAGCCCATAGAGGCCTATGGTGAAAAAGGAAATATCCTCAGATGAAATCTGGAAAGAAGCTTTCTGAGAAACTGCTTAGTGTTCTGTGAATTCATCTCACAGAGTTACATGTGTATTTCGAGGATCTCTTTGCTAGCCTTCTTTCTGTGGAATCTGAGAACAGATATTTCGGATCCCTTTGAAGACTATAGGGCCAAAGGAAATATCCTCCGATAACAAAGAGAAAGAAGCTTTCTGAGAAACTTCTTTGTGTTCTGTGAAATCATCTCACAGAGTTACAGCTTTCCCCTCAAGAAGTCTTTCGCTAAGACAGTTCTTGTGGAATTGGCAAAATGATATTTGAAAGCCCATAGTGGGCTATGGTGACAAAGGAAATATCCTCAGATAAAATCTGGAAAGAAGCTTTCTGAGAAACTGCTTAGTGTTCTGTGAATTCATCTCACAGATTTACATGTGTATTTCGAGGATCTCTTTGCTAGCCTTCTTTCTGTGGAATCTGAGAACAGATATTTCGGATCCCTTTGAAGACTATAGGGCCAAAGGAAATATCCTCCAATAACAAAGAGAAAGAAGCTTTCTGAGAAACTTCTTTGTGTTCTGTGAAATCATCTCACAGAGTTACAGCTTTCCCCTGAAGAAGCCTTTCGCTAAGACAGTTCTTGTGGAATTGGCAAAGTGATATTTGGAAGCCCATAGAGGGCTATCGTGAAAAAGGAAATATCCTCAGATGAAATCTGGAAAGAAGGTTTCTGAGAAACTGCTTAGTGTTCTGTGAATTCATCTCACAGAGTTACATGTGTATTTCGAGGATCTCTTTGCTAGCCGTATTTCTGTGGAATCTGAGAACAGATATTTCGGATCCCTTTGAAGACTATAGGGCCAAAGGAAATATCCTCCGATAAAAAAGAGAAAGAAGCTTTCTGAGAACCTTCTTTGTGTTTTGTGAAATCATCTCACAGAGTTACAGCTTTCCCCTCAAGAAGCCTTTCGCTAAGATAGTTCTTGTGGAATTGGCAAAGATATATTTGGAAGCCCATAGAGGGCTATGGTGAAAAAGTAAATATCATCAGATGAAATCTGGAAAGAAGCTTTCTGAGAAACTGCTCAGTGTTCTATGAATTCATTTCACAGAGTTACATGTGTATTTCGAGGATCTCTTTGCTAGCCTTCTTTCTGTTTAATCTGAGAACAGGTATTTCTGTTCCCTTTGAAGACTATAGGGCCAAAGGAAATATCCTCCGATAACAAAGAGAAAGAAGCTTTCTGAGAAACTTCTATGTGTTCTGTGAAATCATCTCACAGAGTTACAGCTTTCCCCTGAAGAAGCCTTTCGCTAAGACAGTTCTTGTGGAATTGGCAAAGTGATATTTGGAAGCCCATAGAGGGCTATCGTGAAAAAGGAAATATCCTCAGATGAAATCTGGAAAGAAGGTTTCTGAGAAACTGCTTAGTGTTCTGTGAATTCATCTCACAGAGTTACATGTGTATTTCGAGGATCTCTTTGCTAGCCTTCTTTCTGTGGAATCTGAGAACAGATATTTCGGATCCCTTTGAAGACTATAGGGCCAAAGGAAATATCCTCCGAAAACAAAGAGAAAGAAGCTTTCTGAGAAACTTCTTTGTGTTCTGTGAAATCATCTCACAGAGTTACAGCTTTCCCCTCAAGAAGCCTTTCGCTAAGACAGTTCTTGTGGAATTGGCAAAGATATATTTGGAAGCCCATAGAGGGCTACGGTGAAAAAGTAAATATCATCAGATGAAATCTGGAAAGAAGCTTTCTGAGAAACTGCTTAGTGTTCTATGAATTCATTTCACAGAGTTACATGTGTATTTCGAGGATCTCTTTGCTAGCCTTCTTTCTGTGGAATCTGTGAACAGATATTTCTGATCCCTTTCAAGACTATAGGGCCAAAGGAAATCTCCTCCGATAACAAAGAGAAAGAAGCTTTCTGAGAAACTTCTTTGTGTTCTGTGAAATCATCTCCAGAGTTACAGCTTTCCCCTCAAGAAGCCTTTCGCTAAGACAGTTCTTGTGGAATTGGCAAAGTGATATTTGGAAGCCCATAGAGGGCTATGGTGAAAAAGGAAATATCCTCAGATGAAATCTGGAAAGAAGCTTTTTGAGAAACTGCTTAGTGTTCTGTGAATTCATCTCACAGAGTTACATGTGTATTTCGAGGATCTCTTTGCTAGCCTTCTTTCTGTGGAATCTGAGAACAGATATTTCGGATCCCTTTGAAGACAATAGGGCCAAAGGAAATATCCTCCGATAACAAAGAGAAAGAAGATTTCTGAGAAACTTCTTTGTGTTCTGTGAAATCATCTCACAGAGTTACAGCTTTCCCCTCAAGAAGTCTTTCGCTAAGACAGTTCTTGTGGAATTGGCAAAATGATATTTGAAAGCCCATAGTGGGCTATGGTGACAAAGGAAATATCCTCAGATAAAATCTGGAAAGAAGCTTTCTGAGAAACTGCTTAGTGTTCTGTGAATTCATCTCACAGATTTACATGTGTATTTCGAGGATCTCTTTGCTAGCCTTCTTTCTGTGGAATCTGAGAACAGATATTTCGGATCCCTTTGAAGACTATAGGGCCAAAGGAAATATCCTCCAATAACAAAGAGAAAGAAGCTTTCTGAGAAACTTCTTTGTGTTCTGTGAAATCATCTCACAGAGTTACAGCTTTCCCCTGAAGAAGCCTTTCGCTAAAACAGTTCTTGTGGAATTGGCAAAGTGATATTTGGAAGCCCATAGAGGGCTATCGTGAAAAAGGAAATATCCTCAGATGAAATCTGGAAAGAAGGTTTCTGAGAAACTGCTTAGTGTTCTGTGAATTCATCTCACAGAGTTACATGTGTATTTCGAGGATCTCTTTGCTAGCCTTCTTTCTGTGGAATCTGAGAACAGATATTTCGGATCCCTTTGAAGACTATAGGGCCAAAGGAAATCTCCTCCGATAACAAAGAGAAAGAAGCTTTCTGAGAACCTTCTTTGTGTTCTGTGAAATCATCTCACAGAGTTACAGCTTTCCCCTCAAGAAGCCTTTCGCTAAGACAGTTCTTGTGGAATTGGAAAAGTGATATTTGGAAGCCCTTAGAGGGCTATGGTGAAAAAGTAAATATCATAAGATGAAATCTTGATAGAAGCTTTTGGAGAAACTGCTTAGTGTTCTGTGAATTCATCTCACAGAGTTACATGTGTATTTCGAGGATCTCTTTGCTAGCCTTCTTTCTGTGGAATCTGAGAACAGATATTTCGGTTCCCTTTGAAGAGTATAGGGCCAAAGGAAATATCCTCTGATAACAAAGAGAAAGAAGCTTTCTGAGATACTTCTTTGTGTTCTGTGAAATCATCTCACAGAGTTACAGCTTTCCCCTCAAAAGGTCTTTCGCTAAGACAGTTCTTGTGGAATTGGCAAAATGATATTTGAAAGCCCATAGAGGGCTATGGTGACAAAGGAAATATCCTAAGATAAAATCTGGAAAGAAGCTTTCTGAGAAACTGCTTAGTGTTCTGTGAATTCATCTCACAGATTTACATGTGTATTTCGAGGATCTCTTTGCTAGCCTTTTTTCTGTGGAATCTGAGAACAGGTATTTCGGATCCCTTTGAAGACTATAGGGCCAAAGGAAATATCCTCCAATAACAAAGAGAAAGAAGCTTTCTGAGAAACTTCTTTGTGTTCTGTGAAATCATCTCACAGAGTTACAGCTTTCCCCTGAAGAAGCCTTTCGCTAAGACAGTTCTTGTGGAATTGGCAAAGTGATATTTGGAAGCCCATAGAGGGCTACCGTGAAAAAGGAAATATCCTCAGATGAAATCTGGAAAGAAGGTTTCTGAGAAACTGCTTAGTGTTCTGTGAATTCATCTCACAGAGTTACATGTGTGTTTCGAGGATCTCTTTGCTAGCCTTCTTTCTGTGGAATCTGAGAACAGATATTTCGGATCCCTTTGAAGACTATAGGGCCAAAGGAAATATCCTCCGATAACAAAGAGAAAGAAGCTTTCTGAGAACCTACTTTGTGTTTTGTGAAATCATCTCACAGAGTTACAGCTTTCCCCTCAAGAAGCCTTTCGCTAAGACAGTTCTTGTGGAATTGGCAAAGATATATTTGGAAGCCCATAGAGGGCTACGGTGAAAAAGTAAATATCATCAGATGAAATCTGGAAAGAAGCTTTCTGAGAAACTGCTTAGTGTTCTATGAATTCATTTCACAGAGTTACATGTGTATTTCGAGGATCTCTTTGCTAGCCTTCTTTCTGTGGAATCTGTGAACAGATATTTCTGATCCCTTTCAAGACTATAGGGCCAAAGGAAATCTCCTCCGATAACAAAGAGAAAGAAGCTTTCTGAGAAACTTCTTTGTGTTCTGTGAAATCATCTCCAGAGTTACAGCTTTCCCCTCAAGAAGCCTTTCGCTAAGACAGTTCTTGTGGAATTGGCAAAGTGATATTTGGAAGCCCATAGAGGGCTATGGTGAAAAAGGAAATATCCTCAGATGAAATCTGGAAAGAAGCTTTTTGAGAAACTGCTTAGTGTTCTGTGAATTCATCTCACAGAGTTACATGTGTATTTCGAGGATCTCTTTGCTAGCCTTCTTTCTGTGGAATCTGAGAACAGATATTTCGGATCCCTTTGAAGACAATAGGGCCAAAGGAAATATCCTCCGATAACAAAGAGAAAGAAGATTTCTGAGAAACTTCTTTGTGTTCTGTGAAATCATCTCACAGAGTTACAGCTTTCCCCTCAAGAAGTCTTTCGCTAAGACAGTTCTTGTGGAATTGGCAAAATGATATTTGAAAGCCCATAGTGGGCTATGGTGACAAAGGAAATATCCTCAGATAAAATCTGGAAAGAAGCTTTCTGAGAAACTGCTTAGTGTTCTGTGAATTCATCTCACAGATTTACATGTGTATTTCGAGGATCTCTTTGCTAGCCTTCTTTCTGTGGAATCTGAGAACAGATATTTCGGATCCCTTTGAAGACTATAGGGCCAAAGGAAATATCCTCCAATAACAAAGAGAAAGAAGCTTTCTGAGAAACTTCTTTGTGTTCTGTGAAATCATCTCACAGAGTTACAGCTTTCCCCTGAAGAAGCCTTTCGCTAAAACAGTTCTTGTGGAATTGGCAAAGTGATATTTGGAAGCCCATAGAGGGCTATCGTGAAAAAGGAAATATCCTCAGATGAAATCTGGAAAGAAGGTTTCTGAGAAACTGCTTAGTGTTCTGTGAATTCATCTCACAGAGTTACATGTGTATTTCGAGGATCTCTTTGCTAGCCTTCTTTCTGTGGAATCTGAGAACAGATATTTCGGATCCCTTTGAAGACTATAGGGCCAAAGGAAATCTCCTCCGATAACAAAGAGAAAGAAGCTTTCTGAGAACCTTCTTTGTGTTCTGTGAAATCATCTCACAGAGTTACAGCTTTCCCCTCAAGAAGCCTTTCGCTAAGACAGTTCTTGTGGAATTGGAAAAGTGATATTTGGAAGCCCTTAGAGGGCTATGGTGAAAAAGTAAATATCATAAGATGAAATCTTGATAGAAGCTTTTGGAGAAACTGCTTAGTGTTCTGTGAATTCATCTCACAGAGTTACATGTGTATTTCGAGGATCTCTTTGCTAGCCTTCTTTCTGTGGAATCTGAGAACAGATATTTCGGTTCCCTTTGAAGAGTATAGGGCCAAAGGAAATATCCTCTGATAACAAAGAGAAAGAAGCTTTCTGAGATACTTCTTTGTGTTCTGTGAAATCATCTCACAGAGTTACAGCTTTCCCCTCAAAAGGTCTTTTGCTAAGACAGTTCTTGTGGAATTGGCAAAATGATATTTGAAAGCCCATAGAGGGCTATGGTGACAAAGGAAATATCCTAAGATAAAATCTGGAAAGAAGCTTTCTGAGAAACTGCTTAGTGTTCTGTGAATTCATCTCACAGATTTACATGTGTATTTCGAGGATCTCTTTGCTAGCCTTTTTTCTGTGGAATCTGAGAACAGGTATTTCGGATCCCTTTGAAGACTATAGGGCCAAAGGAAATATCCTCCAATAACAAAGAGAAAGAAGCTTTCTGAGAAACTTCTTTGTGTTCTGTGAAATCATCTCACAGAGTTACAGCTTTCCCCTGAAGAAGCCTTTCGCTAAGACAGTTCTTGTGGAATTGGCAAAGTGATATTTGGAAGCCCATAGAGGGCTACCGTGAAAAAGGAAATATCCTCAGATGAAATCTGGAAAGAAGGTTTCTGAGAAACTGCTTAGTGTTCTGTGAATTCATCTCACAGAGTTACATGTGTGTTTCGAGGATCTCTTTGCTAGCCTTCTTTCTGTGGAATCTGAGAACAGATATTTCGGATCCCTTTGAAGACTATAGGGCCAAAGGAAATATCCTCCGATAAAAAAGAGAAAGAAGCTTTCTGAGAACCTTCTTTGTGTTTTGTGAAATCATCTCACAGAGATACAGCTTTCCCCTGAAGAAGCCTTTCGCTAAGACAGTTCTTGTGGAATTGGCAAAGTGATATTTGGAAGCCCATAGAGGGCTACGGTGAAAAAGGAAATAACCTCAGATGAAATGTGGAAAGAAGCTTTCTGAGAAACTGCTAAGTGTTCTATGAATTCATCTCACAGAGTTACATGTGCATTTCGAGGATCTCTTTGCTAGCCTTCTTTCTGTGGAATCTGAGAACAGATATTTCGGTTACCTTTGAAGACTATAGGGCCAAAGGAAATATCCTCCGATAACAAAGAGAAAGAAGCTTTCTGAGAAACTTCTTTGTGTTCTGTGAAATCATCTCGCAGAGTTACAGCTTTCCCCTCAAGAAGCCTTTCGCTACGACAGTTCTTGTGGAATTGGCAAAATGATATTTGGAAGCCCATAGAGGGCTATGGTGAAAAAGGAAATATCCTCAGATAAAATCTGGAAAGAAGCTTTCTGAGAAACTGCTTAGTGTTCTGTTAATTCATCTCACAGAGTTACATGTGTATTTCGAAGATCTCTTTGCTAGCCTTCTTTCTGTGGAATCTGAGAACAGATATTTCGGATCCCTTTGAAGACTATAGGGCCAAAGGAAATATCCTCCGATAACAAAGAGAAAGAAGCTTTCTGAGAAACTTCTTTGTGTTCTGTGAAATCACCTCACAGAGTTACAGCTTTCCCCTCAAGAAGCCTTTCGCTAAGACAGTTCTTGTGGAATTGGCAAAGTTATATTTGGAAGCCCATAGAGGGCTATGGTAAAAAAGGAAATAACCTCAGATGAAATCTGGAAAGAAGCTTTCTGAGAAACTGCTTAGTGTTCTGTGAATTCATCTCACAGAGTTACATGTGTATTTCGAGGATATCTTTGCTAGCCCTATTTCTGTGAAATCTGAGAACAGATATTTCGGATCCCTTTGAAGACTATAGGGCCAAAGGAAATATCCTCCGATAACAAAGAGAAAGAAGATTTCTGAGAAACTTCTTTGTGTTATGTGAAATCATCTCACAGAGTTACAGCTTTCCCCTAAAGAAGCCTTTCGCTAAGACAGTTCTTCTGGAATTGGCAAAGTGATATTTGGAAGCCCCGAGAGGGCTATGGTGAAAAAGGAAATATCCTCAGATGAATTCTGAAAGAAGCTTTCTGCGAAACTGCTTAGTGTTCTGTGAATTCATGTCACAGAGTTACATGTGTATTTCGAGGATCTCTTTGCTAGCCCTATTTCTTTGGAATCTGAAAACAGATATTTCGGATCCCTTTGAAGACTATAGGGCCAAAGGAAATATCCTCCGATAACAAAGAGAAAGAAGCTTTCTGAGAAGCTTCTTTGTTTTCTGTGAAATCATCTCACAGAGTTACAGCTTTCCCCTCAAGAAGACTTTTGCTAAGACAGTTCTTGTGGAATAGGTAAAGTGATATTTGGAAGCCCATAAAGTTCTATGGTGAAAAAGGAAATAACCTCAGATGAAATCTGGAAAGAAGCTTTCTGAGAAACTGCTTAGTGTTCTGTTAATTCATGTCACAGAGTTACATGTGTATTTCGAGGATCTCTTTGCTAGCGTTCTTTCTGTGGAATCTGAGAACAGATATTTCGGATCCCTTTGAAGACTATAGGGCCAAAGGAAATATCCTCCGATAACAAAGAGAAAGAAGCTTTCTGAGAAACTTCTTTGTGTTCTGTGAAATCATCTCACAGAGTTACAGCTTTCCCCTGAAGAAGCCTTTCGCTAAGACAGTTCTTGTGGAATTGGCAAAGTGATATTTGGAAGCCCATGGAGGGCTATCGAGAAAAAGGAAATATCCTCAGATGAAATCTGGAAAGAAGCTTTCTGAAAAACTGCTTAGTGTTCTGTGAATTCATCTCACAGAGTTACAGGTGTATTTCGAGGATCTCTTTGCTAGCCCTATTTCTTTCGAATCTGAGAACAGATATTTCGGATCTGTTTGAAGATTATAGGGCCAAAGGAAATATCCTCCGATAACAAAGAGAAAGAAGCTTTCTGAGAAACTTCCTTGTGTTCTGTGAAATCATCTCACAGAGTTACATCTTTCCCCTGAAAAAGCCTTTCGCTAAGACAGTTCTTGTGGAATTGTCAAACTGATATTTGGAAGCCCATGGAGGGCTATGTTGAAAAAGGAAATATCCTCAGATGAAATCTGGAAAGAAGCTTTATGAGAAACTGCTTGCTGTTCTTTGAATTCATCTCACAGAGTTACATGTGTATGTCGAGGATCTCTTTGCTAGCCTTCTTTCTCTGGAATCTGAGAACAGTTATTACGGTTCCCTTTGAAGACTATAGGGCCAAAGGAAATATCCTCCGATAACAAAGAGAAAGAAGCTTTCTGAGAAATTTCTTTGTGTTCTGTGAAATCATCTCACAGAGTTACAGCTTTCCCCTGAAGAAGCCTTTCGCTAAGACAGGTCTTGTGGAATTGGCAAAATGATATTTGGAAGCCCATGGAGGGCTATGGTGAAAAAGAAAATATCCTCAGATAAAATCTGGAAAGAAGTTTTCTGAGAAACTGCTTAGTGTTCTGTGAATTCATCTCACAGAGTTACATGTGTATTTCGAGGATCTCTTTGCTAGCCTTCTTTCTGTGGAATCTGAGAACAGATATTTCGGATCCCTTTGAAGACTATAGGGCCAAAGGAAATCTCCTCCAATAACAAAGAGAAAGAAGCTTTCTGAGAAACTTCTTTGTGTTCTGTGAAATCATCTCACAGAGTTACAGCTTTCCCCTCAAGAAGCCTTTCGCTAAGACAGTTCTTCTGGAATTGGCAAAGTGATATTTGGAAGCCCATAGAAGGCTATGGTGAAAAAGGAAATATCCTCAGATGAAATCTGGCAAGAAGGTTTCTGAGAAACTGCTTAGTGTTCTGTGAATTCATCTCACAGAGTTACATGTGTATTTCGAGGATCTCTTTGCTAGCCCTATTTCTGTGGAATCTGAGAACAGATATTTCGGATCCCTTTGAAGACTATAGGGCCAAAGGAAATATCCTCCGATAACAATGAGAAAGAAGCTTTCTGAGAACCTTCTTTGTGTTTTGTGAAATCATCTCACAGAGTTACAGCTTTCCCCTGAAGAAGCCTTTCGCTAAGACAGTTCTTGTGGAATTGGCAAAGTGATATTTGGAAGCCCATAGAGGGCTACGGTGAAAAAGGAAATATCCTCAGATGAAATCTGGAAAGAAGCTTTCTGAGAAACTGCTTAGTGTTCTGTGAATTCATGTCACAGAGTTACATGTGTATTTCGAGGATCTCTTTGCTAGCCCTATTTCTTTGGAATCTGAAAACAGATATTTCGGATCCCTTTGAAGACTATAGGGCCAAAGGAAATATCCTCCGATAACACAGAGAAAGAAGCTTTCTGAGAACCTTCTTTGTGTTCTGTGAAATCATCTCACAGAGTTACAGCTTTCCCCTGAAGTAACCTTTCGCTAAGACAGTTCTTGTGGAATTGGCAAAGTGATATTTGGAAGCCCATAGAGGGCTATGGTGAAAAAGGAAATATCCTCAGATGAAATCTGGAAAGAAGCTTTCTGAGAAACTGCTTAGTGTTCTGTGAATACATCTCACAGAGTTACATGTGTATTTCGAGGATCTAATTGCTAGCCCTATTTCTGTGGAATCCAAGAACAGATATTTCGGATCCCTATGAAGACTATAGGGCCAAAGGAAATATCCTCCGATAACAAAGAGAAAGAAGCTTTCTGAGAAACTTCTTTGTGTTCTGTGAAATCATCTCACAGAGTTACAGCTTTCCCCTGAAGAAGCCTTTCGCTAAGACAGTTCTTGTGGAATTGGCAAAGTGATATTTGGAAGCCCATAGAGGGCTATGGTGAAAAAGGAAATATCCTCAGATGAAATCTGGAAAGAAGCTGTCTGTGAAACTGCTTAGTGTTCTGTTAATTCATCTCACAGAGTTACATGTGTATTTCGAGTATCTCTTTGCTAGCCCTATTTCTGTGAAATTTGAGAACAGATATTTCGGATCCCTTTGAAGACTATAAGGCCAAAGGAATTATCCTCCGATAACAAAGAGAAAGAAGCTTTCTGAGAAACTTCTTTGTGTTCTGTGAAATCATCTCCCACAGTTACAGCTTTCCCCTCAAGGAGCCTTTCGCTAAGACAGTTCTTGTGGAATTGGCAAAGTGATATTTGGAAGCCCATAGAGGGCTACGGTGAAAAAGGAAATATCCTCAGATGAAATCTGGAAAGAAGGTTTCTGAGAAACTGCTTAGTGTTCTGTGAATTCATCTCACAGAGTTACATGTGCATTTCGAGGATCTCTTTGCTAGCCTTCTTTCTGTGGAATCTGAGAACAGATATTTCGGATCCCTTTGTAGACTATAGGGCCAAAGGAAATATCCTCCGATAACAAAGAGAAAGAAGCTTTCTGAGAAACATCTTTGTGTTCTGTGAAATCATTTCACAGAGTTAAAGCTTTCTCCTGAAGAAGCCTTTCGCTAAGACAGTTCTTGTGGAATTGGCAAAGTGATATTTGGAAGCCCTTAGAGGGCTAAGGTGAAAAATGAAATATCCTCTGATGAAATCTGGAAAGAAGCTTTCTGAGAAACTGCTTAATGTTCTGTGAATTCATCTCACCGAGTTACATGTGTATTTCGAGGATCTCTTTGCTAGCCTTCTTTCTGTGGAAACTGAGAACAGATATGTCGGTTCCCTTTGAAGACTATAGGGCCAAAGGAAATATCCTCCGATAACAAAGAGAAAGAAGCTTTCTGAGAAACTTCTTTGTGTTCTGTGAAATCATCTCACAGAGTAACAGCTTTCCCCTGAAGAAGCCTTTCGCTAAGACAGTTCTTGTGGAATTGGCAAAGTGATATTTGGAAGCCCATAGAGGGCTCTAGTGAAAAAGGAAATATCCTCAGATGAAATCTGGAAAGAAGCTTTCTGAGAAACTGCTTAGTGTTCTGTGAATTCATCTCACAGTGTTACATGTGTATTTCGAGGATCTCTTTGCTAGCCTTCTTTCTGTGGAATCTGAGAACAGATATTTCGGATCCCAATGAAGACTATAGGGCCAAGGCAAATATCCTCCGATAACAAAGAGACAGAAGCTTTCTGAGAAACTTCTTTGTGTTCTGTGAAATAATCTCACAGAGTTACAGCTTTCCCCTGAAGAAGCCTTTCGCTAAGACAGTTCTTGTGGAATTGGCAAAGTGATATTTGGAAGCCCATAGAGGGCTATGGTGAAAAAGGAAATATCCTCAGTTGAAATCTGGAAAGAAGGTTTCTGAGAAACTGCTTAGTGTTCTGTTAATTCATCTCACAGAGTTACATGTGTATTTCGAGGATCTCTTTGCTAGCCCTATTTCTGTGGAATCCAAAAACAGATATTTCGGATCCCTTTGAAGACTATAGGGCCAAAGGAAATATCCTCCGATAACAAAGAGAAAGAAGCTTTCTGAGAAACTTCTTTGTGTTCTGTGAAATCATCTCACAGAGTTACAGCTTTCCCCTGAGGAAGCCTTTCGCTAAGACAGTTCTTGTGGAATTGGCAAAGTGATATTTGGAAGCCCATAGAGGGCTATGGTGAAAAAGTAAATATCATCGGATGAAATCTGGAAAGAAGCTTTCTGAGAAACTGCTTAGTGATCTGTGAATTCATCTCACAGAGTTACATGTGTATTTCGAGGATCTCTTTGATAGCCTTCTTTCTGTGGAATCTGAGAACAGATATTTCGGTTCCCTTTGAAGACTATAGGGCCAAAGGAAATATCCTCCGATAACAAAGAGAAAGAAGCTTTCTGAGAAACTTCTTTGTGTTCTGTGAAATCATCTCACAGAGTTACAGCTTTCCCCTGAAGAAGCCTTTCGCTAAGACAGTTCTTGTGGAATTGGCAAAGTGATATTTGGAAGCCCATAGAGGGCTATGGTGAAAAAGGAAATATCCTCAGATGAAATCTGGAAAGAAGCTTTCTGTGAAACTGCTTAGTGTTCTGTTAATTCATCTCACAGAGTTACATGTGTATTTCGAGTATCTCTTTGCTAGCCCTATTTCTGTGAAATTTGAGAACAGATATTTCGGATCCCTTTGAAGACTATAGGGCCAAAGGAATTATCCTCCGATAACAAAGAGAAAGAAGCTTTCTGAGAAACTTCTTTGTGTTCTGTGAAATCATCTCACAGAGTTACAGCTTTCCCCTCAAGGAGCCTTTCGCTAAGACAGTTCTTGTGGAATTGGCAAAGTGATATTTGGAAGCCCATAGAGGGCTAAGGTGAAAAAGGTAATATCCTCAGATGAAATCTGGAAAGAAGCTTTCTGAGAAACTGCTTAGTGTTCTGTGAATTCATCTCACAGAGTTACATGTGCATTTCGAGGATCTCTTTGCTAGCCTTCTTTCTGTGGAATCTGAGAACAGATATTTCGGATCCCTTTGTAGACTATAGGGCCAAAGGAAATATCCTCCGATAACAAAGAGAAAGAAGCTTTCTGAGAAACATCTTTGTGTTCTGTGAAATCATTTCACAGAGTTAAAGCTTTCTCCTGAAGAAGCCTTTCGCTAAGACAGTTCTTGTGGAATTGGCAAAGTGATATTTGGAAGCCCTTAGAGGGCTAAGGTGAAAAATGAAATATCCTCTGATGAAATCTGGAAAGAAGCTTTCTGAGAAACTGCTTAGTGTTCTGTGAATTCATCTCACCGAGTTACATGTGTATTTCGAGGATCTCTTTGCTAGCCTTCGTTCTGTGGAAACTGAGAACAGATATGTCGGTTCCCTTTGAAGACTATAGGGCCAAAGGAAATATCCTCCGATAACAAAGAGAAAGAAGCTTTCTGAGAAACTTCTTTGTGTTCTGTGAAATCATCTCACAGAGTAACAGCTTTCCCCTGAAGAAGCCTTTCGCTAAGACAGTTCTTGTGGAATTGGCAAAGTGATATTTGGAAGCCCATAGAGGGCTCTGGTGAAAAAGGAAATATCCTCAGATGAAATCTGGAAAGAAGCTTTCTGAGAAACTGCTTAGTGTTCTGTGAATTCACCTCACAGTGTTACATGTGTATTTCGAGGATCTCTTTGCTAGCCTTCTTTCTGTGGAATCTGAGAACAGATATTTCGGATCCCAATGAAGACTATAGGGCCAAGGCAAATATCCTCCGATAACAAAGAGACAGAAGCTTTCTGAGAAACTTCTTTGTGTTCTGTGAAATCATCTCACAGAGTTACAGCTTTCCCCTGAAGAAGCCTTTCGCTAAGACAGTTCTTGTGGAATTGGCAAAGTGATATTTGGAAGCCCATAGAGGGCTATGGTGAAAAAGGAAATATCCTCAGATGAAATCTGGAAAGAAGGTTTCTGAGAAACTGCTTAGTGTTCTGTTAATTCATCTCACAGAGTTACATGTGTATTTCGAGGATCTCTTTGCTAGCCCTATTTCTGTGGAATCCAAGAACAGATATTTCGGATCCCTTTGAAGACTATAGGGCCAAAGGAAATATCCTCCGATAACAAAGAGAAAGAAGCTTTCTGAGAAACTTCTTTGTGTTCTGTGAAATCATCTCACAGGGTTACAGCTTTCCCCTGAGGAAGCCTTTCGCTAAGACAGTTCTTGTGGAATTGGCAAAGTGATATTTGGAAGCCCATAGAGGGCTATGGTGAAAAAGTAAATATCATCGGATGAAATCTGGAAAGAAGCTTTCTGAGAAACTGCTTAGTGATCTGTGAATTCATCTCACAGAGTTACATGTGTATTTCGAGGATCTCTTTGATAGCCTTCTTTCTGTGGAATCTGAGAACAGATATTTCGGTTCCCTTTGAAGACTATAGGGCCAAAGGAAATATCCTCCGATAACAAAGAGAAAGAAGCTTTCTGAGAAACTTCTTTGTGTTCTGTGAAATCATCTCACAGAGTTACAGCTTTCCCCTGAAGAAGCCTTTCGCTAAGACAGTTCTTGTGGAATTGGCAAAGTGATATTTGGAAGCCCATAGAGGGCTATGGTGAAAAAGGAAATATCCTCAGATGAAATCTGGAAAGAAGCTTTCTGAGAAACTGCTTAGTGTTCTGTTAATTCATCTCACAGAGTTACATGTGCATTTCGAGTATCTCTTTGCTAGCCTTCTTTCTGTGGAATCTGAGAACAGATATTTCGGATCCCTTTGAAGACTATAGGGCCAAAGGAAATATCCTCCGATAACAAAGAGAAAGAAGCTTTCTGAGAACCTTCTTTGTGTTCTGTGAAATCATCTCACAGAGTTACAGCTTTCCCCTGAAGAAACCTTTCGCTAAGACAGTTCTTGTGGAATTGGCAAAGTGATATTTGGAAGCCCATAGAGGGCTATGGTGAAAAAGGAAATATCCACAGATGAAATCTGGAAAGAAGCTTTCTGAGAAACTGCTTAGTGTTCTGTGAATTCATCTCACAGAGTTACATGTGTATTTCGAGGATCTCTTTGCTAGCCCTATTTCTGTGGAATCCAAGAACAGATATTTCGGATCCCTATGAAGACTATAGGGCCAAAGGAAATATCCTCCGATAACAAAGAGAAAGAAGCTTTCTGAGAAACTTCTTTGTGTTCTGTGAAATCATCTCACAGAGTTACAGCTTTCCCCTGAAGAAGCCTTTCGCTAAGACAGTTCTTCTGGAATTGGCAAAGTGATATTTGGAAGCCCATAGAGGGCTATGGTGAAAAAGGAAATATCCTCAGATGAAATCTGGAAAGAAGCTTTCTGTGAAACTGCTTAGTGTTCTGTTAATTCATCTCACAGAGTTACATGTGTATTTCGAGTATCTCTTTGCTAGCCCTATTTCTGTGAAATTTGAGAACAGATATTTCGGATCCCTTTGAAGACTATAGGGCCAAAGGAATTATCCTCCGATAACAAAGAGAAAGAAGCTTTCTGAGAAACTTCTTTGTGTTCTGTGAAATCATCTCCCAGAGTTACAGCTTTCCCCTCAAGGAGCCTTTCTCTAAGACAGTTCTTGTGGAATTGGCAAAGTGATATTTGGAAGCCCATAGAGGGCTATGGTGAAAATGTAAATATCATCAGATGAAATCTGGAAAGAAGCTTTCTGAGAAACTGGTTAGTGATCTGTGAATTCATCTCACAGAGTTACATGTGTATTTCGAGGATCTCTTTGCTAGCCTTCTTTCTGTGGAATCTGAGAACAGATATTTCGGTTCCCTTTGAAGACTATAGGGCCAAAGGAAATATCCTCCGATAACAAAGAGAAAGAAGCTTTCTGAGAAACTTCTTTGTGTTCTGTGAAATCATCTCCCAGAGTTACAGCTTTCCCCTGAAGAAGCCTTTCACTAAGACAGTTCTTGTGGAATTGGCAAAGTGATATTTGGAAGCCCATAGAGGGCTATGGTGAAAAAGGAAATATCCTCAGATGAAATCTGGAAAGAAGCTTTCTGAGAAACTGCTTAGTGTTCTGTTAATTCATCTCACAGAGTTACATGTGCATTTCGAGTATCTCTTTGCTAGCCTTCTTTCTGTGGAATCTGAGAACAGATATTTCGGATCCCTTTGAAGACTATAGGGCCAAAGGAAATATCCTCCGATAACAAAGATAAAGAAGCTTTCTGAGAAACTTCTTTGTGTTCTGTGAAATCATCTCACAGAGTTACAGCTTTCCCCTGAAGAAGCCTTTCGCTAAGACAGTTCTTCTGGAATTGGCAAAGTGATATTTGGAAGCCCATAGAGGGCTATGGTGAAAAAGGAAATATCCTCAGATGAAATCTGGAAAGAAGCTTTCTGTGAAACTGCTTAGTGTTCTGTTAATTCATCTCACAGAGTTACATGTGTATTTCGAGTATCTCTTTGCTAGCCCTATTTCTGTGAAATTTGAGAACAGATATTTCGGATCCCTTTGAAGACTATAGGGCCAAAGGAAATATCCTCCGATAACAAAGAGAAAGAAGCTTTCTGAGAAACTTCTTTGTGTTCTGTGAAATGATCTCCCAGAGTTACAGCTTTCCCCTCAAGGAGCCTTTCGCTAAGACAGTTCTTGTGGAATTGGCAAAGTGATATTTGGAAGCCCATTGAGGGCTACGGTGAAAAAGGAAATATCCTCAGATGAAATCTGGAAAGAAGCTTTCTGAGAAACTGCTTAGTGTTCTTTGAATTCATCTCACAGAGTTACATGTGTATTTCGAGGATCTCTTTGCTAGCCTTCTTTCTGTGGAAACTGAGAACAGATATTTCGGTTCCCTTTGAAGACTATAGGGCCAAAGGAAATATCCTCCGATAACAAAGAGAAAGAAGCTTTCTGAGAAACTCCTTTGTGTTCTGTGAAATCATCTCACAGAGTTACAGCTTTCCCCTGAAGAAGCCTTTCGCTAAGACAGTTCTTGTGGAATTGGCAAAGTGATATTTGGAAGCCCATAGAGGGCTATGGTGAAAAAGGAAATATCGTCAGATGAAATCTGGAAAGAAGATTTCTGAGAAACTGCTTAGTGTTCTGTTAATTCATCTCACAGAGTTACATGTGTATTTCGAGGATCTCTTTGCTAGCCCTATTTCTGTGGAATCTGAGAACAGATATTTCGGATCCCTTTTACGGCTATAGGGCCAAAGGAAATATCCTCCGATAACAAAGAGAAAGAAGCTTTCTGAGAAACTTATTTGTGTTCTGTGAAATCATCTCCCAGAGTTACAGCTTTACGCTGAAGAAGCCTTTCGCTAAGACAGTTCTTGTGGAATTGGCAAAGTGAAATTTGGAAGCCCATAGAGATCTATGGTGAAAAAGGAAATATCCTCAGATGAAATCTGGAAAGAAGCTTTCTGAGAAACTGCTTAGTGTTCTGTTACTTCACCTCACAGAGTTACATGTGTATTTCGAGGATCTCTTTGCTAGCCTTCTTTCTGTGGAATCTGAGAACATTTATTTCGTATCCCTTTGAAGACTATAGGGCCAAAGGAAATATCCTCCGATAACAAAGAGAAAGAAGCTTTCTGAGAAACTTCTTTGTGTTCTGTGAAATCATCTCCCAGAGTTACAGCTTTCCCCTGAAGAAGCCTTTCGCTAAGACAGTTCTTGTGGAATTGGCAAAGTGATATTTGGAAGCCCATAGAGGGCTACGGTGAAAAAGGAAATATCCTCAGATGAAATCTGGAAAGAAGCTTTCTGAGAAACTGCTTAGTGTTCTGTGAATTCATCTCACAGAGTTACATGTGTATTTCGAGGATCTCTTTGCTAGCCTTCTTTCTGTGGAATCTGAGAACAGATATTTCGGTTCCCTTTGAAGACTATAGGGCCAAAGGAAATATCCTCCGATAAGAAAGAGAATGAAGCTTTCTGACAAACTTCTTTGTTTTCTGTGAAATCATCTCATAGAGTTACAGCTTTCCCCTCAAGAAGCCTTTCGCTAAGACAGTTTTTGTGGAATTGGCAAAGTGATATTTGGAAGCCCATAGAGGGCTATGGTGAAAAAGGAAATAGCGTCAGATGAAATCTGGAAAGAAGCTTTCTGAGAAACTGCTTAGTGTTCTGTTAATTCATCTCACAGAATTACATGTGTATTTCGAGGATCTCTTTGCTAGCCCTATTTCTGTGGAATCTGAGAACAGATATTTCGGTTCCCTTTGAAGACTATAGGGCCAAAGGAAATATCCTCCGATAACAAAGAGAAAGAAGCTTTCTGAGAAACTTCTTTGTGTTCTGTGAAATCACCTCACAGAGTTACAGCTTTCCCCTCAAGAAGCCTTTCGCTAAGACAGTTCTTGTGGAATTGGCAAAGTGATATTTGGAAGCCCATAGAGGGCTATGGTGAAAAAGGAAATAACCTCAGATGAAATCTGGAAAGAAGGTTTCTGAGAAACTGCTTAGTGTTCTGTGAATTCATCTCACAGAGTTACATGTGTATTTAGAGGATATCTTTGCTAGCCCTATTTCTGTGGAATCTGAGAACAGATATTTCGGATCCCTTTGAAGACTAAAGGGCCAAAGGAAATATCCTCCGATAACAAAGAGAAAGAAGCTTTCTGAGAAACTTCTTTGTGTTCTGTGAAATCATCTCACAGAGTTACAGCTTTCCTCTCAAGAAGCCTTTCACTAAGACAGTTCTTGTGGAATTGGCAAAGTGATATTTGGAAGCCCCGAGAGGGTTATGGTGAAAAAGGAAATATCCTCAGATGAATTCTGGAAAGAAGCTTTCTAAGAAACTGCTTAGTGTTCTGTGAATTCATCTCACAGAGTTACATGTGTATTTCGAGGATCTCTTTGCTAGCCCTATTTCTTTGGAATCTGAAAACAGATATTTCGGATCCCTTTGAAGACTATAGGGCCAAAGGAAATATCCTCCGATAACAAAGAGAAAGAAGCTTTCTGAGAAACTTCTTTGTGTTCTTTGAAATCATCTCCCAGAGTTACAGCTTTCCCCTGAAGAAGCCTTTCGCTAAGACAGTTCTTGTGGAATTGGCAAAGTGATATTTGGAAGCCCATAGAGGGCTATGGTGAAAAAGGTAATATCCTCAGATGAAATCTGGAAAGAAGCTTTCTGAGAAACTGCTTAGTGTTCTGTTAATTCATCTCACAGAGTTACAAGTGCATTTCGAGGATCTCTTTGCTAGCCTTCTTTCTGTGGAATCTGAGAACAGATATTTCGGATCCCTTTGAAGACTATAGGGCCAAAGGAAATATCCTCCGATAACAAAGAGAAAGAAGCTTTCTGAGAAACTTCTGTGTGTTCTGTGAAATCATCTCACAGAGTTACAGCTTTCCCCTGAAGAAGCCTTTCGCTAAGACAGTTCTTGTGGAATTGGCAAAGTGATATTTGGAAGCCCATAGAGGGCTCTGGTGAAAAAGGAAATATCCTCAGATGAAATCTGGAAAGAAGCTTTCTGAGAAACTGCTTAGTGTTCTGTGAATTCATCTCACAGTGTTACATGTGTATTTCGAGGATCTCTTTGCTAGCCTTCTTTCTGTGGAATCTGAGAACAGATATTTCGGATCCCAATGAAGACTATAGGGCCAAGGGAAATATCCTCCGATAACAAAGAGACAGAAGCTTTCTGAGAAACTTCTTTGTGTTCTGTGAAATCATCTCACAGAGTTACAGCTTTCCCCTGAAGAAGCCTTTCGCTAAGACAGTTCTTGTGGAATTGGCAAAGTGATATTTGTAAGCCCATAGAGGGCTATGGTGAAAAAGGAAATATCCTCAGATGAAATCTGGAAAGAAGCTTTCTGAGAAACTGCTTAGTGTTCTGTTAATTCATCTCACAGAGTTACATGTGTATTTCGAGGATCTCTTTGCTAGCCCTATTTCTGTGGAATCCAAGAACAGATATTTCGGATCCCTTTAAAGACTATAGGGCCAAAGGAAATATCCTCCGATAACAAAGAGAAAGAAGCTTTCTGAGAAACTGCTTAGTGATCTGTGAATTCATCTCACAGAGTTACATTTGTATTTCGAGGATCTCTTTGATAGCCTTCTTTCTGTGGAATCTGAGAACAGATATTTCGGTTCCCTTTGAAGACTATAGGGCCAAAGGAAATATCCTCCGATAACAAAGAGAAAGAAGCTTTCTGAGAAACTTCTTTGTGTTCTGTGAAATCATCTCCCAGAGTTACAGCTTTCCCCTCAAGGAGCCTTTCGCTAAGACAGTTCTTGTGGAATTGGCAAAGTGATATTTGGAAGCCCATAGAGGGCTCTGGTGAAAAATGAAATATCCTCAGATGAAATCTGGAAAGAAGCTTTCTGAGAAACTGCTTAGTGTTCTGTGAATTCATCTCACAGAGTTACATGTGTATTTCGAGGATCTCTTTGCTAGCCCTATTTCTGTGAAATTTGAGAACAGATATTTCGGATCCCTTTGAAGACTATAGGGCCAAAGGAAATATCCTCCGATAACAAAGAGAAAGAAGCTTTCTGAGAAACTTCTTTGTGTTCTGTGAAATCATCTCCCAGAGTTACAGCTTTCCCCTCAAGGAGCCTTTCGCTCAGACAGTTCTTGTGGAATTGGCAAAGTGATATTTGGAAGCCCATAGAGGGCTACGGTGAAAAAGGAAATATCCTCAGATGAAATCTGGAAAGAAGCTTTCTGAGAAACTGCTTAGTGTTCTGTGAATTCATCTCACAGAGTTACATGTGCATTTCGAGGATCTCTTTGCTAGCCTTCTTTCTGTGGAATCTGAGAACAGATATTTCGGTTCCCTTTGTAGACTATAGGGCCAAAGGAAATATCCTCCGATAACAAAGAGAAAGAAGCTTTCTGAGAAACTTCTTTGTGTTCTGTGAAATCATCTCCCAGAGTTACAGCTTTCCCCTCAAGAAGCCTTTCGCTAAGACAGTTCTTGTGGAATTGGCAAAGTGATATTTGGAAGCCCATAGAGGGCTATGGTGAAAAAGGAAATATCCTCAGATGAAATCTGGAAAGAAGCTTTCTGAGAAACTGCTTAGTGTTCTGTTAATTCATCTCACAGAGTTACATGTGCATTTCGAGGATCTCTTTGCTAGCCTTCTTTCTGTGGAATCTGAGAACAGATATTTCGGATCCCTTTGAAGAGTATAGGGCCAAAGGAAATATCCTCCGATAACAAAGAGAAAGAAGCCTTCTGAGAACCTTCTTTGTGTTCTGTGAAATCATCTCACAGAGTTTCAGCTTTCCCCTGAAGAAACCTTTCGCTAAGACAGTTCTTGTGGAATTGGCAAAGTGATATTTGGAAGCCCATAGAGGGCTATGGTGAAAAAGGAAATATCCACAGATGAAATCTGGAAAGAAGCTTTCTGAGAAACTGCTTAGTGTTCTGTTAATTCATCTCACAGAGTTACATGTGTATTTCGAGGATCTCTTTGCTAGCCCTATTTCTGTGGAATCCAAGAACGGATATTTCGGATCCCTATGAAGACTATAGGGCGAAAGGAAATATCCTCCGATAACAAAGAGAAAGAAGCTTTCTGAGAAACTTCTTTGTGTTCTGTGAAATCATCTCACAGAGTTACAGCTTTCACCTGAAGAAGCCTTTCGCTAAGACAGTTCTTCTGGAATTGGCAAAGTGATATTTGGAAGCCCATAGAGGGCTATGGTGAAAAAGGAAATATCCTCAGATGAAATCTGTAAAGAAGCTTTCTGTGAAACTGCTTAGTGTTCTGTTAATTCATCTCACAGAGTTACATGTGTATTTCGAGTATCTCTTTGCTAGCCCTATTTCTGTGAAATTTGAGAACAGATATTTCGGATCCCTTTGAAGACTATAGGGCCAAAGGAAATATCCTCCGATAACAAAGAGAAAGAAGCTTTCTGAGAAACTTCTTTGTGTTCTGTGAAATCATCTCCCAGAGTTACAGCTTTCCCCTCAAGGAGCCTTTCGCTAAGACAGTTCTTTTGGAATTGGCAAAGTGATATTTGGAAGCCCATAGAGGGCTACGATGAAAAAGGAAATATCCTCAGATGAAATCTGGAAAGAAGCTTTCTGAGAAACTCCTTAGTGTTCTGTTAATTCATCTCACAGAGTTACATGTGTATTTCGAGGATCTCTTTGCTAGCCTTCTTTCTTTGGAAACTGAGAACAGATATTTCGGTTCCCTTTGAAGACTATAGGGCCAAAGGAAATATCCTCCGATAACAAAGAGAAAGAAGCTTTCTGAGAAACTTCTTCGTGTTCTGTGAAATCATCTCACAGAGTTACAGCTTTCCCCTGAAGAAGCCTTTCGCTAAGACAGTTCTTGTGGAATTGGCAAAGTGATATTTGGAAGCCCTTAGAGGGCTATGGTGAAAAAGGAAATATCGTCAGATGAAATCTGGAAAGAAGATTTCTGAGAAACTGCTTAGTGTTCTGTTAATTCATCTCACAGAGTTACATGTGTATTTCGAGGATCTCTTTGCTAGCCCTATTTCTGTGGAATCTGAGAACAGATATTTCGGATCCCTTGGAAGACTATAGGGCCAAAGGAAATATCCTCCGATAACAAAGAGAAAGAAGCTTTCTGAGAAACTTCTTTGTGTTCTGTGAAATCATCTCCCAGAGTTACAGCTTTCCCCTGAAGAAGCCTTTCGCTAAGACAGTTCTTGTGGAATTGGCAAAGTGATATTTGGAAGCCCATAGAGGGCTCTGGTGAAAAAGGAAATATCCTCAGATGAAATCTGGAAAGAAGCTTTCTGAGAAACTGCTTAGTGTTCTGTGAATTCATCTCACAGTGTTACAAGTGTATTTCAAGGATCTCTTTGCTAGCCTTCTTTCTGTGGAATCTGAGAGCAGATATTTCGGATCCCAGTGGAGACTATAGGGCCAAGGGAAATATCCTCCGATAACAAAGAGACAGAAGCTTTCTGAGAAACTTCTTTGTGTTCTGTGAAATCATCTCACAGAGTTACAGCTTTCCCCTGAAGAAGCCTTTCGCTAAGACAGTTCTTGTGGAATTGGAAAAGTGATATTTGGAAGCCCATAGAGGGCTATGGTGAAAAAGGAAATATCCTCAGATGAAATCTGGAAAGAAGCTTTCTGAGAAACTGCTTAGTGTTCTGTTAATTCATCTCACAGAGTTACATGTGCATTTCGAGTATCTCTTTGCTAGCCCTATTTCTGTGGAATCCAAGAACAGATATTTCGGATCCCTTTGAAGACTATAGAGCCAAAGGAAATATCCTCCGATAACAAAGAGAAAGAAGCTTTCTGAGAAACTTCTTTGTGTTCTGTGAAATTATCTCACAGAGTTACAGCTTTCCCCTGAGGAAGCCTTTCGCTAAGACAGTTCTTGTGGAATTTGCAAAGTGATATTTGGAAGCCCATAGAGGGCTATGGTGAAAAAGTAAATATCATCAGATGAAACCTGGAAAGAAGCTATCTGAGAAACTGCTTAGTGATCTGTGAATTCATCTCACAGAGTTACATGTGTATTTCGAGGATCTCTTTGCTAGCCTTCTTTCTGTGGAATCTGAGAACAGATATTTCGGTTCCCTTTGAAGACTATAGGGCCAAAGGAAATATCCTCCGATAACAAAGAGAAAGAAGCTTTCTGAGAAACTTCTTTGTGTTCTGTGAAATCATCTCCCAGAGTTACAGCTTTCCCCTGAAGAAGCCTTTCGCTAAGACAGTTCTTGTGGAATTGGCAAAGTGATATTTGGAAGCCCATAGAGGGCTATGGTGAAAAAGGAAATATCCTCAGATGAAATCTGGAAAGAAGCTTTCTTAGAAACTGCTTAGTTTTCTGTTAATTCATCTCACAGAGTTACATGTGCATTTCGAGGATCTCTTTGCTAGCCTTCTTTCTGTGGAATCTGAGAACAGTATTTCGGATCCCTTTGAAGACTATAGGGCCAAAGGAAATATCCTCCGATAACAAAGAGAAAGAAGCTTTCTGAGAAACTTCTTTGTGTTCTGTGAAATCATCTCACAGAGTAACAGCTTTCCCCTGAAGAAGCCTTTCGCTAAGACAGTTCTTGTGTAATTGGCAAAGTGATATTTGGAAGCCCATAGAGGGCTCTGGTGAAAAAGGAAATATCCTCAGATGAAATCTGGAAAGAAGCTTTCTGAGAAACTGCTTAGTGTTCTGTGAATTCATCTCACAGAGTTACATGTGTATTTCGAGGATCTCTTTGCTAGCCTTCTTTCTGTGGAATCTGAGAACAGATATTTCGGATCCCAATGAAGACTATAGGGCCAAGGGAAATATCCTCCGATAACAAGGAGACAGAAGCTTTCTGAGAAACTTCTTTGTGTTCTGTGAAATCATCTCACAGAGTTACAGCTTTCCCCTCAGGAAGCCTTTCGCTAAGACAGTTCTTGTGGAATTGGCAAAGTGATATATGGAAGCCCATAGAGGGCTATGGTGAAAAAGGAAATATCCTCAGATGAAATCTGGAAAGAAGCTTTCTGAGAAACTGCTTAGTGTTCTGTTAATTCATCTCACAGAGTTACATGTGTATTTCGAGGATCTCTTTGCTAGCCCTATTTCTGTGGAATCCAAGAACAGATATTTCGGATCCCTTTGAAGACTATAGGGCCAAAGGAAATATCCTCCGATAACAAAGAGAAAGAAGCTTTCTGAGAAACTTCTTTGTGTTCTGTGAAATCATCTCACAGAGTTACAGCTTTCCCCTGAGGAAGCCTTTCGCTAAGACAGTTCTTGTGGAATTGGCAAAGTGATATTTGGAAGCCCATAGAGGGCTATGGTGAAAAAGTGAATATCATCAGATGAAATCTGGAAAGAAGCTTTCTGAGAAACTGCTTAGTGATCTGTGAATTCATCTCACAGAGTTACATGTGTATTTCGAGGATCTCTTTGCTAGCCCTATTTCTGTGGAATCCAAGAACAGATATTTCGGATCCCTTTGAAGACTATAGGGCCAAAGGAAATATCCTCCGATAACAAAGAGAAAGAAGCTTTCTGAGAAACTTCTTTGTGTTCTGTGAAATCATCTCACAGAGTTACAGCTTTCCCCTGAAGAAGCCTTTCGCTAAGACAGTTCTTGTGGAATTGGCAAAGTGATATTTGGAAGCCCATAGAGGGCTATGGTGAAAAAGTAAATATCATCAGATGAAATCTGGAAAGAAGCTTTCTGAGAAACTGCTTAGTGATCTGTGAATTCATCTAACAGAGTTACATGTGTATTTCGAGGATCTCTTTGATAGCCTTCTTTCTGTGGAATCTGAGAACAGATATTTAGGTTCCCTTTGAAGACTATAGGGCCAAAGGAAATATCCTCCGATAACAAAGAGAAAGAAGCTTTCTGAGAAACTTCTTTGTGTTCTGTGAAATCATCTCCCAGAGTTACAGCTTTCCCCTGAAGAAGCCTTTCGCTAAGACAGTTCTTGTGGAATTGGCAAAGTGATATTTGGAAGCCCATACAGGGCTATGGTGAAAAAGGAAGTATCCTCAGATGAAATCTGGAAAGAAGCTTTCTGAGAAACTGCTTAGTGTTCTGTTAATTCATCTCACAGAGTTACATGTGCATTTCGAGGATCTCTTTGCTAGCCTTCTTTCTGTGGAATCTGAGAACAGATATTTCGGATCCCTTTGAAGACTATAGGGCCAAAGGAAATATCCTCCGATAACAAAGAGAAAGAAGCCTTCTGAGAACCTTCTTAGTGTTCTGTGAAATCATCTCACAGAGTTACAGCTTTCCCCTGAAGAAACCTTTCGCTAAGACAGTTCTTGTGGAATTGGCAAAGTGATATTTGGAAGCCCATAGAGGGCTCTGGTGAAAAAGGAAATATCCACAGATGAAATCTGGAAAGAAGCTTTCTGAGAAACTGCTTAGTGTTCTGTTAATTCATCTCACAGAGTTACATGTGTATTTCGAGAATCTCTTTGCTAGCCCTATTTCTGTGGAATCCAAGAACAGATATTTCGGATCCCTATGAAGACTAGAGGGCCAAAGGAAATATCCTCCGATAACAAAGAGAAAGAAGCTTTCTGAGAAACTTCTTTGTGTTCTGTGAAATCATCTCACAGAGTTACAGCTTTCCCCTGAAGAAGCCTTTCGCTAAGACAGTTCTTGTGGAATTGGCAAAGTGATATTTGGAAGCCCATAGAGGGCTATGGTGAAAAAGGAAATATCCTCAGATGAAATCTGGAAAGAAGATTTCTGAGAAACTGCTTAGTGTTCTGTTAATTCATCTCACAGAGTTACATGTGTATTTCGAGGATCTCTTTGCTAGCCCTATTTCTGTGGAATCTGAGAACAGATATTTCAGATCCCTTTGAAGACTATAGGGCCAAAGGAAATATCCTCCGATAACAAAGAGAAAGAAGCTTTCTGAGAAACTTCTTTGTGTTCTGTGAAATCATCTCCCAGAGTTACAGCTTTACGCTGAAGAAGCCTTTCGCTAAGACAGTTCTTGTGGAATTGGCAAAGTGATATTTGGAAGCCCATAGAGGGCTCTGGTGAAAAAGGAAATATCCTCAGATGAAATCTGGAAAGAAGCTTTCTGAGAAACTGCTTAGTGTTCTGTGAATTCATCTCACAGTGTTACATGTGTATTTCGAGGATCTCTTTGCTAGCCTTCTTTCTGTGGAATCTGAGAACAGATATTTCGGATCCCAATGAAGACTATAGGGCAAAGGGAAATATCCTCCGATAACAAAGAGACAGAAGCTTTCTGAGAAACTTCTTTGTGTTCTGTGAAATCATCTCACAGAGTTACAGCTTTCCCCTGAAGAAGCCTTTCGCTAAGACAGTTCTTGTGGAATTGGCAAAGTGATATTTGGAAGCCCATAGAGGGCTATGGTGAAAAAGGAAATATCCTCAGATGAAATATGGAAAGAAGCTTTCTGAGAAACTGCTTAGTGTTCTGTTAATTCATCTCACAGAGTTACATGTGTATTTCGAGGATCTCTTTGCTAGCCCTATTTCTGTGGAATCCAAGAACAGATATTTCGGATCCCTTTGAAGACTATAGAGCCAAAGGAAATATCCTCCGATAACAAAGAGAAAGAAGCTTTCTGAGAAACTTCTTTGTGTTCTGTGAAATCATCTCACAGAGTTACAGCTTTCCCCTGAGGAAGCCTTTCGCTAAGACAGTTCTTGTGGAATTGGCAAAGTGATATTTGGAAGTCCATAGACTGCTATGGTGAAAAAGGAAATATCCTCAGATGAAATCTGGAAAGAAGCTTTCTGAGAAACTGCTTAGTGTTCTGTTAATTCATCTCACAGAGTTACATGTGCATTTCGAGGATCTCTTAGCTAGCCTTCTTTCTGTGGAATCTGAGAACAGATATTTCGGATCCCTTTGAAGACTATAGGGCCAAAGGAAATATCCTCCGATAACAAAGAGAAAGAAGCTTTCTGAGAAACTTCTTTGTGTTCTGTGAAATCATCTCACAGAGTAACAGCTTTCCCCTGAAGAAGCCTTTCGCTAAGACAGTTCTTGTGTAATTGGCAAAGTGATATTTGGAAGCCCATAGAGGGCTCTGGTGAAAAAGGAAATATCCTCAGATGAAATCTGGAAAGAAGCTTTCTGAGAAACTGCTTAGTGTTCTGTTAATTCATCTCACAGAGATACATGTGTATTTCGAGGATCTCTTTGCTAGCCTTCTTTCTGTGGAATCTGAGAACAGATATTTCGGATCCCAATGAAGACTATAGGGCCAAGGGAAATATCCTCCGATAACAAAGAGACAGAAGCTTTCTGAGAAACTTCTTTGTGTTCTGTGAAATCATCTCACAGAGTTACAGCTTTCCCCTGTAGAAGCCTTTCGCTAAGACAGTTCTTGTGGAATTGGCAAAGTGATATTTGGAAGCCCATAGAGGGCTATGGTGAAAAAGGAAATATCCTCAGATGAAATCTGGAAAGAAGCTTTCTGAGAAACTGCTTAGTGTTCTGTTAATTCATCTCACAGAGTTACATGTGTATTTCGAGGATCTCTTTGCTAGCCCTATTTCTGTGGAATCCAAGAACAGATATTTCGGATCCCTTTGAAGACTATAGAGCCAAAGGAAATATCCTCCGATAACAAAGAGAAAGAAGCTTTCTGAGAAACTTCTTTGTGTTCTGTGAAATCATCTCACAGAGTTACAGCTTTCCCCTGAGGAAGCCTTTCGCTAAGACAGTTCTTGTGGAATTGGCAAAGTGATATTTGGAAGCCCATAGAGGGCTATGGTGAAAAAGTGAATATCATCAGATGAAATCTGGAAAGAAGCTTTCTGAGAAACTGCTTAGTGATCTGTGAATTCATCTCACAGAGTTACATGTGTATTTCGAGGATCTCTTTGCTAGCCCTATTTCTGTGGAATCCAAGAACAGATATTTCGGATCCCTTTGAAGACTATAGGGCCAAAGGAAATATCCTCCGATAACAAAGAGAAAGAAGCTTTCTGAGAAACTTCTTTGTGTTCTGTGAAATCATCTCACAGAGTTACAGCTTTCCCCTGAAGAAGCCTTCCGCTAAGACAGTTCTTGTGGAATTGGCAAAGTGATATTTGGAAGCCCATAGAGGGCTATGGTGAAAAAGTAAATATCATCAGATGAAATCTGGAAAGAAGCTTTCTGAGAAACTGCTTAGTGATCTGTGAATTCATCTAACAGAGTTACATGTGTATTTCGAGGATCTCTTTGATAGCCTTCTTTCTGTGGAATCTGATAACAGATATTTCGGTTCCCTTTGAAGACTATAGGGCCAAAGGAAATATCCTCCGATAACAAAGAGAAAGAAGCTTTCTGAGAAACTTCTTTGTGTTCTGTGAAATCATCTCCCAGAGTTACAGCTTTCCCCTGAAGAAGCCTTTCGCTAAGACAGTTCTTGTGGAATTGGCAAAGTGATATTTGGAAGCCCATACAGGGCTATGGTGAAAAAGGAAGTATCCTCAGATGAAATCTGGAAAGAAGCTTTCTGAGAAACTGCTTAGTGTTCTGTTAATTCATCTCACAGAGTTACATGTGCATTTCGAGGATCTCTTTGCTAGCCTTCTTTCTGTGGAATCTGAGAACAGATATTTCGGATCCCTTTGAAGACTATAGGGCCAAAGGAAATATCCTCCGATAACAAAGAGAAAGAAGCCTTCTGAGAACCTTCTTAGTGTTCTGTGAAATCATCTCACAGAGTTACAGCTTTCCCCTGAAGAAACCTTTCGCTAAGACAGTTCTTGTGGAATTGGCAAAGTGATATTTGGAAGCCCATAGAGGGCTCTGGTGAAAAAGGAAATATCCACAGATGAAATCTGGAAAGAAGCTTTCTGAGAAACTGCTTAGTGTTCTGTTAATTCATCTCACAGAGTTACATGTGTATTTCGAGAATCTCTTTGCTAGCCCTATTTCTGTGGAATCCAAGAACAGATATTTCGGATCCCTATGAAGACTAGAGGGCCAAAGGAAATATCCTCCGATAACAAAGAGAAAGAAGCTTTCTGAGAAACTTCTTTGTGTTCTGTGAAATCATCTCACAGAGTTACAGCTTTCCCCTGAAGAAGCCTTTCGCTAAGACAGTTCTTGTGGAATTGGCAAAGTGATATTTGGAAGGCCATAGAGGGCTCTGGTGAAAAAGGAAATATCGTCAGATGAAATCTGGAAAGAAGATTTCTGAGAAACTGCTTAGTGTTCTGTTAATTCATCTCACAGAGTTACATGTGTATTTCGAGGATCTCTTTGCTAGCCCTATTTCTGTGGCATCTGAGAACAGATATTTCAGATCCCTTTGAAGACTATAGGGCCAAAGGAAATATCCTCCGATAACAAAGAGAAAGAAGCTTTCTGAGAAACTTCTTTGTGTTCTGTGAAATCATCTCCCAGAGTTACAGCTTTACGCTGAAGAAGCCTTTCGCTAAGACAGTTCTTGTGGAATTGGCAAAGTGATATTTGGAAGCCCATAGAGGGCTCTGGTGAAAAAGGAAATATCCTCAGATGAAATCTGGAAAGAAGCTTTCTGAGAAACTGCTTAGTGTTCTGTGAATTCATCTCACAGTGTTACATGTGTATTTCGAGGATCTCTTTGCTAGCCTTCTTTCTGTGGAATCTGAGAACAGATATTTCGGATCCCAATGAAGACTATAGGGCAAAGGGAAATATCCTCCGATAACAAAGAGACAGAAGCTTTCTGAGAAACTTCTTTGTGTTCTGTGAAATCATCTCACAGAGTTACAGCTTTCCCCTGAAGAAGCCTTTCGCTAAGACAGTTCTTGTGGAATTGGCAAAGTGATATTTGGAAGCCCATAGAGGGCTATGGTGAAAAAGGAAATATCCTCAGATGAAATCTGGAAAGAAGCTTTCTGAGAAACTGCTTAGTGTTCTGTTAATTCATCTCACAGAGTTACATGTGTATTTCGAGGATCTCTTTGCAAGCCCTATTTCTGTGGAATCCAAGAACAGATATTTCGGATCCCTTTGAAGACTATAGAGCCAAAGGAAATATCCTCCGATAACAAAGAGAAAGAAGCTTTCTGAGAAACTTCTTTGTGTTCTGTGAAATCATCTCACAGAGTTACAGCTTTCCCCTGAGGAAGCCTTTCGCTAAGACAGTTCTTGTGGAATTGGCAAAGTGATATTTGGAAGTCCATAGACTGCTATGGTGAAAAAGGAAATATCCTCAGATGAAATCTGGAAAGAAGCTTTCTGAGAAACTGCTTAGTGTTCTGTTAATTCATCTCACAGAGTTACATGTGCATTTCGAGGATCTCTTAGCTAGCCTTCTTTCTGTGGAATCTGAGAACAGATATTTCGGATCCCTTTGAAGACTATAGGGCCAAAGGAAATATCCTCCGATAACAAAGAGAAAGAAGCTTTCTGAGAAACTTCTTTGTGTTCTGTGAAATCATCTCACAGAGTAACAGCTTTCCCCTGAAGAAGCCTTTCGCTAAGACAGTTCTTGTGTAATTGGAAAAGTGATATTTGGAAGCCCATACAGGGCTCTGGTGAAAAAGGAAATATCCTCAGATGAAATCTGGAAAGAAGCTTTCTGAGAAACTGCTTAGTGTTCTGTTAATTCATCTCACAGAGATACATGTGTATTTCGAGGATCTCTTTGCTAGCCTTCTTTCTGTGGAATCTGAGAACAGATATTTCGGATCCCAATGAAGACTATAGGGCCAAGGGAAATATCCTCCGATAACAAAGAGACAGAAGCTTTCTGAGAAACTTCTTTGTGTTCTGTGAAATCATCTCACAGAGTTACAGCTTTCCCCTGAAGAAGCCTTTCGCTAAGACAGTTCTTGTGGAATTGGCAAAGTGATATTTGGAAGCCCATAGAGGGCTATGGTGAAAAAGGAAATATCCTCAGATGAAATCTGGAAAGAAGCTTTCTGAGAAACTGCTTAGTGTTCTGTTAATTCATCTCACAGAGTTACATGTGTATTTCGAGGATCTCTTTGCTAGCCCTATTTCTGTGGAATCCAAGAACAGATATTTCGGATCCCTTTGAAGACTATAGAGCCAAAGGAAATATCCTCCGATAACAAAGAGAAAGAAGCTTTCTGAGAAACTTCTTTGTGTTCTGTGAAATCATCTCACAGAGTTACAGCTTTCCCCTGAGGAAGCCTTTCGCTAAGACAGTTCTTGTGGAATTGGCAAAGTGATATTTGGAAGTCCATAGACTGCTATGGTGAAAAAGGAAATATCCTCAGATGAAATCTGGAAAGAAGCTTTCTGAGAAACTGCTTAGTGTTCTGTTAATTCATCTCACAGAGTTACATGTGCATTTCGAGGATCTCTTAGCTAGCCTTCTTTCTGTGGAATCTGAGAACAGATATTTCGGATCCCTTTGAAGACTATAGGGCCAAAGGAAATATCCTCCGATAACAAAGAGAAAGAAGCTTTCTGAGAAACTTCTTTGTGTTCTGTGAAATCATCTCACAGAGTAACAGCTTTCCCCTGAAGAAGCCTTTCGCTAAGACAGTTCTTGTGTAATTGGCAAAGTGATATTTGGAAGCCCATAGAGGGCTCTGGTGAAAAAGGAAATATCCTCAGATGAAATCTGGAAAGAAGCTTTCTGAGAAACTGCTTAGTGTTCTGTTAATTCATCTCACAGAGATACATGTGTATTTCGAGGATCTCTTTGCTAGCCTTCTTTCTGTGGAATCTGAGAACAGATATTTCGGATCCCAATGAAGACTATAGGGCCAAGGGAAATATCCTCCGATAACAAAGAGACAGAAGCTTTCTGAGAAACTTCTTTGTGTTCTGTGAAATCATCTCACAGAGTTACAGCTTTCCCCTGAAGAAGCCTTTCGCTAAGACAGTTCTTGTGGAATTGGCAAAGTGATATTTGGAAGCCCATAGAGGGCTATGGTGAAAAAGGAAATATCCTCAGATGAAATCTGGAAAGAAGCTTTCTGAGAAACTGCTTAGTGTTCTGTGAATTCATCTCACAGAGTTACATGTGTATTTCGAGTATCACTTTGCTAGCCCTATTTCTGTGAAATTTGAGAACAGATATTTCGGATCCCTTTGAAAACTATAGGGCCAAAGGAAATATCCTCAGATAACAAAGAGAAAGAAGCTTTCTGAGAAACTTCTTTGTGTTCTGTGAAATCATCTCCCAGAGTTACAGCTTTCCCCTCAAGGTGCCATTCGCTAAGACAGTTCTTGTGGAATTGGCAAAGTGATATTTGGAAGCCCATAGAGGGCTACGGTGAAAAAGGAAATATCCTCAGATGAAATCTGGAAAGAAGCTTTCTGAGAAACTGCTTAGTGTTCTGTGAATTCATCTCACAGAGTTACATGTGTATTTCGAGGATCTCTTTGCTAGCCTTCTTTCTGTGGAAACTGAGAACAGATATTTCGGATCCCTTTGAAGACTATAGGGCCAAAGGAAATATCCTCCGATAACAAAGAGAAAGAAGCTTTCTGAGAAACTTCTTTGTGTTCTGTGAAATCATCTCCCAGAGTTACAGCTTTCCCCTGAAGAAGCCTTTCGCTAAGACACTTCTTGTGGAATTGGCAAAGTGATATTTGGAAGCCCATAGAGGGCTATGGTGAAAAAGGAAATATCGTCAGATGAAATCTGGAAAGAAGATTTCTGAGAAACTGCTTAGTGTTCTGTTAATTCATCTCACAGAGTTACATGTGTATTTCGAGGATCTCTTTGCTAGCCCTATTTCTGTGGAATCTGAGAACAGATATTTCGGATCCCTTTTAAGACTATAGGGCCAAAGGAAATATCCTCCGATAACAAAGAGAAAGAAGCTTTCTGAGAAACTTCTTTGTGTTCTGTGAAATCATCTCCCAGAGTTACAGCTTTCACCTCAAGAAGCCTTTCGCTAAGACAGTTCTTGTGGAATTGGCAAAGTGATATTTGGAAGCCCCTAGAGGGCTATGGTGAAAAAGGAAATATCCTCAGATGAAATCTGGAAAGAAGCTTTCTGAGAAACTGCTTAGTGTTCTGTTAATTCACCTCACAGAGTTACATGTGTATTTCGAGGATCTCTTTGCTAGCCTTCTTTCTGTGGAATCTGAGAACATTTATTTCGTATCCCTTTGAAGACTATAGGGCCAAAGGAAATATCCTCCGATAACAAAGAGAAAGAAGCTTTCTGAGAAACTTCTTTGTGTTCTGTGAAATCATCTCCCAGAGATACAGCTTTCCCCTCAAGAAGCCTTTCGCTAAGACAGTTCTTGTGGAATTGGCAAAGTGATATTTGGAAGCCCATAGAGGGCTATGGTGAAAAAGGAAATATCAATAGATGAAATCTGGAAAGAAGCTTTCTGAGAAACTGCTTAGTGTTCTGTGAATTCATCTCACAGAGTTACATGTGTATTTCGAGGATCTCTTTGCTAGCCTTCTTTCTGTGGAATCTGAGAACAGATATTTCGGTTCCCTTTGAAGACTATAGGGCCAAAGGAAATATCCTCCGATAAGAAAGAGAATGAAGCTTTCTGAGAAACTTCTTTGTTTTCTGTGAAATCATCTCACAGAGTTACAGCTTTCCCCTCAAGAAGCCTTTCGCTAAGTTAGTTTTTGTGGAATTTGCAAAGTGATATTTGGAAGCCCATAGAGGGCTATGGTGAAAAAGGAAATAGCGTCAGAAGAAATCTGGAAAGAAGCTTTCTGAGAAACTGCTTAGTGTTCTGTTAATTCATCTCACAGAGTTACATGTGTATTTCGAGGATCTCTTTGCTAGCCCTATTTCTGTGGAATCTGAGAAGAGATATTTCGGATCCCTTTGAAGACTATAGGGCCAAAGGAAATATCCTCCGATAACAAAGAGAAAGAAGCTTTCTGAGAAACTTCTTTGTGTTCTGTGAAATCATCTCCCAGAGTTACAGCTTTACCCTGAAGAAGCCTTTCGCTAAGACAGTTCTTGTGTAATTGGAAAAGTGATATTTGGAAGCCCATACAGGGCTCTGGTGAAAAAGGAAATATCCTCAGATGAAATCTGGAAAGAAGCTTTCTGAGAAACTGCTTAGTGTTCTGTTAATTCATCTCACAGAGATACATGTGTATTTCGAGGATCTCTTTGCTAGCCTTCTTTCTGTGGAATCTGAGAACAGATATTTCGGATCCCAATGAAGACTATAGGGCCAAGGGAAATATCCTCCGATAACAAAGAGACAGAAGCTTTCTGAGAAACTTCTTTGTGTTCTGTGAAATCATCTCACAGAGTTACAGCTTTCCCCTGAAGAAGCCTTTCGCTAAGACAGTTCTTGTGGAATTGGCAAAGTGATATTTGGAAGCCCATAGAGGGCTATGGTGAAAAAGGAAATATCCTCAGATGAAATCTGGAAAGAAGCTTTCTGAGAAACTGCTTAGTGTTCTGTTAATTCATCTCACAGAGTTACATGTGTATTTCGAGGATCTCTTTGCTAGCCCTATTTCTGTGGAATCCAAGAACAGATATTTCGGATCCCTTTGAAGACTATAGAGCCAAAGGAAATATCCTCCGATAACAAAGAGAAAGAAGCTTTCTGAGAAACTTCTTTGTGTTCTGTGAAATCATCTCACAGAGTTACAGCTTTCCCCTGAGGAAGCCTTTCGCTAAGACAGTTCTTGTGGAATTGGCAAAGTGATATTTGGAAGTCCATAGACTGCTATGGTGAAAAAGGAAATATCCTCAGATGAAATCTGGAAAGAAGCTTTCTGAGAAACTGCTTAGTGTTCTGTTAATTCATCTCACAGAGTTACATGTGCATTTCGAGGATCTCTTAGCTAGCCTTCTTTCTGTGGAATCTGAGAACAGATATTTCGGATCCCTTTGAAGACTATAGGGCCAAAGGAAATATCCTCCGATAACAAAGAGAAAGAAGCTTTCTGAGAAACTTCTTTGTGTTCTGTGAAATCATCTCACAGAGTAACAGCTTTCCCCTGAAGAAGCCTTTCGCTAAGACAGTTCTTGTGTAATTGGCAAAGTGATATTTGGAAGCCCATAGAGGGCTCTGGTGAAAAAGGAAATATCCTCAGATGAAATCTGGAAAGAAGCTTTCTGAGAAACTGCTTAGTGTTCTGTTAATTCATCTCACAGAGATACATGTGTATTTCGAGGATCTCTTTGCTAGCCTTCTTTCTGTGGAATCTGAGAACAGATATTTCGGATCCCAATGAAGACTATAGGGCCAAGGGAAATATCCTCCGATAACAAAGAGACAGAAGCTTTCTGAGAAACTTCTTTGTGTTCTGTGAAATCATCTCACAGAGTTACAGCTTTCCTCTGAAGAAGCCTTTCGCTAAGACAGTTCTTGTGGAATTGGCAAAGTGATATTTGGAAGCCCATAGAGGGCTATGGTGAAAAAGGAAATATCCTCAGATGAAATCTGGAAAGAAGCTTTCTGAGAAACTGCTTAGTGTTCTGTTAATTCATCTCACAGAGTTACATGTGTATTTAGAGGATCTCTTTGCTAGCCCTATTTCTGTGGAATCCAAGAACAGATATTTCGGATCCCTTTGAAGACTATAGGGCCAAAGGAAATATCCTCCGATAACAAAGAGAAAGAAGCTTTCTGAGAAACTTCTTTGTGTTCTGTGAAATCATCTCACAGAGTTACAGCTTTCCCATGAGGAAGCCTTTCGCTAAGACAGTTCTTGTGGAATTGGCAAAGTGATATTTGGAAGCCCATAGAGGGCTATGGTGAAAAAGTAAATATCATCAGATGAAATCTGGAAAGAAGCTTTCTGAGAAACTGCTTAGTGATCTGTGAATTCATCACACAGAGTTACATGTGTATTTCGAGGATCTCTTTGCTAGCCCTATTTCTGTGGAATCCAAGAACAGATATTTCGGATCCCTATGAAGACTATAGGGCCAAAGGAAATATCCTCTGATAACAAAGAGAAAGAAGCTTTCTGAGAAACTTCTTTGTGTTCTGTGAAATCATCTCACAGAGTTACAGCTTTCCCCTGAAGAAGCCTTTCGCTAAGACAGTTCTTCTGGAATTGGCAAAGTGATATTTGGAAGCCCATAGAGGGCTCTGGTGAAAAAGGAAATATCCTCAGATGAAATCTGGAAAGAAGCTTTCTGAGAAACTGCTTAGTGTTCTGTGAATTCATCTCACAGAGTTACATGTGTATTTCGAGTATCACTTTGCTAGCCCTATTTCTGTGAAATTTGAGAACAGATATTTCGGATCCCTTTGAAAACTATAGGGCCAAAGGAAATATCCTCAGATAACAAAGAGAAAGAAGCTTTCTGAGAAACTTCTTTGTGTTCTGTGAAATCATCTCCCAGAGTTACAGCTTTCCCCTCAAGGTGCCATTCGCTAAGACAGTTCTTGTGGAATTGGCAAAGTGATATTTGGAAGCCCATAGAGGGCTACGGTGAAAAAGGAAATATCCTCAGATGAAATCTGGAAAGAAGCTTTCTGAGAAACTGCTTAGTGTTCTGTGAATTCATCTCACAGAGTTACATGTGTATTTCGAGGATCTCTTTGCTAGCCTTCTTTCTGTGGAAACTGAGAACAGATATTTCGGATCCCTTTGAAGACTATAGGGCCAAAGGAAATATCCTCCGATAACAAAGAGAAAGAAGCTTTCTGAGAAACTTCTTTGTGTTCTGTGAAATCATCTCCCAGAGTTACAGCTTTCCCCTGAAGAAGCCTTTCGCTAAGACACTTCTTGTGGAATTGGCAAAGTGATATTTGGAAGCCCATAGAGGGCTATGGTGAAAAAGGAAATATCGTCAGATGAAATCTGGAAAGAAGATTTCTGAGAAACTGCTTAGTGTTCTGTTAATTCATCTCACAGAGTTACATGTGTATTTCGAGGATCTCTTTGCTAGCCCTATTTCTGTGGAATCTGAGAACAGATATTTCGGATCCCTTTTAAGACTATAGGGCCAAAGGAAATATCCTCCGATAACAAAGAGAAAGAAGCTTTCTGAGAAACTTCTTTGTGTTCTGTGAAATCATCTCCCAGAGTTACAGCTTTCACCTCAAGAAGCCTTTCGCTAAGACAGTTCTTGTGGAATTGGCAAAGTGATATTTGGAAGCCCCTAGAGGGCTATGGTGAAAAAGGAAATATCCTCAGATGAAATCTGGAAAGAAGCTTTCTGAGAAACTGCTTAGTGTTCTGTTAATTCACCTCACAGAGTTACATGTGTATTTCGAGGATCTCTTTGCTAGCCTTCTTTCTGTGGAATCTGAGAACATTTATTTCGTATCCCTTTGAAGACTATAGGGCCAAAGGAAATATCCTCCGATAACAAAGAGAAAGAAGCTTTCTGAGAAACTTCTTTGTGTTCTGTGAAATCATCTCCCAGAGATACAGCTTTCCCCTCAAGAAGCCTTTCGCTAAGACAGTTCTTGTGGAATTGGCAAAGTGATATTTGGAAGCCCATAGAGGGCTATGGTGAAAAAGGAAATATCAATAGATGAAATCTGGAAAGAAGCTTTCTGAGAAACTGCTTAGTGTTCTGTGAATTCATCTCACAGAGTTACATGTGTATTTCGAGGATCTCTTTGCTAGCCTTCTTTCTGTGGAATCTGAGAACAGATATTTCGGTTCCCTTTGAAGACTATAGGGCCAAAGGAAATATCCTCCGATAAGAAAGAGAATGAAGCTTTCTGAGAAACTTCTTTGTTTTCTGTGAAATCATCTCACAGAGTTACAGCTTTCCCCTCAAGAAGCCTTTCGCTAAGTTAGTTTTTGTGGAATTTGCAAAGTGATATTTGGAAGCCCATAGAGGGCTATGGTGAAAAAGGAAATAGCGTCAGAAGAAATCTGGAAAGAAGCTTTCTGAGAAACTGCTTAGTGTTCTGTTAATTCATCTCACAGAGTTACATGTGTATTTCGAGGATCTCTTTGCTAGCCCTATTTCTGTGGAATCTGAGAAGAGATATTTCGGATCCCTTTGAAGACTATAGGGCCAAAGGAAATATCCTCCGATAACAAAGAGAAAGAAGCTTTCTGAGAAACTTCTTTGTGTTCTGTGAAATCATCTCCCAGAGTTACAGCTTTACCCTGAAGAAGCCTTTCGCTAAGACAGTTCTTGTGGAATTGGCAAAGTGATATTTGGAAGCCCATAGAGGGCTATGGTGAAAAAGGAAATATCCTCAGATGAAATCTGGAAAGAAGCTTTCTGAGAAACTACTTAGTGTTCTGTTAATTCATCTCACAGAGTTACATGTGTATTTCGAGGATCTCTTTGCTAGCCTTATTTCTGTGGAATCTGAGAAGACATATTTCGGATCCCTTTGAAGACTATAGAGCCAAAGGAAATATCCTCCGATAACAAAGAGAAAGAAGCTTTCTGAGAAACTTCTTTGTGTTCTGTGAAATCATCTCACAGAGTTACAGCTTTCCCCTAATGAAGCCTTTCGCTAAGACAGTTCTTGTGGAATTGGCAAAGTGATATTTGGAAGCCCATAGAAGGCTATGGTGAAAAAGGAAATATCCTCAGATGAAATCTGGAAAGAAGCTTTCTGTGGAACTGCTTAGTGTTCTGTTAATTCATCTCAGAGAGTTACATGTGTATTTCGAGGATCCCTTTCCTAGCCCTATTTCTGTGAAATTTGAGAACAGATATTTCGGATCCCTTTGAAGACTATAGGGCCAAAGGAAATATACTCCGATAACAAAGAGAAAGAAGCTTTCTGAGAAACTTCTTTGTGTTCTGTGAAATCATCTCCCAGAGTTACAGCTTTACCCTGAAGAAGCCTTTCGCTAAGACAGTTCTTGTGGAATTGGCAAAGTGATATTTGGAAGCCCATAGAGGGCTATGGTGAAAAAGGAAATATCCTCAGATGAAATCTGGAAAGAAGCTTTCTGAGAAACTGCTTAGTGTTCTGTGAATTCATCTCACAGAGTTACATGTGTATTTCGAGGATCTCTTTGCTAGCCTTCTTTCTGTGGAATCTGAGAAGAGATATTTCGGATCCCTTTGAAGACTATAGGGCCAAAGGAAATATCCTCCGATAACAAAGAGAAAGAAGCTTTCTGAGAAACTTCTTTGTGTTCTGTGAAATCATCTCACAGAGTTACAGCTTTCCCCTCAAGAAGCCTTTCGCTAAGACAGTTCTTGTGGAATTGGCAAAGTGATATTTGGAAGCCCATAGAAGGCTATGGTGAAAAAGGAAATATCCTCAGATGAAATCTGGAAAGAAGCTTTCTGTGGAACTGCTTAGTGTTCTGTTAATTCATCTCAGAGAGTTACATGTGTATTTCGAGGATCCCTTTCCTAGCCCTATTTCTGTGAAATTTGAGAACAGATATTTCGGATCCCTTTGAAGACTATAGGGCCAAAGGAAATATACTCCGATAACAAAGAGAAAGAAGCTTTCTGAGAAACTTCTTTGTGTTCTGTGAAATCATCTCCCAGAGTTACAGCTTTACCCTGAAGAAGCCTTTCGCTAAGACAGTTCTTGTGGAATTGGCAAAGTGATATTTGGAAGCCCATAGAGGGCTATGGTGAAAAAGGAAATATCCTCAGATGAAATCTGGAAAGAAGCTTTCTGAGAAACTGCTTAGTGTTCTGTGAATTCATCTCACAGAGTTACATGTGTATTTCGAGGATCTCTTTGCTAGCCTTCTTTCTGTGGAATCTGAGAACAGATATTTCGGATCCCTTTGAAGACTATAGGGCCAAAGGAAATATCCTCCGATAACAAAGAGAAAGAAGCTTTCTGAGAAACTTCTTTGTGTTCTGTGAAAGCATCTCACAGAGTTACAGCTTTCCCCTCAAGAAGCCATTCGCTAAGACAGTTCTTGTGGAATTGGCAAAGTGATATTTGGAAGCCCATAGAGGGCTATGGTGAAATAGGAAATATCCTCAGATGAAATCTGGAAAGAAGCTTTCTGAGAAACTGCTTAGTGTTCTGTTAATTCATCTCACAGAGTTGCATGTGTATTTCGAGGATCTCTTTTCTAGCCCTATTTCTCTGAAATCTGAGAACACATATTTCGGATCCCTTTGAAGACTATAGGGCCAAAGGAAATATCCTCCGATAACAAAGAGAAAGAAGCTTTCTGAGAAACTTCTTTGTGTTCTGTGAAATCATCTCCCAGAGTTACAGCTTTCCCCTGAAGAAGCCTTTCGCTAAGACACTTCTTGTGGAATTGGCAAAGTGATATTTGGAAGCCCATAGAGGGCTATGGTGAAAAAGGAAATATCCTCAGATGAAATCTGGAAAGAAGATTTCTGAGAAACTGCTTAGTGTTCTGTTAATTCATCTCACAGAGTTACATGTGTATTTCGAGGATCTCTTTGCTAGCCCTATTTCTGTGGAATCTGAGAACAGATATTTCGGATCCCTTTTAAGACTATAGGGCCAAAGGAAATATCCTCCGATAACAAAGAGAAAGAAGCTTTCTGAGAAACTTCTTTGTGTTCTGTGAAATCATCTCCCAGAGTTACAGCTTTCACCTCAAGAAGCCTTTCGCTAAGACAGTTCTTGTGGAATTGGCAAAGTGATATTTGGAAGCCCCTAGAGGGCTATGGTGAAAAAGGAAATATCCTCAGATGAAATCTGGAAAGAAGCTTTCTGAGAAACTGCTTAGTGTTCTGTTAATTCACCTCACAGAGTTACATGTGTATTTCGAGGATCTCTTTGCTAGCCTTCTTTCTGTGGAATCTGAGAACATTTATTTCGTATCCCTTTGAAGACTATAGGGCCAAAGGAAATATCCTCCGATAACAAAGAGAAAGAAGCTTTCTGAGAAACTTCTTTGTGTTCTGTGAAATCATCTCCCAGAGATACAGCTTTCCCCTCAAGAAGCCTTTCGCTAAGACAGTTCTTGTGGAATTGGCAAAGTGATATTTGGAAGCCCATAGAGGGCTATGGTGAAAAAGGAAATATCAATAGATGAAATCTGGAAAGAAGCTTTCTGAGAAACTGCTTAGTGTTCTGTGAATTCATCTCACAGAGTTACATGTGTATTTCGAGGATCTCTTTGCTAGCCTTCTTTCTGTGGAATCTGAGAACAGATATTTCGGTTCCCTTTGAAGACTATAGGGCCAAAGGAAATATCCTCCGATAAGAAAGAGAATGAAGCTTTCTGAGAAACTTCTTTGTTTTCTGTGAAATCATCTCACAGAGTTACAGCTTTCCCCTCAAGAAGCCTTTCGCTAAGTTAGTTTTTGTGGAATTTGCAAAGTGATATTTGGAAGCCCATAGAGGGCTATGGTGAAAAAGGAAATAGCGTCAGAAGAAATCTGGAAAGAAGCTTTCTGAGAAACTGCTTAGTGTTCTGTTAATTCATCTCACAGAGTTACATGTGTATTTCGAGGATCTCTTTGCTAGCCCTATTTCTGTGGAATCTGAGAAGAGATATTTCGGATCCCTTTGAAGACTATAGGGCCAAAGGAAATATCCTCCGATAACAAAGAGAAAGAAGCTTTCTGAGAAACTTCTTTGTGTTCTGTGAAATCATCTCCCAGAGTTACAGCTTTACCCTGAAGAAGCCTTTCGCTAAGACAGTTCTTGTGGAATTGGCAAAGTGATATTTGGAAGCCCATAGAGGGCTATGGTGAAAAAGGAAATATCCTCAGATGAAATCTGGAAAGAAGCTTTCTGAGAAACTACTTAGTGTTCTGTTAATTCATCTCACAGAGTTACATGTGTATTTCGAGGATCTCTTTGCTAGCCTTATTTCTGTGGAATCTGAGAAGACATATTTCGGATCCCTTTGAAGACTATAGAGCCAAAGGAAATATCCTCCGATAACAAAGAGAAAGAAGCTTTCTGAGAAACTTCTTTGTGTTCTGTGAAATCATCTCACAGAGTTACAGCTTTCCCCTCATGAAGCCTTTCGCTAAGACAGTTCTTGTGGAATTGGCAAAGTGATATTTGGAAGCCCATAGAAGGCTATGGTGAAAAAGGAAATATCCTCAGATGAAATCTGGAAAGAAGCTTTCTGTGGAACTGCTTAGTGTTCTGTTAATTCATCTCAGAGAGTTACATGTGTATTTCGAGGATCCCTTTCCTAGCCCTATTTCTGTGAAATTTGAGAACAGATATTTCGGATCCCTTTGAAGACTATAGGGCCAAAGGAAATATACTCCGATAACAAAGAGAAAGAAGCTTTCTGAGAAACTTCTTTGTGTTCTGTGAAATCATCTCCCAGAGTTACAGCTTTACCCTGAAGAAGCCTTTCGCTAAGACAGTTCTTGTGGAATTGGCAAAGTGATATTTGGAAGCCCATAGAGGGCTATGGTGAAAAAGGAAATATCCTCAGATGAAATCTGGAAAGAAGCTTTCTGAGAAACTGCTTAGTGTTCTGTGAATTCATCTCACAGAGTTACATGTGTATTTCGAGGATCTCTTTGCTAGCCTTCTTTCTGTGGAATCTGAGAAGAGATATTTCGGATCCCTTTGAAGACTATAGGGCCAAAGGAAATATCCTCCGATAACAAAGAGAAAGAAGCTTTCTGAGAAACTTCTTTGTGTTCTGTGAAATCATCTCACAGAGTTACAGCTTTCCCCTCAAGAAGCCTTTCGCTAAGACAGTTCTTGTGGAATTGGCAAAGTGATATTTGGAAGCCCATAGAAGGCTATGGTGAAAAAGGAAATATCCTCAGATGAAATCTGGAAAGAAGCTTTCTGTGGAACTGCTTAGTGTTCTGTTAATTCATCTCAGAGAGTTACATGTGTATTTCGAGGATCCCTTTCCTAGCCCTATTTCTGTGAAATTTGAGAACAGATATTTCGGATCCCTTTGAAGACTATAGGGCCAAAGGAAATATACTCCGATAACAAAGAGAAAGAAGCTTTCTGAGAAACTTCTTTGTGTTCTGTGAAATCATCTCCCAGAGTTACAGCTTTCCCCTCAAGGTGCCATTCGCTAAGACAGTTCTTGTGGAATTGGCAAAGTGATATTTGGAAGCCCATAGAGGGCTACGGTGAAAAAGGAAATATCCTCAGATGAAATCTGGAAAGAAGCTTTCTGAGAAACTGCTTAGTGTTCTGTGAATTCATCTCACAGAGTTACATGTGTATTTCGAGGATCTCTTTGCTAGCCCTATTTCTGTGGAATCTGAGAACAGATATTTCGGATCCCTTTTAAGACTATAGGGCCAAAGGAAATATCCTCCGATAACAAAGAGAAAGAAGCTTTCTGAGAAACTTCTTTGTGTTCTGTGAAATCATCTCCCAGAGTTACAGCTTTCACCTCAAGAAGCCTTTCGCTAAGACAGTTCTTGTGGAATTGGCAAAGTGATATTTGGAAGCCCCTAGAGGGCTATGGTGAAAAAGGAAATATCCTCAGATGAAATCTGGAAAGAAGCTTTCTGAGAAACTGCTTAGTGTTCTGTTAATTCACCTCACAGAGTTACATGTGTATTTCGAGGATCTCTTTGCTAGCCTTCTTTCTGTGGAATCTGAGAACATTTATTTCGTATCCCTTTGAAGACTATAGGGCCAAAGGAAATATCCTCCGATAACAAAGAGAAAGAAGCTTTCTGAGAAACTTCTTTGTGTTCTGTGAAATCATCTCCCAGAGATACAGCTTTCCCCTCAAGAAGCCTTTCGCTAAGACAGTTCTTGTGGAATTGGCAAAGTGATATTTGGAAGCCCATAGAGGGCTATGGTGAAAAAGGAAATATCAATAGATGAAATCTGGAAAGAAGCTTTCTGAGAAACTGCTTAGTGTTCTGTGAATTCATCTCACAGAGTTACATGTGTATTTCGAGGATCTCTTTGCTAGCCTTCTTTCTGTGGAATCTGAGAACAGATATTTCGGTTCCCTTTGAAGACTATAGGGCCAAAGGAAATATCCTCCGATAAGAAAGAGAATGAAGCTTTCTGAGAAACTTCTTTGTTTTCTGTGAAATCATCTCACAGAGTTACAGCTTTCCCCTCAAGAAGCCTTTCGCTAAGTTAGTTTTTGTGGAATTTGCAAAGTGATATTTGGAAGCCCATAGAGGGCTATGGTGAAAAAGGAAATAGCGTCAGAAGAAATCTGGAAAGAAGCTTTCTGAGAAACTGCTTAGTGTTCTGTTAATTCATCTCACAGAGTTACATGTGTATTTCGAGGATCTCTTTGCTAGCCCTATTTCTGTGGAATCTGAGAAGAGATATTTCGGATCCCTTTGAAGACTATAGGGCCAAAGGAAATATCCTCCGATAACAAAGAGAAAGAAGCTTTCTGAGAAACTTCTTTGTGTTCTGTGAAATCATCTCCCAGAGTTACAGCTTTACCCTGAAGAAGCCTTTCGCTAAGACAGTTCTTGTGGAATTGGCAAAGTGATATTTGGAAGCCCATAGAGGGCTATGGTGAAAAAGGAAATATCCTCAGATGAAATCTGGAAAGAAGCTTTCTGAGAAACTACTTAGTGTTCTGTTAATTCATCTCACAGAGTTACATGTGTATTTCGAGGATCTCTTTGCTAGCCTTATTTCTGTGGAATCTGAGAAGACATATTTCGGATCCCTTTGAAGACTATAGAGCCAAAGGAAATATCCTCCGATAACAAAGAGAAAGAAGCTTTCTGAGAAACTTCTTTGTGTTCTGTGAAATCATCTCACAGAGTTACAGCTTTCCCCTCATGAAGCCTTTCGCTAAGACAGTTCTTGTGGAATTGGCAAAGTGATATTTGGAAGCCCATAGAAGGCTATGGTGAAAAAGGAAATATCCTCAGATGAAATCTGGAAAGAAGCTTTCTGTGGAACTGCTTAGTGTTCTGTTAATTCATCTCAGAGAGTTACATGTGTATTTCGAGGATCCCTTTCCTAGCCCTATTTCTGTGAAATTTGAGAACAGATATTTCGGATCCCTTTGAAGACTATAGGGCCAAAGGAAATATACTCCGATAACAAAGAGAAAGAAGCTTTCTGAGAAACTTCTTTGTGTTCTGTGAAATCATCTCCCAGAGTTACAGCTTTACCCTGAAGAAGCCTTTCGCTAAGACAGTTCTTGTGGAATTGGCAAAGTGATATTTGGAAGCCCATAGAGGGCTATGGTGAAAAAGGAAATATCCTCAGATGAAATCTGGAAAGAAGCTTTCTGAGAAACTGCTTAGTGTTCTGTGAATTCATCTCACAGAGTTACATGTGTATTTCGAGGATCTCTTTGCTAGCCTTCTTTCTGTGGAATCTGAGAAGAGATATTTCGGATCCCTTTGAAGACTATAGGGCCAAAGGAAATATCCTCCGATAACAAAGAGAAAGAAGCTTTCTGAGAAACTTCTTTGTGTTCTGTGAAATCATCTCACAGAGTTACAGCTTTCCCCTCAAGAAGCCTTTCGCTAAGACAGTTCTTGTGGAATTGGCAAAGTGATATTTGGAAGCCCATAGAAGGCTATGGTGAAAAAGGAAATATCCTCAGATGAAATCTGGAAAGAAGCTTTCTGTGGAACTGCTTAGTGTTCTGTTAATTCATCTCAGAGAGTTACATGTGTATTTCGAGGATCCCTTTCCTAGCCCTATTTCTGTGAAATTTGAGAACAGATATTTCGGATCCCTTTGAAGACTATAGGGCCAAAGGAAATATACTCCGATAACAAAGAGAAAGAAGCTTTCTGAGAAACTTCTTTGTGTTCTGTGAAATCATCTCCCAGAGTTACAGCTTTACACTGAAGAAGCCTTTCGCTAAGACAGTTCTTGTGGAATTGGCAAAGTGATATTTGGAAGCCCATAGAGGGCTATGGTGAAAAAGGAAATATCCTCAGATGAAATCTGGAAAGAAGCTTTCTGAGAAACTGCTTAGTGTTCTGTGAATTCATCTCACAGAGTTACATGTGTATTTCGAGGATCTCTTTGCTAGCCTTCTTTCTGTGGAATCTGAGAACAGATATTTCGGATCCCTTTGAAGACTATAGGGCCAAAGGAAATATCCTCCGATAACAAAGAGAAAGAAGCTTTCTGAGAAACTTCTTTGTGTTCTGTGAAATCATCTCACAGAGTTACAGCTTTCCCCTCAAGAAGCCATTCGCTAAGACAGTTCTTGTGGAATTGGCAAAGTGATATTTGGAAGCCCATAGAGGGCTATGGTGAAAAAGGAAATATCCGCAGATGAAATCTGGAAAGAAGCTTTCTGAGAAACTGCTTAGTGTTCTGTTAATTCATCTCACAGAGTTGCATGTGTATTTCGAGGATCTCTTTTCTAGCCCTATTTCTCTGAAATCTGAGAACACATATTTCGGATCCCTTTGAAGAGTATAGGGCCAAAGGAAATATCCTCCGATAACAAAGAGAAAGAAGCTTTCTGAGAAACTTCTTTGTGTTCTGTGAAATCATCTCACAGAGTTACAGCTTTCCCCTCAAGAAGCCTTTCACTAAGACAGTTCTTGTGGAATTGGGAAAGTGATATTTGGAAGCCCTTAGAGGGCTATGGTGAAAAAGGAAATATCCTCAGATGAAATCTGGAAAGAAGCTTTCTGAGAAACTGCTTAGTGTTCTGTTAATTCATCTCACAGAGTTACATGTGTATTTCGAGGATCTCTTTGCTAGCCCTATTTCTGTGGAATCCAAGAACAGATATTTCGGATCCCTTTAAAGACTATAGGGCCAAAGGAAATATCCTCCGATAACAAAGAGAAAGAAGCTTTCTGAGAAACTTCTTTGTGTTCTGTGAAATCATCTCACAGAGTTACAGCTTTCCCCTGAGGAAGCCTTTCGCTAAGACAGTTCTTGTGGAATTGGCAAAGTGATATTTGGAAGCCCATAGAGGGCTATGGTGAAAAAGGAAATATCATCAGATGAAATCTGGAAAGAAGCTTTCTGAGAAACTGCTTAGTGATCTGTGAATTCATCTCACAGAGTTACATGTGTATTTCGAGGATCTCTTTGATAGCCTTCTTTCTGTGGAATCTGAGAAGAGATATTTGGGTTCCCTTTGAAGACTATAGGGTCAAAGGAAATATCCTCCGATAACAAAGAGAAAGAAGCTTTCTGAGAAACTTCTTTGTGTTCTGTGAAATCATCTCCCAGAGTTACAGCTTTCCCCTGAAGAAGCCTTTCGCTAAGACAGTTCTTGTGGAATTGGCAAAGTGATATTTGGAAGCCCTTAGAGGGCTATGGTGAAAAAGGAAATATCCTCAGATGAAATCTGGAAAGAAGCTTTCTGAGAAACTGCTTAGTGTTCTGTTAATTCATCTCACAGAGTTACATGTGCATTTCGAGGATCTCTTTGGTAGCCTTCTTTCTGTGGAATCTGAGAACAGATACTTCGGATCCCTTTGAAGACTATAGGGCCAAAGGAAATATCCTCCGATAACAAAGAGAAAGAAGCTTTCTGAGAAACTTCTTTGTGTTCTGTGAAATCATCTCACAGAGTAACAGCTTTCCCCTGAGGAAGCCTTTCGCTAAGACAGTTCTTGTGGAATTGGCAAAGTGATATTTGGAAGCCCATAGAGGGCTCTGGTGAAAAAGGAAATATCCTCAGATGAAATCTGGAAGGAAGCTTTCTGAGAAACTGCTTAGTGTTCTGTGAATTCATCTCACAGAGTTACATGTGTATTTCGAGGATCTCTTTGCTAGCCTTCTTTCTGTGGAATCTGAGAACAGATATTTCGGATCCCAATGAAGACTATAGGGCCAAGGGAAATATCCTCCGATAACAAAGAGACAGAAGCTTTCTGAGAAACTTCTTTGTGTTCTGTGAAATCATCTCACAGAGTTACAGCTTTCCCCTGAAGAAGCCTTTCGCTAAGACAGTTCTTGTGGAATTGGCAAAGTGATATTTGGAAGCCCATAGAGGGCTACGGTGAAAAAGGAAATATCCTCAGATGAAATCTGGAAAGAAGCTTTCTGAGAAACTGCTTAGTGTTCTGTTAATTCATCTCACAGAGTTACATGTGTATTTCGAGGATCTCTTTGCTAGCCCTATTTCTGTGGAATCCAAGAACAGATATTTCGGATCCCTTTGAAGACTATAGGGCCAAAGGAAATATCCTCCGATAACAAAGAGAAAGAAGCTTTCTGAGAAACTTCTTTGTGTTCTGTGAAATCATCTCACCGAGTTACAGCTTTCCCCTGAAGAAGCCTTTCGCTAAGACAGTTCTTGTGGAATTGGCAAAGTGATATTTGGAAGCCCATAGAGGGCTATGGTGAAAAAGTAAATATCATCAGATGAAATCTGGAAAGAAGCTTTCTGAGAAAATGCTTAGTGATCTGTGAATTCATCTCACAGAGTTACATGTGTATTTCGAGGATCTCTTTGATAGCCTTCTTTCTGTGGAATCTGAGAACAGATATTTCGGTTCCCTTTGAAGACTATAGGGCCAAAGGAAATATCCTCCGATAACAAAGAGAAAGAAGCTTTCTGAGAAACTTCTTTGTGTTCTGTGATATCATCTCCCAGAGTTACAGCTTTCCCCTGAAGAAGCCTTTCGCTAAGACAGTTCTTGTGGAATTGGCAAAGTGATATTTGGAAGCCCATAGAGGGCTATGGTGAAAAAGGAAATATCCACAGATGAAATCTGGAAAGAAGCTTTCTGAGAAACTGCTTAGTGTTCTGTTAATTCATCTCACAGAGTTACATGTGTATTTCGAGGATCTCTTTGCTAGCCCTATTTCTGTGGAATCCAAGAACAGATATTTCGGATCCCTATGAAGACTATAGGGCCAAAGGAAATATCCTCCGATAACAAAGAGAAAGAAGCTTTCTGAGAAACTTCTTTGTGTTCTGTGAAATCATCTCACAGAGTTACAGCTTTCCCCTGAAGAAGCCTTTCGCTAAGACAGTTCTTCTGGAATTGGCAAAGTGATATTTGGAAGCCCATAGAGGGCTATGGTGAAAAAGGAAATATCCTCAGATGAAATCTGGAAAGAAGCTTTCTGTGAAACTGCTTAGTGTTCTGTTAATTCATCTCACAGAGTTCCATGTGTATTTCGAGTATCTCTTTGCTAGCCCTATTTCTGTGAATTTTGAGAACAGATATTTCGGATCCCTTTGAAGACTATAGGGCCAAAGGAAATATCCTCCGATAACAAAGAGAAAGAAGCTTTCTGAGAAACTTCTTTGTGTTCTGTGAAATCATCTCCCAGAGTTACAGCTTTCCCCTGAAGAAGCCTTTCGCTAAGACACTTCTTGTGGAATTGGCAAAGTGATATTTGGAAGCCCATAGAGGGCTATGGTGAAAAAGGAAATATCGTCAGATGAAATCTGGAAAGAAGATTTCTGAGAAACTGCTTAGTGTTCTGTTACTTCACCTCACAGAGTTACATGTGTATTTCGAGGATCTCTTTGCTAGCCTTCTTTCTGTGGAATCTGAGAACATTTATTCCGTATCCCTTTGAAGACTATAGGGCCAAAGGAAATATCCTCCGATAACAAAGAGAAAGAAGCTTTCTGAGAAACTTCCTTGTGTTCTGTGAAATCATCTCCCAGAGATACAGCTTTCCCCTGAAGAAGCCTTTCGCTAAGACAGTTCTTGTGGAATTGGCAAAGTGATATTTGGAAGCCCATAGAGGACTATGGTGAAAAAGGAAATATCAATAGATGAAATCTGGAAAGAAGCTTTCTGAGAAACTGCTTAGTGTTCTGTGAATTCATCTCACAGAGTTACATGTGTATTTCGAGGATCTCTTTGCTAGCCTTCTTTCTGTGGAATCTGAGAACAGATATTTCGGTTCCCTTTGAAGACTATAGGGCCAATGGAAATATCCTCCGATAACAAAGAGAAAGAAGCTTTCTGAGAAACTTCTTTGTGTTCTGTGAAATCATCTCACAGAGTTACAGCTTTCCCCTCAAGAAGCCTTTCGCTAAGACAGTTCTTGTGGAATTGGCAAAGTGATATTTGGAAGCCGATAGAGGGCTATGGTGTAAAAGGAAATATCGTCAGATGAAATCTGGAAAGAAGCTTTCTGAGAAACTGCTTAGTGTTCTGTTAATTCATCTCACAGAGTTACATGTGTATTTCGAGGATCTCTTTGCTAGCCATATTTCTGTGGAATCTGAGGACAGATATTTTGGATACCTTTGAAGGTTATAGGGACAAAGGAAATATCCTCCGATAACAAAGAGAAAGAAGCTTTCTGAGAAACTTCTTTGTGTTCTGTGAAATCATCTCACAGAGTTACAGCTTTCTCCTCAAGAAGCCTTTCGCTAAGACAGTTCTTGTGGAATTGGCAAAGTGATATTTGGAAGCCCAGAGAGGGCTCTGGTGAAAAAGGAAACATCCTCAGATGAAATCTGGAAAGAAGCTTTCTGAGAAACTGCTTAGTGTTGTGTGAATTCATCTCACAGAGTTACATGTGTATTTCGAGGATCTCTTTGCTAGCCGTCTTTCTGTGGAATCTGAGAACAGATATTTCGGATCCCTTTGAAGACTATAGGGCCAAAGGAAAAATCCTCCGATAACAAAGAGAAAGAAGCCTACTGAGAAACTTCTTTGTGTTCTGTGAAATCATATCACAGAGTTACAGCTTTCCCCTCAAGAAGTCTTTCGCTAAGACAGTTCTTGTGGAATTGGCAAACTGATATTTGGAAGCACATAGAGGGCTATGGTGAAAAAGGAAATATCCTCAGATGAAATCTGGAAAGAAGCTTTCTGCGAAACTGCTTAGTGTTCTGTTAATTCATCTCACAGAGTTACATGTGTATTTCGAGGATGTCTTTACTAGCCCTATTTCTGTGGAATCTGAGAACAGATATTTTGGATCCCTTTGAAGGCTATAGGGCCAAAGGAAATATCCTCCGATAACAAAGAGAAGGAAGCTTTAAGAGAAACTTCTTTGTGTTCTGTGAAATCATCTCACAGAGTTACAGCTTTCCCCTCAAGAAGCCTTTCGGTAAGACAGTTCTTGTGGAATTGGCAAAGTGATATTTGGAAGCCCATAGAGGGCTACGGTGAAAAAGGAAATATCCTCAGATGAAATCTGGAAAGAAGCTTTCTGAGAAACTGCTTGGTGTTCTGTGAATTCATCTCACAGAGGTACATGTGTATTTCGAGGATTTCTTTGCTAGCCTTCTTTCTGTGGAATCTGAGAACAGATATTTCGGTTCCCTTTGAAGACTATAGGGCCAAAGGAAATATCCTCCGATAAGAAAGAGAATGAAGCTTTCTGAGAAACGTCTTTGTTTTCTGTGAAATCATCTCAGAGAGTTACAGCTTTCCCCTCAAGAAGCCTTTCGCTAAGACAGTTTTTGTGGAATTGGCAAAGTGATATTTGGAAGCCCATAGAGGACTATGGTGAAAAAGGAAATATCCTCAGATGAAATCTGGAAAGAAGCTTTCTGAGAAACTGCTTAGTGTTCTGTTAATTCATCTCACAGAGTTACATGTGTATTTCGAGGATCTCTTTGCTAGCCTTCTTTCTGTGGAATCTGAGAAGAGATATTTCGGATCCCTTTGAAGACTATAGGGCCAAAGGAAATATCCTCCGATAACAAAGAGAAAGAAGCTTTCTGAGAAACTTCTTTGTGTTCTGTGAAATCATCTCCCAGAGTTACAGCTTTACGCTGAAGAAGCCTTTCTCTAAGACAGTTCTTGTGGAATTGGCAAAGTGATATTTGGAAGCCCATAGAGGGCTATGGTGAAAAAGGAAATATCCTCAGATGATATCTGGAAAGAAGCTTTCTGAGAAACTGCTTAGTGTTCTGTGAATTCATCTCACAGAGTTACATGTGCATTTCGAGGATCTCTTTGCTAGCCTTCTTTCTGTGGAATCTGAGAACAGATATTTCGGATCCCTTTGAAGACTATAGGGCCAAAGGAAATATCCTCCGATAACAAAGAGAAAGAAGCTTTCTGAGAAACTTCTTTGTGTTCTGTGAAATCATTTCACAGAGTTAAAGCTTTCTCCTGAAGAAGCCTTTCGCTAAGACAGTTCTTGTGGAATTGGCAAAGTGATATTTGGAAGCCCTTAGAGGGCTAAGGTGAAAAATGAAATATCCTCTGATGAAATCTGGAAAGAAGCTTTCTGAGAAACTGCTTAGTGTTCTGTGAATTCATCTCACAGAGTTACATGTGTATTTCGAGGATCTCTTTGCTAGCCTTCTTTCTGTGGAAACTGAAAACAGATATTTCGGTTCCCTTTGAAGACTATAGGGCCAAAGGAAATATCCTCCGATAACAAAGAGAAAGAAGCTTTCTGAGAAACTTCTTTGTGTTCTGTGAAATCATCTCCCAGAGTTACAGCTTTCCCCTGAAGAAGCCTTTCGCTAAGACAGTTCTTGTGGAATTGGCAAAGTGATATTTGGAAGCCCATAGAGGGCTATGGTGAAAAAGGAAATATCGTCAGATGAAATCTGGAAAGAAGATTTCTGAGAAACTGCTTAGTGTTCTGTTAATTCATCTCACAGAGTTACATGTGTATTTCGAGGATCTCTTTGCTAGCCCTATTTCTGTGGAATCTGAGAACAGATATTTCGTATCCCTTTGAAGACTATAGGGCCAAAGGAAATATCCTCCGATAACAAAGAGAAAGAAGCTTTCTGAGAAACTTCTTTGTGTTCTGTGAAATCATCTCCCAGAGTTACAGCTTTCCCCTGAAGAAGCCTTTCGCTAAGACAGTTCTTGTGGAATTGGCCAAGTGATATTTGGAAGCCCATAGAGGGCTATGGTGAAAAAGGAAATATCCTCAGATGAAATCTGGAAAGAAGCTTTCTGAGAAACTGCTTAGTGTTCTGTTAATTCACCTCACAGAGTTACATGTGTATTTCGAGGATCTCTTTACTATCCTTCTTTCTGTGGAATCTGAGAACAGATATTTCGGTTCCCTTTGAAGACTATAGGGCCAAAGGAAATATCCTCCGATAAGAAAGAGAATGAAGCTTTCTGAGAAACTTCTTTGTGTTCTGTGAAATCATCTCACAGAGTTACAGCTTTCCCCTCAAGAAGCCTTTCGCTAAGACAGTTTTTGTGGAATTTGCAAAGTGATATTTGGAAGCCCATAGAGGGCTATGGTGAAAAAGGAAATAGCGTCAGATGAAATCTGGAAAGAAGCTTTCTGAGAAACTGCTTAGTGTTCTGTTAATTCATCTCACAGAGTTACATGTGTATTTCGAGGATCTCTTTGCTAGCCTTCTTTCTGTGGAATCTGAGAAGAGATATTTTGGATCCCTTTGAAGACTATAGGGCCAAAGGAAATATCCTCCGATAAGAAAGAGAAAGAATCTTTCTGAGAAACTTCTTTGTGTTCTGTGAAATCATCTCACAGATTTACAGCTTTCCCCTCAAGAAGCCTTTCGCTAAGACAGGTCTTGTGGAATTGGCAAAGTAATATTTGGAAGCCCATTGAAGGCTATGGTGAAAAAGGAAATATCCTCAGATGAAATCTGGAAAGAAGCTTTCTGTGGAACTGCTTAGTGTTCTGTTAATTCATCTCAGAGAGTTACATGTGTATTTCGAGGATCTCTTTGCTAGCCCTATTTCTGTGAAATTTGAGAACAGATATTTCGGATCCCTTTGAAGACTATAGGGCCAAAGGAAATATCCTCCGATAACAAAGAGAAAGAAGCTTTCTGAGAAACTTCTTTGTGTTCTGTGAAATCATCTCACTGAGTTACAGCTTTACCCTGAAGAAGCCTTTCGCTAAGACAGTTCTTGTGGAATTGGCAAAGTGATATTTGGAAGCCCTTAGAGGGCTATGGTGAAAAAGGAAATATCCTCAGATGAAATCTGGAAAGAAGCTTTCTGAGAAAGTGCTTAGTGTTCTGTTAATTCATCTCACAGTGTTACATGTGTATTTCGAGGATCTCTTTGCTAGCCTTCTTTCTGTGGAATCTGAGAACACATATTTCGGATCCTTTTGAAGACTATAGGGCCAAAGGAAATATCTTCCGATAACAAAGAGAAAGAAGCTTTCTGAGAAACTTCTTTGTGTTTTGTGAAATCATCTCCCAGAGTTACAGCTTTCCCCTCAAGAAGCCTTTCGCTAAGACAGTTCTTGTGGAATTGGCAAAGTGATATTTGGAAGCCCAGAGAGGGCTATGGTGAAAAAGGAAATATCATCAGATGAAATCTGGAAGGAAGCTTTCTTAGAAACTGCTTAGTGTTCTGTTAATTCATCTCACAGAATTGCATGTGTATTTCGAGGATCTCTTTTCTAGCCCTATTTCTGTGAAATCTGAGAACAGATATTTCGGATCCCTTTGAAGACTATAGGGCCAAAGGAAATATCCTCCGATAACAAAGAGAAAGAAGCTTTCTGAGAAACTTCTTTGTGTTCTGTGAAATCATCTCACAGAGTTACAGCTTTCCCCTCAAGAAGCCTTTCACTAAGACAGTTCTTGTGGAATTGGCAAAGTGATATTTGGCAGCCCTTAGACGGCTATGGTGAAAAAGGAAATATCCTCAGATGAAATCTGGAAAGAAGCTTTCTGAGAAACTGCTTAGTGTTCTGTGAATTCATCTCACCGTGTTACATGTGTATTTCGAGGATCTCTTTGCTAGACTTCTTTCTGTGGAATCTGAGAACAGATATTTCGGTTCCCTTTGAAGACTATAGGGCCAAAGGAAATATCCTCCGATAACAAAGAGAAAGAAGCTTTCTGAGAAACTTCTTTGTGTTCTGTGAAATCATCTCACAGAGTTACAGCTTTCCCCTCAAGAAGCCTTTCACTAAGACAGTTCTTGTGGAATTGGCAAACTGATATTTGGAAGCCCATAGAGGGCTATGGTGAAAAAGGAAATATCGTCAGAAGAAATCTGGAAAGAAGCTTTCTGAGAAACTGCTTAGTGTTCTGTTAATTCATCTCACAGAGTTACATGTGTATTTCGAGGATCTCTTTGCTAGCCATATTTCTGTGGAATCTGAGAACAGATACTTTGGATACCTTTGATGGTTATAGGGACAAAGGAAATATCCTCCGATAACAAAGAGAAAGAAGCTTTCTGAGAAACTTCTTTGTGTTCTGTGAAATCATCTCACAGAGTTACAGCTTTCCCCTCAAGAAGCCTTTCGCTAAGAGAGTTCTTGTGGAACTGGCAAAGTGATATTTGGAAGCCCAGAGAGGGCTCTGGTGAAAAAGGAAATATCCTCAGATGAAATCTGGAAAGAAGCTTTCTGAGAAACTGCTTAGTGTTCTGTTAATTCATCTCACAGTGTTACATGTGTATTTCGAGGATTTCTTTGCTAGCCCTATTTCTGTGAAATCTGAGTACACATATTTCGGATCCCTTTTAAGACTATAGAGCCAAAGGAAATATCCTCAGATAACAAAGAGAAAGAAGCTTTCTCAGAAACTTCTTTGTGTTCTGTGAAATCATCTCACAGAGTTACAGTTTTCCCCTCAAAAAGCCTTTCGCAAAGACAGTTCTTGTGGAATTGGCAAAGTGATATTTGGAAGTCCATAGAGGGCTATGGTGAAAAAGTAAATATCATCAGATGAAATCTGGAAAGAAGCTTTCTGAGAAACTGCTTAGTGTTGTGTGAATTCATCTCACAGAGTTACATGTGTATTTCGAGGATCTCTTTGTGAGCCGTCTTTCTGTGGAATCTGAGAACAGATATTTCGGATCCCTTTGAAGACTACAGGGCCAAAGGAAAATTCCTCCGATAACAAAGAGAAAGAAGCCTTCTGAGAAACCTCTTTGTGTTCTGTGAAATCATATCACAGAGTTACAGCTTTCCCCTCAAGAAGTCTTTCGCTAAGACAGTTCTTGTGGAATTGGCAAACTGATATTTGGAAGCCCATAGAGGGCTAGGGTGAAAAAGGAAATATCGTCAGATGAAATCTGGAAAGAAGCTTTCTGCGAAACTGCTTAGTGTTCTGTTAATTCATCTCACAGAGTTACATGTGTATTTCCAGGATCTGTTTACTAGCCCTATTTCTGTGGAATCTGAGAACAGATATTTTGGATCCCTTTGAAGGCTATAGGGCCAAAGGAAATATCCTCTGATAACAAAGAGAAGGAAGCTTTCCGAGAAACTTCTTTGTGTTCTGTGAAATCATCTCACAGAGTTACAGCTTTCCCCTCAAGAAGCCTTTCGCTAAGACAGTTCTTGTGGATTGGCAAAGTGATATTTGGAAGCCCATAGAGGGCTACGGTGAAAAAGGAAATATCCTCAGATGAAATCTGGAAAGAAGCTTTCTGAGAAACTGCTTAGTGTTCTGTGAATTCATCTCACAGAGTTACATGTGTATTTCGAGGATCTCTTTGCTAGCCTTCTTTCTGTGGAATCTGAGAACAGATATTTCGGTTCCCTTTGAAGACTATAGGGCCAAAGGAAATATCCTCCGATAAGAAAGAGAATGAAGCTTTCTGAGAAACTTCTTTGTTTTCTGTGAAATCATCTCACAGAGTTACAGCTTTCCCCTCAAGAAGCCTTTCGCTAAGACCGTTTTTGTGGAATTGGCAAAGTGATATTTGGAAGCCCATAGAGGGCTATGGTGAAAAAGGAAATAGCGTCAGATGAAATCTGGAAAGAAGCTTTCTGAGAAACTGCTTAGTGTTCTGTTAATTCATCTCACAGAGTTACATGTGTATTTCGAGGATCTCTTTGCTAGCCTTTTTTCTGTGGAGTCTGAGAAGAGATATTTCGGATCCCTTTGAAGACAATAGGGCCAAAGGAAATATCCTCCGATAACAAAGAGAAAGAAGCTTTCTGAGAAACTTCTTTGTGTTCTGTGAAATCATCTCACAGAGTTACAGCTTTCCCCTCAAGAAGCCTTTCGCTAAGACAGTTCTTGTGGAATTGGCAAAGTGATATTTCGAAGCCCATAGAGGGCTATGGTGAAAAAGGAAATATCCTCAGATTAAATCTGGAAAGAAGCTTTCTGTGGAACTGCTTAGTGTTCTGTTAATTCATCTCACAGAGTTACATGTGTATTTCGAGGATCTCTTTGCTAGCCTTCTTTCTGTGGAATCTGAGAACAGATATTTCGGATCCCTTTGAAGACTATAGGGCCAAAGGAAATATCCTCTGATAACAAAGAGAAAGAAGCTTTCTGAGAAACTTCTTTGTGTTCTGTGAAATCATTTCACAGAGTTAAAGCTTTCTCCTGAAGAAGCCTTTCGCTAAGACACTTCTTGTGGAATTGGCAAAGTGATATTTGGAAGCCCTTAGAGGGCTATGGTGAAAAAGGAAATATCCTCAGATGAAATCTGGAAAGAAGCTTTCTGAGAAACTGCTTAGTGTTCTGTGAATTCATCTCACCGAGTAACATGTGTATTTCGAGGATCTCTTTGCTAGCCTTCTTTCTGTGGAATCTGAGAACAGATATTTCGGTTCCCTTTGAAGACTGTAGGGCCAAAGGAAATATCCTCCGATAACAAAAAGAAAGAAGCTTTCTGAGAAACTTCTTAGTGTTCTGTGAAATCATCTCACAGAGTTACAGCTTTCCCCTCAAGAAGCCTTTCGCTAAGACAGTTCTTGTGGAATTGGCAAAGTGATATTTGGAAGCCCATAGAGGGCTATGGTGAAAAAGGAAATATCGTCAGATGAAATCTGGAAAGAAGCTTTCTGAGAAATTGCTTAGTGTTCTGTGAATTTATCTCACAGAGTTTCATGTGTATTTCGAGGATCTCTTTGCTAGCCTTCTTTCTGTGGAATCTGAGAACAGATATTTCGGTTCCCTTTGAAGACTATAGGGCCAAAGGAAATATCCTCCGATAACAAAGAGAAAGAAGCTTTCTGAGAAACTTCTTTGTGTTCTGTGAAATCATCTCACAGAGTTACAGCTTTCCCCTGAAGAAGACTTTCGCTAAGACAGTTCTTGTGGAATTGGAAAAGTGATATTTGGAAGCCCATAGAGGGCTATGTTGAAAAAGGAAATATCCTCAGATGAAATCTGGAAAGAAGCTTTCTGAGAAACTGCTTAGTGTTGTGTGAATTCATCTCACAGAGTTACATGTGTATTTCGAGGATCTCTTTTCTAGCCTTCTTTCTGTGGAATCTGAGAACAGATATTTCGGTTCCCTTTGAAGACTATAGGGCCAAAGGAAATATCCTCTGATAACAAAGAGAAAGAAGCTTTCTGAGAAACTTCTTTGTGTTCTGTGAAATCATCTCACAGAGTTACAGCTTTCGCCTGAAGAAGCCTTTCGCTAAGACAGTTCTTGTGGAATTTACAAAATGTTATTTGGAAGCCCATAGAGGGCTATGTTGAAAAAGGAAATATCCTTAGATAAAATCTGGCAAGAATTTTTCTGAGAAACGGCTTAGTGTTCTGTGAATTCATCTCACAGAGTTACATGTGTATTTCGAGGATCTCTTTGCTAGCCTTCTTTCTGTGGAATCTGAGAACAGATATTTCGGATCCCTTTGAAGACTATAACGCCAAAGGAAAAATCCTCCGATAACAAAGAGAAGGAAGCTTTCTGAGAAACTTCTTTGTGTTCTGTGAAATCATCTCACAGAGTTACAGCTTTCCCCTCAAGAAGTCTTTCGCTAAGACAGTTCTTGTGGAATTGGCAAAGTGATATTTGGAAGCCCATAGAGGGCAATGGTGAAAAAGGTAATACCGTCAGATGAAATCTGGAAAGAAGCTTTCTGCGAAACTGCTTAGTGTTCTGTTAATTCATCTCACAGAGTTACATGTGTATTTCCAGGATCTCTTTGCTAGCCCTATTTCTTTGGAATCTGAGAACAGATATTTTGGATCGCTTTGAAGGCTATAGGGCCAAAGGAAATATCCTCGGATAACAAAGAGAAAGAAACTTTCTGAGAAACTTCTTTGTGTTCTGAGAAATCATCTCACAGAGTTACAGCTTTCCCCTCAAGAATCCTTTCGCTAAGACAGTTCTTGTGGAATTGGCAAAGAGATATTTGGAAGCCCATAGAGGGCTATGGTGAAAAAGGAAATATCCTCCGATGTAATCTGGGAAGAAGCTTTCTGAGAAATTTCTTAGTGTTCTGTTAATTCATGTCACAGAGTTACATGTGTATTTCAAGGATCTCTTTGCTAACCTTCTTTCTCTGGAATCTGAGAACAGTTATTTCGGTTCCCTTTGAAGACTATAGGGCCAAAGGAAATATCCTCCGATAACAAAGAGAAAGAAGCTTTCTGAGAAACTTCTTTGTGTTCTGTGAAATCATCTCACAGAGTTACAGCTTTCACCTCAAGAAGCCTTTCGCTAAGACAGTTCTTGTGGAATTGGCAAAGTGATATTTGGAAGCCCATAGAGGGCTATGGTGAAAAAGGAAATATCCTCAGATGAAATCTGGAAAGAATCTTTCTGAGAAACTGCTTAGTGTTCTGTGAATTCATCTCACTGGGTTTCATGTGTATTTCGTGGATCTCTTTGCTAGCCTTCTTTCTGTGGAATCTGAGAACAGATATTTCGGATCCCTTTGAAGACTATAGGGCCAAAGGAAATATCCTCCGATAACAAGGAGAAATAAGCTTTCCGAGAAGCTTCTTTGTTTTCTGTGAAGTCATTTCACAGAGTTACAGCTTTCCCCTGAAGAATCCTTTCGCTAAGACAGTTCTTGTGGAATTGGCAAAGTGATATTTGGAAGCCCATAGAGGGCTATGGTGAAAAAGGAAATATCCTCAGATGAAATCTGGAAAGAAGCTTTCTGAGAAACTGCTTAGTGTTCTGTGAGTTCATCTCACAGAGTTACATGTGTATTTCGAGGATCTCTTTGCTAGCTTTCTTTCTGTGGAATCTGAGAGCAGATATATCGGATCCCTTTGGAGACTATAGGGCCAAGGGAAATATCCTCCGATAACAAAGAGAAAGAAGTTTTCTGAGAAACTTCTTTGTTTTCTGTGAAATCATCTCACAGAGTTACAGCTTTACCCTCAAGAAGCCTTTCGCTAAGACAGTTCTTGTGGAATTGGCAAAGTGATTTTTGGAAGCCCAAAGAGGGCTATGGTGAAAAAGGAAATATCCTCAGATAAAATCTGGAAAGAAGCTTTCTGAGAAACTGCTTAGTGTTCTGTGAATTTATCTCACAGAGTTTCATGTGTATTTCGAGGATCTCTTTGCTAGCCTTCTTTCTGTGGAATCTGAGAACAGATATTTCGGATCCCTTTGAAGACTATAGGGCCAAAGGAAATATCCTCCGATAACAAAGAGAAAGAAGTTTTCTGAGAAACTTCTTTGTGTTCTGTGAAATCATCTCACAGAGTTACAGCTTTCCCCTGAAGAAGCCTTTCGCTAAGACAGTTCTTGTGGAATTGGAAAAGTGATATTTGGAAGCCCAAAGAGGGCTCTGGTGAAAAAGGAAATATCCTCAGATGAAATCTGGAAAGAAGCTTTCTGAGAAACTGCTTAGTGTTCTGTTAATTCATCTCACAGAGTTACATGTGTATTTCGAGGATCTCTTTGCTAGACCTATTTCTGTGGAATCTGAGAACAGATATTTCGGATCCCTTTGAAGACTATAGGGCCAAAGGAAATATCCTCAGATAACAAAGAGAAAGAAGCTTTCTCAGAAACTTCTTTGTGTTCTGTGAAATCATCTCACAGAGTTACAGTTTTCCCCTCAAGAAGCCTTTCGCTCAGACAGTTCTTGTGGAATTGGTAAAGTGATATTTGGAAGCCCATAGAGGGCTATGGTGAAAAAGGAAATATCCTCAGATGAAATCTGGAAAGAAGCTTTCTGAGAAACTGCTTAGTGTTCTGTTAATTCATCTCACAGAGTTACATGTGTATTTCGAGGATCTCTTTGCTAGCCTTCTTTCTGTGGAATCTGAGAACAGATATTTCGGTTCCCTTTGAAGACTATAGGGCCAAAGGAAATATCCTCTAATAATAAAGAGAAAGAAGCTTTCTGAGAAACTTCTTTGTGTTCTGTGAAATCATCTCACAGAGTTACAGCTTTCCCCTGAAGAAGCCTTTCGCTAAGACAGTTCTTGTGGAATTTACAAAATGATATTTGGAAGCCCATAGAGGGCTATGTTGAAAAAGGAAATATCCTTAGATAAAATCTGGAAAGAATTTTTCTGAGAAACTGCTTAGTGTTCTGTGAATTCATCTCACAAAGTTACATGTGTATTTCGAGGATCTCTTTGCTAGCCTTCTTTCTGTGGAATCTGAGAACAGTTATTTCGATTCCCATTGAAGACTATAGGGCCAAAGGAAATATCCTCCGATAACAAAGAGAAAGAAGCTTTCTGAGAAACTTCTTTGTGTTCTGTGAAATCATCTCACAGAGTTACAGCTTTCCCGTCAAGAAGCCTTTCGCTAAGACAGTTCTTGTGGAATTGGCAAAGTGATATTTGGAAGCCCATAGAGGGCTATGATGAAAAAGGAAATATCCTCAGATAAAATCTGGAAAGAAGCTTTCTGAGAAACTGCTTAGTGTTCTGTGAATTTATCTCACAGAGTTACATGTGTATTTCGAGGATCCCTTTGCTAGCCTTCTTTCTGTGGAATCTGAGAACAGATATTTCGGATCCCTTTGAAGACTATAGGGCCAAAGGAAATATCCTCCGATAACAAAGAGAAAGAAGCTTTCTGAGAAACTTCTTTGTGTTCTGTGAAATCATCTCACAGAGTTACAGCTTTCCCCTCAAGAAGCCTTTCGCTAAGACAGTTCTTGTGGAATTGGCAAAGTGATATTTGGAAGCCCATAGAGGGCTATGGTGAAAAAGGAAATATCGCCTGATGAAATCTGGAAAGAAGCTTTCTGCGAAACTGCTTAGTGTTCTGTTAATTCATCTCACAGAGTTACATGTGTATTTCGAGGATCTCTTTGCTAGCCTTCTTTCTGTGGAATCTGAGAACAGATATTTCGGTTCCCTTTGAAGACTATAGGGCCAAAGGAAATATCCTCTAATAACAAAGAGAAAGAAGCTTTCTGAGAAACTTCTTTGTGTTCTGTGAAATCATCTCACAGAGTTACAGCTTTCCCCTGAAGAAGCCTTTCGCTAAGACAGTTCTTGTGGAATTTACAAAATGATATTTGGAAGCCCATAGAGGGCTATGTTGAAAAAGGAAATATCCTTAGATAAAATCTGGAAAGAATTTTTCTGAGAAACTGCTTAGTGTTCTGTGAATTCATCTCACAGAGTTACATGTGTATTTCGAGGATCTCTTTGCTAGCCTTCTTTCTGTGGAATCTGAGAACAGTTATTTCGATTCCCATTGAAGACTATAGGGCCAAAGGAAATATCCTCCGATAACAAAGAGAAAGAAGCTTTCTGAGAAACTTCTTTGTGTTCTGTGAAATCATCTCACAGAGTTACAGCTTTCCCGTCAAGAAGCCTTTCGCTAAGACAGTTCTTGTGGAATTGGCAAAGTGATATTTGGAAGCCCATAGAGGGCTATGATGAAAAAGGAAATATCCTCTGATAAAATCTGGAAAGAAGCTTTCTGAGAAACTGCTTAGTGTTCTGTGAATTTATCTCACAGAGTTACATGTGTATTTCGAGGATCTCTTTGCTAGCCTTCTTTCTGTGGAATCTGAGAACAGATATTTCGGATCCCTTTGAAGACTATAGGGCCAAAGGAAATATCCTCCGATAACAAAGAGAAAGAAGCTTTCTGAGAAACTTCTTTGTGTTCTGTGAAATCATCTCACAGAGTTACAGCTTTCCCCTCAAGAAGCCTTTCGCTAAGACAGTTCTTGTGGAATTGGCAAAGTGATATTTGGAAGCCCATAGAGGGCTATGGTGAAAAAGGAAATATCGCCTGATGAAATCTGGAAAGAAGCTTTCTGCGAAACTGCTTAGTGTTCTGTTAATTCATCTCACAGAGTTACATGTGTATTTCGAGGATCTCTTTGCTAGCCCTATTTCTGTGGAATCTGAGAACACATATTTTGGATCCCTTTGAAGGCTATAGGGCCAAAGGAAATATCCTCGGATAACAAAGAGAAAGAAACTTTCTGAGAAACTTCTTTGTGTTCTGAGAAATCATCTCACAGAGTTACAGCTTTCCCCTCAAGAAGCCTTTCGCTAAGACAGTTCTGATGGAAATGGCAAAGTGATATTTGGAAGCCCATAGAGGGCTATGGTGAAAAAGGAAATATCCTCAGATGAAATCTGGAAAGAAGCTTTTTGAGAAACTGCTTAGTGTTCTGTTAATTCATCTCACAGAGTTACATGTGTACTTCGAGGATCTCTTTGCTAGCCTTCTTTCTATGGAATCTGAGAACAGATATTTCGGATCCCGTTGAAGACTATAGGGCCAAAGGAAATATCCTCCGATAACAAAGAGAAAGAAGCTTTCTGAGAAACTTCTTTGTGTTCTATTTAATCATCTCACAGAGTTACAGCTTTCCCCTCAAGAAGCCTTTCGCTAAGACAGTTCTTGTGGAATTGGCAAAGTGATATTTGGAAGCCCTTAGAGGGCTATGTTGAAAAAGGAAATATCCTCAGATGAAATCTGTAAAGAAGCTTTCTGAGAAACTGCTTAGTGTTCTGTTAATTCATCTCACAGAGTTACATGTGTATTTCAAGGATCTCTTTGCTAGCCTTCTTTCTCTGGAATCTGAGAATAGTTATTTCGATTCCCATTGAATACTATAGGGCCAAAGGAAATATCCTCCGATAACAAAGAGAAAGAAGCTTTCTGAGAAACTTCTTTGTGTTCTGTGAAATCATCTCACAGAGTTACAGCTTTCCCGTCAAGAAGCCTTTCGCTAAGACAGTTCTTGTTGAATTTGAAAAGTGATATTTGGAAGCCCATAGAGGGCTATGATGAAAAAGGAAATATCCTCAGATAAAATCTGGAAAGAAGCTTTCTGAGAAACTGCTTAGTGTTCTGTGAATTTATCTCACTGAGTTACATGTGTATTTCGAGGATCTCTTTGCTAGCCTTCTTTCTGTGGAATCTGAGAACAGATATTTCGGTTCCCTTTGAAGAGTATAGAGCCAAGGGAAATATCCTCCGATAACAAAGAGAAAGAAGCTTTCTGAGAAACTTCTTTGTGTTCTGTGAAATCATCTCACAGAGTTACAGCTTTCCGCTGAAGAAGCCTTTCTCTGAGACAGGTCTTGTGGAATAGGCAAAGTGATATTTGGAAGCCCATAGAGGGCTATGGTGAAAAAGGAAATATCCTCAGATGAGATCTGGAAAGAAGCTTTCTGAGAAACTGCTGAGTGTTCTGTGAATTCATCTCACAGAGTTACATGTGTATTTCGAGGATCTCTTTGCTAGCCTTCTTCCTGTGGAATCTGAGAACAGATATTTCGGATCCCTTTGAAGACTATAGGGCCAAAGGAAATATCCTCCGATAACAAAGAGAAAGAAGCTTTCTGAGAAACTTCTTTTTGTTCTGTGAAATCATCTCACAGAGTTACAGCTTTCCCCTCAAGAAGCCTTTCGCTAAGACAGTTCTTGTGGAATTGGCAAAGTGATATTTGGAAGCCCATAGAGGGCTATGGTGAAAAAGGAAATATCCTCAGATGAAATCTGGAAAGTAGCTTTCTGAGAAACTGCTTAGTGTTCTGTTAATTCATCTCACAGAGTTACATGTGTATTTCGAGGATCTCTTTGCTAGCCCTATTTCTGTGGAATCTGAGAACAGATATTTCGGATCCTTTTTAGGACTATAGGGCCAAAGGGAATATCCTCCAATAACAAAGAGAAAGAAGCTTTCTGAGCAACTTCTTTGTGTTCTGTGATATCATCTCACAGAGTTACAGCTTTCCCCTCAAGAAGCCTTTCGCTAAGACAGTTCTTGTGGAATTGGCAAAGTGATATTTGGAAGCCCTTAGAGGGCTATGGTGAAAAAGGAAATATCGTCAGATGAAATCTGGAAAGAAGCTTTCTGCGAAACTGCTTAGTGTTCTGTTAATTCATCTCACAGAGTTACATGTGTATTTCGAGGATCTCTTTGCTAGCCTTATTTCTGTGGAATCTGAGAACAGATATTTCGGATCCCTTTGAAGACTATAGGGCCAAAGGAAATATCCTCCGATAACAAAGAGAGAAGCCTTCTGAGAAACTTCTTTGTGTTCTATTTAATCATTTCACAGAGTTACAGCTTTCCGCTGAAGAAACCTTTCTCTGAGACAGTTCTTGTGGAATTGGCAAAGTGATATTTGGAAGCCCATAGAGGGCTCTGGTGAAAAAGGAAATATCCTCAGATGAAATCTGGAAAGAAGCTTTCTGAGAAACTGCTTAGTGTTCTGTTAATTCATCTCACAGAGTTACATGTGCATTTCGAGGATCTCTTTGCTAGCCTTCTTTCTGTGGAATCTGAGAACAGATATTTCGGATCCCTTTGAAGACTATAGGGCCAAAGGAAATATCCTCCGATAAGAAAGAGAAAGAAGCTTTCTGAGAAACTTCTTTGTGTTCTGTGAAATCATCTCACAGAGTTACAGCTTTCCCCTCAAGAAGCCTTTCGCTAAGACAGTTCTTGTGGAATTGGCAAAGTGATATTTGGAAGCCCATAGAGGGCTATGGTGAAAAAGGAAATATCCTCAGATGAAATCTGGAAAGAAGCTTTCTGAGAAACTGCTTAGTGCTCTGTGAATTCATGTCACCGAGTTACATGTGTATTTCGAGGATCTCTTTGCTAGCCTTCTTTCTGTGGTATCTGAGAACAGATATTTCGGATCCCGTTGAAGACTATAGTGCCAAAGGAAATATCCTCCCATAACAAAGAGAAAGAAGCTTTCTGAGAAACTTCTTTGTGTTCTGTGAAATCATCTCACAGAGTTACAGCTTTCCCCTCAAGAAGCCTTTCGCTAAGACAGTTCTTGTGGAATTGGCAAAGTGATATTTGGAAGCCCATAGAGGGCGATGGTGAAAAAGGAAATATCCTCAGATGAAATCTGGAAAGAAGCTTTCTGAGAAACTGCTTAGTGTTCTGTTAATTCATCTCACAGAGTTACATGGGTATTTCGAGGATCTCTTTGCTAGCCTTCTTTCTGTGGAATCTGAGAACAGATATTTCGAATCCCTTTGAAGACTATAGGGCCAAAGGAAATATCCTCCGATAACAAAGAGAAAGAAGCTTTCTGAAAGACTTCTTTGTGTTCTGTGAAATCATCTCACAGAGTTACAGCTTTCCTCTCAAGAAGCCTTTCGCTAAGACAGTTCTTGTGGAATTGGAAAAGTGATATTTGGAAGCCCATAGAGGGCTATGGTGAAAAAGGAAATATCGTCAGATGAAATCTGGAAAGAAGCTTTCTGCGAAACTGCTTAGTGTTCTGTTAATTCATCTCACAGAGTTACATGTGTATTTCGAGGATGTCTTTGCTAGCCCTATTTCTGTGGAATCTGAGAACAGATATTTTGGATCCCTTTGAAGGCTATAGGGCCAAAGTAAATATCTTCGGATTACAAAGAGAAAGAAGCTTTCTGAGAAACTTCTTTGTGTTCTGTGAAATCATCTCACAGAGTTACAGCTTACCCCTCAAGAAGCCTTTCGCTAAGACAGTTCTTGTGGAATTGGCAAAGTGATATTTGGAAGCCCATAGAGGGCTACGGTGAAAAAAGAAATATCCTCAGATGAAATCTGGAAAGAAGCTTTCTGAGAAAATGCTTAGTGTTCTGTGAATTCATCTCACAGAGTTACATGTGTATTTCGAGGATCTCTTTGCTAGCCTTATTTCTGTGGAATCTGAGAACAGATATTTCGGATCCCGTTGAAGACTATAGTGCCAAAGGAAATATCCTCCCGTAACAAAGAGAAAGAAGCTTTCTGAGAAACTTCTTTGTGTTCTGTGAAATCATCTCACAGAGTTACAGCTTTCCCCTCAAGAAGCCTTTCGCTAAGACAGTTCTTGTGGAATTGGCAAAGTGATATTTGGAAGCCCATAGAGGGCTATGGTGAAAAAGGAAATATCCTCAGATGAAATCTGGAAAGAAGCTTTCTGAGAAACTGCTTAGTGTTCTGTTAATTCATCTCACAGAGTTACATGTGCATTTCGAGGATCTCTTTGCTAGCCCTATTTCTGTGGAATCTGAGAACAGATATTTCGGATCCCTTTGAAGACTATAGGGCCAAAGGAAATATCCTCAGATAACAAAGAGAAAGAAGCTTTCTGAGAAACTTCTTTGTGTTCTGTGAAATCATCTCACAGAGTTATAGCTTTCCCCTCCAGAAGCCTTTCGCTAAGACAGTTCTGTGGAATTGGCAAAGTGATATTTGGAAACCCATAGAGGGCTATGGTGAAAAAGTAAATATCCTCAGATGAAATCTGGAAAGAAGCTTTCTGAGAAACTGCTTAGTGTTCTGTGAATTCCTCTCACAGAGTTACATGTGTATTTCGAGGATCTCTTTGCTAGCGTTCTTTCTGTGGAATGTGAGAACAGATATTTCGGTTCCCTTTGAAGAGTATAGGGCCAATGGAAATATCCTCCGTTAACCAAGAGAAAGAAGCTTTCTGAGAAACTTCTTTGTGTTCTGTGAAATCATCTCACAGAGTTACAGCTTTCGCCTGAAGAAGCCTTTCGCTAAGACAGTTCTTGTGGAATTGGCAAAGTGATATTTGGAAGCCCATAGAGGGCTATGGTGAAAAAGGAAATATCCTTAGATAAAATCTGGAAAGAAGCTTTCTGAGAAACTGCTTAGTGTTCTGTTAATTCATCTCACAGAGTTACATGTGTATTTCGAGGATCTCTTTGCTAGCCTTCTTTCTGTGGAATCTGAGAACAGATATTTCGGATCCCTTTGAAGACTATAGGGCCAAAGGAAATATCCTCCGATAACAAAGAGAGAAGCCTTCTGAGAAACTTTTTTGTGTTCTATTTAATCATCTCACAGAGTTACAGCTTTCCGCTGAAGAAGCCTTTCTCTGAGACAGGTCTTGTGGAATTGGCAAAGTGATATTTGGAAGCCCATAGAGGGCAATGGTGAAAAAGGAAATATCCTCAGATGAAATCTGGAAAGAAGCTTTCTGAGAAACTGCTTAGTGTTCTGTTAATTCATCTCACAGAGTTACATGTGTATTTCGAGGATCTCTCTGCTAGCCTTCTTCCTGTGGAATCTGAGAACAGATATTTCGGATCCCTTTGAAGAATATAGGGCCAAAGGAAATATCCTCCGATAACAAAGAGAAAGAAGCTTTCTGAGAAACTTCTTTGTGTTTTGTGAAATCATCTCACAGAGTTACAGCTTTCCCCTCAAGAAGCCTTTCGCTAAGACAGTGCTTGTGGAATTGGCAAAGTGATATTTGGAAGCCCATAGAGGGCTCTGGTAAAAAAGGAAATATCCTCAGATGAAATCTGGAAAGAAGCTTTCTGAGAAACTGCTTAGTGTTCTGTTAATTCATCTCACAGAGTTACATGTGTATTTCGAGGATCTCTTTGCTAGCCCTATTTCTGTGAAATCTGAGAACAGATATTTCGGATCCCTTTGAAGACTATAGGGCCGAAGGAAATATCCTCCGATAACAAAGAGAAAGAAGCTTTCTGAGAAACTTCTTTGTGTTCTGTGAAATCATCTCACAGAGTTACAGCTTTCCCCTCAAGAAGCCTTTCGCTAAGACAGTTCTTGTGGAATTGGCAAAGTGATATTTGGAAGCCCATAGAGGGCTCTGGTGAAAAAGGAAATATCCTCAGATGAAATATGGAAAGAAGCTTTCTGAGAAACTGCTTAGTGTTCTGTGAATTCATGTCACAGAGTTACATGTGTATTTCGAGGATCTCTTTGCTACCCTTCTTTCTGTGGAATCTGAGAACAGATATTTCGGATCCCGTTGAAGACTACAGGGCGAAAGGAAATATCCTCCGATAACAAAGAGAAAGAAGCTTTCTGAAAAACTTCTTTGTGTTCTGTGAAATCATCTCACAGAGTTACAGCTTTCCCCTCAAGAAGCCTTTCTCTGTAACAGGTCTTGTGGAATTGGAAAAGTGATATTTGGAAGCCCATAGAGGGCTATGGTGAAAAAGGAAATATCCTCAGATGAAATCTGGAAAGTAGCTTTCTGAGAAACTGCTTAGTGTTCTGTTAATTCATCTCACAGAGTTACATGTGTATTTCGAGGATCTCTTTGCTAGCCCTATTTCTGTGGAATCTGAGAACAGATATTTCGGATCCTTTTTAGGACTATAGGGCCAAAGGGAATATCCTCCAATAACAAAGAGAAAGAAGCTTTCTGAGAAACTTCTTTGTGTTCTGTGATATCATCTCACAGAGTTACAGCTTTCCCCTCAAGAAGCCTTTCGCTAAGACAGTTCTTGTGGAATTGGCAAAGTGATATTTGGAAGCCCTTAGAGGGCTATGGTGAAAAAGGAAATATCGTCAGATGAAATCTGGAAAGAAGCTTTCTGCGAAACTGCTTAGTGTTCTGTTAATTCATCTCACAGAGTTACATGTGTATTTCGAGGATCTCTTTGCTAGCCTTATTTCTGTGGAATCTGAGAACAGATATTTCGGATCCCTTTGAAGACTATAGGGCCAAAGGAAATATCCTCCGATAACAAAGAGAGAAGCCTTCTGAGAAACTTCTTTGTGTTCTATTTAATCATCTCACAGAGTTACAGCTTTCCGCTGAAGAAACCTTTCTCTGAGACAGGTCTTGTGGAATTGGCAAAGTGATATTTGGAAGCCCATAGAGGGCTATGGTGAAAAAGGAAATATCCTCAGATGAAATCTGGAAAGAAGCTTTCTGAGAAACTGCTGAGTGTTCTGTGAATTCATCTCACAGAGTTACATGTGTATTTCGAGGATCTCTTTGCTAGCCTTCTTCCTGTGGAATCTGAGAACAGATATTTCGGATCCCTTTGAAGACTATAGGGCCAAAGGAAATATCCTCCGATAACAAAGAGAAAGAAGCTTTCTGAGAAACTTCTTTGTGTTCTGTGAAATCATCTCACAGAGTTACAGCTTTCCCCTCAAGAAGCCTTTCGCTAAGACAGTTCTTGTGGAATTGGCAAAGTGATATTTGGAAGCCCATAGAGGGCTCTGGTGAAAAAGGAAATATCCTCAGATGAAATCTGGAAAGAAGCTTTCTGAGAAACTGCTTAGTGTTCTGTTAATTCATCTCACAGAGTTACATGTGCATTTCGAGGATCTCTTTGCTAGCCTTCTTTCTGTGGAATCTGAGAACAGATATTTCGGATCCCTTTGAAGACTATAGGGCCAAAGGAAATATCCTCCGATAAGAAAGAGAAAGAAGCTTTCTGAGAAACTTCTTTGTGTTCTGTGAAATCATCTCACAGAGTTACAGCTTTCCCCTCAAGAAGCCTTTCGCTAAGACAGTTCTTGTGGAATTGGCAAAGTGATATTTGGAAGCCCATAGAGGGCTATGGTGAAAAAGGAAATATCCTCAGATGAAATCTGGAAAGAAGCTTTCTAAGAAACTGCTTAGTGCTCTGTGAATTCATGTCACCGAGTTACATGTGTATTTCGAGGATCTCTTTGCTAGCCTTCTTTCTGTGGTATCTGAGAACAGATATTTCGGATCCCGTTGAAGACTATAGTTCCAAAGGAAATATCCTCCCATAACAAAGAGAAAGAAGCTTTCTGAGAAACTTCTTTGTGTTCTGTGAAATCATCTCACAGAGTTACAGCTTTCCCCTCAAGAAGCCTTTCGCTAAGACAGTTCTTGTGGAATTGGCAAAGTGATATTTGGAAGCCCATAGAGGGCTATGGTGAAAAAGGAAATATCCTCAGATGAAATCTGGAAAGAAGCTTTCTGAGAAACTGCTTAGTGTTCTGTTAATTCATCTCACAGAGTTACATGGGTATTTCGAGGATCTCTTTGCTAGCCTTCTTTCTGTGGAATCTGAGAACAGATATTTCGAATCCCTTTGAAGACTATAGGGCCAAAGGAAATATCCTCCGATAACAAAGAGAAAGAAGCTTTCTGAGAGACTTCTTTGTGTTCTGTGAAATCATCTCACAGAGTTACAGCTTTCCTCTCAAGAAGCCTTTCGCTAAGACAGTTCTTGTGGAATTGGAAAAGTGATATTTGGAAGCCCATAGAGGGCTATGGTGAAAAAGGAAATATCGTCAGATGAAATCTGGAAAGAAGCTTTCTGCGAAACTGCTTAGTGTTCTGTTAATTCATCTCACAGAGTTACATGTGTATTTCGAGGATGTCTTTGCTAGCCCTATTTCTGTGGAATCTGAGAACAGATATTTTGGATCCCTTTGAAGGCTATAGGGCCAAAGTAAATATCCTCGGATAACAAAGAGAAAGAAGCTTTCTGAGAAACTTCTTTGTGTTCTGTGAAATCATCTCACAGAGTTACAGCTTACCCCTCAAGAAGCCTTTCGCTAAGACAGTTCTTGTGGAATTGGCAAAGTGATATTTGGAAGACCCTAGAGGGCTACGGTGAAAAAAGAAATATCCTCAGATGAAATCTGGAAAGAAGCTTTCTGAGAAACTGCTTAGTGTTCTGTGAATTCATCTCACAGAGTTACATGTGTATTTCGAGGATCTCTTTGCTAGCCTTATTTCTGTGGAATCTGAGAACAGATATTTCGGATCCCTTTGAAGACTATAGGACCAAAGGAAATATCCTCCGATAACAAAGAGAAAGAAGCTTTCTGAGAAACTTCTTTGTGTTCTGTGAAATCATCTCACAGAGTTACAGCTTTCCCCTGAAGAAGCCTTTCGCTAAGACAGTTCTTGTGGAATTGGCAAAGTGATATTTGTAAGCCCATAGAGGGCTCTGGTGAAAAAGGAAATATCCTCAGATGAAATCTGGAAAGAAGCTTTCTGAGAAACTGCTTACTGTTCTGTAAATTCATCTCAACACCTTACATGTGTATTTCGAGGATCTGTTTGCTAGCCCTATTTCTTTGGAATCTGAGAACAGATATTTCGGATCCCTTTGAAGACTATAGGGCCAAAGGAAATATCCTCCGATAACAAAGAGAAAGAAGCTTTCTGAGAAACTTCTTTGTGTTCTGTGAAATCATCTCACAGTGTTACAGCTTTCCCCTGAAGAAGCTTTTCGCTAAGACAGTTCTTGTGGAATTGGCAAAATGATATTTGGAATCCCATAGAAGGCTATGGTGAAAAAGGAAATATCCTTAGATGAAATCTGGAAAGAAGCTTTCTGAGAAACTGCTTAGTGTTCTGTTAATTCATCTCACAGAGTTACACGTGTATTTCGAGGATCTCTTTGCTAGCCTTCTTTCTGTGGAATCTGAGAACAGATATTTCGGATGCCTTTGAAGACTATAGGGCCAAAGGAAATATCCTCCGATAACAAAGAGAAGGAAGCTTTCTGAGAAACTTCTTTGTGTTCTGTGAAATCATCTCACAGATTTACAGCTTTCCCCTCAAGAAGCCTTTCGCTAAGACAGTTCTTGTGGAATTGGCAAAGTGATATTTGGAAGCCCATAGAGGGCTATGGTGAAAAAGGAAATATCCTCAGATGAAATCTGGAAAGAAGCTTTCTGAGAAACTGCTTAGTGCTCTGTGAATTCATGTCACCGAGTTACATGTGTATTTCGAGGATCTCTTTGCTAGCCTTCTTTCTGTGGAATCTGAGAACGTATATTTCGGATCCCTTTGAAGACTATAGTGCCAAAGGAAATATCCTCCGATAACAAAGAGAAAGAAGCTTTCTGAGAAACTTCTTTGTGTTCTTTGAAATCATCTCACAGAGTTACAGCTTTCCCCTCAAGAAGCCTTTCGCTAAGACAGTTCTTGTGGAATTGGCAAAGTGATATTTGGAAGCCCATAGAGGGCTATGGTGAAAAAGGAAATATCCTCAGATGAAATCTGGAAAGAAGCTTTCTGAGAAACTGCTTAGTGTTCTGTTAATTCATCTCACAGAGTTACATGGGTATTTCGAGGATCTCTTTGCTAGCCTTCTTTCTGTGGAATCTGAGAACAGATATTTCGAATCCCTTTGAAGACTATAGGGCCAAAGGAAATATCCTCCGATAACAAAGAGAAAGAAGCTTTCTGAGAAACTTCTTTGTGTTCTGTGAAATCATCTCACAGAGTTACAGCTTTCCTCTCAAGAAGCCTTTCGCTAAGACAGTTCTTGTGGAATTGGAAAAGTGATATTTGGAAGCCCATAGAGGGCTATGGTGAAAAAGGAAATATCCTCAGATGAAATCTGGAAAGAAGCTTTCTGCGAAACTGCTTAGTGTTCTGTTAATTCATCTCACAGAGTTACATGTGTATTTCGAGGATCTCTTTGCTAGCCCTATTTCTGTGGAATCTGAGAACAGATATTTTGGATCCCTTTGAAGGCTATAGGGCCAAAGTAAATATCCTGGGATAACAAAGAGAAAGAAGCTTTCTGAGAAACTTCTTTGTGTTCTGTGAAATCATCTCACAGAGTTACAGCTTACCCCTCAAGAAGCCTTTCGCTTAGACAGTTCTTGTGGAATTGGCAAAGTGATATTTGGAAACCCATAGAGGGCTATGGTGAAAAAAGAAATATCCTCAGATGAAATCTGGAAAGAAGCTTTCTGAGAAACTGCTTAGTGTTCTGTGAATTCATCTCACAGAGTTACATGTGTATTTCGAGGATCTCTTTGCTAGCCTTATTTCTGTGGAATCTGAGAACAGATATTTCGGATCCCTTTTAAGACTATAGGGCCAAAGGAAATCTCCTCCGATAACAAAGAGAAAGAAGCTTTCTGAGAAACTTCTTTGTGTTCTGTGAAATCATCTCACAGAGTTACAGCTTTCCCCTCAAGAAGCCTTTCGCTAAGACAGTTCTTGTGGAATTGGAAAAGTGATATTTGGAAGCCCATAAAGGGCTCTGGTGAAAAAGGAAATATCCTCAGATGAAATCTGGAAAGAAGCTTTCTGAGAAACTGCTTAGTGTTCTGTGAATTCATCTCACAGAGTTACATGTATTTCGAGGATCTCTCTGCTAGCCTTCTTTCTGTGGAATCTGAGAACAGATATTTCAGATCCCTTTGAAGACTATAGGGCCAAAGGAAATATCCTCCGATAACAAAGAGAAGGAAGCTTTCTGAGAAACTTCTTTGTGTTCTGTGAAATCATCTCACAGAGTTACAGCTTTCCCCTCAAGAAGCCTTTCGCTAAGACAGTTCTTGTGGAATTGGCAAAATGATATTTGGAAGCCCATAGAGGGCTCTGGTGAAAAAGGAAATATCCTCAGATGAAATCTGGAAAGAAGCTTTCGGCGAAACTGCTTAGTGTTCTGTTAATTCATCTCACAGACTTACATGTGTATTTCGAGGATCTCTTTGCTAGCCCTATTTCTTTGGAATCTGAGAACAGATATATCGGATCCCTTTGAAGACTATAGGGCCAAAGGAAATATCCTCCGATAACAAAGAGAAAGAAGCTTTCTGAGAAACTTCTTTGTGTTCTGTGAAATCATCTCACAGTGTTACAGCTTTCCCCTGAAGAAGCTTTTCGCTAGACAGTTCTTGTGGAATTGGCAAAATGATATTTGGAATCCCATAGAAAGCTATGGTGAAAAAGGAAATATCCTTAGATGAAATCTGGAAAGAAGCTTTCTGAGAAACTGCTTAGTGTTCTGTTAATTCATCTCACAGAGTTACACGTGTATTTCGAGGATCTCTTTGCTAGCCTTCTTTCTGTGGAATCTGAGAACAGATATTTCGGATGCCTTTGAAGACTATAGGGCCAAAGGAAATATCCTCCGATAACAAAGAGAAGGAAGCTTTCTGAGAAACTTCTTTGTGTTCTGTGAAATCATCTCACAGAGTTACAGCTTTCCCCTGAAGAAGCCTTTCGCTAAGACAGGTCTTATGGAATTGGCAAAGTGATATTTGGAAGCCCATAGAGGGCTATGTTGAAAAAAGAAATATCCTCAGAGGAAATCTGGAAAGAAGCTTTCTGAGAAACTACTTAGTGTTCTGTTAATTCATCTCACAGAGTTACATGTGTATTTCGAGGATCTCTTTGCTAGCCTTCTTTCTGTGGAATCTGAGAACAGATATTTCGGATCCCTTTGAAGACTATAGGGCCAAAGGAAATATCCTCCGATAACAAAGAGAAAGAAGCTTTCTGAGAAACTTCTTTGTGTTCTGTGAAATCATCTCACAGAATTACAGCTTTCCCCTCAAGAAGTCTTTCGCTAAGACAGTTCTTGTGGAATTGGCAAAGTGATATTTGGAAGCCCATAGGGGGCTATGGTGAAAAAGGAAATATCCTCAGATGAAATCTGGAAAGAAGCTTTCTGAGAAACTGCTTAGTGTTCTGTTAATTCACCTCACAGAGTTACATGTGTATTTCGAAGATCTCTTTGCTAGCCGTATTTCTGTGGAATCTGAGAACAGATATTTTGCATCCCTTTGAAGGCTATAGGGCCAAAGGAAATATCCTCGGATAACAAAGAGAAAGAAGCTTTCTGAGAAACTTCTTTGTGTTCTGTGAAATCATCTCACAGAGTTACAGCTTTCCCCTCAAGAAGCCTTTCGCTAAGACAGTTCTTGTGGAATTGGCAAAGTGATATTTGGAAACCCATAGAGGGCTATGGTGAAAAACGAAATATCCTCAGATGAAATCTGGAAAGAAGCTTTCTGAGAAACTGCTTAGTGTTCTGTTAATTCATGTCACAGAGTTACATGTGTATTTCGAGGATCTCTTTGCTAGCCTTCTTTCTCTGGAATCTGAGAACAGTTATTTCGGTTCCCTTTGAAGACTATAGGGCCAAAGGAAATATCCTCCGATAACAAAGAGAAAGAAGCTTTCTGAGAAACTTCTTTGTGTTCTGTGAAATCATCTCACAGAGTTACAGCTTTCACCTCAAGAAGCCTTTCGCTAAGACAGGTCTTGTGGAATTGGCAAAGTGATATTTGGAAGCCCATAGAGGGCTATGGTGAAAAAGGAAATATCCTCAGATGAAATCTGGAAAGAAGCTTTCTGAGAAACTGCTTAGTGTTCTGTTAATTCATCTCACAGGGTTACATGTGTATTTCGAGGATCTCTTTGCTAGCCTTCTTTCTGTGGAATCTGAGAACAGATATTTCGGATCCCTTTGAAGACTATAGGGCCAAAGGAAATATCCTCCGATAACAAAGAGAAAGAAGCTTTCTGAGAAACTTCTTTGTGTTCTGTGAAATCATCTCACAGAGTTACAGCTTTCCCCTGAAGAAGCCTTTCGCTAAGACAGTTCTTGTGGAATTGGCAAAGTGATATTTGGAAGCCCATAGAGGGCTCTGGTGAAAAAGGAAATATCCTCAGATGAAATCTGGAAAGAAGCTTTCTGAGAAAATGCTTAGTGTTCTGTTAATTCATCTCACAGAGTTACATGTGCATTTCGAGGATCTCTTTGCTAGCCCTATTTCTGTGAAATCTGAGAACAGATATTTCGGATCCCTTTGAAGACTATAGGGCCAAAGGAAATATCCTCCGATAACAAAGAGAAAGAAGCTTTCTGAGAAACTTCTTTGTGTTCTGTGAAATCATCTCACAGAGTTACAGCTTTCCCCTGAAGAAGCCTTTCGCTAAGCCAGTTCTTGTGGAATTGGCAAAGTGATATTTGGTAGCCCATAGAGGGCTATGGTGAAAAAGGAATTTTTCTCAGATGAAATCTGGAAAGAAGCTTTCTGAGAAACTGCTTAGTGTTCTGTTAATTCATCTCACAGAGTTACATGTGTATTTCGAGGATCCCTTTGCTAGCCTTCTTTCTGTGGAATCTGAGAACAGATATTTCGGATGCATTTGAAGACTATAGAACCAAAGGAAATATCCTCCAATAACAAAGAGAAAGAAGCTTTCTGAGAAACTTCTTTGTGTTCTGTTAAATCATCTCTAGAGTTACAGCTTTCCCCTGAAGAAGCCTTTCGCAAAGACAGTTCTTGTGGAATTGGCAAAGTGATATTTGGAAGCCCTAGAGGGCTATGATGAAAAAGGAAATATCCTCTGATAAAATCTGGAAAGAAGCTTTCTGAGAAACTGCTTAGTGTTCTGTGAATTTATCTCGCAGAGTTACATGTGTGTTTCGAGGATCTCTTTGCTAGCCTTCTTTCTGTGGAATCTGAGAACAGATATTTCCGATCCCTTTGAAGACTATAGGGCCAAAGGAAATATCCTCCGATAACAAAGAGAAAGAAGCTTTCTGAGAAACTTCTTTGTGTTCTGTGAAATCATCTCACAGAGTTACAGCTTTCCCCTCAAGAAGCCTTTCGCTAAGACAGTTCTTGTGGAATTGGCAAAGTGATATTTGGAAGCCCATAGAGGGCTATGGTGAAAAAGGAAATATCGCCTGATGAAATCTGGAAAGAAGCTTTCTGCGAAACTGCTTAGTGTTCTGTTAATTCATCTCACAGAGTTACATGTGTATTTCGAGGATCTCTTTGCTAGCCCTATTTCTGTGGAATCTGAGAACAGATATTTCGGATCCCGTTGAAGACTATAGGGCCAAAGGAAATATCCTCCGATAACAAAGAGAAAGAAGCTTTCTGAGAAACTTCTTTGTGTTCTATTTAATCATCTCACAGATTTACAGCTTTCCCCTCAAGAAGCCTTTCGCTAAGACAGTTCTTGTGGAATTGGCAAAGTGATATTTGGAAGCCCATTGAGGGCTATGTTGAAAAAGGAAATATCCTCAGATGAAATCTGTAAAGAAGCTTTCTGAGAAACTGCTTAGTGTTCTGTTAATTCATCTCACAGAGTTACATGTGTATTTCAAGGATCTCTTTGCTAGCCTTCTTTCTCTGGAATCTGAGAACAGTTATTTCGATTCCCATTGAATACTATAGGGCCAAAGGAAATATCCTCCGATAACAAAGAGAAAGAAGCTTTCTGAGAAACTTCTTTGTGTTCTGTGAAATCATCTCACAGAGTTACAGCTTTCCCGTCAAGAAGCCTTTCGCTAAGACAGTTCTTGTTGAATTTGAAAAGTGATATTTGGAAGCCCATAGAGGGCTATGATGAAAAAGGAAATATCCTCAGATAAAATCTGGAAAGAAGCTTTCTGAGAAACTGCTTAGTGTTCTGTGAATTTATCTCACTGAGTTACATGTGTATTTCGAGGATCTCTTTGCTAGCCTTCTTTCTGTGGAATCTGAGAACAGATATTTCGGTTCCCTTTGAAGAGTATAGAGGCAAGGGAAATATCCTCCGATAACAAAGAGAAAGAAGCTTTCTGAGAAACTTCTTTGTGTTCTGTGAAATCATCTCACAGAGTTACAGCTTTCCGCTGAAGAAGCCTTTCTCTGAGACAGGTCTTGTGGAATTGGCAAAGTGATATTTGGAAGCCCATAGAGGGCTATGGTGAAAAAGGAAATATCCTCAGATGAGATCTGGAAAGAAGCTTTCTGAGAAACTGCTTAGTGTTCTGTGAATTCATCTCACAGAGTTACATGTGTATTTCGAGGATCTCTTTGCTAGCCTTCTTCCTGTGGAATCTGAGAACAGATATTTCGGATCCCTTTGAAGACTATAGGGCCAAAGGAAATATCCTCCGATAACAAAGAGAAAGAAGCTTTCTGAGAAACTTCTTTTTGTTCTGTGAAATCATCTCACAGAGTTACAGCTTTCCCCTCAAGAAGCCTTTCGCTAAGACAGTTCTTGTGGAATTGGCAAAGTGATATTTGGAAGCCCATAGAGGGCTATGGTGAAAAAGGAAATATCCTCAGATGAAATCTGGAAAGAAGCTTTCTGAGAAACTGCTTAGTGTTCTGTTAATTCATCTCACAGAGTTACATGTGCATTTCGAGGATCTCTTTGCTAGCCCTATTTCTGTGGAATCTGAGAACAGATATTTCGGATCCCTTTGAAGACGATAGGGCCAAAGGAAATATCCTCAGATAACAAAGAGAAAGAAGCTTTCTGAGAAACTTCTTTGTGTTCTGTGAAATCATCTCACAGAGTTACAGCTTTCCCCTCCAGAAGCCTTTCGCTAAGACAGTTCTGTGGAATTGGCAAAGTGATATTTGGAAACCCATAGAGGGCTATGGTGAAAAAGTAAATATCCTCAGGTGAAATCTGGAAAGAAGCTTTCTGAGAAACTGCTTAGTGTTCTGTGAATTCCTCTCACAGAGTTACATGTGTATTTCGAGGATCTCTTTGCTAGCGTTCTTTCTGTGGAATGTGAGAACAGATATTTCGGTTCCCTTTGAAGAGTATAGGGCCAATGGAAATATCCTCCGTTAACCAAGAGAAAGAAGCTTTCTGAGAAACTTCTTTGTGTTCTGTGAAATCATCTCACAGAGTTACAGCTTTCGCCTGAAGAAGCCTTTCGCTAAGACAGTTCTTGTGGAATTGGCAAAGTGATATTTGGAATCCCATAGACGGCTATGGTGAAAAAGGAAATATCCTTAGATAAAATCTGGAAAGAAGCTTTCTGAGAAACTGCTTAGTGTTCTGTTAATTCATCTCACAGAGTTACATGTGTATTTCGAGGATCTCTTTGCTAGCCTTCTTTCTGTGGAATCTGAGAACAGATATTTCGGATCCCTTTGAAGACTATAGGGCCAAAGGAAATATCCTCCGATAACAGAGAGAGAAGCCTTCTGAGAAACTTCTTTGTGTTCTATTTAATCATCTCACAGAGTTACAGCTTTCCGCTGAAGAAGCCTTTCTCTGAGACAGGTCTTGTGGAATTGGCAAAGTGATATTTGGAAGCCCATAGAGGGCAATGGTGAAAAAGGAAATATCCTCAGATGAAATCTGGAAAGAAGCTTTCTGAGAAACTGCTTAGTGTTCTGTGAATTCATCTCACAGAGTTACATGTGTATTTCGAGGATCTCTTTGCTAGCCCTATTTCTGTGAAATCTGAGAACAGATATTTCGGATCCCTTTGAAGACTATAGGGCCGAAGGAAATATCCTCCGATAACAAAGAGAAAGAAGCTTTCTGAGAAACTTCTTTGTGTTCTGTGAAATCATCTCACAGAGTTACAGCTTTCCCCTCAAGAAGCCTTTCGCTAAGACAGTTCTTGTGGAATTGGCAAAGTGATATTTGGAAGCCCATAGAGGGCTCTGGTGAAAAAGGAAATATCCTCAGATGAAATCTGGAAAGAAGCTTTCTGAGAAACTGCTTAGTGTTCTGTGAATTCATGTCACCGAGTTACATGTGTATTTCGAGGATCTCTTTGCTACCCTTCTTTCTGTGGAATCTGAGAACAGATATTTCGGATTCCGTTGAAGACTATAGGGCGAAAGGAAATATCCTCCGATAACAAAGAGAAAGAAGCTTTCTGAAAAACTTCTTTGTGTTCTGTGAAACCATCTAACAGAGTTACAGCTTTCCCCTCAAGAAGCCTTTCTCTGTAACAGGTCTTGTGGAATTGGAAAAGTGATATTTGGAAGCCCATAGAGGGCTATGGTGAAAAAGGAAATATCCTCAGATGAAATCTGGAAAGTAGCTTTCTGAGAAACTGCTTAGTGTTCTGTTAATTCATCTCACAGAGTTACATGTGTATTTCGAGGATCTCTTTGCTAGCCCTATTTCTGTGGAATCTGAGAACAGATATTTCGGATCCTTTTTAGGACTATAGGGCCAAAGGGAATATCCTCCAATAACAAAGAGAAAGAAGCTTTCTGAGAAACTTCTTTGTGTTCTGTGATATCATCTCACAGAGTTACAGCTTTCCCCTCAAGAAGCCTTTCGCTAAGACAGTTCTTGTGGAATTGGCAAAGTGATATTTGGAAGCCCTTAGAGGGCTATGGTGAAAAAGGAAATATCGTCAGATGAAATCTGGAAAGAAGCTTTCTGCGAAACTGCTTAGTGTTCTGTTAATTCATCTCACAGAGTTACATGTGTATTTCGAGGATCTCTTTGCTAGCCTTATTTCTGTGGAATCTGAGAACAGATATTTCGGATCCCTTTGAAGACTATAGGGCCAAAGGAAATATCCTCCGATAACAAAGAGAGAAGCCTTCTGAGAAACTTCTTTGTGTTCTATTTAATCATCTCACAGAGTTACAGCTTTCCGCTGAAGAAACCTTTCTCTGAGACAGGTCTTGTGGAATTGGCAAAGTGATATTTGGAAGCCCATAGAGGGCTATGGTGAAAAAGGAAATATCCTCAGATGAAATCTGGAAAGAAGCTTTCTGAGAAACTGCTGAGTGTTCTGTGAATTCATCTCACAGAGTTACATGTGTATTTCGAGGATCTCTTTGCTAGCCTTCTTCCTGTGGAATCTGAGAACAGATATTTCGGATCCCTTTGAAGACTATAGGGCCAAAGGAAATATCCTCCGATAAGAAAGAGAAAGAAGCTTTCTGAGAAACTTCTTTGTGTTCTGTGAAATCATCTCACAGAGTTACAGCTTCCCCTCAAGAAGCCTTTCGCTAAGACAGTTCTTGTGGAATTGGCAAAGTGATATTTGGAAGCCCATAGAGGGCTCTGGTGAAAAAGGAAATATCCTCAGATGAAATCTGGAAAGAAGCTTTCTGAGAAACTGCTTAGTGCTCTGTGAATTCATGTCACCGAGTTACATGTGTATTTCGAGGATCTCTTTGCTAGCCTTCTTTCTGTGGTATCTGAGAACAGATATTTCGGATCCCGTTGAAGACTATAGTGCCAAAGGAAATATCCTCCCATAACAAAGAGAAAGAAGCTTTCTGAGAAACTTCTTTGTGTTCTCTGAAATCATCTCACAGAGTTACAGCTTTCCCCTCAAGAAGCCTTTCGCTAAGACAGTTCTTGTGGAATTGGCAAAGTGATATTTGGAAGCCCATAGAGGGCTATGGTGAAAAAGGAAATATCCTCAGATGAAATCTGGAAAGAAGCTTTCTGAGAAACTGCTTAGTGTTCTGTTAATTCATCTCACAGAGTTACATGGGTATTTCGAGGATCTCTTTGCTAGCCTTCTTTCTGTGGAATCTGAGAACAGATATTTCGAATCCCTTTGAAGACTATAGGGCCAAAGGAAATATCCTCCGATAACAAAGAGAAAGAAGCTTTCTGAGAGACTTCTTTGTGTTCTGTGAAATCATCTCACAGAGTTACAGCTTTCATCTCAAGAAGCCTTTCGCTAAGACAGTTCTTGTGGAATTGGAAAAGTGATATTTGGAAGCCCATAGAGGGCTATGGTGAAAAAGGAAATATCGTCAGATGAAATCTGGAAAGAAGCTTTCTGCGAAACTGCTTAGTGTTCTGTTAATTCATCTCACAGAGTTACATGTGTATTTCGAGGATGTCTTTGCTAGCCCTATTTCTGTGGAATCTGAGAACAGATATTTCGGATCCCTTTGAAGACTCTAGGACCAAAGGAAATATCCTCCGATAACAAAGAGAAAGAAGCTTTCTGAGAAACTTCTTTGTGTTCTGTGAAATCATCTCACAGAGTTACAGCTTTCCCCTCAAGAAGCTTTTCGCTAAGACAGTTCTTGTGGAATTGGCAAAGTGATATTTGTAAGCCCATAGAGGGCTCTGGTGAAAAAGGAAATATCCTCAGATGAAATCTGGAAAGAAGCTTTCTGCGAAACTGCTTAGTGTTCTGTGAATTCATCTCACAGAGTTACATGTATTTCGAGGATCTCTCTGCTAGCCTTCTTTCTGTGGAATCTGAGAACAGATATTTCAGATCCCTTTGAAGACTATAGGGCCAAAGGAAATATCCTCCGATAACCAAGAGAAAGAAGCTTTCTGAGAAAATTCTTTGTGTTCTGTGAAATCATCTCACAGAGTTACAGCTTTCCCCTCAAGAAGCCTTTCGCTAAGACAGTTCTTGTGGAATTGGCAAAATGATATTTGGAAGCCCATAGAGGGCTCTGGTGAAAAAGGAAATATCCTCAGATGAAATCTGGAAAGAAGCTTTCTGCGAAACTGCTTAGTGTTCTGTGAATTCATCTCACAGAGTTACATGTGTATTTCGTGGATCTCTTTGCTAGCCAACTTTCTGTGGAATCTGAGAACAGATATTTCGGATCCCTTTGAAGACTATAGGGCCAAAGGAAATATCCTCCGATAACAAAGAGAAAGAAGCTTCTGAGAAACTTCTTTGTGTTCTGTGAAATCATCTAACAGAGTTACAGCTTTCCCCTGAAGAAGCCTTTCGCTAAGATAGTTCTTGTGGAATTGGTAAGTGATATTTGGAAGCCCATAGAGGGCTATGGTGAAAAAGGAAATAACCTCAGATGAAATCTGGAAAGAAGCTTTCTGAGAAACTGCTTAGTGTTCTGTTAATTCATCTCACAGAGATACATGTGTATTTCGAGGATCTCTTTGCTAGCCTTCTTTCTGCGGAATCTGAGAATAGATATTTCGGATCCCTTTGAAGATTATAGGGCCAAAGGAAATATCCTCCGATAACAAAGAGAAAGAAGCTTTCTGAGAAACTTCTTTGTATTCTGTGAAATCATCTCACAGAGTTACAGCTTTCCCCTGAAGAAGCCTTTCGCTAAGACAGTTCTTGTGGAATTGGCAAAGTGATATTTGGAAGCCCATAGAGGTCTATGGTGAGAAAGGAAATATCCTCAGATGAAATCTGGAAAGAAGCTTTCTGAGAAACTGCTTACTGTTCTGTTAATTCATCTCACAGCCTTACATGTGTATTTCGAGGATCTCTTTGCTAGCCCTATTTCTTTGGAATCTGAGAACAGATATTTCGGATCCCTTTGAAGACTATAGGGCCAAAGGAAATATCCTCCGATAACAAAGAGAAAGAAGCTTTCTGAGAAACTTCTTTGTGTTCTGTGAAACCATCTCACAGTGTTACAGCTTTCCCCTGAAGAAGCTTTTCGCTAAGACAGTTCTTGTGGAATTGGCAAAATGATATTTGGAATCCCATAGAAGGCTATGGTGAAAAAGGAAATATCCTTAGATGAAATCTGGAAAGAAGCTTTCTGAGAAACTGCTTAGTGTTCTGTTAATTCATCTCACAGAGTTACACGTGTATTTCGAGGATCTCTTTGCTAGCCTTCTTTCTGTGGAATCTGAGAACAGATATTTCGGATGCCTTTGAAGACTATAGGGCCAAAGGAAATATCCTCCGATAACAAAGAGAAGGAAGCTTTCTGAGAAACTTCTTTGTGTTCTGTGAAATCATCTCACAGAGTTACAGCTTAAGCCTCAAGAAGCCTTTCGCTTAGACAGTTCTTGTGGAATTGGCAAAGTGATATTTGGAAACCCATAGAGGGCTATGGTGAAAAAAGAAATATCCTCAGATGAAATCTGGAAAGAAGCTTTCTGAGAAACTGCTTAGTGTTCTGTGAATTCATCTCACAGAGTTACATGTGTATTTCGAGGATCTCTTTGCTAGCCTTATTTCTGTGGAATCTGAGAACAGATATTTCGGATCCCTTTGAAGACTATAGGGCCAAAGGAAATATCCTCCGATAACAAAGAGAAAGAAGCTTTCTGAGAAACTTCTTTGTGTTCTGTGAAATCATCTCACAGAGTTACAGCTTTCCCCTCAAGAAGCCTTTCGCTAAGACAGTTCTTGTGGAATTGGCAAAGTGATATTTGGAAGCCCATAGAGGGCTATGGTGAAAAAGGAAATATCCTCAGATGAAATCTGGAAAGAAGCTTTTTGAGAAACTGCTTAGTGTTCTGTCAATTCATTTCACAGAGTTACATGGGTATTTCGAGGATCTCTTTGCTAGCCTTCTTTCTGTGGAATCTGAGAACAGATATTTCGAATCCCTTTGAAGACTATAGGGCCAAAGGAAATATCCTCCGATAACAAAGAGAAAGAAGCTTTCTGAGAAACTTCTTTGTGTTCTGTGAAATCATCTCACAGAGTTACAGCTTTCCTCTCAAGAAGCCTTTCACTAAGACAGTTCTTGTGGAATTGGAAAAGTGATATTTGGAAGCCCATAGAGGGCTATGGTGAAAAAGGAAATATCCTCAGATGAAATCTGGAAAGAAGCTTTCTGCGAAACTGCTTAGTGTTCTGTTAATTCATCTCACAGAGTTACATGTGTATTTCGAGGATCTCTTTGCTAGCCCTATTTCTGTGGAATCTGAGAACAGATATTTTGGATCCCTTTGAAGGCTATAGGGCTAAAGTAAATATCCTGGGATAACAAAGAGAAAGAAGCTTTCTGAGAAACTTCTTTGTGTTCTGTGAAATCATCTCACAGAGTTACAGCTTACCCCTCAAGAAGCCTTTCGCTTAGACAGTTCTTGTGGAATTGGCAAAGTGATATTTGGAAACCCATAGAGGGCTATGGTGAAAAACGAAATATCCTCAGATGAAATCTGGAAAGAAGCTTTCTGAGAAACTGCTTAGTGTTCTGTTAATTCATGTCACAGAGTTACATGTGTATTTCGAGGATCTCTTTGCTAGCCTTCTTTCTCTGGAATCTGAGAACAGTTATTTCCGTTCCCTTTGAAGACTATAGGGCCAAAGGAAATATCCTCCGATAACAAAGAGAAAGAAGCTTTCTGAGAAACTTCTTTGTGTTCTGTGAAATCATCTCACAGAGTTACAGCTTTCACCTCAAGAAGCCTTTCGCTAAGACAGGTCTTGTGGAATTGGCAAAGTGATATTTGGAAGCCCATAGAGGGCTATGGTGAAAAAGGAAATATCCTCAGATGAAATCTGGAAAGAAGCTTTCTGAGAAAATGCTTAGTGTTCTGTTAATTCATCTCACAGAGTTACATGTGCATTTCGAGGATCTCTTTGCTAGCCCTATTTCTGTGAAATCTGAGAACAGATATTTCGGATCCCTTTGAAGACTATAGGGCCAAAGGAAATATCCTCCGATAACAAAGAGAAAGAAGCTTTCTGAGAAACTTCTTTGTGTTCTGTGAAATCAACTCACAGAGTTACAGCTTTCCCCTGAAGAAGCCTTTCGCAAAGACAGTTCTTGTGGAATTGGCAAAGTGATATTTGGAAGCCCATAGAGGGCTATGTTGAAAAAGGAAATATCCTCAGATGAAATCTTCAAAAAAGATTTCTGAGAAACTACTTGGTGTTCTGTGAATTCATCTCACAGAGTTACATGTGTATTTCGAGGATCTCTTTGCTAGCCTTCTTTCTCTGGAATCTGAGAACTGTTATTTCGGTTCCCTTTGAAGACTATAGGGCCAAAGGAAATATCCTCCGATAACAAAGAGAAAGAAGCTTTCTGAGAAACTTCTTTGTGTTCTGTGAAATCATCTCACAGAGTTACAGCTTTCCCCTGAAGAAGCCTTTCGCTAAGACAGGTCTTGTGGAATTGGAAAAGTGATATTTGGAAGCCCATAGAGGGCTATGGTGAAAAAGGAAATATCCTCAGATGAAATCTGGCAAGAAGCTTTCTGAGAAACTGCTTAGTGTTCTGTTAATTCATCTCACAGAGTTACATGTGTATTTCGAGAATCTCTTTGCTAGCCCTATTTCTTTGGAATCTGAGAACAGATATTTCGGATCCCTTTGAAGACTATAATGCCAAAGGAAATATCCTCCGATAACAAAGAGAAAGAAGTTTTCTGAGAAACTTCTTTGTGTTCTGTGAAATCATCTCACAGTGTTACAGCTTTCCCCTGAAGAAGCCTTTCGCTAAGACAGTTCTTGTGGAATTGGCAAAGTGATATTTGGAAGCCCATAGAAGGCTATGGTGAAAAAGGAAATATCCTTAGATAAAATATGGAAAGAAGCTTTCTGAGAAACTGCTTAGTGTTCTGTGAATTCATGTCACAGAGTTACATGTGTATTTCGAGGATCTCTTTGCTAGCCTTCTTTCTGTGGAATCTGAGAACAGATTTCGGATCCCTTTGAAGACTATAGGGCCAAAGGAAATATCCTCCGATAACAAAGAGAAAGAAGCTTTCTGAGAAACTTCTTTGTGTTCTGTGAAATCATCTCACAGAGTTACAGCTTTCCCCTGAAGAAGCCTTTCACTAAGATTGTTCTTGTGTAACAGGCAAAGTTATATTTGGAAGCCCAGAGAGGGCTATGGTGAAAAAGGAAATAACCTCAGATGAAATCTGGAAAGAAGCTTTCTGAGAAACTGCTTAGTGTTCTGTGAATTCATCTCACAGAGTTACATGTGTATTTCAAGGATCTCTTTGCTAGTCGTATTTCTGTGGAATCTGAGAACAGATATTTCGGATCCCTTTGAAGACTATAGGGCCAAAGGAAATATCCTCCGATAACAAAGAGAAAGAAGCTTTCTGAGAAACTTCTTTGTGTTCTCTGAAATCATCTCACAGAATTACAACTTTCCCCTCAAGAAGCCTTTCGCTAAGACAGTTCTTGTGGAATTGGCAAAGTGATATTTGGAAGCCCATAGGGGGCTACGGTGAAAAAGGAAATATCCTCAGATGAAATCTGGAAAGAAGCTTTCTGAGAAACTGCTTAGTGTTCTGTTAATTCATCTCACAGAGTTACATGTGTATTTCGAGGATCTCTTTGCTAGCCTTCTTTCTCTGTAATCTGAGAACAGATATTTCGGATCCCTTTGAAGACTATAAGGCCAAAGGAAATATCCTCCGATAACAAAGAGAAAGAAGCTTTCTGAGAAACTTCTTTGTGTTCTATGAAATCATCTCACAGAGTTACAGCTTTCCCCTCAAGAAGCCTTTCGCTAAGACAGTTCTTGTGGAATTGGCAAAGTGATATTTGGAAGCCCATAGAGGGCTATGGTGAAAAAGGAAATATCCTCAGATGAAATCTGGAAAGAAGCTTTCTGAGAAACTGCTTAGTGTTCTGTTAATTCATCTCACAGAGTTACATGTGTATTTCGAGGATCTCTTTGCTTGCCTTCTTTCTCTGGAATCTGAGAACAGTTATTTCGGTTCCCTTTGAAGACTATAGGGCCAAAGGAAATATCCTCCGATAACAAAGAGAAAGAAGCTTTCTGAGAAACTTCTTTGTGTTCTGTGAAATCATCTCACAGAGTTACAGCTTTCCCCTGAAGAAGCCTTTCGCTAAGACAGGTCTTATGGAATTGGCAAAGTGATATTTGGAAGCCCATAGAGGGCTATGTTGAAAAAGGAAATATCCTCAGATGAAATCTGCAAAGAAGCTTTCTGAGAAACTGCTAAGTGTTCTGTTAATTCATGTCACAGAGGTACATGTGTATTTCGAGGATCTCTTTGCTAGCCTTCTTTCTGTGGAATCTGAGAACAGATATTTCCGATCCCTTTGAAGACTATAGGGCCAAAGGAAATATTCTCCGATAACAAAGAGAAAGAAGCTTTCTGAGAAACTTCTTTGTGTTCTGTGAAATCATCTCACAGAGTTACAGCTTTCCCCTGAAGAAGCCTTTCGCTAAGACAGTTCTTGTGGAATTGGCAAAGTGATATTTGGAAGCCCATAGAGGCCTATGTTGAAAAAGGAAATATCCTCAGATGAAATCTGGAAAGAAGTTTTCTGAGAAACTGCTTAGTGTTCTGTGAATTCATCTCACAGAGTGACACGTGTATTTCGAGGATCTCTTTGCTAGCCTTCTTTCTCTGGAATCTGAGAACAGCTATTTCGGTTCCCTTTGAAGACTATAGGGCCAAAGGAAATATCCTCCGATAACAAAGAGAAAGAAGCTTTCTGATGAACTTCTTTGTGTTCTGTGAAATCATCTCACAGAGTTACAGCTTTCCCCTCAAGAAGCCTTTCACTAAGACAGGTCTTGTGGAATTGGCAAAGTGATATTTGGAAGCCCATAGAGGGCTATGTTGAAAAAGGAAATATCCTCAGATGAAATCTGGAAAGAAGCTTTCTGCGAAACTGCTTAGTGTTCTGTGAATTCATCTCACAGAGTTACATGTGTATTTCGAGGATCTCTTTGCTAGCCTTATTTCTGTGGAATCTGAGAACAGATATTTCGGATCCCTTTGAAGACTATAGGGCCAAAGGAAATATCCTCCCATAACAAAGAGAAAGAAGCTTTCTGAGAAACTTCTTTGTTTTCTGTGAAATCATCTCACAGAGTTACAGCATTCCCCCCAAGAAGCCTTTCGCTAAGACAGGTCTTGTGGAATTGGCAAAGTGATATTTGGAAGCCCATAGAGGGCTATGATGAAAAAGGAAATATCCTCAGATGAAATCTGGAAAGAAGCTTTCTGAGAAACTGCTTAGTGTTCTGTGAATTCATCTCAAAGAGTTACATGTGTATTTCGAGGATCTCTTTGCTAGCCTTATTTCTGTGGAATCTGAGAACAGATATTTCGGATCCCTTTGAAGACTATAGGGCCAAAGGAAATATCCTCCGATAACAAAGAGAAAGAAGCTTTCTGAGAAACTTCTTTGTGTTCTGTGAAGTCATCTCACAGAGTTACAGCATTCTCCTGAAGAAGCCTTTCGCTAAGACAGTTCTTGTGGATTTGGCAAAGTGATATTTGAAAGCCCATAGAGGGCTATGGTTAAAAAGGAAATATCCTCAGATGAAATCTGGAAAGAAGCTTTCTGAGAAACTGCTCAGTGTTCTGTTATTTCATCTCACAGAGTTACATGTGTATTTCGAGTATCTCTTTGCTAGCCTTCTTTCTGTGGAATCTGAGAACAGATATTTCGGATCCCTTTGAAGACTATAGGGCCAAAGGAAATATCCTCCGATAACAAAGAGAAAGAATCTTTCTGAGAAACTTCTTTGTGTTCTGTGAAATCATCTCACAGAGTTACAGCTTTCCCCTGAAGAAGCCTTTCGCTAAGACAGTTCTTGTGGAATTGGAAAAGTGATATTTGGAAGCCCTTAGAGGGCTACGGTGAAAAAGGAAATATCCTCAGATGAAATCTGGAAAGAAGCTTTCGGAGAAACTGCTTAGTGTTCTGTTAATTCATCTCACAGAGTTACATGTGTATTTCGAGGATCTCTTTGTTAGCCTTCTTTCTGTGGAATCTGAGAACAGATATTTCGGATCCCTTTGAAGACTATAGGGCCAAAGGAAATATCCTCCGATAACAAAGAGAAAGAAGCTTTCTGAGAAACTTCTTTGTGTTCTATGAAATCATCTCACAGAGTTACAGCTTTCTTCTGAAGAAGCCTTTCGCTAAGACAGTTCTTGTGGAATTGGCAAAGTGATATTTGGAAGCCCATAGAGGGCTATGTTGAAAAAGGAAATATCCTCAGATGAAATCTGGAAAGAAGCTTTCTGAGAAACTGCTTAGTGTTCTGTTAATTCATCTCACAGAGTTACATGTGTATTTCGAGGATCTCTTTGCTAGCCTTCTTTCTCTGGAATCTGAGAACAGTTATTTCAGTTCCCTTTGAAGACTATAGGGCCAAAGGAAATATCCTCCGATAACAAAGAGAAAGAAGCTTTCTGAGAAACTTCTTTGTGTTCTGTGAAATCATCTCACAGAGTTACAGCTTTCCCCTGAAGAAGCCTTTCGCTAAGACAGGTCTTGTGGAATTGGCAAAGTGATATTTGGAAGCCCATAGAGGGCTATGATGAAAAAGGAAATATACTCAGATGAAATCTGGCAAGAAGCTTTCTGAGAAACTGCTTAGTGTTCTGTGAATTCATCTCACAGAGTTACATGAGTATTTCGAGGATTTCTTTTCTAGCCCTATTTCTGTGGAATCTGAGAAAAGATATTTTGGATCCCTTTGAAGGCTATAGGGCCAAAGGAAATATCCTCCGATAACAAAGAGAAAGAAGCTTTCTGAGAAACTTCTTTGTGTTCTGTGAAATCATCTCACAGAGTTACAGCTTTCCCCTCAAGAAGCCTTTCGCTAAGACAGTTCTTGTGGTATTGGCAAAGTGATATTTTGAAGTCCATAGAGGGCTATGGTGAAAAAGGAAATATCCTCAGATGAAATCTGGAAAGAAGCTTTCTGAGAAACTGCTTAGTGTTCTGTGAATTCATCTCACAGAGTTACATGTGTATTTCGAGGATCTCTTTGCTAGCCTTCTTTCTGTGGAATCTGCGAACAGATATTTCGGATCCCTTTGAAGACTATAGGGCCAAAGGAAATATCCTCCGATAACAAAGAGAAAGAAGCTTTCTGAGAAGCTTCTTTGTGTTCTGTGAAGTCATCTCACAGAGTTACAGCTTTCCCCTGAAGAAGCCTTTCGCTAAGACAGTTCTTGTGGAATTGGCAATGTGATATTTGGAAGCCCATAGAGGGCTATGGTGAAAAAGGAAATATCCTCAGATGAAATCTGGAAAGAAGCTTTCTGAGAAACTGCTTAGTGTTCTGTGAATTCATCTCACAGAGTTACATGTGTATTTCGAGGATCTCTTTGCTAGCCTTCTTTCTGTGGAATCTGAGAACAGATATTTCCGATCCCGTTGAAGACTATAGGGCCAAAGGAAATATCCTCCGATAACAAAGAGAAATAAGCTTTCTGAGAAACTTCTTTGTGTTCTGTGAAATCATCTCACAGAGTTACAGCTTTCCCCTCAAGAAGCCTTTCGCTAAGACAGTTCTTGTGGAATTGGAAAAGTGATATTTGGAAGCCCATAGAGGTCTATTTGAAAAAGGAAATATCCTCAGATGAAATCTGGAAAGAAGCTTTCTGAGAAACTGCTTAGTGTTCTGTGAATTCATCTCACAGAGTTACATGTGTATTTCGAGGATCTCATTGCTAGCCTTCTTTCTCTGGAATCTGAGAACAGTTATTTCGGTTCCCTTTGAAGACTATAGGGCTAAAGGAAATATCCTCCGATAACAAAGAGAAAGAAGCTTTCTGAGAAACTTCTTTGTGTTCTGTGAAATCATCTCACAGAGTTACAGCTTTCCCCTGAAGAAGCCTTTTGCTAAGACAGTTCTTGTGGAATTGGCAAAGTTATACTTGGAAGCCCAGAGAGGGCTCTGGTGAAAAAGGAACTATCCTCAGATGAAATCTGGAAAGAAGCTTTCTGAGAAACTGCTTAGTGTTCTGTTAATTCATGTCACAGATTTACATGTGTACTTCGAGGATCTCTTTGCTAGCCTTCTTTCTATGGAATCTGAGAACAGATATTTCGGATCCCGTTGAAGACTATAGGGCCAAAGGAAATGTCCTCCGATAACAAAGAGAAAGAAGCTTTCTGAGAAACTTCTTTGTGTTCTATTTAATCATCTCACAGAGTTACAGCTTCCCCTCAAGAAGCCTTTCGCTAAGACAGTTCTTGTGGAATTGGCAAAGTGATATTTGGAAGCCCATAGAGGGCTATGTTGAAAAAGGAAATATCCTCAGATGAAATCTGTAAAGAAGCTTTCTGAGAAACTGCTTAGTGTTCTGTTACTTCATCTCACAGAGTTACATGTGTATTTCAAGGATCTCTTTGCTAGCCTTCTTTCTCTGGAATCTGAGAACAGTTATTTCGATTCCCATTGAAGATTATAGGGCCAAAGGAAATATCCTCCGATAACAAAGAGAAAGAAGCTTTCTGAGAAACTTCTTTGTGTTCTGTGAAATCATCTCACAGAGTTACAGCTTTCCCGTCAAGAAGCCTTTCGCTAAGACAGTTCTTGTTGAATTTGCAAAGTGATATTTGGAAGCCCATAGAGGGCTATGATGAAAAAGGAAATATCCTCAGATAAAATCTGGAAAGAAGCTTTCTGAGAAACTGCTTAGTGTTCTGTGAATTTATCTCACAGAGTTACATGTGTATTTCGAGGATCTCTTTGCTAGCCATCTTTCTGTGGAATCTGAGAACAGATATTTCGGATCCCTTTGAAGACTATAGAGCCAAAGGAAATATCCTCCGATAACAAAGAGAAAGAAGCTTTCTGAGAAACTTCTTTGTGTTCTGTGAAATCATCTCACAGAGTTACAGCTTTCCCCTGAAGAAGCCTTTCGCTAAGACAGTTCTTGTGGAATTGGCAAAGTGATATTTGGAAGCCCATAGAGGGCTCTGGTGAAAAAGGAAATATCCTCAGATGAAATCTGGAAAGAAGCTTTCTGAGTTACTGCTTAGTGTTCTGTTAATTCATCTCACAGAGTTGCATGTGTATTTCGACGATCTCTTTGCTAGCCCTATTTCTGTGGAATCTGAGAACAGATATTTCGGATGCCTTTGAAGACTATAGGGCCAAAGGAAATATCCTCCGATAACAAAGAGAAAGAAGCTTTTTGAGAAGCTTCTTTGTGTTCTGTGAAGTCATCTCACAGAGTTACAGCTTTCCCCTGAAGAAGCCTTTCGCTAAGACAGTTCTTGTGGAATTGGCAAAGTGATATTTGGAAGCCCATAGAGGGCTATGGTGAAAAAGGAAATATCCTCAGATGAAATCTGGAAAGAAGCTTTCTGAGAAACTGCTTAGTGTTCTGTGAATTCATCTCACAGAGTTACATGTGTATTTCGAGGATATCTTTGCTAGCCTTCTTTCTGTGGAATCTGAGAACAGATATTTCCGATCCCGTTGAAGACTATAGGGCCAAAGGAAATATCCTCCGATAACAAAGAGAAATAAGCTTTCTGAGAAACTTCTTTGTGTTCTGTGAAATCATCTCACAGAGTTACAGCTTTCCCCTCAAGAAGCCTTTCGCTAAGACAGTTCTTGTGGAATTGGCAAAGTGATATTTGGAAACCCATAGAGAGCTATGGTGAAAAAGTAAATATCCTCAGATGAAATCTGGAAAGAAGCTTTGTGAGAAACTGCTTAGTGTTCTGTGAATTCATCTCACAGAGTTACATGTGTATTTCGAGGATCTCTTTGCTAGCCTTCTTTCTGTGGAATCTGAGAACAGATATTTCGGTTCCCTTTGAAGAGTATAGAGCCAAGGGAAATATCCTCCGATAACAAAGAGAAAGAAGCTTTCTGAGAAACTTCTTTGTGTTCTGTGAAATCATCTCACTGAGTTACAGCTTTCCCCTGAAGAAGCCTTTCGCTAAGACAGTTCTTGTGGAATTGGCAAAATGATATTTGGAAGCCCATAGAGGGCTATGGTGAAAAAGAAAATATTCTTAGATAAAATCTGGAATGAAGCTTTCTGAGAAACTGCTTAGTGTTCTGTGAATTCATCTCACAGAGTTACATGTGTATTTCGAGGATCTCTGTGCTAGCCTTCTTTCTGTGGAATCTGAGAACAGATATTTCGGATCCCGTTGAAGACTATAGGGCCAAAGGAAATATCCTCCGATAACAAAGAGAAAGAAGCTTTCTGAGAAACTTCTTTGTGTTCTGTGAAATCATCTCACAGAGTTACAGCTTTCCCCTCAAGAAGCCTTTCGCTAAGACAGTTCTTGTGGAATTGGAAAAGTGATATTTGGAAGCCCATAGAGGTCTATTTGAAAAAGGAAATATCCTCAGATGAAATCTGGAAAGAAGCTTTCTGAGAAACTGCTTAGTGTTCTGTTACTTCATCTCACAGAGTTACATGTGTATTTCGAGGATCTCATTGCTAGCCTTCTTTCTCTGGAATCTGAGAACAGTTATTTCGGTTCCCTTTGAAGACTATAGGGCTAAAGGAAATATCCTCCGATAACAAAGAGAAAGAAGCTTTCTGAGAAACTTCTTTGTGTTCTGTGAAATCATCTCACAGAGTTACAGCTTTCCCCTGAAGAAGCCTTTCGCTAAGACAGGTCTTGTGGAATTGGCAAAGTGATATTTGGAAGCCCATAGAGGGCTATGATGAAAAAGGAAATATACTCAGATGAAATCTGGCAAGAAGCTTTCTGAGAAACTGCTTAGTGTTCTGTGAATTCATCTCACAGAGTTACATGAGTATTTCGAGGATCTCTTTGCTAGCCTTCTTTCTGTGGAATCTGAGAACAGATATTTCGGATCCCTTTGAAGACTATAGGGCCAAAGGAAATATCCTCCGATAACAAAGAGAAAGAAGCTTTCTGAGAAACTTCTTTGTGTTCTGTGAAATCATCTCACAGAGTTACAGCTTTCCCCTGAAGAAGCCTTTCGCTAAGACAGTTCTTGTGGAATTGGCAAAGTGATATTTGAAAGCCCTTAGAGGGCTATGGTGAAAAAGGAAATATCCTCAGATGAAATCTGGAAAGAAGCTTTCTGAGAAACTGCTTAGTGTTCTGTTAATTCATCTCACAGAGTTACATGTGTATTTCGAGGATCTCTTTGCTAGCCTTCTTTCTGTGGAATCTGAGAACAGATATTTCGGATCCCTTTGAAGACTATAGGGCCAAAGGAAATATCCTCCGATAACAAAGAGAAGGAAGCTTTCTGAGAAACTTCTTTGTGTTCTGTGAAATCATCTCACAGAGTAACAGCTTTCCCCTCAAGAAGTCTTTCGCTAAGACAGTTCTTGTGGAATTGGGAAAGTGATATTTGGAAGCCCATAGAGGGCTATGGTGAAAAAGGAAATATCATCAGATGAAATCTGGAAAGAAGCTTTCTGCGAAACTGCTTAGTGTTCTGTTAATTCATCTCACAGAGTTACATGTGTATTTCCAGGATTTCTTTTCTAGCCCTATTTCTGTGGAATCTGAGAAAAGATATTTTGGATCCCTTTGAAGGCTATAGGGCCAAAGGAAATATCCTCCGATAACAAAGAGAAAGAAGCTTTCTGTGAAACTTCTTTGTGTTCTGTGAAATCATCTCACAGAGTTACAGCTTTCCCCTCAAGAAGCCTTTCGCTAAGACAGTTCTTGTGGTATTGGCAAAGTGATATTTTGAAGTCCATAGAGGGCTATGGTGAAAAAGGAAATATCCTCAGATGAAATCTGGAAAGAAGCTTTCTGAGAAACTGCTTAGTGTTCTGTGAATTCATCTCACAGAGTTACATGTGTATTTCGAGGATCTCTTTGCTAGCCTTCTTTCTGTGGAATCTGCGAACAGATATTTCGGATCCCTTTGAAGACTATAGGGCCAAAGGAAATATCCTCCGATAACAAAGAGAAAGAAGCTTTCTGAGAAGCTTCTTTGTGTTCTGTGAAGTCATCTCACAGAGTTACAGCTTTCCCCTGAAGAAGCCTTTCGCTAAGACAGTTCTTGTGGAATTGGCAATGTGATATTTGGAAGCCCATAGAGGGCTATGGTGAAAAAGGAAATATCCTCAGATGAAAACTGGAAAGAAGCTTTCTGAGAAACTGCTTAGTGTTCTGTGAATTCATCTCACAGAGTTACATGTGTATTTCGAGGATCTCTTTGCTAGCCTTCTTTCTGTGGAATCTGAGAACAGATATTTCCGATCCCGTTGAAGACTATAGGGCCAAAGGAAATATCCTCCGATAACAAAGAGAAATAAGCTTTCTGAGAAACTTCTTTGTGTTCTGTGAAATCATCTCACAGAGTTACAGCTTTCCCCTCAAGAAGCCTTTCGCTAAGACAGTTCTTGTGGAATTGGAAAAGTGATATTTGGAAGCCCATAGAGGTCTATTTGAAAAAGGAAATATCCTCAGATGAAATCTGGAAAGAAGCTTTCTGAGAAACTGCTTAGTGTTCTGTGAATTCATCTCACAGAGTTACATGTGTATTTCGAGGATCTCATTGCTAGCCTTCTTTCTCTGGAATCTGAGAACAGTTATTTCGGTTCCCTTTGAAGACTATAGGGCTAAAGGAAATATCCTCCGATAACAAAGAGAAAGAAGCTTTCTGAGAAACTTCTTTGTGTTCTGTGAAATCATCTCACAGAGTTACAGCTTTCCCCTGAAGAAGCCTTTTGCTAAGACAGTTCTTGTGGAATTGGCAAAGTTATACTTGGAAGCCCAGAGAGGGCTCTGGTGAAAAAGGAACTATCCTCAGATGAAATCTGGAAAGAAGCTTTCTGAGAAACTGCTTAGTGTTCTGTTAATTCATGTCACAGATTTACATGTGTACTTCGAGGATCTCTTTGCTAGCCTTCTTTCTATGGAATCTGAGAACAGATATTTCGGATCCCGTTGAAGACTATAGGGCCAAAGGAAATGTCCTCCGATAACAAAGAGAAAGAAGCTTTCTGAGAAACTTCTTTGTGTTCTATTTAATCATCTCACAGAGTTACAGCTTCCCCTCAAGAAGCCTTTCGCTAAGACAGTTCTTGTGGAATTGGCAAAGTGATATTTGGAAGCCCATAGAGGGCTATGTTGAAAAAGGAAATATCCTCAGATGAAATCTGTAAAGAAGCTTTCTGAGAAACTGCTTAGTGTTCTGTTACTTCATCTCACAGAGTTACATGTGTATTTCAAGGATCTCTTTGCTAGCCTTCTTTCTCTGGAATCTGAGAACAGTTATTTCGATTCCCATTGAAGATTATAGGGCCAAAGGAAATATCCTCCGATAACAAAGAGAAAGAAGCTTTCTGAGAAACTTCTTTGTGTTCTGTGAAATCATTTCACAGAGTTACAGCTTTCCCGTCAAGAAGCCTTTCGCTAAGACAGTTCTTGTTGAATTTGCAAAGTGATATTTGGAAGCCCATAGAGGGCTATGATGAAAAAGGAAATATCCTCAGATAAAATCTGGAAAGAAGCTTTCTGAGAAACTGCTTAGTGTTCTGTGAATTTATCTCACAGAGTTACATGTGTATTTCGAGGATCTCTTTGCTAGCCATCTTTCTGTGGAATCTGAGAACAGATATTTCGGATCCCTTTGAAGACTATAGAGCCAAAGGAAATATCCTCCGATAACAAAGAGAAAGAAGCTTTCTGAGAAACTTCTTTGTGTTCTGTGAAATCATCTCACAGAGTTACAGCTTTCCCCTGAAGAAGCCTTTCGCTAAGACAGTTCTTGTGGAATTGGCAAAGTGATATTTGGAAGCCCATAGAGGGCTCTGGTGAAAAAGGAAATATCCTCAGATGAAATCTGGAAAGAAGCTTTCTGAGTTACTGCTTAGTGTTCTGTTAATTCATCTCACAGAGTTGCATGTGTTTTTCGACGATCTCTTTGCTAGCCCTATTTCTGTGGAATCTGAGAACAGATATTTCGGATGCCTTTGAAGACTATAGGGCCAAAGGAAATATCCTCCGATAACAAAGAGAAAGAAGCTTTTTGAGAAGCTTCTTTGTGTTCTGTGAAGTCATCTCACAGAGTTACAGCTTTCCCCTGAAGAAGCCTTTCGCTAAGACAGTTCTTGTGGAATTGGCAAAGTGATATTTGGAAGCCCATAGAGGGCTATGGTGAAAAAGGAAATATCCTCAGATGAAATCTGGAAAGAAGCTTTCTGAGAAACTGCTTAGTGTTCTGTGAATTCGTCTCACAGAGTTACATGTGTATTTCGAGGATATCTTTGCTAGCCTTCTTTCTGTGGAATCTGAGAACAGATATTTCCGATCCCGTTGAAGACTATAGGGCCAAAGGAAATATCCTCCGATAACAAAGAGAAATAAGCTTTCTGAGAAACTTCTTTGTGTTCTGTGAAATCATCTCACAGAGTTACAGCTTTCCCCTCAAGAAGCCTTTCGCTAAGACAGTTCTTGTGGAATTGGCAAAGTGATATTTGGAAACCCATAGAGAGCTATGGTGAAAAAGTAAATATCCTCAGATGAAATCTGGAAAGAAGCTTTGTGAGAAACTGCTTAGTGTTCTGTGAATTCATCTCACAGAGTTACATGTGTATTTCGAGGATCTCTTTGCTAGCCTTCTTTCTGTGGAATCTGAGAACAGATATTTCGGTTCCCTTTGAAGAGTATAGAGCCAAGGGAAATATCCTCCGATAACAAAGAGAAAGAAGCTTTCTGAGAAACTTCTTTGTGTTCTGTGAAATCATCTCACTGAGTTACAGCTTTCCCCTGAAGAAGCCTTTCGCTAAGACAGTTCTTGTGGAATTGGCAAAATGATATTTGGAAGCCCATAGAGGGCTATGGTGAAAAAGAAAATATTCTTAGATAAAATCTGGAATGAAGCTTTCTGAGAAACTGCTTAGTGTTCTGTGAATTCATCTCACAGAGTTACATGTGTATTTCGAGGATCTCTGTGCTAGCCTTCTTTCTGTGGAATCTGAGAACAGATATTTCGGATCCCGTTGAAGACTATAGGGCCAAAGGAAATATCCTCCGATAACAAAGAGAAAGAAGCTTTCTGAGAAACTTCTTTGTGTTCTGTGAAATCATCTCACAGAGTTACAGCTTTCCCCTCAAGAAGCCTTTCGCTAAGACAGTTCTTGTGGAATTGGAAAAGTGATATTTGGAAGCCCATAGAGGTCTATTTGAAAAAGGAAATATCCTCAGATGAAATCTGGAAAGAAACTTTCTGAGAAACTGCTTAGTGTTCTGTGAATTCATCTCACAGAGTTACATGTGTATTTCGAGGATCTCATTGCTAGCCTTCTTTCTCTGGAATCTGAGAACAGTTATTTCGGTTCCCTTTGAAGACTATAGGGCTAAAGGAAATATCCTCCGATAACAAAGAGAAAGAAGCTTTCTGAGAAACTTCTTTGTGTTCTGTGAAATCATCTCACAGAGTTACATCTTTCCCCTGAAGAAGCCTTTTGCTAAGACAGTTCTTGTGGAATTGGCAAAGTTATATTTGGAAGCCCAGAGAGGGCTCTGGTGAAAAAGGAAATATCCTCAGATGAAATCTGAAAGAAGCTTTCTGAGAAACTTCTTAGTGTTCTGTTATTTCATCTCACAGAGTTACATGTGTATTTCGAGGATCTCTTTGCTAGCCCTATTTCTGTGAAATCTGAGAACAGATATTTCGGATCCCTTTGAAGACTATAGGGCCAAAGTAAATATCCTCCGATAACAAAGAGAAAGAAGCTTTCTGAGAAACTTCTTTGTGTTCTGTGAAATCATCTCACAGAGTTACAGCTTTCCCGTCAAGAAGCCTTTCGCTAAGACAGTTCTTGTGGAATTGGCAAAGTGATATTTGGAAGCCCATAGAGGGCTATGATGAAAAAGGAAATATCCTCAGATAAAATCTGTAAAGAAGCTTTCTGAGAAACTGCTTAGCGTTCTGTGAATTTATCTCACAGAGTTACATGTGTATTTCGAGGATCTCTTTGCTAGCCTTCTTTCTGTGGAATCTGAGAACAGATATTTCGGATCCCTTTGAAGACTATAGGGCCAAAGGAAATATCCTCCGATAAGAAAGAGAAAGAATCTTTCTGAGAAACTTCTTTGTGTTCTGTGAAATCATCTCACAGAGTTATAGCTTTCCCCTGAAGAAGCCTTTCGCTCAGACAGTTCTTGTGGAATTGGCAAAGTGATATTTGGAAGCCCATAGAGGGCTCTGGTGAAAAAGGAAATATCCTCAGATGAAATCTGGAAAGAAGCTTTCTGAGAAACTGCTTAGTGTTGTGTTAATTCATGTCACAGATTTACATGTGTACTTCGAGGATCTCTTTGCTAGCCTTCTTTCTATGGAATCTGAGAACAGATATTTCGGATCCCGTTGAAGACTATAGGGCCAAAGGAAATATCCTCCGATAACAAAGAGAAAGAAGCTTTCTGAGAAACTTCTTTGTGTTCTATTTAATCATCTCACAGAGTTACAGCTTCCCCTCAAGAAGCCTTTCGCTAAGACAGTTCTTGTGGAATTGGCAAAGTGATATTTGGAAGCCCATAGAGGGCTATGTTGAAAAAGGAAATATCCTCAGATGAAATCTGTAAAGAAGCTTTCTGAGAAACTGCTTAGTGTTCTGTTACTTCATCTCACAGAGTTACATGTGTATTTCAAGGATCTCTTTGCAAGCCTTCTTTCTCTGGAATCTGAGAACAGTTATTTCGATTCCCATTGAAGATTATAGGGCAAAAGGAAATATCCTCCGATAACAAAGAGAAAGAAGCTTTCTGAGAAACTTCTTTGTGTTCTGTGAAATCATCTCACAGAATTACAGCTTTCCCGTCAAGAAGCCTTTCGCTAAGACAGTTCTTGTTGAATTTGCAAAGTGATATTTGGAAGCCCATAGAGGGCGATGATGAAAAAGGAAATATCCTCAGATAAAATCTGGAAAGAAGCTTTCTGAGAAACTGCTTAGTGTTCTGTGAATTTATCTCACAGAGTTACATGTGTATTTCGAGGATCTCTTTGCTAGCCATCTTTCTGTGGAATCTGAGAACAGATATTTCGGATCCCTTTGAAGACTATAGAGCCAAAGGAAATATCCTCCGATAACAAAGAGAAAGAAGCTTTCTGAGAAACTTCTTTGTGTTCTGTGAAATCATCTCACAGAGTTACAGCTTTCCCCTGAAGAAGCCTTTCGCTAAGACAGTTCTTGTGGAATTGGCAAAGTGATATTTGGAAGCCCATAGAGGGCTCTGGTGAAAAAGGAAATATCCTCAGATGAAATCTGGAAAGAAGCTTTCTGAGATACTGCTTAGTGTTCTGTTAATTCATCTCACAGAGTTGCATGTGTATTTCGACGATCTCTTTGCTAGCCCTATTTCTGTGGAATCTGAGAACAGATATTTCGGATGCCTTTGAAGACTATAGGGCCAAAGGAAATATCCTCCGATAACAAAGAGAAAGAAGCTTTCTGAGAAACTTCTTTGTGTTCTGTGAAATCATCTCACAGAGTTATAGCTTTCCCTTCAAGAAGCCTTTCGCTAAGACAGTTCTTGTGGAATTGGCAAAGTGATATTTGGAAACCCATAGAGAGCTATGGTGAAAAAGTAAATATCCTCAGATGAAATCTGGAAAGAAGCTTTGTGAGAAACTGCTTAGTGTTCTGTGAATTCATCTCAGAGAGTTACATGTGTATTTCGAGGATCTCTTTGCTAGCCTTCTTTCTGTGGAATCTGAGAACAGATATTTCGGTTCCCTTTGAAGAGTATAGAGCCAAGGGAAATATCCTCCGATAACAAAGAGAAAGAAGCTTTCTGAGAAACTTCTTTGTGTTCTGTGAAATCATCTCACAGAGTTACAGCTTTCCCCTGAAGAAGCCTTTCGCTAAGACAGTTCTTGTGGAATTGGCAAAATGATATTTGGAAGCCCATAGAGGGCTACGGTTAAAAAGAAAATATCCTTAGATAAAATCTGGAAAGAAGCTTTCTGAGAAACTGCTTAGTGTTCTGGGAATTCATCTCACAGAGTTACATGTGTATTTCGAGGATCTCTTTGCTAGCCTTCTTTCTGTGGAATCTGAGTACAGATATTTCGGATCCTTTGAAGACTATAGGGCCAAAGGAAATATCCTCCGATAACAAAGAGAAAGAAGCTTTCTGAGAAACTTCTTTGTGTTCTGTGAAATCATCTCACAGAGTAACAGCTTTCCCCTGAAGAAGCCTTTTGCTAAGACAGTTCTTGGGGAATTGAAAAAGTGGTATTTTGAAGCCCATAGAGGGCTCTGGTGAAAAAGGAAATATCCTCAGATGAAATCTGGAAAGAAGCTTTCTGAAAAAGTGCTTAGTGTTCTGTTAATTCATCTCAAATTGTTACATGTGTACTTCGAGGATCTCTTTGCTAGCCCTATTTCTGTGGAATCTGAGAACAGATATTTCGGATCCCTTTGAAGACTATAGGGCCAAAGGAAATATCCCCAGATAACAAAGAGAAAGAAGCTTTCTGAGAAACTTCTTTGTGTTCTGTGAAATCATCTCACAGAGTTACAGTTTCCCCTGAAGAAGCCTTTCGCTAAGACAGTTCTTGTGGAATTGGCAAAGTGATATTTGGAAGCCCATAGAGGGCTATGGTGAAAAAGTAAATATCATCTGATGAAATCTGGAAAGAAGCTTTCTGAGAAACTGTTTAGTGTTCTGTGAATTCATCTGACAGCCTTACATGTGTTTTTCGAGGATCTCTTTGCTAGCCTTCTTTCTGTGGAATCTGAGAACAGATATTTCGGATCCCTTTGAAGACTATAGGGCCAAAGGAAATATCCTCCGATAACAAAGAGAAAGAAGCTTTCTGAGAAACTTCTTTGTGTTCTGTGAAATCATCTCACAGAGTTACAGCTTTCCCCTGAAGAAGCCTTTCGCTAAGACAGTTCTTGTGGAATTGGCAAAGTGATATTTGAAAGCCCTTAGAGGGCTATGGTGAAAAAGGAAATATCCTCAGATGAAATCTGGAAAGAAGCTTTCTGAGAAACTGCTTAGTGTTCTGTTAATTCATCTCACAGAGTTACATGTGTATTTCGAGGATCTCTTTGCTAGCCTTCTTTCTGTGGAATCTGAGAACAGATATTTCGGATCCCTTTGAAGACTATAGGGCCAAAGGAAAAATCCTCCGATAACAAAGAGAAGGAAGCTTTCTGAGAAACTTCTTTGTGTTCTGTGAAATCATCTCACAGAGTAACAGCTTTCCCCTCAAGAAGTCTTTCGCTAAGACAGTTCTTGTGGAATTGGGAAAGTGATATTTGGAAGCCCATAGAGGGCTATGGTGAAAAAGGAAATATCATCAGATGAAATCTGGAAAGAAGCTTTCTGCGAAACTGCTTAGTGTTCTGTTAATTCATCTCACAGAGTTACATGTGTATTTCCAGGATTTCTTTTCTAGCCCTATTTCTGTGGAATCTGAGAAAAGATATTTTGGATCCCTTTGAAGGCTATAGGGCCAAAGGAAATATCCTCCGATAACAAAGAGAAAGAAGCTTTCTGAGAAACTTCTTTGTGTTCTGTGAAATCATCTCACAGAGTTACAGCTTTCCCCTCAAGAAGCCTTTCGCTAAGACAGTTCTTGTGGTATTGGCAAAGTGATATTTTGAAGTCCATAGAGGGCTATGGTGAAAAAGGAAATATCCTCAGATGAAATCTGGAAAGAAGCTTTCTGAGAAACTGCTTAGTGTTCTGTGAATTCATCTCACAGAGTTACATGTGTATTTCGAGGATCTCTTTGCTAGCCTTCTTTCTGTGGAATCTGCGAACAGATATTTCGGATCCCTTTGAAGACTATAGGGCCAAAGGAAATATCCTCCGATAACAAAGAGAAAGAAGCTTTCTGAGAAGCTTCTTTGTGTTCTGTGAAGTCATCTCACAGAGTTACAGCTTTCCCCTGAAGAAGCCTTTCGCTAAGACAGTTCTTGTGGAATTGGCAATGTGATATTTGGAAGCCCATAGAGGGCTATGGTGAAAAAGGAAATATCCTCAGATGAAATCTGGAAAGAAGCTTTCTGAGAAACTGCTTAGTGTTCTGTGAATTCATCTCACAGAGTTACATGTGTATTTCGAGGATCTCTTTGCTAGCCTTCTTTCTGTGGAATCTGAGAACAGATATTTCCGATCCCGTTGAAGACTATAGGGCCAAAGGAAATATCCTCCGATAACAAAGAGAAATAAGCTTTCTGAGAAACTTCTTTGTGTTCTGTGAAATCATCTCACAGAGTTACAGCTTTCCCCTCAAGAAGCCTTTCGCTAAGACAGTTCTTGTGGAATTGGAAAAGTGATATTTGGAAGCCCATAGAGGTCTATTTGAAAAAGGAAATATCCTCAGATGAAATCTGGAAAGAAGCTTTCTGAGAAACTGCTTAGTGTTCTGTGAATTCATCTCACAGAGTTACATGTGTATTTCGAGGATCTCATTGCTAGCCTTCTTTCTCTGGAATCTGAGAACAGTTATTTCGGTTCCCTTTGAAGACTATAGGGCTAAAGGAAATATCCTCCGATAACAAAGAGAAAGAAGCTTTCTGAGAAACTTCTTTGTGTTCTGTGAAATCATCTCACAGAGTTACAGCTTTCCCCTGAAGAAGCCTTTTGCTAAGACAGTTCTTGTGGAATTGGCAAAGTTATACTTGGAAGCCCAGAGAGGGCTCTGGTGAAAAAGGAACTATCCTCAGATGAAATCTGGAAAGAAGCTTTCTGAGAAACTGCTTAGTGTTCTGTTAATTCATGTCACAGATTTACATGTGTACTTCGAGGATCTCTTTGCTAGCCTTCTTTCTATGGAATCTGAGAACAGATATTTCGGATCCCGTTGAAGACTATAGGGCCAAAGGAAATGTCCTCCGATAACAAAGAGAAAGAAGCTTTCTGAGAAACTTCTTTGTGTTCTATTTAATCATCTCACAGAGTTACAGCTTCCCCTCAAGAAGCCTTTCGCTAAGACAGTTCTTGTGGAATTGGCAAAGTGATATTTGGAAGCCCATAGAGGGCTATGTTGAAAAAGGAAATATCCTCAGATGAAATCTGTAAAGAAGCTTTCTGAGAAACTGCTTAGTGTTCTGTTACTTCATCTCACAGAGTTACATGTGTATTTCAAGGATCTCTTTGCTAGCCTTCTTTCTCTGGAATCTGAGAACAGTTATTTCGATTCCCAGTGAAGATTATAGGGCCAAAGGAAATATCCTCCGATAACAAAGAGAAAGAAGCTTTCTGAGAAACTTCTTTGTGTTCTGTGAAATCATCTCACAGAGTTACAGCTTTCCCGTCAAGAAGCCTTTCGCTAAGACAGTTCTTGTTGAATTTGCAAAGTGATATTTGGAAGCCCATAGAGGGCTGTGATGAAAAAGGAAATATCCTCAGATAAAATCTGGAAAGAAGCTTTCTGAGAAACTGCTTAGTGTTCTGTGAATTTATCTCACAGAGTTACATGTGTATTTCGAGGATCTCTTTGCTAGCCATCTTTCTGTGGAATCTGAGAACAGATATTTCGGATCCCTTTGAAGACTATAGAGCCAAAGGAAATATCCTCCGATAACAAAGAGAAAGAAGCTTTCTGAGAAACTTCTTTGTGTTCTGTGAAATCATCTCACAGAGTTACAGCTTTCCCCTGAAGAAGCCTTTCGCTAAGACAGTTCTTGTGGAATTGGCAAAGTGATATTTGGAAGCCCATAGAGGGCTCTGGTGAAAAAGGAAATATCCTCAGATGAAATCTGGAAAGAAGCTTTCTGAGTTACTGCTTAGTGTTCTGCTAATTCATCTCACAGAGTTGCATGTGTATTTCGACGATCTCTTTGCTAGCCCTATTTCTGTGGAATCTGAGAACAGATATTTCGGATGCCTTTGAAGACTATAGGGCCAAAGGAAATATCCTCCGATAACAAAGAGAAAGAAGCTTTTTGAGAAGCTTCTTTGTGTTCTGTGAAGTCATCTCACAGAGTTACAGCTTTCCCCTCAAGAAGCCTTTCGCTAAGACAGTTCTTGTGGAATTGGCAAAGTGATATTTGGAAGCCCATAGAGGGCTATGGTGAAAAAGGAAATATCCTCAGATGAAATCTGGAAAGAAGCTTTCTGAGAAACTGCTTAGTGTTCTGTGAATTCATCTCACAGAGTTACATGTGTATTTCGAGGATATCTTTGCTAGCCTTCTTTCTGTGGAATCTGAGAACAGATATTTCCGATCCCGTTGAAGACTATAGGGCCAAAGGAAATATCCTCCGATAACAAAGAGAAATAAGCTTTCTGAGAAACTTCTTTGTGTTCTGTGAAATCATCTCACAGAGTTACAGCTTTCCCCTCAAGAAGCCTTTCGCTAAGACAGTTCTTGTGGAATTGGCAAAGTGATATTTGGAAACCCATAGAGAGCTATGGTGAAAAAGTAAATATCCTCAGATGAAATCTGGAAAGAAGCTTTGTGAGAAACTGCTTAGTGTTCTGTGAATTCATCTCACAGAGTTACATGTGTATTTCGAGGATCTCTTTGCTAGCCTTCTTTCTGTGGAATCTGAGAACAGATATTTCGGTTCCCTTTGAAGAGTATAGAGCCAAGGGAAATATCCTCCGATAACAAAGAGAAAGAAGCTTTCTGAGAAACTTCTTTGTGTTCTGTGAAATCATCTCACTGAGTTACAGCTTTCCCCTGAAGAAGCCTTTCGCTAAGACAGTTCTTGTGGAATTGGCAAAATGATATTTGGAAGCCCATAGAGGGCTATGGTGAAAAAGAAAATATTCTTAGATAAAATCTGGAATGAAGCTTTCTGAGAAACTGCTTAGTGTTCTGTGAATTCATCTCACAGAGTTACATGTGTATTTCGAGGATCTCTGTGCTAGCCTTCTTTCTGTGGAATCTGAGAACAGATATTTCGGATCCCGTTGAAGACTATAGGGCCAAAGGAAATATCCTCCGATAACAAAGAGAAAGAAGCTTTCTGAGAAACTTCTTTGTGTTCTGTGAAATCATCTCACAGAGTTACAGCTTTCCCCTCAAGAAGCCTTTCGCTAAGACAGTTCTTGTGGAATTGGAAAAGTGATATTTGGAAGCCCATAGAGGTCTATTTGAAAAAGGAAATATCCTCAGATGAAATCTGGAAAGAAACTTTCTGAGAAACTGCTTAGTGTTCTGTGAATTCATCTCACAGAGTTACATGTGTATTTCGAGGATCTCATTGCTAGCCTTCTTTCTCTGGAATCTGAGAACAGTTATTTCGGTTCCCTTTGAAGACTATAGGGCTAAAGGAAATATCCTCCGATAACAAAGAGAAAGAAGCTTTCTGAGAAACTTCTTTGTGTTCTGTGAAATCATCTCACAGAGTTACATCTTTCCCCTGAAGAAGCCTTTTGCTAAGACAGTTCTTGTGGAATTGGCAAAGTTATATTTGGAAGCCCAGAGAGGGCTCTGGTGAAAAAGGAAATATCCTCAGATGAAATCTGAAAGAAGCTTTCTGAGAAACTTCTTAGTGTTCTGTTATTTCATCTCACAGAGTTACATGTGTATTTCGAGGATCTCTTTGCTAGCCCTATTTCTGTGAAATCTGAGAACAGATATTTCGGATCCCTTTGAAGACTATAGGGCCAAAGTAAATATCCTCCGATAACAAAGAGAAAGAAGCTTTCTGAGAAACTTCTTTGTGTTCTGTGAAATCATCTCACAGAGTTACAGCTTTCCCGTCAAGAAGCCTTTCGCTAAGACAGTTCTTGTGGAATTGGCAAAGTGATATTTGGAAGCCCATAGAGGGCTATGATGAAAAAGGAAATATCCTCAGATAAAATCTGTAAAGAAGCTTTCTGAGAAACTGCTTAGTGTTCTGTGAATTTATCTCACACAGTTACATGTGTATTTCCAGGATCTCTTTGCTAGCCTTCTTTCTGTGGAATCTGAGAACAGATATTTCGGATCCCTTTGAAGACTATAGGGCCAAAGGAAATATCCTCCGATAAGAAAGAGAAAGAATCTTTCTGAGAAACTTCTTTGTGTTCTGTGAAATCATCTCACAGAGTTATAGCTTTCCCCTGAAGAAGCCTTTCGCTCAGACAGTTCTTGTGGAATTGGCAAAGTGATATTTGGAAGCCCATAGAGGGCTCTGGTGAAAAAGGAAATATCCTCAGATGAAATCTGGAAAGAAGCTTTCTGAGAAACTGCTTAGTGTTCTGTTAATTCATGTCACAGATTTACATGTGTACTTCGAGGATCTCTTTGCTAGCCTTCTTTCTATGGAATCTGAGAACAGATATTTCGGATCCCGTTGAAGACTATAGGGCCAAAGGAAATATCCTCCGATAACAAAGAGAAAGAAGCTTTCTGAGAAACTTCTTTGTGTTCTATTTAATCATCTCACAGAGTTACAGCTTTCCCCTCAAGAAGCCTTTCGCTAAGACAGTTCTTGTGGAATTGGCAAAGTGATATTTGGAAGCCCATAGAGGGCTATGTTGAAAAAGGAAATATCCTCAGATGAAATCTGTAAAGAAGCTTTCTGAGAAACTGCTTAGTGTTCTGTTACTTCATCTCACAGAGTTACATGTGTATTTCAAGGATCTCTTTGCTAGCCTTCTTTCTCTGGAATCTGAGAACAGTTATTTCGATTCCCATTGAAGATTATAGGGCAAAAGGAAATATCCTCCGATAACAAAGAGAAAGAAGCTTTCTGAGAAACTTCTTTGTGTTCTGTGAAATCATCTCACAGAATTACAGCTTTCCCGTCAAGAAGCCTTTCGCTAAGACAGTTCTTGTTGAATTTGCAAAGTGATATTTGGAAGCCCATAGAGGGCGATGATGAAAAAGGAAATATCCTCAGATAAAATCTGGAAAGAAGCTTTCTGAGAAACTGCTTAGTGTTCTGTGAATTTATCTCACAGAGTTACATGTGTATTTCGAGGATCTCTTTGCTAGCCATCTTTCTGTGGAATCTGAGAACAGATATTTCGGATCCCTTTGAAGACTATAGAGCCAAAGGAAATATCCTCCGATAACAAAGAGAAAGAAGCTTTCTGAGAAACTTCTTTGTGTTCTGTGAAATCATCTCACAGAGTTACAGCTTTCCCCTGAAGAAGCCTTTCGCTAAGACAGTTCTTGTGGAATTGGCAAAGTGATATTTGGAAGCCCATAGAGGGCTCTGGTGAAAAAGGAAATATCCTCAGATGAAATCTGGAAAGAAGCTTTCTGAGATACTGCTTAGTGTTCTGTTAATTCATCTCACAGAGTTGCATGTGTATTTCGACGATCTCTTTGCTAGCCCTATTTCTGTGGAATCTGAGAACAGATATTTCGGATGCCTTTGAAGACTATAGGGCCAAAGGAAATATCCTCCGATAACAAAGAGAAAGAAGCTTTCTGAGAAACTTCTTTGTGTTCTGTGAAATCATCTCACAGAGTTATAGCTTTCCCTTCAAGAAGCCTTTCGCTAAGACAGTTCTTGTGGAATTGGCAAAGTGATATTTGGAAACCCATAGAGAGCTATGGTGAAAAAGTAAATATCCTCAGATGAAATCTGGAAAGAAGCTTTGTGAGAAACTGCTTAGTGTTCTGTGAATTCATCTCAGAGAGTTACATGTGTATTTCGAGGATCTCTTTGCTAGCCTTCTTTCTGTGGAATCTGAGAACAGATATTTCGGTTCCCTTTGAAGAGTATAGAGCCAAGGGAAATATCCTCCGATAACAAAGAGAAAGAAGCTTTCTGAGAAACTTCTTTGTGTTCTGTGAAATCATCTCACAGAGTTACAGCTTTCCCCTGAAGAAGCCTTTCGCTAAGACAGTTCTTGTGGAATTGGCAAAATGATATTTGGAAGCCCATAGAGGGCTACGGTGAAAAAGAAAATATCCTTAGATAAAATCTGGAAAGAAGCTTTCTGAGAAACTGCTTAGTGTTCCGGGAATTCATCTCACAGAGTTACATGTGTATTTCGAGGATCTCTTTGCTAGCCTTCTTTCTGTGGAATCTGAGTACAGATATTTCGGATCCCTTTGAAGACTATAGGGCCAAAGGAAATATCCTCCGATAACAAAGAGAAAGAAGCTTTCTGAGAAACTTCTTTGTGTTCTGTGAAATCATCTCACAGAGTAACAGCTTTCCCCTGAAGAAGCCTTTTGCTAAGACAGTTCTTGGGGAATTGAAAAAGTGGTATTTTGAAGCCCATAGAGGGCTCTGGTGAAAAAGGAAATATCCTCAGATGAAATCTGGAAAGAAGCTTTCTGAAAAAGTGCTTAGTGTTCTGTTAATTCATCTCTAATTGTTACATGTGTATTTCGAGGATCTCTTTGCTAGCCCTATTTCTGTGGAATCTGAGAACAGATATTTCGGATCCCTTTGAAGACTATAGGGCCAAAGGAAATATCCCCAGATAACAAAGAGAAAGAAGCTTTCTGAGAAACTTCTTTGTGTTCTGTGAAATCATCTCACAGAGTTACAGCTTCCCCTGAAGAAGCCTTTCGCTAAGACAGTTCTTGTGGAATTGGCAAAGTGATATTTGGAAGCCCATAGAGGGCTATGGTGAAAAAGTAAATATCATCTGATGAAATCTGGAAAGAAGCTTTCTGAGAAACTGTTTAGTGTTCTGTGAATTCATCTGACAGCCTTACATGTGTTTTTCGAGGATCTCTTTGCTAGCCTTCTTTCTGTGGAATCTGAGAACAGATATTTCGGTTCCCTATGAAGACTATAGGGCCAAAGGAAATATCCTCCCATAACAAAGAGAAAGAAGCTTTCTGAGAAACTTCTTTGTGTTCTGTGAAATCATCTCCCAGAGGTACAGCTTACCCCTCAAGAAGCCTTTCGCTAAGACAGTTCTTGTGGAATTGGAAAAGTGATATTTGGAATCCCATAGAGGGGTCTGGTGAAAAAGGAAATATTCTCAGATGAAATCTGGAAAGAAGCTTTCTGAGATACTGCTTAGTGTTCTGTTAATTCATCTCACAGAGTTGCATGTGTATTTCGAGGATCTCTTTGCTAGCCCTATTTCTGTGGAATCTGAGAACAGATATTTCGGATCCCTTTGAAGACTATAGGGCCAAAGGAAATATCCTCAGATAACAAAGAGAAGGAAGCTTTCTGAGAAACTTCTTTGTGTTCTGTGAAATCATCTCAAAGAGTTACAGCTTTCCCCTCCAGAAGCCTTTCGCTAAGACATTTCTGTGGAATTGGCAAAGTGATATTTGGAAACCCATAGAGGGCTATGGTGAAAAAGTAAATATCCTCAGATGAAATCTGGAAAGAAGCTTTCTGAGAAACTGCTTAGTGTTCTGTGAATTCCTCTCACAGAGTTACACGTGTATTTCGATGATCTCTTTGCTAGCGTTCTTTCTGTGGAATCTGAGAACAGATATTTCGGTTCCCTTTGAAGAGTATAGGGCCAAAGGAAATATCCTCCATTAACCAAGAGAAAGAAGCTTTCTGAGAAACTTCTTTGTGTTCTGTGAAATCATCTCACAGAGTTACAGCTTTCGCCTGAAGAAGCCTTTCGCTAAGACAGTTCTTGTGGAATTGGCAAAATGATATTTGGAAGCCCATAGAGGGCTATGGTGAAAAAGGAAATATCCTTAGATAAAATCTGGAAAGAAGCTTTCTGAGAAACTGCTTAGTGTTCTGTTAATTCATCTCACAGAGTTACATGTGTATTTCGAGGATCTCTTTGCTAGCCTTCTTTCTGTGGAATCTGAGAACAGATATTTCGGATCCTTTTGAGGACTATAGGGCCAAAGGAAATATCCTCCGATAACAAAGAGAAAGAAGCTTTCTGAGAAACTTCTTTGTGTTCTGTGAAATCATCTCACAGAGTTACAGCTTTCCCCTCAAGAAGCCTTTCGCTAAGACAGTTCTTGTGGAATTGGCAAAGTGATATTTGGAAGCCCTTAGAGGGCAATGGTGAAAAAGGAAATATCGTCAGATGAAATCTGGAAAGAAGCTTTCTGCGAAACTGCTTAGTGTTCTGTTAATTCATCTCACAGAGTTACATGTGTATTTCGAGGATCTCTTTGCTATCCTTATTTCTGTGGAATCTGAGAACAGATATTTCGGATCCCTTTGAAGACTATAGGGCCAAAGGAAATATCCTCCGATAACAAAGAGAGAAGCCTTCTGAGAAACTTCTTTGTGTTCTATTTAATCATCTCACAGAGTTACAGCTTTCCGCTGAAGAAGCCTTTCTCTGAGACAGGTCTTGTGGAATGGGCAAAGTGATATTTGGAAGCCCATAGAGGGCTATGGTGAAAAAGGAAATATCCTCAGATGAAATCTGGAAAGAAGCTTTCTGAGAAACTGCTGAGTGTTCTGTGAATTCATCTCACAGAGTTACATGTGTATTTCGAGGATCTCTTTGCTAGCCTTCTTCCTGTGGAATCTGAGAACAGATATTTCGTATCCCTTTGAAGACTATAGGGCCAAAGGAAATATCCTCCGATAACAAAGAGAAAGAAGCTTTCTGAGAAACTTCTTTGTGTTCTGTGAAATCATCTCACAGAGTTACAGCTTTCCCCTGAAGAAGCCTTTCGCTAAGACAGTTCATGTGGAATTGGCAATGTGATATTTGGAAGCCCATAGAGGGCTCTGGTGAAAAAGGAAATATCCTCAGATGAAATCTGGAAAGAAGCTTTCTGAGAAACTGCTTAGTGTTCTGTGAATTCATGTCACAGAGTTACATGTGTATTTCGAGGATCTCTTTGCTACCCTTCTTTCTGTGGAATCTGAGAACAGATATTTCGGATCCCGTTGAAGACTATAGGGCGAAAGGAAATATCCTTCGATAACAAAGAGAAAGAAGCTTTCTGAAAAACTTCTTTGTGTTCTGTGAAATCATCTCACAGAGTTACATCTTTCCCCTCAAGAAGCCTTTCTCTGTAACAGGTCTTGTGGAATTGGAAAAGTGATATTTGGAAGCCCGTAGAGGGCTATGGTGAAAAAGGAAATATCCTCAGATGAAATCTGGAAAGTAGCTTTCTGAGAAACTGCTTAGTGTTCTGTTAATTCATCTCACAGAGTTACATGTGTATTTCGAGGATCTCTTTGCTAGCCCTATTTCTGTGGAATCTGAGAACAGATATTTCGGATCCTTTTGAGGACTATAGGGCCAAAGGGAATATCCTCCGATAACAAAGAGAAAGAAGCTTTCTGAGAAACTTCTTTGTGTTCTGTGAAATCATCTCACAGAGTTACAGCTTTCCCCTCAAGAAGCCTTTCGCTAAGACAGTTCTTGTGGAATTGGCAAAGTGATATTTGGAAGCCCTTAGAGGGCTATGGTGAAAAAGGAAATATCGTCAGATGAAATCTGGAAAGAAGCTTTCTGAGAAACTGCTGAGTGTTCTGTTAATTCATCTCACAGAGTTACATGTGTATTTCGAGGATCTCTTTGCTAGCCTTCTTCCTGTGGAATCTGAGAACAGATATTTCGGATCCCTTTGAAGACTATAGGGCCAAAGGAAATATCCTCCGATAACAAAGAGAAAGAAGCTTTCTGAGAAACTTCTTTGTGTTCTGTGAAATCATGTCACAGAGTTACAGCTTTCCCCTCAAGAAGCCTTTCGCTAAGACAGTTCTTGTGGAATTGGCAAAGTGATATTTGGAAGCCCATAGAGGGCTCTGGTGAAAAAGGAAATATCCTCAGATAAAATCTGGAAAGAAGCTTTCTGAGAAACTGCTTAGTGTTCTTTGAATTTATCTCACAGAGTTACATGTGTATTTCGAGGATCTCTTTGCTAGCCCTATTTCTGTTTAATCTGAAACCAGATATTTTGGATCCCTTTGAAGGCTATAGGGCCAAAGGAAATATCCTCGGATAACAAAGAAAAAGAAGCTTTCTGAGAAACTTCTTTGTTTTCTCTGAAATCATCTCACAGAGTTACAGCTTTCCCTTCAAGAAGCCTTTCGCTAAGACAGTTCTTGTGGAATTGGCAAAGAGATATTTGGAAGCCCATAGAGGGCTATGGTGAAAAAGGAAATATCGTCAGATGAAATCTGGAAAGAAGCTTTCTGCGAAACTGCTTAGTGTTCTGTGAATTCATCTCACAGAATTACATGTGTATTTCGAGGATCTCTTTGCTAGCCTTCTTTCTGTGGAATCTGAGAACAGATATTTCGGTTCCCTTTGAAGACTATAGGGCCAAAGGAAATATCCTCCGATAACAAAGAGAAAGAATCTCTCTCAGAAACTTCTTTGTGTTCTGTGAAATCATCTCACAGAGTTACACCTTTCCCCTGAAGAAGTCTTTCGCTAAGACAGTTCTTGTGGAATTGGCAAAATGATATTTGGAAGTCCATAGAGGGCTATGGTGAAAAAGGAAATATCCTTAGATAAAATCTGGAAAGAAGCTTTCTGAGAAACTGCTTAGTGTTCTGTTAATTCATGTCACAGAGTTACATGTGTATTTCGAGGATCTCTTTGCTAGCCTTCTTTTTGTGGAATCTGAGAACAGATATTTCGGATCCCGTTGAAGACTATAGGGCCAAAGGAAATATCCTCCGATAACAAAGAGAAAGAAGCTTTCTGAGAAACTTCTTTGTGTTCTATGAAATCATCTCCCAGAGTTACAGCTTTCCCCTCAAGAAGCCTTTCGCTAAGACAGGTCTTGTGGAATTGGCAAAGTGATATTTGAAAGCCCATAGAGGGCTATGGTGAAAAAGGAATTATTCTCAGATGAAATCTGAAAGAGGCTTTCTGAGAAACTGCTTAGTGTTCTGTGAATTCATCTCACAGAGTTACATGTGTATTTCGAGGATCTCTTTGCTAGCCTTCTTTCTGTGGAATCTGAGAACAGATATTTCGGATCCCTTTGAAGATTATAGGGCCAAAGGAAATATCCTCGGATAACAAAGAGAAAGAAGCTTTCTGAGAAACTTCTTTGTGTTCTGTGAAATCATCTCACAGAGTTACAGATTTCCCCTGAAGAAGCCTTTCGCTAAGACAGTCCTTGTGGAATTGGCAAAGTGATATTTGGAAGCCCATAGAGGGCTATGGTGAAAAAAGAAATCCTCAGATGAAATCTGGAAAGAAGCTTTCTGAGAAACTGCTTAGTGTTCTGTGAATTCATCTCACAGAGTTACATGTGTATTTCGAGGATCTCTTTGCTAGCCTTATTTCTGTGGAATCTGAGAACAGATATTTCGGATCCCTTTGAAGACTATAGGGCCAAAGGAAATATCCTCCGATAACAAAGAGAAAGAAGCTTTCTGAGAAACTTCTTTGTGTTCTGTGAAATCATCTCACAGAGTTACAGCTTTCCCCTGAAGAAGCCTTTCGCTAAGACAGTTCTTGTGGAATTGGCAAAGTGATATTTGTAAGCCCATAGAGGGCTCTGGTGAAAAAGGAAATATCCTCAGATGAAATCTGGAAAGAAGCTTTCTGAGAAACTGCTTAGTGTTCTGTGAATTCATCTCACAGAGTTACATGTATTTCGAGGATCTCTCTGCTAGCCTTCTTTCTGTGGAATCTGAGAACAGATATTTCAGATCCCTTTGAAGACTATAGGGCCAAAGGAAATATCCTCCGATAACCAAGAGAAAGAAGCTTTCTGAGAAAATTCTTTATGTTCTGTGAAATCATCTCACAGAGTTACAGCTTTCCCCTGAAGAAGCCTTTCGCTAAGACAGTTCTTGTGGAATTGGCAAAGTGATATTTGGAAGCCCATAGAACGCTATGGTGAAAAAGGAAATATCCTCAGAGGAAATCTGGAAAGAAGCTTTCTGAGAAACTGCTTAGTGTTCTGTTAATTCATGTCACAGAGTTACATGTGTATTTCGAGAATCTCTTTGCTAGCCCTATTTCTTTGGAATCTGAGAACAGATATTTCGGATCCCTTTGAAGACTATAGGGCCAAAGGAAATATCCTCCGATAACAAAGAGAAAGAAGCTTTCTGAGAAACTTCTTTGTGTTCTGTGAAATAATCTCACAGAGTTACAGCTTTCCCCTGAAGAAGCCTTTCGCTAAGACAGTTCTTGTGGAATTGGCAAAATGATATTTGGAAGCCCATAGAGGGCTACGGTGAAAAAGGTAATATCCTTAGATAAAATCTGGAAAGAAGCTTTCTGAGAAACTCCTTAGTGTTCTGTGAATTCATCTCACAGAGTTACATGTGTATTTCGAGGATGTCTTTGCTAGCCTTCTTTCTGTGGAATCTGAGAACAGATATTTCGGATCCCTTTGAAGACTATAGGGCCAAAGGAAATATCCTCCGATAACAAAGAGAAAGAAACTTTCTGAGAAACTTCTTTGTGATCTGTGAAATCATCTCACAGAGTTTCAGCTTTCCCCTCAAGAAGCCTTTCGCTAAGACAGTTCTTCTGGAATTGGCAAAGTGATATTTGGAAGCCCATAGAGGGCTATGGTGAAAAAGGAAATATCGTCAGATGAAATCTGGAAAGAAGCTTTCTGCGAAACTGCTTAGTGTTCTGTTAATTCATCTCACAGAGTTACATGTGTATTTCGAGGATGTCTTTGCTAGCCCTATTTCTGTGGAATCTGAGAACAGATATTTTGGATCCCTTTGAAGGCTATAGGGCCAAAGGAAATATCCTCGGATAACAAAGAGAAAGAAGCTTTCTGAGAAACTTCTTTGTGTTCTGTGAAATCATCTCACAGAGTTACAGCTTTCCCCTCAAGAAGCCTTTCGCTAAGACAGTTCTTGTGGAATTGGCAAAGTGATATTTGGAAGCCCATGGAGGGCTATGGTGAAAAAGAAAATATCCTCAGATGAAATCTGGAAAGAAGCTTTCTGAGAAACTGCTTAGTGTTCTGTGAATTCATCTCACAGACTTACATGTGTATTTCGAGTATCTCTTTGCTAGCCTTCTTTCTCTGGAATCAGAGAACAGTTATTTCGGTTCCCTTTGAAGACTATTGGGCCAAAGGAAATATCCTCCGATAACAAAGAGAAAGAAGCTTTCTGAGAAACTTCTTTGTGTTCTGTGAAAACATCTCACATTGTTACAGCTTTCCCCTCAAGAAGCCTTTCTCTGTAACAGGTCTTGTGGAATTGGAAAAGTGATATTTGGAAGCCCATAGAGGGCTATGGTGAAAAAGGAAATATCCTCAGATGAAATCTGGAAAGAAGCTTTCTGAGAAACTGCTTAGTGTTCTTTGAATTTATCTCACAGAGTTACATGTGTATTTCGAGGATCTCTTTGCTAGCCCTATTTCTGTTTAATCTGAAACCAGATATTTTGGATCCCTTTGAAGGCTATAGGGCCAAAGGAAATATCCTCGGATAACAAAGAAAAAGAAGCTTTCTGAGAAACTTCTTTGTGTTCTCTGAAATCATCTCACAGAGTTACAGCTTTCCCTTCAAGAAGCCTTTCGCTAAGACAGTTCTTGTGGAATTGGCAAAGAGATATTTGGAAGCCCATAGAGGGCTATGGTGAAAAAGAAAATATCGTCAGATGAAATCTGGAAAGAAGCTTTCTGCGAAACTGCTTAGTGTTCTGTGAATTCATCTCACAGAATTACATGTGTATTTCGAGGATCTCTTTGCTAGCCTTCTTTCTGTGGAATCTGAGAACAGATATTTCGGTTCCCTTTGAAGACTATAGGGCCAAAGGAAATATCCTCCGATAACAAAGAGAAAGAATCTCTCTCAGAAACTTCTTTGTGTTCTGTGAAATCATCTCACAGAGTTACACCTTTCCCCTGAAGAAGTCTTTCGCTAAGACAGTTCTTGTGGAATTGGCAAAATGATATTTGGAAGTCCATAGAGGGCTATGGTGAAAAAGGAAATATCCTTAGATAAAATCTGGAAAGAAGCTTTCTGAGAAACTGCTTAGTGTTCTGTTAATTCATGTCACAGAGTTACATGTGTATTTCGAGGATCTCTTTGCTAGCCTTCTTTTTGTGGAATCTGAGAACAGATATTTCGGATCCCGTTGAAGACTATAGGGCCAAAGGAAATATCCTCCGATAACAAAGAGAAAGAAGCTTTCTGAGAAACTTCTTTGTGTTCTATGAAATCATCTCCCAGAGTTACAGCTTTCCCCTCAAGAAGCCTTTCGCTAAGACAGGTCTTGTGGAATTGGCAAAGTGATATTTGAAAGCCCATAGAGGGCTATGGTGAAAAAGGAATTATTCTCAGATGAAATCTGAAAGAGGCTTTCTGAGAAACTGCTTAGTGTTCTGTGAATTCATCTCACAGAGTTACATGTGTATTTTGAGGATCTCTTTGCTAGCCTTCTTTCTGTGGAATCTGAGAACAGATATTTCGGATCCCTTTGAAGACTACAGGGCCAAAGGAAATATCCTCCGATAACAAAGAGAAAGAAGCTTTCTGAGAAACTTCTTTGTGTTCTGTGAAATCATCTCACAGAGTTACAGCTTTCCCCTCAAGAAGCCTTTCGCTAAGACAGTTCTTGTGGAATTGGCAAAGTGATATTTGGAAGCCCATAGAGGTCTATGGTGAGAAAGGAAATATCCTCAGATGAAATCTGGAAAGAAGCTTTCTGAGAAACTGCTTACTGTTCTGTTAATTCATCTCACAGACTTACATGTGTATTTCGAGGATCTCTTTGCTAGCCCTATTTCTTTGGAATCTGAGAACAGATATTTCGGATCCCTTTGAAGACTATAGGGCCAAAGGAAATATCCTCCGATAACAAAGAGAAAGAAGCTTTCTGAGAAACTTGTTTGTGTTCTGTGAAATCATCTCACAGTGTTACAGCTTTCCCCCGAAGAAGCTTTTCGCTAAGACAGTTCTTGTGGAATTGGCAAAATGATATTTGGAATCCCATAGAAGGCTATGGTGAAAAAGGAAATATCCTTAGATGAAATCTGGAAAGAAGCTTTCTGAGAAACTGCTTAGTGTTCTGTTAATTCATCTCACAGAGTTACACGAGTATTTCGAGGATCTCTTTGCTAGCCTTCTTTCTGTGGAATCTGAGAGCAGATATTTCGGATGCCTTTGAAGACTATAGGGCCAAAGGAAATATCCTCCGATAACAAAGAGAAAGAAGCTTTCTGAGAAACTTCTTTGTGTTCTATGAAATCATCTCACAGAGTTACAGCTTTCTTCTGAAGAAGCCTTTCACTAAGACAGTTCTTGTGGAATTGGCAAAGTGATATTTGGAAGCCCATAGAGGGCTATGTTGAAAAAGGAAATATCCTCAGATGAAATCTGGAAAGAAGCTTTCTGAGAAACTGCTTAGTGTTCTGTTAATTCATCTCACAGAGTTACATGTGTATTTCGAGGATCTCTTTGCTAGCCTTCTTTCTCTGGAAATTGAGAACAGTTATTTCGGTTCCCTTTGAAGACTATAGGGCCAAAGGAAATATCCTCCGATAACAAAGAGAAAGAAGCTTTCTGAGAAACTTCTTTGTGTTCTGTGAAATCATCTCACAGAGTTACAGCTTTCCCCTCGGAAGCCTTTCGCTAAGACAGGTCTTGTGGAATTGGCAAAGTGATATTTGGAAGCCCATAGAGGGCTATGGTGAAAAAGGAAATATCCTCAGATAAAATCTGCAAAGAAGCTTTCTGAGAAACTGCTTAGTGTTCTGTGAATTCCTCTCACAGAGTTACATGTGTATTTCGAGGATCTCTTTGCTAGCCTTATTTCTGTGGAATCTGAGAACAGATATTTCGGATCCCTTTGAAGACTATAGGTCCAAAGGAAATATCCTCCGATAACAAAGAGAAAGAAGCTTTCTGAGAAACTTCTTTGTGTTCTGTGAAATCATCTCACAGAGTTACAGCTTTCCCCTCAAGAAGCCTTTCGCTAAGACAGTTCCTGAGGAATTGGCAAAGTGATATTTGGAAGCCCATAGAGGGCTATGTTGAAAAAGGAAATATCCTGAGATGAAATCTGGAAAGAAGCTTTCTGAGAAACTGCTTAGTGTTCTGTTAATTCATCTCACAGAGTTACATGTGTATTTCGAGGATCTCTTTGCTAGCCTTCTTTCTCTGGAATCTGAGAACAGTTATTTCGGTTCCCTTTGAACACTATAGGGCCAAAGGAAATATCCTCCAATTACAAAGAGAAAGAAGCTTTCTGAGAAACTTCTTTGTGTTCTGTGAAATCATCTCACAGAGTTACAGCTTTCCCCTCAAGAAGCCTTTCGCTAAGACAGTTCTTGTGGAATTGGCAAAGTGATATTTGGAAGCCCATAGAGGGCTATGGTGAAAAAGGAAATATCCTCAGATGAAATCTGGAAAGAAGCTTTCTGAGAAACTGCTTAGTGTTCTGTTAATTCATCTCACAGAGTTACATGTGTATTTCGAGGATCTCTTTGCTAGCCTTCTTTCTGTGGAATCTGAGAACAGATATTTCGGATCCCTTTGAAGACAATAGGGCCAAAGGAAATATCCTCCGATAACAAAGAGAAAGAAGCTTTCTGAGAAACTTCTTTGTGTTCTGTGAAATCATCTCACAGAGTTACAGCTTTCCCCTCAAGAAGCCTATTGCTAAGACAGTTCTTGTGGAATTGGCAAAGTGACATTTGGAAGCCCATAGAGGGCTATGGTGAAAAAGGAAATAACCTCAGATGAAATCTGGAAAGAAGCTTTCTGAGAAACTGCTTAGTGTTCTGTGAATTCACCTCACAGAGTTATATGTGTATTTCGAGAATCTCTTTGCTAGCCTTCTTTCTGTGGAATCTGAGAACAGATATTTCGGATCCCTTTGAAGACTATAGGGCCAAAGGAAATATCCTCCGATAACAAAGAGAAAGAAGCTTTCTGAGAAGCTTCTTTGTGTTCTGTGAAATCATCTCACTGAGTTACAGCTTTCCCCTAAAGAAGCCTTTCGCTAAGACAGTTCCTGTGGAATTGGCAAAGTGATATTTGGAAGCCCATAGAGGGCTTTGGTGAAAAAGGAAATATTCTCAGATGAAATCTGGAAAGAAGCTTTCTGAGAAACTAGTTAGTGTTCTGTTAATTCATCTCACAGAGTTACAGGTGTATTTCGAGGATCTCTTTGCTAGCCTTCTTTCTGTGGAATCTGAGAACAGATATTTTGTACGCCTTTGAAGACTATAGGGCCAAAGGAAATATCCTACAATAACAAAGAGAAAGAAGCTTTCTGAGAAACTTCTTTGTGTTCTGTTAAATCATCTCACAGAGTTACAGCTTTCCCCTGAAGACGCCTTTCGCTAAAACAGTTCTTGTGGAATTGGCAAAGTGATATTTGGAAGCCCATAGAGGGCTATGGAGAAAAAGGAAATATCCTCAGATGAAATCTGGAAAGAAGCTTTTTGAGAAACTGCTTAGTGTTCTGTAAATTCATCTCACAGAGTTACATGTGTATTTCGAGGATCTCTTTGCCAGCCCTATTTCTGTGAAATCTGAGAACAGATATTTCGGATCCCTTTGAAGACTATAGGGCCAAAGGAAATATCCTCCGATAACAAAGAGAAAGAAGCTTTCTGAGAAACTTCTTTGTGTTCTGTGAAATCATCTCACAGAGTTACAGCTTTCCCCTCAAGAAGCCTTTCGCTAAGACAGTTCTTGTGGAATTGGCAAAGTGATATTTGGAAGCCCATAGAGGGCTATGGTGAAAAAGGAAATATCCTCAGATGAATTCTGGAAAGAATCTTTCTGAGAAACTACTTAGTGTTCTGTTAATTCATCTCACAGAGTTACATGTGTATTTCGAGGATCTCTTTGCTAGCCGTATTTCTGTGGAATCTGAGAACAGATATTTCGGATCCCTTTGAAGACTATAGGGCCAAAGGAAATATCCTCCGATAACAAAGAGAAAGAAGCTTTCTGAGAAGCTTCTTTGTGTTCTGTGAAATCATCTCACTGAGTTACAGCTTTCCCCTAAAGAAGCCTTTCGCTAAGACAGTTCTTGTGGAATTGGCAAAGTGATATTGGGAAGCCCATAGAGGGCTTTGGTGAAAAAGGAAATATTCTCAGATGAAATCTGGAAAGAAGCTTTCTGAGAAACTAGTTAGTGTTCTGTTAATTCATCTCTCAGAGTTACATGTGTATTTCGAGGATCTCTTTGCTAGCCTTCTTTCTGTGGAATCTGAGAACAGATATTTTGTATGCCTTTGAAGACTATAGGGCCAAAGGAAATATCCTACAATAACAAAGAGAAAGAAGCTTTCTGAGAAACTTCTTTGTGTTCTGTGAAATCATCTCACAGAGTTACACCTTTCCCCTCAAGAAGCCTTTCGCTAACACAGTTCTTGTGGAATTGGCAATGTGATATTTGGAAGCCCATAGAGGTCTACGGTGAAAAAGTAAATATCATCAGATGAAATCTGGAAAGAAGCTTTCTCAGAAACTGCTTAGTGTTGTGTGAATTCATCTCACAGAGTTACATGTGTATTTCCAGGATCTCTTTGCTATCCTTCTTTCTGTGGAGTCTGATAACAGATATTTCGGTTCCCTTTGAAGAGTATAGGGCCAAAGGAAATATCCTCTGATAACAAAGAGAAAGAAGCTTTCTGAGAAACTTCTTAGTGTTCTGTGAAATCATCTCACAGAGTTACAGCTTTCCCCTCAAGAAGCCTTTCGCTAAGACAGTTGTTGTGGAATTGGCAAAGTGATATTTGGAACCCCATAGAGGGCTATGGTGAAAAAGGAAATATCCTCAGATAAAATCTGGAAAGAAGCTTTCTGAGAAACTGCTTAGTGTTCTGTGAATTCATCTCACAGAGTTACATGTGTATTTCGAGGATCTCTTTGCTAGCCTTCTTTCTCTGGAATCTGAGAACAGTTATTCGGTTCCCATTGAAGACTATAGGGCCAAAGGAAATATCCTCCGATAACAAAGAGAAAGAAGCTTTCTGAGAAACTTCTTTGTGTTCTATTTAATCATCTCACAGAGATACAGCTTTCCCCTCAAGAAGCCTTTCGCTAAGACAGGTCTTGTGGAATTGGCAAAGTGATATTTGGAAGCCCATAGAGGGCTATGGTGAAAAAGGAAATATCCTCAGATGAAATCTGGAAAGAAGCTTTCTGCGAAACTGCTTAGTGTTCTGTGAATTCATCTCACAGAGTTACATGTGTATTTCGAGGATCTCTTTGATAGCCTTCTTTCTGTGGAATCTGAGAACAGATATTTCGGATCCCTTGAAGACTATAGGGCGAAAGGAAATATCCTCCGATAACAAAAGAGAAAGAAGCTTTCTGAGAAACTTCTTAGTGTTCTGTGAAATCATCTCACAGAGTTACAGCTTTCCCCTCAAGAAGTCTTTCACTAAGACAGTTCTTGTGGAATTGGCAAAGTGATATTTGGAAGCCCATAGAGGGCTATGGTGAAAAAGGAAATATCGTCAGATGAAATCTGGAAAGAAGCTTTCTGCGAAACTGCTTAGTGTTCTGTTAATTCAACTCACAGAGTTACATATGTATTTCGAGGATCTCTTTGCTAGCCCTATTTCTGTGGAATCTGAGAACAGATATTTTGGATCCCTTTAAAGGCAATAGGGCCAAAGGAAATATCCTCGGATAACAAAGAGAAAGAAGCTTTCTGAGAAACTTCTTTGTGTTCTGTGAAATCATCTCACAGAGTTACAGCTTTCCCCTCAAGAAGCCTTTCGCTAAGAGAGTTCTTGTGGAATTGGCAAAGTGATATTTGGAAGCCCATAGAGGGCTATGGTGAAAAAGGAAATATCCTCAGATGAATCCTGGAAGGAAGCTTTCTGAGAAACTACTTAGTGTTCTGTTAATTCATCTCACAGAGTTACATGTGTATTTCGAGGATCTCTTTGCTAGCCTTCTTTCTGTGGAATCTGAGAACAGATATTTTGTATGCCTTTGAAGACTATAGGGCCAAAGGAAATATCCTCCAATAACAAAGAGAAAGAAGCTTTCTGAGAAACTTCTTTGTGTTCTGTGAAATCATCTCACAGAGTTACAGATTTCCCCTGAAGAAGCCTTTCGCTAAGACAGTTCTTGTGGAATTGGCGAAGTGATATTTGGAAGCCCATAGAGGGCTATGGTGAAAAAGGAAATATCCTCAGATGAAATCTGGAAAGAAGCTTTCTGAGAAACTGCTTAGTGTTCTGTGAATTCATCTCACAGAGTTTCATGTGTATTTCGAGAATCTCTTTGCTAGCCTTCTTTCTCTGGAATCTGAGAACAGTTATTTCGGTTCCCTTTGAAGACTATAGGGCCAAAGGAAATATCCTCCGATAACAAAGAGAAAGAAGCTTTCTGAGAAACTTCTTTGTGTTCTGTGAAATCATCTCACAGAGATACAGCTTTCCCCTGAAGAAGCCTTTCGTAAGACAGGTCTTGTGGAATTGGAAAAGTGATATTTGGAAGCCCATAGAGGGCTATGGTGAAAAAGGAAATATCCTCAGATGAAATCTGCAAAGCAGCTTTCTGAGAAACGGCTTAGTGTTCTGTGAATTCATCTCACAGAGTTACATGTGTATTTCGAGGATCTCTTTGCTAGCCTTATTTCTGTGGAATATGAGTACAGATATTTCGGATCCCTTTGAAGACTCTAGGCGAAAGGAAATATCCTCCGATAACAAAAGAGAAAGAAGCTTTCTGGGAAACTTCTTTGTGTTCTGTGAAATCATCTCACAGAGTTACAGCTTTCCCCTCAAGAAGCCTTTCGCTAAGACAGTTCTTGTGGAATTGGCAAAGTGATATTTGGAAGCCCATAGAGGGCTATGGTGAAAAAGGAAATATCGTCAGGTGAAATCTGGAAAGAAGCTTTCTGCGAAACTGCTTAGTGTTCTGTTAATTCAACTCACAGAGTTACATGTGTATTTCGAGGATCTCTTTGCTAGCCCTATTTCTGTGGAATCTGAGAACAGATATTTTGGATCCCTTTGAAGGCAATAGGGCCAAAGGAAACATCCTCGGATAACAAAGAGAAAGAAGCTTTCGGAGAAACTTCTTTGTGTTCTGTGAAATCATCTCACAGAGTTACAGCTTTCCCCTCAATAAGCCTTTCGCTAAGACAGTTCTTGTGGAATTGGCAAAGTGATATTTGGAAGCCCATAGAGGGCTATGGTGAAAAAGGAAATATCCTCAGATGAAATCTGGAAAGAAGCTTTCTGAGAAACTGCTTAGTGTTCTGTTAATTCATGTCACAGAGTTACATGTGTATTTCGAGGATCTCTTTGCTAGCCTTCTTTCTGTGGAATCTGAGAACAGATATTTCGGATCCCGTTGAAGACTATAGGGCCAAAGGAAATATCCTCCGATAACAAAGAGAAAGAAGCTTTCTGAGAAACTTCTTTGTGTTCTATTTAATCATCTCACAGAGTTACAGCTTTCTTCTGAAGAAGCCTTTCGCTAAGACAGTTCTTGTGGAATTGGCAAAGTGATATTTGGAAGCCCATAGAGTGCTATGTTGAAAAAGGAAATATCCTCAGATGAAATCTGGCAAGAAGCTTTCTGAGAAACTGCTTAGTGTTCTGTTAATTCATCTCACAGAGTTACATGTGCATTTCGAGGATCTCCTTGCTAGCCCTATTTCTGTGAAATCTGAGAACAGATATTTCGGATCCCTTTGAAGACTATAGGGCCAAAGGAAATATCCTCCGATAACAAAGAGAAAGAAGCTTTCTGAGAAACTTCTTTGTGTTCTGTGAAATCATCTCACAGAGTTACAGCTTTCCCCTGAAGAAGCCTTTTGCTAAGACAGTTCTTGTGGAATTGGCAAAGTGATATTTGGAAGCTCATAGAGGGCTATGGTGAAAAAGGAAATATCCTCAGATGAAATCTGTAAAGAAGCTTTCTGAGAAACTGCTTAGTGTTCTGTGAATTCATCTCACAGAGTTACATGTGTATTTCGAGGATCTCTTTGCTAGCCTTCTTTCTGTGGAATCTGAGAACAGATATTTCGGATCCCTTTGAAGACTATAGGGCCAAAGGAAATATCCTCCGATAACAAAGAGAAAGAAGCTTTCTGAGAAACTTCTTTGTGTTCTGTGAAATCATCTCACAGAGTTACAGCTTTCCCCTGAAGATGCCTTTTGCTAAGACAGTTCTTGTGGAATTGGTTAAGTGATATTTGGACGCCCATAGAGGGCTACGGTGAAAAAGGAAATATCCTCAGATGAAATCTGGAAAGAAGCTTTCTGAGAAACTGCTTATTGTTCTGTGAATTCATCTCACAGAGTTACATGTGTATTTCGAGGATCTCTTTGCTAGCCTTCTTTCTGTGGAATCTGAGAACATATATTTCGGATCCCTTTGAAGACTATAGGGCCAAAGGAAATATCCTCCGACAACAATGAGAAAGAAGCTTTCTGAGAAACTTCTTTGCGTTCTGTGAAATCATCTCACAGATTTACAGCTTTCCCCTGAAGAAGCCTTTCGCTAAAACAGTTCTTGTGGAACTGGCAAAGTGATATTTGGAAGCCCATAGAGGGCTATGTTGAAAAAGGAAATATCCCCAGATGAAATCTGCAAAGAAGCTTTCTGAGAAACTTCTTGGTGTTCTGTGAATTCATCTCACAGAGTTACATGTGTATTTCCAGGATCTCTTTGCTAGCCTTCTTTCTCTGGAATCTGAGAACAGTTATTTAGGTTCCCTTTGAAGACTATAGGGCCAAAGGAAATATCCTCTGATAACAAAGAGAAAGAAGCTTTCTGAGAAACTTCTTTGTGTTCTGTGAAATCATCTCACAGAGTTACAGCTTTCCCCTGAAGAAGCCTTTCGCTAAGACAGGTCTTGTGGAATTGGCAAAGTGATATTTGTAAGCCCATAGAGTGTTATGGTGAAAAAGGAAATATCCTCAGATGAAATCTGGCAAGAAGCTTTCTGAGAAACTGCTTAGTGTTCTGTTAATTCATCTCACAGAGTTACATGTGTATTTCGAGGATCTCTTTGCTAGCCTTCTTTCTGTGGAATCCGAGAACAGATATTTCGGATCCCTTTGAAGACTACAGGGCCAAAGGAAATATCCTCCGATAACAAAGAGAAAGAAGCTTTCTGAGAAACTTCTTTGTGTTCTATTTAATCATCTCAAAGAGTTACAGCTTTCTCCTGAAGAAGCCTTTCGCAAAGACAGTTCTTGTGGAATTGGCAAAGTGATATTTGGAAGCCCATAGAGGGCTATGTTGAAAAAGGAAATATCCTCAGATGAAATCTGCAAAGAAGCTTCCTGAGAAACTGCTTAGTGTTCTGTTAATTCATCTCACAGAGTTACATGTGCATTTCGAGGATCTCTTTGCTAGCCCTATTTCTGTGAAATCTGAGAACAGATATTTCGGATCCCTTTGAAGACTATAGGGCCAAAGGAAATATCCTCCGATAACAAAGAGAAAGAAGCTTTCTGAGAAACTTCTTAGCGTTCTGTGAAATCATCTCACAGAGTTACAGCTTTCCCCTGAAGAAGCCTTTCGCTAAGACAGTTCTTGTGGAGTTGGCAAAGTGATATTTGGAAGCTCATAGAGGGCTATGGTGAAAAAGGAAATATCCTCAGATGAAATCTGGAAAGAAGCTTTCTGAGAAACTGCTTAGTGTTCTGTTAATTCATCTCACAGAGTTACATGTGTATTTCGAGGATCTCTTTCCTAGCCTTCTTTCTGTGGAATCTGAGAACAGATATTTCGGATCCCTTTGAAGACTATAGGGCCAAAGGAAATATCCTCCGATAACAAAGAGAAAGAAGCTTTCTGAGAAACTCCTTTGTGTTCTGTGAAATCATCTCACAGAGTTACAGCTTTCCCCTGAAGATGTCTTTTGCTAAGACAGTTCTTGTGGAATTGGTAAAGTGATATTTGGAAGCCCGTAGAGGGCTATGGTGAAAAAGGAAACAACCTCAGATGAAATCTGGAAAGAAGCTTTCTGAGAAACTGCTTAGTGTTCTGTGAATTCATCTCACAGAGTTACATGTGTATTTCGAGGATCTCTTTGCTAGCCTTCTTTCTGTGGAATCTGAGAACAGATATTTCGGATCCCGTTGAAGACTATAGGGCCAAGGGAAATATCCTCCGATAACAAAGAGAAAGAAGCTTTCTGAGAAACTTCTTTGTGTTCTATTTAATCGTCTCACAGAGTTACAGCTTTCACCTGAAGAAGCCTTTCGCAAAGACAGTTCTTGTGGAATTGGCAAAGTGATATTTGGAAGCCCTTAGAGGGCTATGCTGAAAAAGAAAATATCCTCAGATGAAATCTGCAAAGAAGCTTTCTGAGAAACTGCTTGGTGTTCTGTGAATTCATCTCACAGAGTTACATGTGTATTTCGAGGATCTCTTTGCTAGCCTTCTTTCTCTGGAATCTGAGAACAGTTAGTTCGGTTCCCTTTGAAGATTATAGGGCCAAAGGAGATATCCTCCGATAACAAAGAGAAAGAAGCTTTCTGAGAAACTTCTTTGTGTTCTGTGAAATCATCTCACAGAGTTACAGCTTTCCCCTCAAGAAGCCTTTCGCTAGGACAGTTCTTGTGGAATTGGCAAAGTGATATTTGGAAGCCCATAGAGGGCTATGGTGAAAAAGGAAATATCCTCAGATGAATTCTGGAAAGAAGCTTTCTGAGAAACTACTTAGTGTTCTGTTAATTCATCTCAGAGAGTTACATGTGTATTTCGAGGATCTCTTTGCTAGCCTTCTTTCTGTGGAATCTGAGAACAGATATTTTGTATGCCTTTGAAGACTATAGGGCCAAAGGAAATATCCTCCAATAACAAAGAGAAAGAAGCTTTCTGAGAAACTTCTTTGTGTTCTGTTAAATCATCTCACAGAGTTACAGCTTTCCCCTCAAGAAGCCTTTCACTAACACAGTTCTTGTGGAATTGGCAATGTGATATTTGGAAGCCCATAGAGGGCTACGGTGAAAAAGTAAATATCATCAGATGAAATCTGGAAAGAAGCTTTCTGAGAAACTGCTTAGTGTTGTGTGAATTCATCTCACAGAGTTACATGTGTATTTCCAGGATCTCTTTGCTATCCTTCTTTCTGTGGAGTCTGAGAACAGATATTTCGGTTCCCTTTGAAGAGTATAGGGCCAAAGGAAATATCCTCTGATAACAAAGAGAAAGAAGCTTTCTGAGAAACTTCTTTGTGTTCTGTGAAATCATCTCACAGAGTTACAGCTTTCCCCTCCAGAAGCCTTTCGCTAAGACAGTTGTTGTGGAATTGGCAAAGTGATATTTGGAAGCCCATAGAGGGCTATGGTGAAAAAGGAAATATCCTCAGATGAAATCTGGAAAGAAGCTTTCTGAGAAACTGCTTAGTGTTCTGTGAATTCATCTCACAGCGTTACATGTGTATTTCGAGGATCTCTTTGCTAGCCTTCTTTCTCTGGAATCTGAGAACAGTTATTTCGGTTCCCTTTGAAGACTATAGGGCCAAAGGAAATATCCTCCGATAACAAAGAGAAAGAAGCTTTCTGAGAAACTTCTTTGTGTTCTATTTAATCATCTCACAGAGATACAGCTTTCCCCTGAAGAAGCCTTTCGCTAAGACAGGTCTTGTGGAATTGGCAAAGTGATATTTGGAAGCCCATAGAGGGCTATGGTGAAAAAGGAAATATCCTCAGATGAAATCTGGAAAGAAGCTTTCTGCGAAACTGCTTAGTGTTCTGTGAATTCATCTCACAGAGTTACATGTGTATTTCGAGGATCTCTTTGCTAGCCTTATTTCTGTGGAATCTGAGAACAGATATTTCGGATCCCTTTGAAGACTATAGGGCGAAAAGAAATATCCTCCGATAACAAAAGAGAAAGAAGCTTTCTGAGAAACTTCTTAGTGTTCTGTGAAATCATCTCACAGAGTTACAGCTTTCCCCTCAAGAAGCCTTTCACTAAGACAGTTCTTGTGGAATTGGCAAAGTGATATTTGGAAGGCCATAGAGGGCTATGGTGAAAAAGGAAATATCGTCAGATGAAATCTGGAAAGAAGCTTTCTGCGAAACTGCTTAGTGTTCTGTTAATTCAACTCACAGAGTTCCATATGTATTTCGAGGATCTCTTTGCTAGCCCTATTTCTGTGGAATCTGAGAACAGATATTTTGGATCCCTTTGAAGGCAATAGGGCCAAAGGAAATATCCTCGGATAACAAAGAGAAAGAGGCTTTCTGAGAAACTTCTTTGTGTTCTGTGAAATCATCTCACAGAGTTACAGCTTTCCCTTCAAGAAGCTTTTCGATAAGACAGTTCTTGTGGAATTGGCAAAGTGATATTTGGAAGCCCATAGAGGGCTATGGTGAAAAAGGAAATATCCTCAGATGAAATCTGGAAAGAAGCTTTCTGAGAAACTGTTTAGTGTTCTGTTAATTCATGTCACAGAGTTACATGTGTATTTCGAGGATCTCTTTGCTAGCCTTCTTTCTGTGGAATCTGAGAACAGATATTTCGGATCCCGTTGAAGACTATAGGGCCAAAGGAAATATCCTCCGATAACAAAGAGAAAGAAGCTTTCTGAGAAACTTCTTTGTGTTCTATTTAATCGTCTCACAGAATTACAGCTTTCTCCTGAAGAAGCCTTTCGCAAAGACAGTTCTTGTGGAATTGGCAAAGTGATATTTGGTAGCCCATAGAGGGCTATGTTGAAAAAGGAAATATCCTCAGATGAAATCTGCAAAGAAGCTTTCTGAGAAACTGCTTGGTGTTCTGTGAATTCATCTCACAGAGTTACATGTGTATTTCGAGGATCTCTTTGCTAGCCTTCTTTCTCTGGAATCTGAGAACAGTTATTTCGGTTCCCTTTGAAGACTATAGGGCCAAAGGAGACATCCTCCGATAACAAAGAGAAAGAAGCTTTCTGAGAAACTTCTTTGTGTTCTGTGAAATCATCTCACAGAGTTACAGCTTTCCCCTCAAGAAGCCTTTCGCTAAGACAGTTCTTGTGGAATTGGCAAAGTGATATTTGGAAGCCCATAGAGGGCTATGGTGAAAAAGGAAATATCCTCAGATGAATCCTGGAAAGAAGCTTTCTGAGAAACTACTTAGTGTTCTGTGAATTCATCTCACAGAGTTACATGTGTATTTCGAGGATCTCTTTCCTAGCCTTCTTTCTGTGGAATCTGAGAACAGATATTTCGGATCCCTTTGAAGACTATAGGGCCAAAGGAAATATCCTCCGATAACAAAGAGAAAGAAGCTTGCTGAGAAGCTTCTTTGTGTTCTGTGAAATCATCTCACTGAGTTACAGCTTTCCCCTAAAGAAGCCTTTCGCTAAGACAGTTCTTGTGGAATTGGAAAAGTGATATTTGGAAGCCCATAGAGGGCTATGGTGAACAAGGAAATATTCTCAGATGAAATCTGGAAAGAAGCTTTCTGAGAAACTACTTAGTGTTCTGTTAATTCATCTCACAGAGTTACATGTGTATTTCGAGGATCTCTTGGCTAGCCTTTTTTCTGTGGAATCTGAGAACAGATATTTCGGATGCCTTTGAAGACTATAGGGCCAAAGGAAATATCCTCCAATAACAAAGAGAAAGAAGCTTTCTGTGAAACTTCTTTGTGTTCTGTTAAATCATCTCACAGAGTTACAGCTTTCCCCTCAAGAAGTCTTTCGCTAAGACAGTTCTTGTGGAATTCGCAAAGTGATATTTGGAAGCCCATAGAGGGCTACGGTGAAAAAGTAAATATCATCAGATGAAATCTGGAAAGAAGCTTTCTGAGAAACTGCTTACTGTTGTGTGAATTCATCTCACAGAGTTACATGAGTATTTCGAGGATCTCTTTGCTATCCTTCTTTCTGTGGAATCTGAGAACAGATATTTCGGTTCCCTTTGAAGACTATAGGGCCAAAGGAAATATCCTCTGATAACAAAGAGAAAGAAGCTTTCTGAGAAACTTCTTTGTGTTCTGTGAAATCATCTCACAGAGTTACAGCTTTCCCCTGAAGAAGCCTTTCGCTAAGACAGTTCTTGTGGAATTGGCAAAGTGATATTTGGAAGCCCATAGAGGGCTATGGTGAAAAAGGAAATATCCTCAGATGAAATCTGGAAAGAAGCTTTCTGAGAAACAGCTTAGTGTTCTGTGAATTCATCTCACAGAGTTACATGTGTATTTCGAGAATCTCTTTGCTAGCCTTCTTTCTCTGGAATCTGAGAACAGTTATTTCGGTTCCCTTTGAAGACTATAGGGCCAAAGGAAATATCCTCCGATAACAAAGAGAAAGAAGCTTTCTGAGAAACTTCTTTGTGTTCTGTGAAATCATCTCACAGAGATACAGCTTTCCCCTGAAGAAGCCTTTCGCTAAGACAGGTCTTGTGGAATTGGCAAAGTGATATTTGGAAGCCCATAGAGGGCTATGGTGAAAAAGGAAATATCCTCAGAAGAAATCTGCAAAGCAGCTTTCTGAGAAACTGCTTAGTGTTCTGTGAATTCATCTCACAGAGTTACATGTGTATTTCGAGGATCTCTTTGCTAGCCTTATTTCTGTGGAATCTGAGAACAGATATTTCGGATCCCTTTGAAGACTATAGGCGAAAGGAAATATCCTCCGATAACAAAAGAGAAAGAAGCTTTCTGGGAAACTTCTTTGTGTTCTGTGAAATCATCTCACAGAGTTACAGTTTTCCCCTCAAGAAGCCTTTCGCTAAGACAGTTCTTGTGGAATTGGCAAAGTGATATTTGGAAGCCCATAGAGGGCTATGGTGAAAAAGGAAATATCGTCAGATGTAATCTGGAAAGAAGCTTTCTGCGAAACTGCTTAGTGTTCTGTTAATTCAACTCACAGAGTTACATGTGTATTTCGAGGATCTCTTTGCTAGCCCTATTTCTGTGGAATCTGAGAACAGATATTTTGGATCCCTTTGAAGGCAATAGGGCCAAAGGAAACATCCTCGGATAACAAAGAGAAAGAAGCTTTCGGAGAAACTTCTTTGTGTTCTGTGAAATCATCTCACAGAGTTACAGCTTTCCCCTCAATAAGCCTTTCGCTAAGACAGTTCTTGTGGAATTGGCAAAGTGATATTTGGAAGCCCATAGAGGGCTATGGTGAAAAAGGAAATATCCTCAGATGAAATCTGGAAAGAAGCTTTCTGAGAAACTGCTTAGTGTTCTGTTAATTCTTCTCACAGAGTTACATGTGTATTTCGAGGATCTCTTTGCTAGCCTTCTTTCTGTGGAATCTGAGAACAGATATTTCGGATCCCTTTGAAGACTATAGGGCCAAAGGAAATATCCTCCGATAACAAAGAGAAAGAAGCTTTCTGAGAAACTTCTTTGTGTTCTGTGAAATCATCTCACAGAGTTACAGCTTTCCCCTGAAGAAGCCTTTCGCTAAGACAGTTCTTGTGGAATTGGCAAAGTGATATTTGGAAGCCCATAGAGGGCTCTGGTGAAAAAGGAAATATCCTCAGATGAAATCTGGAAAGAAGCTTTCTGAGAAACTGCTTACTGTTCTGTTAATTCATTTCACAGAGTTACATGTGCATTTCGAGGATCTCTTTGCTAGCCCTATTTCTGTGAAATCTGAGAACAGATATTTCGGATCCCTTTGAAGACTATAGGGCCAAAGGAAATATCCTCCGATAACAAAGAGAAAGAAGCTTTCTAAGAAACTTCTTTGTGTTCTGTGAAATCATCTCACAGAGTTACAGCTTTCCCCTCAAGAAGCCTTTCGCTAAGACAGTTCTTGTGGAATTGGCAAAGTGATATTTGGAAGCTCATAGAGGGCTATGATGAAAAAGGAAATATCCTCAGATGAAATCTGGAAAGAAGCTTTCTGAGAAACTGCTTAGTGTTCTGTGAATTCATCTCACAGAGTTACATGTGTATTTCGAGGATTTCTTTGCTAGCCTTCTTTCTGTGGAATCTGAGAACAGATATTTCGGATCCCTTTGAAGTCTATAGGGCCAAAGGAAATATCCTCCGATAACAAAGAGAAAGAAGCTTTCTGAGAAGCTTCTTTGTGTTCTGTGAAATCATCTCACTGAGTTACAGCTTTCCCCTAAAGAAGCCTTTCGCTAAGACAGTTCTTGTGGAATTGGAAAAGTGATATTTGGAAGCCCATAGAGGGCTATGGTGAACAAGGAAATATTCTCAGATGAAATCTGGAAAGAAGCTTTCTGAGAAACTGCTTAGTGTTCTGTTAATTCATCTCACAGAGTTACATGAGTATTTCGAGGATCTCTTTGCTATCCTTCTTTCTGTGGAATCTGAGAACAGATATTTCGGTTCCCTTTGAAGACTATAGGGCCAAAGGAAATATCCTCTGATAACAAAGAGAAAGAAGCTTTCTGAGAAACTTCTTTGTGTTCTGTGAAATCATCTCACAGAGTTACAGCTTTCCCCTGAAGAAGCCTTTCGCTAAGACAGTTCTTGTGGAATTGGCAAAGTGATATTTGGAAGCCCATAGAGGGCTATGGTGAAAAAGGAAATATCCTCAGATGAAATCTGGAAAGAAGCTTTCTGAGAAACTGCTTAGTGTTCTGTGAATTCATCTCACAGAGTTACATGTGTATTTCGAGATTCTCTTTGCTAGCCTTCTTTCTCTGGAATCTGAGAACAGTTATTTCGGTTCCCTTTGAAGACTATAGGGCCAAAGGAAATATCCTCCGATAACAAAGAGAAAGAAGCTTTCTGAGAAACTTCTTTGTGTTCTGTGAAATCATCTCACAGAGATACAGCTTTCCCCTGAAGAAGCCTTTCGCTAAGACAGGTCTTGTGGAATTGGCAAAGTGATATTTGGAAGCCCATAGAGGGCTATGGTGAAAAAGGAAATATCCTCAGATGAAATCTGCAAAGCAGCTTTCTGAGAAACTTCTTAGTGTTCTGTGAATTCATCTCACAGAGTTACATGTGTATTTCGAGGATCTCTTTGCTAGCCTTATTTCTGTGGAATCTGAGAACAGATATTTCGGATCCCTTTGAAGACTATAGGCGAAAGGAAATATCCTCCGATAACAAAAGAGAAAGAAGCTTTCTGGGAAACTTCTTTGTGTTCTGTGAAATCATCTCACAGAGTTACAGCTTTCCCCTCAAGAAGCCTTTCGCTAAGACAGTTCTTGTGGAATTGGCAAAGTGATATTTGGAAGCCCATAGAGGGCTATGGTGAAAAAGGAAATATCGTCAGATGTAATCTGGAAAGAAGCTTTCTGCGAAACTGCTTAGTGTTCTGTTAATTCAACTCACAGAGTTACATGTGTATTTCGAGGATCTCTTTGCTAGCCCTATTTCTGTGGAATCTGAGAACAGATATTTTGGATCCCTTTGAAGGCAATAGGGCCAAAGGAAACATCCTCGGATAACAAAGAGAAAGAAGCTTTCGGAGAAACTTCTTTGTGTTCTGTGAAATCATCTCACAGTGTTACAGCTTTCCCCTCAATAAGCCTTTCGCTAAGACAGTTCTTGTGGAATTGGCAAAGTGATATTTGGAAGCCCATAGAGGGCTATGGTGAAAAAGGAAATATCCTCAGATGAAATCTGGAAAGAAGCTTTCTGAGAAACTGCTTAGTGTTCTGTTAATTCATGTCACAGAGTTACATGTGTATTTCGAGGATCTCTTTGCTAGCCTTCTTTCTGTGGAATCTGAGAACAGATATTTCGGATCCCGTTGAAGACTATAGGGCCAAAGGAAATATCCTCCGATAACAAAGAGAACGAAGCTTTCTGAGAAACTTCTTTGTGTTCTATTTAATCATCTCACAGAGTTACAGCTTTCTTCTGAAGAAGCCTTTCGCTAAGACAGTTCTTGTGGAATTGGCAAAGTGATATTTGGAAGCCCATAGAGTGCTATGGTGAAAAAGGAAATATCCTCAGATGAAATCTGGCAAGAAGCTTTCTGAGAAACTGCTTAGCGTTCTGTGAATTCATCTCACAGAGTTACATGTGTATTTCGAGGATCTCTTTGCTAGCCTTCTTTCTCTGGAATCTGAAAACAGTTATTTCGGTTCCCTTTGAAGACTATAGGGCCAAAGGAAATATCCTGCGATAACAAAGTGAAAGAAGCTTTCTGAGAAACTACTTTGTGTTCTGTGAAAGGACCTCACAGAGTTACAGCTTTCCCCTGAAGAAGCCTTTCGCTAAGACAGGTCCTGTGGAATTGGCAAAGTGATATTTGGAAACCCATAGAGGGCTATGGTGAAAAAGGAAATATCCTCAGATGAAATCTGGCAAGAAGCTTTCTGACAAACTGCTTAGTGTTCTGTTAATTCATCTCACAGAGTTACATGTGTATTTCGAGGATCTCTTTGCTAGCCTTCTTTCTGTGGAATCTGAGAACAGATATTTCGGATCCCTTTGAAGACTATAGGGCCAAAGGAAATATCCTCCGATAACAAAGAGAAAGAAGCTTTCTGAGAAACTTCTTTGTGTTCTGTGAAATCATCTCACAGAGTTACAGCTTTCCCCTGAAGAAGCCTTTCGCTAAGACAGTTCTTGTGGAATTGGCAAAGTGATATTTGGAAGCCCATAGAGGGCTCTGGTGAAAAAGGAAATATCCTCAGATGAAATCTGGAAAGAAGCTTTCTGAGAAACTGCTTAGTGTTCTGTTAATTCATCTCACAGAGTTACATGTGTATTTCGAGGATCTCTTTGCTAGCCCTATTTCTGTGAAATCTGAGAACAGATATTTCGGATCCCTTTGAAGACTATAGGGCCAAAGGAAATATCCTCCGATAACAAAGAGAAAGAAGCTTTCTGAGAAACTTCTTTGTGTTCTGTGAAATCATCTCACAGAGTTACAGCTTTCCGCTGAAGAAGCCTTTCGCTAAGACAGTTCTTGTGGAATTGGCAAAGTGATATTCGGAAGCTCATAGAGGGCTATGGTGAAAAAAGAAATATCCTCAGATGAAATATGTAAAGAAGCTTTCTGAGAAACTGCTTAGTGTTCTGTGAATTCATCTCACAGAGTTACATGTGTATTTCGAGGATCTCTTTGCTAGCCTTCTTTCTGTGGAATCTGAGAACGGATATTTCGGATCCCTTTGAAGACTATAGGGCCAAAGGAAATATCCTCCGATAACAAAGAGAAAGAAGCTTTCTGAGAAGCTTCTTTGTGTTCTGTGAAATCATCTCACTGAGTTACAGCTTTCTCCTGAAGAAGCCTTTCGCAAAGACAGTTCTTGTGGAATTGGCAAAGTGATATTTGGAAGCCCATAGAGGGCTATGTTGAAAAAGGTAATATCCTCAGATGAAATCTGCAAAGAAGCTTTCTGAGAAACTGCTTAGTGTTCTGTTAATTCATCTCACAGAGTTACATGTGCATTTCGAGAATCTCTTTGCTAGCCCTATTTCTGTGAAATCTGAGAACAGATATTTCGGATGCCTTTGAAGACTATAGATCCAAAGGAAATATCCTCCAATAACAAAGAGAAAGAAGCTTTCTGAGAAACTTCTTTGTGTTCTGTTAAATCATCTCACAGAGTTACAGATTTCCCCTCAAGAAGTCTTTCGCTAAGACAGTTCTTGTGGAATTGGCAAAGTGATATTTGGAAGCCCATAGAGGGCTACGGTGAAAAAGTAAACATCATCAGATGAAATCTGGAAAGAAGCTTTCTGAGAAACTGCTTACTGTTGTGTGAATTCATCTCACAGAGTTACATGAGTATTTCGAGGATCTCTTTGCTATCCTTCTTTCTGTGGAATCTGAGAACAGATATTTCGGTTCCCTTTGAAGACTATAGGGCCAAAGGAAATATCCTCTGATAACAAAGAGAAAGAAGCTTTCTGAGAAACTTCTTTGTGTTCTATGAAATCATCTCACAGAGTTACAGCTTTCCCCTGAAGAAGCCTTTCGCTAAGACAGTTCTTGTGGAATTGGCAAAGTGATATTTGGAAGCCCATAGAGGGCTATGGTGAAAAAGGAAATATCCTCAGATGAAATCTGGAAAGAAGCTTTCTGAGAAACTGCTTAGTGTTCTGTGAATTCATCTCACAGAGTTACATGTGTATTTCGAGGATCTCTTTGCTAGCCTTCTTTCTGTGGAATCTGAGAACAGATATTTCGGATCCCGTTGAAGACTATAGGGCCAAAGGAAATATCCTCCGATAACAAAGAGAAAGAAGCTTTCTGAGAAACTTCTTTGTGTTCTATTTAATCATCTCACAGAGTTACAGCTTTCTCCTGAAGAAGCCTTTCGCAAAGACAGTTCTTGTGGAATTGGCAAAGTGATATTTGGAAGCCCATAGAGTGCTATGTTGAAAAAGGAAATATCCTCAGATGAAACCTGCAAAGAAGCTTTCTGAGAAACTGCATGGTGTTCTGTGAATCCATCTCACAGAGTTACATGTGTATTTCGAGGATCTCTTTGCTAGCCTTCTTTCTCTGGAATCTGAGAACAGTTATTTCGGTTCCCTTTGAAGACTATAGGGCCAAAGGAAATATCCTGCGATAACAAAGAGAAAGAAGCTTTCTGAGAAACTTCTTTGTGTTCTGTGAAATCATCTCACAGAGTTACAGCTTTCCCCTGAAGAAGCCTTTCGCTAAGACAGTTCTTGTGGAATTGGCAAAGTGATATTTGGAAGCCCATAGAGGGATATGGTGAAAAAGGAAATATCCTCAGATGAAATCTGGAAAGAAGCTTTCTGAGAAACTGCTTAGTGTTCTGTTAATTCTTCTCACAGAGTTACATGTGTATTTCGAGGATCTCTTTGCTAGCCTTCTTTCTGTGGAATCTGAGAACAGATATTTCGGATCCCTTTGAAGACTATAGGGCCAAAGGAAATATCCTCCGATAACAAAGAGAAAGAAGCTTTCTGAGAAACTTCTTTGTGTTCTGTGAAATCATCTCACAGAGTTACAGCTTTCCCCTCAAGAAGCCTTTCGCTAAGACAGTTCTTGTGGAATTGGCAAAGTGATATTTGGCAGCCCATAGAGGGCTATTGTGAAAAAGGAAATATCCTCAGATGAAATCTGGAAAGAAGCTTTCTGAGAAACTGCTTAGTGTTCTGTTAATTCTTCTCACAGAGTTACATGTGTATTTCGAGGATCTCTTTGCTAGCCTTCTTTCTGTGGAATCTGAGAACAGATATTTCGGATCCCTTTGAAGACTATAGGGCCAAAGGAAATATCCTCCGATAACAAAGAGAAAGAAGCTTTCTGAGAAACTTCTTTGTGTTCTGTGAAATCATCTCACAGAGTTACAGCTTTCCCCTGAAGAAGCCTTTCGCTAAGACAGTTCTTGTGGAATTGGCAAAGTGATATTTGGAAGCCCATAGAGGGCTCTGGTGAAAAAGGAAACATCCTCAGATGAAATCTGGAAAGAAGCTTTCTGAGAAACTGCTTAGTGTTCTGTTAATTCATCTCACAGAGTTACATGTGCATTTCGAGGATCTCTTTGCTAGCCCTATTTCCGGGAAATCTGAGAACAGATATTTCGGATCCCTTTGAAGACTATTGGGCCAAAGGAAATATCCTCCGATAACAAAGAGAAAGAAGCTTTCTGAGAAACTTCTTTGTGTTCTGTGAAATCATCTCACAGAGTTACAGCTTTCCCCTGAAGAAGCCTTTCGCTAAGACAGTTCTTGTGGAATTGGTAAAGTGATATTTGGAAGCCCATAGAGGGCTATGGTGAAAAAGGAAATAACCTCAGATGAAATCTGGAAAGAAGCTTTCTGAGAATCTGCTTAGTGTTCTGTGAATTCATCTCACAGAGTTACATGTGTATTTCGAGGATCTCTTTGCTAGCCTTCTTTCTGTGGAATCTGAGAACATATATTTCGGATCCCTTTGAAGACTATAGGGCCAAAGGAAATATCCTCCGACAACAAAGAGAAAGAAGCTTTCTGAGAAACTTCTTTGTGTTCTGTGAAATCATCTCACAGATTTACATCTTTCCCCTGAAGAAGCCTTTCGCTAAAACAGTTCTTGTGGAACTGGCAAAGTGATATTTGGAAGCCCATAGAGGGCTATGTTGAAAAAGGAAATATCCTCAGATGAAATCTGCAAAGAAGCTTTCTGAGAAACTTCTTGGTGTTCTGTGAATTCATCTCACAGAGTTACATGTGTATTTCCAGGATCTCTTTGCTAGCCTTCTTTCTCTGGAATCTGAGAACAGTTATTTAGGTTCCCTTTGAAGACTATAGGGCCAAAGGAAATATCCTCCGATAACAAAGAGAAAGAAGCTTTCTGAGAAACTTCTTTGTGTTCTGTGAAATCATCTCACTGAGTTACAGCTTTCCCCTCAAGAAGCCTTTCGCTAAGACAGGTCTTGTGGAATTGGCAAAGTGATATTTGTAAGCCCATAGAGTGCTATGGTGAAAAAAGAAATATCCTCAGATGAAATCTTGCAAGAAGCTTTCTGAGAAACTGCTTAGTGTTCTGTTAATTCATCTCACAGAGTTACATGTGTATTTCGAGGATCTCTTTGCTAGCCTTATTTCTGTGGAATCCGAGAACAGATATTTCAGATCCCTTTGAAGATTATAGGGCCAAAGGAAATATCCTCCGATAACAAAGAGAAAGAAGCTTTCTGAGAAATGTCTTTGTGTTCTATTTAATCATCTCAAAGAGTTACAGCTTTCTCCTGAAGAAGCCTTTCGCAAAGACAGTTCTTGTGGAATTGGCAAAGTGATATTTGGAAGCCCATACAGGGCTATGTTGAAAAAGGAAATATCCTCAGATGAAATCTGCAAAGAAGCTTTCTGAGAAACTGCTTAGTGTTCTGTTAATTCATGTCACAGAGTTACATGTGCATTTCGAGGATCTCTTTGCTAGCCCTATTTCTGTGAAATCTGAGAACAGATATTTCGGATCCCTTTGAAGACTATAGGGCCAAAGGAAATATCCTCCGATAACAAAGAGAAAGAAGCTTTCTGAGAAACTTCTTTGTGTTCTGTGAAATCATCTCACAGAGTTACAGCTTTCCCCTGAAGAAGCCTTTCGCTAAGACAGGTCTTGTGGAATTGGCAAAGTGATATTTGTAAGCCCATAGAGTGCTATGGTGAAAAATGAAATATCCTCAGATGAAATCTGGCAAGAAGCTTTCTGAGAAACTGCTTTGTGTTCTGTTAATTCATCTCACAGAGTTACATGTGTATTTCGAGTATCTCTTTGCTAGCCTTATTTCTGTGGAATCCGAGAAGAGATATTTCGGATCCCTTTGAAGACTATAGGGCCAAAGGAAATATCCTCCGATAACAAAGAGAAAGAAGCTTTCTGAGAAACTTCTTTGTGTTCTGTGAAATCATCTCACAGAGATACAGCTTTCCCCTGAAGAAGCCTTTCGCTAAGACAGGTCTTGTGGAATTGGCAAAGTGATATTTGGAAGCCCTTAGAGGGCTATGGTGAAAAAGGAAATATCCTCAGATGAAATCTTCAAAGCAGCTTTCTGAGAAACTGCTTAGTGTTCTGTGAATTCATCTCACAGAGTTACATGTGTATTTCGGGGATCTCTTTGCTAGCCTTATTTCTGTGGAATCTGAGAACAGATATTTCGGATCCCTTTGAAGACTATAGGCGAAAGGAAATATCCTCCGATAACAAAAGAGAAAGAAGCTTTCTGGGAAACTTCTTTGTGTTCTGTGAAATCATCTCACAGAGTTACAGCTTTCCCCTCAAGAAGCCTTGCGCTAAGACAGTTCTTGTGGAATTGGCAAAGTGATATTTGGAAGCCCATAGAGGGCTATGGTGAAAAAGGAAATATCGTCAGATGAAATCTGGAAAGAAGCTTTCTGCGAAACTGCTTAGTGTTCTGTTAATTCAACTCACAGAGTTACATGTGTATTTCGAGGATCTCTTTGCTAGCCCTATTTCTGTGGAATCTGAGAACAGATATTTTGGATCCCTTTGAAGGCAATAGGGCCAAAGGAAACATCCTCGGATAACAAAGAGAAAGAAGCTCTCGGAGAAACTTCTTTGTGTTCTGTGAAATCATCTCACAGAGTTACAGCTTTCCCCTCAATAAGCCTTTCGCTAAGACAGTTCTTATGGAATTGGCAAAGTGATATTTGGACGCCCATAGAGGGCTATGGTGAAAAAGGAAATATCCTCAGATGAAATCTGGAAAGAAGCTTTCTGAGAAACTGCTTAGTGTTCTGTGAATTCATCTCACAGAGTTACATGTGTATTTCGAGGATCTCTTTGCTAGCCTTCTTTCTGTGGAATTTGAGAACATATATTTCGGATCCCTTTGAAGACTATAGGGCCAAAGGAAATATCCTCCGACAACAATGAGAAAGAAGCTTTCTGAGAAACTTCTTTGTGTTCTGTGAAATCATCTCACAGATTTACAGCTTTCCCCTGAAGAAGCCTTTCGCTAAAACAGTTCTTGTGGAACTGGCAAAGTGATATTTGGAAGCCCATAGAGGGCTATGTTGAAAAAGGAAATATCCTCAGATGAAATCTGCAAAGAAGCTTTCTGAGAAACTTCTTGATGTTCTGTGAATTCATCTCACAGAGTTACATGTGTATTTCCAGGATCTCTTTGCTAGCCTTCTTTCTCTGGAATCTGAGAACAGTTATTTAGGTTCCCTTTGAAGACTATAGGGCCAAAGGAAATATCCTCCGATAACAAAGAGAAAGAAGCTTTCTGAGAAACTTCTTTGTGTTCTGTGAAATCATCTCACAGAGTTACAGCTTTCCCCTGAAGAAGCCTTTCGCTAAGACAGGTCTTGTGGAATTGGCAAAGAGATATTTGTAAGCCCATAGAGTGCTATGGTGAAAAAGGAAATATCCTCAGATGAAATCTGGCAAGAAGCTTTCTGAGAAACTTCTTAGTGTTCTGTTAATTCATCTCACAGAGTTACATGTGTATTTCGAGGATCTCTTTGCTAGCCTTCTTTCTGTGGAATCCGAGAACAGATATTTCGGATCCCTTTGAAGACTATAGGGCCAAAGGAAATATCCTCCGATAACAAAGAGAAAGAAGCTTTCTGAGAAACTTCTTTCTGTTCTATTTAATCATCTCAAAGAGTTACAGCTTTCTCCTGAAGAAGCCTTTCACAAAGACAGTTCTTGTGGAATTGGCAAAGTGATATTTGGAAGCCCATAGAGGGCTATGGTGAAAAAGGAAATATCCTCAGATGAAATCTGGAAAGAAGCTTTCTGAGAAACTGCTTAGTGTTCTGTGAATTCATCTCACAGAGTTACATGTGTATTTCGAGGATCTCTTTGCTAGCCTTCTTTCTGTGGAATCTGAGAACAGATATTTCGGATCCCGTTGAAGACTATAGGGCCAAAAAAAATATCCTCCGATAACAAAGAGAAAGAAGCTTTCTGAGAAACTTCTTTGTGTTCTATTTAATCATCTCACAGAGTTACAGCTTTCTTCTGAAGAAGCCTTTCGCTAAGACAGTTCTTGTGGAATTGGCAAAGAGATATTTGGAAGCCCATAGAGTGCTATGGTGAAAAAGGAAATATCCTCAGATGAAATCTGGAAAGAAGCTTTCTGAGAAACTGCTTAGTGTTCTGTGAATTCATCTCACAGAGTTACATGTGTATTTCGAGGATCTCTTTGCTAGCCTTATTTCTGTGGAATCCGAGAACAGATATTTCGGATCCCTTTGAAGACTATAGGGCCAAAGGAAATATCCTCCGATAACAAAGAGAAAGAAGCTTTCTGAGAAACTTCTTTGTGTTCTATTTAATCATCTCAAAGAGTTACAGCTTTCTCCTGAAGAAGCCTTTCGCAAAGACAGTTCTTGTGGAATTGGCAAAGTGATATTGGGAAGCCCATAGAGTGCTATGTTGAAAAAGGAAATATCCTCAGATGAAATCTGCAAAGAAGCTTTCTGAGAAACTGCATGGTGTTCTGTGAATTCATCTCACAGAGTTACATGTGTATTTCGAGGATCTCTTTGCTAGCCTTCTTTCTCTGGAATCTGAGAACAGTTATTTCGGTTCCCTTTGAAGACTATAGGGCCAAAGGAAATATCCTGCGATAACAAAGAGAAAGAAGCTTTCTGAGAAACTTCTTTGTGTTCTGTGAAATCATCTCACAGAGTTACAGCTTTCCCCTGAAGAAGCCTTTCGCTAAGACAGTTCTTGTGGAATTGGCAAAGTGATATTTGGAAGCCCATAGAGGGCTATGGTGAAAAAGGAAATATCCTCAGATGAAATCTGGAAAGAAGCTTTCTGAGAAACTGCTTAGTGTTCTGTTAATTCTTCTCACAGAGTTACATGTGTATTTCGAGGATCTCTTTGCTAGCCTTCTTTCTGTGGAATCTGAGAACAGATATTTCGGATCCCTTTGAAGACTATAGGGCCAAAGGAAATATCCTCCGATAACAAAGAGAAAGAAGCTTTCTGAGAAACTTCTTTGTGTTCTGTGAAATCATCTCACAGAGTTACAGCTTTCCCCTGAAGAAGCCTTTCGCTAAGACAGTTCTTGTGGAATTGGCAAAGTGATATTTGGCAGCCCATAGAGGGCTATTGTGAAAAAGGAAATATCCTCAGATGAAATCTGGAAAGAAGCTTTCTGAGAAACTGCTTAGTGTTCTGTTAATTCTTCTCACAGAGTTACATGTGTATTTCGAGGATCTCTTTGCTAGCCTTCTTTCTGTGGAATCTGAGAACAGATATTTCGGATCCCTTTGAAGACTATAGGGCCAAAGGAAATATCCTCCGATAACAAAGAGAAAGAAGCTTTCTGAGTAACTTCTTTGTGTTCTGTGAAATCATCTCACAGAGTTACAGCTTTCCCCTGAAGAAGCCTTTCGATAAGACAGTTCTTGTGGAATTGGCAAAGTGATATTTGGAAGCCCATAGAGGGCTCTGGTGAAAAAGGAAGTATCCTCAGATGAAATCTGGAAAGAAGCTTTCTGAGAAACTGCTTAGTGTTCTGTTAATTCATCTCACAGAGTTACATGTGCATTTCGAGGATCTCTTTGCTAGCCCTATTTCCGTGAAATCTGAGAACAGATATTTTGGATCCCTTTGAAGACTATTGGGCCAAAGGAAATATCCTCCGATAACAAAGAGAAAGAAGCTTTCTGAGAAACTTCTTTGTGTTCTGTGAAAACATCTCACAGAGTTACAGCTTTCCCCTGAAGAAGCCTTTCGCTAAGACAGTTCTTGTGGAATTGGTAAAGTGATATTTGGAAGCCCATAGAGGGCTATGGTGAAAAAGGAAATAACCTCAGATGAAATCTGGAAAGAAGCTTTCTGAGAAACTGCTTAGTGTTCTTTGAATTCATCTCACAGAGTTACATGTGTATTTCGAGGATCTCTTTGCTAGCCTTCTTTCAGTGGTATCTGAGAACATATAATTCGGATCCCTTTGAAGACTATAGGGCCAAAGGAAATATCCTCCGACAACAAAGAGAAAGAAGCTTTCTGAGAAACTTCTTTGTGTTCTGTGAAATCATCTCACAGATTTACAGCTTTCCCCTGAAGAAGCCTTTCGCTAAAACAGTTCTTGTGGAACTGGCAAAGTGATATTTGGAAGCCCATAGAGGGCTATGTTGAAAAAGGAAATATCCTCAGATGAAATCTGCAAAGAAGCTTTCTGAGAAACTTCTTGGTGTTCTGTGAATTCATCTCACAGAGTTACATGTGTATTTCCAGGATCTCTTTGCTTGCCTTCTTTCTCTGGAATCTGAGAACAGTTATTTAGGTTCCCTTTGAAGACTATAGGGCCAAAGGAAATATCCTCCGATAACAAAGAGAAAGAAGCTTTCTGAGAAACTTCTTTGTGTTCTGTGAAATCATCTCACTGAGTTACAGCTTTCCCGTCAAGAAGCCTTTCGCTAAGACAGGTCTTGTGGAATTGGCAAAGTGATATTTGTAAGCCCATAGAGTGCTATGGTGAAAAAAGAAATATCCTCAGATGAAATCTTGCAAGAAGCTTTCTGAGAAACTGCTTAGTGTTCTGTTAATTCATCTCACAGAGTTACATGTGTATTTCGAGGATCTCTTTGCTAGCCTTATTTCTGTGGAATCCGAGAACAGATATTTCAGATCCCTTTGAAGACTATAGGGCCAAAGGAAATATCCTCCGATAACAAAGAGAAAGAAGCTTTCTGAGAAATTTCTTTGTGTTCTATTTAATCATCTCAAAGAGTTACAGCTTTCTCCTGAAGAAGCCTTTCGCAAAGACAGTTCTTGTGGAATTGGCAAAGTGATATTTGGAAGCCCATAGAGGGCTATGTTGAAAAAGGAAATATCCTCAGATGAAATCTGCAAAGAAGCTTTCTGAGAAACTGCTTAGTGTTCTGTTAATTCATGTCACAGAGTTACATGTGCATTTCGAGGATCTCTTTGCTAGCCCTATTTCTGTGAAATCTGAGAACAGATATTTCGGATCCCTTTGAAGACTATAGGGCCAAAGGAAATATCCTCCGATAACAAAGAGAAAGAAGCTTTCTGAGAAACTTCTTTGTGTTCTGTGAAATCATCTCACAGAGTTACAGCTTTCCCCTGAAGAAGCCTTTCGCTAAGACAGGTCTTTTGGAATTGGCAAAGTGATATTTGTAAGCCCATAGAGTGCTATGGTGAAAAATGAAATATCCTCAGATGAAATCTGGCAAGAAGCTTTCTGAGAAACTGCTTAGTGTTCTGTTAATTCATCTCACAGAGTTACATGTGTATTTCGAGTATCTCTTTGCTAGCCTTATTTCTGTGGAATCCGAGAACAGATATTTCGGATCCCTTTGAAGACTATAGGGCCAAAGGAAATATCCTCCGATAACAAAGAGAAAGAAGCTTTCTGAGAAACTTCTTTGTGTTCTATTTAATCATCTCAAAGAGTTACAGCTTTCTCCTGAAGAAGCCTTTCGCAAAGACAGTTCTTGTGGAATTGGCAAAGTGATATTTGGAAGCCCATAGAGGGCTCTGGTGAAAAAGGAAATCTCCTCAGATGAAATCTGGAAAGAAGCTTTCTGAGAAACTGCTTAGTGTTCTGTTAATTCATCTCACAGACTTACATGTGTATTTCGAGGATCTCTTTGCTAACCTTCTTTCTGTGGAATCTGAGAACAGATATTTCGGATCCCTTTGAAGACTATAGGGCCAAAGGAAATATCCTCCGATAACAAAGAGAAAGAAGCTTTCTGAGAAACTTCTTTGTGTTCTGTGAAATCATCTCACAGAGATACAGCTTTCCCCTGAAGATGCCTTTTGCTAAGACAGTTCTTGTGGAACTGGTAAAGTGATATTTGGAAGCCCATAGAGGGCTATGGTGAAAAAGGAAATAACCTCAGATGAAATCTGGAAAGAAGCTTTCTGAGAAACTGCTTAGTGTTCTGTGAATTCATCTCACAGAGTTACAGGTGTATTTTGAGGATCTCTTTGCTAGCCTTCTTTCTGTGGAATCTGAGAACAGATATTTCGGATCCCTTTGAAGACTATAGGGCCAAAGGAAATATCCTCCGATAACAAAGAGAAAGAAGCTTTCTGAGAAACTTCTTTGTGTTCTGTGAAATCATCTCACAGAGTTACAGCTTTACCCTCAAGAAGCCTTTCGCTAAGACTGTTCTTGTGGAATTGGCAAAGTGATATTTGGAAGCCCATAGAGGGCTATGGCGGAAAAGGAAATAACCTCAGATGAAATCTGGAAAGAAGTTTTCTGAGAAACTTCTTGGTGTTTTGTGAATTCATCTCACAGAGTTACATGTGTATTTCGAGGATCTCTTTGCTAGCCTTCTTTCTGTGGAATCTGAGAACATATATTTCGGATCCCTTTGAAGACTATAGGGCCAAAGGAAATATCCTCCGACAACAAAGAGAAAGAAGCTTTCTGAGAAACTTCTTTGTGTTCTGTGAAATCATCTCACAGATTTACAGCTTTCCCCTGAAGAAGCATTTCTCTAAAACAGTTCTTGTGGAACTGGCAAAGTGATATTTGGAAGCCCATAGAGGGCTATGTTGAAAAAGGAAATATCCTCAGATGAAATCTGCAAAGAAGCTTTGTGAGAAACTGCTTAGTGTTCTGTGAATTCATCTCACAGAGTTACATGTGTATTTCCAGGATCACTTTGCTAGCCTTCTTTCTCTGGAATCTGAGAACAGTTATTTAGGTTCCCTTTGAAGACTATAGGGCCAAAGGAAATATCCTCCGATAACAAAGAGAAAGAAGCTTTCTGAGAAACTTCTTTGTGTTCTGTGAAATCATCTCACAGAGTTACAGCTTTCCCCTCAAGAAGCCTTTCGCTAAGACAGGTCTTGTGGAAATGGCAAAGTGATATTTGTAAGCCCATAGATTGCTATGGTGAAAAAGGAAATATCCTCAGATGAAATCTGGCAAGAAGCTTTCTGAGAAACTGCTTAGTGTTCTGTTATTTCATCTCACAGAGTTACATGTGTATTTCGAGGATCTCTTTGCTAGCCTTATTTCTGTGGAATCCGAGAACAGATATTTCGGATCCCTTTGAAGACTATAGGGCCAAAGGAAATATCCTCCGATAACAAAGAGAAAGAAGCCTTCTGAGAAACTTCTTTGTGTTCCATTTAATCATCTCAAAGAGTTACAGCTTTCTCCTGAAGAAGCCTTTCGCAAAGACAGTTCTTGTGGAATTGGCAAAGTGATATTTGGAAGCCCATAGAGGGCTATGTTGAAAAAGGAAATATCCTCAGATGAAATCTGCAAAGACGCTTTCTGAGAAACTGCTTGGTGTTCTGTGAATTCATCTCACAGAGTTACATGTGTATTTCGAGGATCTCTTTGCTAGCCTTCTTTCTCTGGAATCTGAGAACAGTTATTTCGGTTCCCTTTGAAGACTATAGGGCCAAAGGAAATATACTGCGATAACAAAGAGAAAGAAGCTTTCTGAGAAACTTCTTTGTGTTCTGTGAAATCACCTCACAGAGTTACAGCTTTCCCCTGAAGAAGCCTTTCTCTAAGACAGTTCTTCTGGAATTGGCAAAGTGATATTTGGAAGCCCATAGAGTGCTATGGTGAAAAAGTAAATATCATCTGATGAAATCTGGAAAGAAGCTTTATGAGAAACTGCTTAGTGTTCTGTGAATTCATCTCACAGACTTACATGTGTATTTCGAGGATCTCTTTGCTAGCCTTCTTTCTGTGGAATCTGAGAACAGATATTTCGGTTCCCTTTGAAGACTATAGGGCCAAAGGAAATATCCTCCGATAACAAAGAGAAAGAAGCTTTCTGAGAAACTTCTTTGTGTTCTGTGAAATCATCTCACAGAGTTACAGCTTTCCCCTCAAGAAGCCTTTCGCTAAGACAGTTCTTGTGGATTTGGCAAAGTGATATTTGGAAGCCCATAGAGGGCTATGGTGAAAAAGGAAATATCCTCAGATGAAATCTGGAAAGAAGCTTTCTGAGAAACTGCTTAGTGTTCTGTGAATTCATCTCACAGAATTACATGTGTATTTCGAAGATCTCTTTGCTAGCCTTCTTTCTGTGGAATCTGAGAACAGATATTTCGGTTCCCTTTGAAGAGTATAGGGCCAAAGGAAATATCCTCCGATAACAAAGAGAAAGAAGCTTTCTGAGAAACTTCTTTGTGTTCTGTGAAATCATCTCACAGAGTTACAGCTTTCCCCTGAAGAAGACTTTCGCTAAGACAGTTCTTGTGGAATTGGCAAAATGATATTTGGAAGCCCATAGAGGGCTATGGTGAAAAAGGAAATATCCTTAGATAAAATCTGGAAAGAAGCTTTCTGAGAAACTGCTTAGTGTTCTGTGAATTCGTCTCACAGAGTTACATGTGTATTTCAAGGATCTCTTTGTTAGCCTTCTTTCTGTGGGATCTGAGAACAGATATTTCGGATCCCTTTAAAGACTATAGGGCCAAAGGAAATATCCTCCGATAACAAAGAGAAAGAAGCTTTCTGAGAAACTTCTTTGTGTTCTGTGAAATCATCTCACAGAGTTACAGCTTGCCCCTGAAGAAGCCTTTCGCTAAGACAGTTGTTGTGGGATTGGCAAAGTGATATTTGGAAGCCCATAGAGGGCTCTGGTGAAAAAGGAAATATCATCAGATGAAATCTGGAAAGAAGCTTTCTGAGAAACTGCTTAGTGTTCTGTGAATTCATCTCACAGAGTTATATGTGTATTTCGAGGATCTCTTTGCTAGCCCTATTTCTGTGGAATCTGAGAACAGATATTTCGGTTCCCTTTGAAGACTATAGGGCCAAAGGAAATAACCTCCGATAACAAAGAGAAAGAAGCTTTCTGAGAAACTTCTTTGTGTTCTGTGAAATCATCTCACAGAGTTACAGCTTTCCCCTCAAGAAGCCTTTCGCTAAGACAGTTCCTGTGGAATTGTCAAAATGATATTTGGAAGCCCATAGAGGGCTACGGTGAAAAAGGAAATATCCTTAGATAAAATCTGGAAAGAAGCTTTCTGAGAAACTGCTTAGTGTTCTGTTAATTCATTTCACAGAGTTACATGTGTATTTCGAGGATCTCTTTGCTAGCCGTATTTCTGTGGAATCTGAGAACAGATATTTCGGATCCCTTTGAAGACTCTAGGGCCAAAGGAAATATCATCCGATAACAAAGAGAAAGAAGTTTTCTGAGAAACTTCTTTGTGTTCTGTGAAATCATCTCACAGAGTTACAGCTTTCCCCTCAAGAAGCCTTTCGCTAAGACAGTTCCTGTGGAATTGGCAAAATGATATTTGGAAGCCCATAGAGGGCTACGGTGAAAAAGGAAATATCCTTAGATAAAATCTGGAAAGAAGCTTTCTGAGAAACTGCTTAGTGTTCTGTTAATTCATCTCACAGAGTTACATGTGTATTTCGAGGATCTCTTTGCTAGCCGTATTTCTGTGGAATCTGAGAACAGATATTTCGGATCCCTTTGAAGACTATAGGGCCAAAGGAACTATCCTCCGACAACAAAGAGAAAGAAGCTTTCTGAGAAACTTCTTTGTGTTCTGTGAAATCATCTCACAGAGTTACAGCTTTCCCCTGAAGAAGCCTTTCGCTAAGACAGTTCTTGTGGAATTGGCAAAGTGATATTTGGAAGCCCATAGAGGGCTATGGTGAAAAAGAAAATATCCTCAGATGAAATCTGGAAAGAAGCTTTCTGAGAAACTGCTTAGTGTTCTGTGAATTCATCTCACAGAGTTACATGTGTATTTCGAGGATCTCTTTGCTAGCCTTCTTTCTGTGGAATCTGAGAACAGATATTTCGGTTCCCTTTGAAGAGTATAGGGCCAAAGGAAATATCCTCCGATAACAAAGAGAAAGAAGCTTTCTGAGAAACTTCTTTGTGTTCTGTGAAATCATCTCACAGAGTTACAGCTTTCCCCTGAAGAAGCCTTTCGCTAAGACACTTCTTGTGGAATTGGCAAAATGATATTTGGAAGCCCATAGAGGGCTATGGTGAAAAAGGAAATATCCTTAGATAAAATCTGGAAAGAAGCTTTCTGAGAAACTGCTTAGTGTTCTGTGAATTCATCTCACAGAGTTACATGTGTATTTCGAGGATCACTTTGCTAGCCTTCTTTCTGTGGAATCTGAGAACAGATATTTCGGATCCCTTTGAAGAATATAGGGCCAAAGGAAATATCCTCCGATAACAAAGAGAAAGAAGCTTTCTGAGAAACTTCTTTGTGTTCTGTGAAATCATCTCACAGAGTAACAGCTTTCCCCTGAAGAAGCCTTTTGCTAAGACAGTTCTTGTGGAATTGGAAAAGCGATATTTGGAAGCCCATAGAGGGCTCTGGTGAAAAAGGAAATATCCTCAGATGAAATCTGGAAAGAAGCTTTCAGAGAAACTGCTTAGTGTTCTGTTAATTCATCTCACAGAGTTATATGTGTATTTCGAGGATCTCTTTGCTAGCCGTATTTCTGTGGAATCTGAGAACAGATATTTCGGTTCCCTTTGAAGAGTATAGGGCCAAAGGAAATATCCTCCGATAACAAAGAGAAAGAAGCTTTCTGAGAAACTTCTTTGTGTTCTGTGAAATCATCTCACAGAGTTACAGCTTTCCCTTCAAGAAGCCTTTCGCTAAGACAGTTCTTGTGGAATTTGCAAAGTGATATTTGGAAGCCCATAGAAGGCTACGGTGAAAAAGGAAATATCCTCAGATGAAATCTGGAAAGAAGCTTTCTGAGAAACTGCTTAGTGTTCTGTTAATTCATGTCACAGAGTTACATGTGTATATCGAGGATTTCTTTGCTAGCCTTCCTTCTGTGGAATCTGAGAACAGATATTTCGGATCCCTTTGAAGGCTATAGGGCCAAAGGAAATATCCTCGGATAACAAAGAGAAAGAAGCTTTCTGAGAAACTTCTTTGTGTTCTGTGAAATCATCTCACAGAGTTACAGCTTTCCCCTGAAGAAGCCTTTCTCTGAGTCAGGTCTTGTGGAATTGGCAAAGTGATATTTGGAAGCCCATATAGGGCTATGCTGAAAAAGGAAATATCCTCAGATGAAATCTGGAAAGCTTTCTGAGAAACTGCTTAGTGTTCTATTAATTCATCTCACAGAGTTACATGTGTATTTCGAGGATCTCTTTGCTAGCCTTATTTCTGTGGAATCTGAGAACAGATATTTCGGATCCCTTTGAGGACTATAGGGCCAAAGGAAATATCCACCGATAACAAAGAGAAAGAAGCTTTCTGAGAAACTTCTTTGTGTTCTGTGAAATCATCTCACAGAGTTACAGCTTTCCCCTGAAGAAGCCTTTCGCTAAGACAGTTCTTGTGGAATGGGCAAAGTGATATTTGGAAGCCCATAGAGGGCTATGGTGAAAAAGGAAATATCCTCAGATGAAATCTGGAAAGAAGCTTTCTGAGAAACTGCTTAGTGTTCTGTTAATTCATCTCACAGAGTTACATGTGTATTTCGAGGATCTCTTTGCTAGCCTTATTTCTGTGGAATCTGAGAACAGATATTTCGGATTCCTTTGAAGACTATAGGGCCAAAGGAAATATCCTCCGATAACAAAGAGAAAGAAGCTTTCTGAGAAACTTCTTTGTGTTCTGTGAAATCATCTCACAGAGTTACAGCTTTCCCCTCAAGAAGCCTTTCGCTAACACAGTTCTTGTGGAATTGGTAAAGTGATATTTGGAAGCCCATAGAGGGCTCTGGTGAAAAAGGAAACATCCTCAGATGAAATCTGGAAAGAAGCTTTCTGAGAAACTGCTTAGTGTTCTGTGAATTCATCTCACAGAGTTACATGTGTATTTCGAGGATCTCTTTGCTAGCCCTATTTCTGTGAAATCTGAGAACAGATATTTCGGATCCCTTTGAAGACTATAGGGCCAAAGGAAATATCCTCCGATAACAAAGAGAAAGAAGCTTTCTGAGAAACTTCTTTGTGTTCTGTGAAATCATCTCACAGAGTTACAGCTTTGCCCTCAAGAAGCCTTTCGCTAAGACAGTTCTTGTGGAATTGGCAAAGTGATATTTGAAAGCCCGTAGAGGGCTATGGTGAAAAAGTAAATATCATCAGATGAAATCTGGAAAGAAGATTTCTGAGAAACTGCTTAGTGTTCTGTGAATTCATCTCACAGAGTTACAAGTGTATTTCGAGGATCTCTTTCCTAGCCTTCTTTCTGTGGAATCTGAGAACAGATATTTCGGATCCCTTTGAAGACTATAGGGCCAAAGGAAATATCCTCCGATAACAAAGAGAAAGCAGCTTTCTGAGAAACTTCTTTGTGTTCTGTGAAATCATCTCACAGAGTTACAGCTTTCCCCTCAAGAAGCCTTTCGCTAAGACAGTTCTTGTGGAATTGGCAAAGTGATATTTCGAAGCCCTTAGAGGGCTCTGGTGAAAAAGAAAACATCATCAGATGAAATCTGGAAAGAAGCTTTCTGAGAAACTGCTTAGTGTTCTGTTAATTCATGTCACGGAGTTACATGTGTATTTCGAGGATCTCTTTGCTAGCCTTCTTTCTGTCAAATCTGAGAACAGATATTTCGGATCCCGTTGAAGACTATAGGGCCAAAGGAAATATCCTCTGATAACAAAGAGAAAGAAGCTTTCTGAGAAACCTCTTTGTGTTCTGTGAAATCATCTCACAGAGTTACAGCTTTCCCCTCAAGAAGCCTTTCTATAAGACAGCTTTTGTGGAATTGGCAAAGTGATATTTGGGAGCCCATAGAGGGCTATGGTGAAAAAGAAAACATCCACAGATGAAATCTGGAAAGAAGCTTTCTGAGAAACTGCTTAGTGTTCTGTTAATTCATCTCACAGAGCTATATGTGTATTTCGAGGATCTCTTTCCTAGCCTTCTTTCTGTGGAATCTGAGAACAGATATTTCGGATCCCTTTGAAGACTATAGGGCCAAAGGAAATATCCTACGATAGCAAAGAGAAAGAAGCTTTCTGAGAAACTTCTTTGTGTTCTGTGAAATCATCTCACAGAGTTACAGCTTTCCCCTGAAGAAGCCTTTCGCTAAGACAGTTCTTGTGGAATTGGAAAAGTGATATTTGGAAGTCCATAGACGGCTATGATGAAAAAGGAAATATCCTCAGATGAAATCTGGAAAGAAGATTTCTGAGAAACTGCTTAGTGTTCTGTTAATTCATCTCACAGAGTTACATGTGTATTTCGAGGATCTCTTTGCTAGCCCTATTTCTGTGAAATGTGAGAACAGATATTTCGGATCCCTTTGAAGACTATAGGGCCAAAGGAAATATCCTCCGATAACAAAGAGAAAGAAGCTTTCTGAGAAACTTCTTTGTGTTCTGTGAAATCATCTCACAGAGTTACAGCTTTGCCCTCAAGAAGCCTTTCGCTAAGACAGTTCTTGTGGAATTGGCAAAGTGATATTTGAAAGCCCGTAGAGGGCTATGGTGAAAAAGTAAATATCATCAGATGAAATCTGGAAAGAAGATTTCTGAGAAACTGCTTAGTGTTCTGTGAATTCATCTCACAGAGTTACAAGTGTATTTCGAGGATCTCTTTCCTAGCCTTCTTTCTGTGGAATCTGAGAACAGATATTTCGGATCCCTTTGAAGACTATAGGGCCAAAGGAAATATCCTCCGATAACAAAGAGAAAGCAGCTTTCTGAGAAACTTCTTTGTGTTCTGTGAAATCATCTCACAGAGTTACAGCTTTCCCCTCAAGAAGCCTTTCGCTAAGACAGTTCTTGTGGAATTGGCAAAGTGATATTTCGAAGCCCTTAGAGGGCTCTGGTGAAAAAGAAAACATCATCAGATGAAATCTGGAAAGAAGCTTTCTGAGAAACTGCTTAGTGTTCTGTTAATTCATGTCACGGAGTTACATGTGTATTTCGAGGATCTCTTTGCTAGCCTTCTTTCTGTCAAATCTGAGAACAGATATTTCGGATCCCGTTGAAGACTATAGGGCCAAAGGAAATATCCTCTGATAACAAAGAGAAAGAAGCTTTCTGAGAAACCTCTTTGTGTTCTGTGAAATCATCTCACAGAGTTACAGCTTTCCCCTCAAGAAGCCTTTCTATAAGACAGCTTTTGTGGAATTGGCAAAGTGATATTTGGGAGCCCATAGAGGGCTATGGTGAAAAAGAAAACATCCACAGATGAAATCTGGAAAGAAGCTTTCTGAGAAACTGCTTAGTGTTCTGTTAATTCATCTCACAGAGCTATATGTGTATTTCGAGGATCTCTTTCCTAGCCTTCTTTCTGTGGAATCTGAGAACAGATATTTCGGATCCCTTTGAAGACTATAGGGCCAAAGGAAATATCCTACGATAGCAAAGAGAAAGAAGCTTTCTGAGAAACTTCTTTGTGTTCTGTGAAATCATCTCACAGAGTTACAGCTTTCCCCTGAAGAAGCCTTTCGCTAAGACAGTTCTTGTGGAATTGGAAAAGTGATATTTGGAAGTCCATAGACGGCTATGATGAAAAAGGAAATATCCTCAGATGAAATCTGGAAAGAAGATTTCTGAGAAACTGCTTAGTGTTCTGTTAATTCATCTCACAGAGTTACATGTGTATTTCGAGGATCTCTTTGCTAGCCGTATTTCTGTGGAATCTGAGAACAGATATTTCAGATCCATTTGAAGACTATAGGGCCAAAGGAAATATCCTCCGATAACAAAGAGAAAGAAGCTTTCTGAGAAACTTCTTTGTGTTCTGTGAAATCATCTCACAGAGTTACAGCTTTCCCCTCAAGAAGCCTTTCGCTAAGACAGTTCTTGTGGAATTGGCAAAGTGATATTTGGAAGCTCATAGAGGGCTATGGTGAAAAAGGAAATATCCTCAGATGAAATCTGGAAAGAAGCTTTCTGAGAAACTGCTTAGTGTTCTGTTAATTCATCTCACAGAGTTACATGTGTATTTCGAGGATCTCTTTGCTAGCCTTCTTTCTGTGGAATCTGAGAACAGATATTTCGGATCCCTTTGAAGACTATAGGGCCAAAGGAAATATCCTCCGATAACAAAGAGAAAGAAGCTTTCTGAGAAACTTCTTTGTGTTCTGTGAAATCATCTCACAGAGTTACAGCTTTCCCCTGAAGATGCCTTTTGCTAAGTCAGTTCTTGTGGAATTGGTAAAGTGATTTTTGGAAGCCCGTAGAGGGCCATGGTGAAAAAGGAAATAACCTCAGATGAAATCTGGAAAGAAGCTTTCTGAGAAACTGCTTAGTGTTCTGTTAATTCTTCTCACAGAGTTACATGTGTATTTCGAGGATCTCTTTGCTAGCCTTCTTTCTGTGGAATCTGAGAACAGATATTTCGGATCCCTTTGAAGACTATAGGGCCAAAGGAAATATCCTCCGATAACAAAGAGAAAGAAGCTTTCTGAGAAACTTCTTTGTGTTCTGTGAAATCATCTCACAGAGTTACAGCTTTCCCCTGAAGAAGCCTTTCGCTAAGACAGTTCTTGTGGAATTGGCAAAGTGATATTTGGAAGCCCATAGAGGGCTCTGGTGAAAAAGGAAGTATCCTCAGATGAAATCTGGAAAGAAGCTTTCTGAGAAACTGCTTAGTGTTCTGTTAATTCATCTCACAGAGTTACATGTGCATTTCGAGGATCTCTTTGCTAGCCCTATTTCCGGGAAATCTGAGAACAGATATTTCGGATCCCTTTGAAGACTATTGGGCCAAAGGAAATATCCTCCGATAACAAAGAGAAAGAAGCTTTCTGAGAAACTTCTTTGTGTTCTGTGAAATCATCTCACAGAGTTACAGCTTTCCCCTGAAGAAGCCTTTCGCTAAGACAGTTCTTGTGGAATTGGTAAAGTGATATTTGGAAGCCCATAGAGGGCTATGGTGAAAAAGGAAATAACCTCAGATGAAATCTGGAAAGAAGCTTTCTGAGAATCTGCTTAGTGTTCTGTGAATTCATCTCACAGAGTTACATGTGTATTTCGAGGATCTCTTTGCTAGCCTTCTTTCTGTGGAATCTGAGAACATATATTTCGGATCCCTTTGAAGACTATAGGGCCAAAGGAAATATCCTCCGACAACAAAGAGAAAGAAGCTTTCTGAGAAACTTCTTTGTGTTCTGTGAAATCATCTCACAGATTTACATCTTTCCCCTGAAGAAGCCTTTCGCTAAAACAGTTCTTGTGGAACTGGCAAAGTGATATTTGGAAGCCCATAGAGGGCTATGTTGAAAAAGGAAATATCCTCAGATGAAATCTGCAAAGAAGCTTTCTGAGAAACTTCTTGGTGTTCTGTGAATTCATCTCACAGAGTTACATGTGTATTTCCAGGATCTCTTTGCTAGCCTTCTTTCTCTGGAATCTGAGAACAGTTATTTAGGTTCCCTTTGAAGACTATAGGGCCAAAGGAAATATCCTCCGATAACAAAGAGAAAGAAGCTTTCTGAGAAACTTCTTTGTGTTCTGTGAAATCATCTCACTGAGTTACAGCTTTCCCCTCAAGAAGCCTTTCGCTAAGACAGGTCTTGTGGAATTGGAAAAGTGATATTTGTAAGCCCATAGAGTGCTATGGTGAAAAAAGAAATATCCTCAGATGAAATCTTGCAAGAAGCTTTCTGAGAAACTGCTTAGTGTTCTGTTAATTCATCTCACAGAGTTACATGTGTATTTCGAGGATCTCTTTGCTAGCCTTATTTCTGTGGAATCCGAGAACAGATATTTCAGATCCCTTTGAAGACAATAGGGCCAAAGGAAATATCCTCCGATAACAAAGAGAAAGAAGCTTTCTGAGAAATGTCTTTGTGTTCTATTTAATCATCTCAAAGAGTTACAGCTTTCTCCTAAAGAAGCCTTTCGCAAAGACAGTTCTTGTGGAATTGGCAAAGTGATATTTGGAAGCCCATACAGGGCTATGTTGAAAAAGGAAATATCCTCAGATGAAATCTGCAAAGAAGCTTTCTGAGAAACTGCTTAGTGTTCTGTTAATTCATGTCACAGAGTTACATGTGCATTTCGAGGATCTCTTTGCTAGCCCTATTTCTGTGAAATCTGAGAACAGATATTTCGGATCCCTTTGAAGACTATAGGGCCAAAGGAAATATCCTCCGATAACAAAGAGAAAGAAGCTTTCTGAGAAACTTCTTTGTGTTCTGTGAAATCATCTCACAGAGTTACAGCTTTCCCCTGAAGAAGCCTTTCGCTAAGACAGGTCTTGTGGAATTGGCAAAGTGATATTTGTAAGCCCATAGAGTGCTATGGTGAAAAATGAAATATCCTCAGATGAAATCTGGCAAGAAGCTTTCTGAGAAACTGCTTTGTGTTCTGTTAATTCATCTCACAGAGTTACATGTGTATTTCGAGTATCTCTTTGCTAGCCTTATTTCTGTGGAATCCGAGAAGAGATATTTCGGATCCCTTTGAAGACTATAGGGCCAAAGGAAATATCCTCCGATAACAAAGAGAAAGAAGCTTTCTGAGAAACTTCTTTGTGTTCTGTGAAATCATCTCACAGAGATACAGCTTTCCCCTGAAGAAGCCTTTCGCTAAGACAGGTCTTGTGGAATTGGCAAAGTGATATTTGGAAGCCCTTAGAGGGCTATGGTGAAAAAGGAAATATCCTCAGATGAAATCTTCAAAGCAGCTTTCTGAGAAACTGCTTAGTGTTCTGTGAATTCATCTCACAGAGTTACATGTGTATTTCGGGGATCTCTTTGCTAGCCTTATTTCTGTGGAATCTGAGAACAGATATTTCGGATCCCTTTGAAGACTATAGGCGAAAGGAAATATCCTCCGATAACAAAAGAGAAAGAAGCTTTCTGGGAAACTTCTTTGTGTTCTGTGAAATCATCTCACAGAGTTACAGCTTTCCCCTCAAGAAGCCTTGCGCTAAGACAGTTCTTGTGGAATTGGCAAAGTGATATTTGGAAGCCCATAGAGGGCTATGGTGAAAAAGGAAATATCGTCAGATGAAATCTGGAAAGAAGCTTTCTGCGAAACTGCTTAGTGTTCTGTTAATTCAACTCACAGAGTTACATGTGTATTTCGAGGATCTCTTTGCTAGCCCTATTTCTGTGGAATCTGAGAACAGATATTTTGGATCCCTTTGAAGGCAATAGGGCCAAAGGAAACATCCTCGGATAACAAAGAGAAAGAAGCTTTCGGAGAAACTTCTTTGTGTTCTGTGAAATCATCTCACAGAGTTACAGCTTTCCCCTCAATAAGCCTTTCGCTAAGACAGTTCTTATGGAATTGGCAAAGTGATATTTGGACGCCCATAGAGGGCTATGGTGAAAAAGGAAATATCCTCAGATGAAATCTGGAAAGAAGCTTTCTGAGAAACTGCTTAGTGTTCTGTGAATTCATCTCACAGAGTTACATGTGTATTTCGAGGATCTCTTTGCTAGCCTTCTTTCTGTGGAATTTGAGAACATATATTTCGGATCCCTTTGAAGACTATAGGGCCAAAGGAAATATCCTCCGACAACAATGAGAAAGAAGCTTTCTGAGAAACTTCTTTGTGTTCTGTGAAATCATCTCACAGATTTACAGCTTTCCCCTGAAGAAGCCTTTCGCTAAAACAGTTCTTGTGGAACTGGCAAAGTGATATTTGGAAGCCCATAGAGGGCTATGTTGAAAAAGGAAATATCCTCAGATGAAATCTGCAAAGAAGCTTTCTGAGAAACTTCTTGATGTTCTGTGAATTCATCTCACAGAGTTACATGTGTATTTCCAGGATCTCTTTGCTAGCCTTCTTTCTCTGGAATCTGAGAACAGTTATTTAGGTTCCCTTTGAAGACTATAGGGCCAAAGGAAATATCCTCCGATAACAAAGAGAAAGAAGCTTTCTGAGAAACTTCTTTGTGTTCTGTGAAATCATCTCACAGAGTTACAGCTTTCCCCTGAAGAAGCCTTTCGCTAAGACAGGTCTTGTGGAATTGGCAAAGAGATATTTGTAAGCCCATAGAGTGCTATGGTGAAAAAGGAAATATCCTCAGATGAAATCTGGCAAGAAGCTTTCTGAGAAACTTCTTAGTGTTCTGTTAATTCATCTCACAGAGTTACATGTGTATTTCGAGGATCTCTTTGCTAGCCTTCTTTCTGTGGAATCCGAGAACAGATATTTCGGATCCCTTTGAAGACTATAGGGCCAAAGGAAATATCCTCCGATAACAAAGAGAAAGAAGCTTTCTGAGAAACTTCTTTCTGTTCTATTTAATCATCTCAAAGAGTTACAGCTTTCTCCTGAAGAAGCCTTTCACAAAGACAGTTCTTGTGGAATTGGCAAAGTGATATTTGGAAGCCCATAGAGGGCTATGTTGAAAAAGGTAATATCCTCAGATGAAATCTGCAAAGAAGCTTTCTGAGAAACTGCTTAGTGTTCTGTTAATTCATCTCACAGAGTTACATGTGCATTTCGAGGATCTCTTTACTAGCCCTATTTCTGTGAAATCTGAGAACAGATATTTCGGATCCCTTTGAAGACTATAGGGCCAAAGGAAATATCCTCCGAAAACAAAGAGAAAGAAGCTTTCTGAGAAACTTCTTAGCGTTCTGTGAAATCATCTCACAGAGTTACAGCTTTCCCCTGAAGAAGCCTTTCGCTAAGACAGTTCTTGTGGAATTGGCAAAGTGATATTTGGAAGCTCATAGAGGGCTATGGTGAAAAAGGAAATATCCTCAGATGAAATCTGGAAAGAAGCTTTCTGAGAAACTGCTTAGTGTTCTGTTAATTCTTCTCACAGAGTTACATGTGTATTTCGAGGATCTCTTTGCTAGCCTTCTTTCTGTGGAATCTGAGAACAGATATTTCGGATCCCTTTGAAGACTATAGGGCCAAAGGAAATATCCTCCGATAACAAAGAGAAAGAAGCTTTCTGAGAAACTTCTTTGTGTTCTGTGAAATCATCTCACAGAGTTACAGCTTTCCCCTCAAGAAGCCTTTCGCTAAGACAGTTCTTGTGGAATTGGCAAAGTGATATTTGGCAGCCCATAGAGGGCTATTGTGAAAAAGGAAATATCCTCAGATGAAATCTGGAAAGAAGCTTTCTGAGAAACTGCTTAGTGTTCTGTTAATTCTTCTCACAGAGTTACATGTGTATTTCGAGGATCTCTTTGCTAGCCTTCTTTCTGTGGAATCTGAGAACAGATATTTCGGATCCCTTTGAAGACTATAGGGCCAAAGGAAATATCCTCCGATAACAAAGAGAAAGAAGCTTTCTGAGTAACTTCTTTGTGTTCTGTGAAATCATCTCACAGAGTTACAGCTTTCCCCTGAAGAAGCCTTTCGATAAGACAGTTCTTGTGGAATTGGCAAAGTGATATTTGGAAGCCCATAGAGGGCTCTGGTGAAAAAGGAAGTATCCTCAGATGAAATCTGGAAAGAAGCTTTCTGAGAAACTGCTTAGTGTTCTGTTAATTCATCTCACAGAGTTACATGTGCATTTCGAGGATCTCTTTGCTAGCCCTATTTCCGTGAAATCTGAGAACAGATATTTCGGATCCCTTTGAAGACTATTGGGCCAAAGGAAATATCCTCCGATAACAAAGAGAAAGAAGCTTTCTGAGAAACTTCTTTGTGTTCTGTGAAATCATCTCACAGAGTTACAGCTTTCCCCTGAAGAAGCCTTTCGCTAAGACAGTTCTTGTGGAATTGGTAAAGTGATATTTGGAAGCCCATAGAGGGCTATGGTGAAAAAGGAAATAACCTCAGATGAAATCTGGAAAGAAGCTTTCTGAGAAACTGCTTAGTGTTCTTTGAATTCATCTCACAGAGTTACATGTGTATTTCGAGGATCTCTTTGCTAGCCTTCTTTCAGTGGTATCTGAGAACATATATTTCGGATCCCTTTGAAGACTATAGGGCCAAAGGAAATATCCTCCGACAACAAAGAGAAAGAAGCTTTCTGAGAAACTTCTTTGTGTTCTGTGAAATCATCTCACAGATTTACAGCTTTCCCCTGAAGAAGCCTTTCGCTAAAACAGTTCTTGTGGAACTGGCAAAGTGATATTTGGAAGCCCATAGAGGGCTATGTTGAAAAAGGAAATATCCTCAGATGAAATCTGCAAAGAAGCTTTCTGAGAAACTTCTTGGTGTTCTGTGAATTCATCTCACAGAGTTACATGTGTATTTCCAGGATCTCTTTGCTAGCCTTCTTTCTCTGGAATCTGAGAACAGTTATTTAGGTTCCCTTTGAAGACTATAGGGCCAAAGGAAATATCCTCCGATAACAAAGAGAAAGAAGCTTTCTGAGAAACTTCTTTGTGTTCTGTGAAATCATCTCACTGAGTTACAGCTTTCCCCTCAAGAAGCCTTTCGCTAAGACAGGTCTTGTGGAATTGGCAAAGTGATATTTGTAAGCCCATAGAGTGCTATGGTGAAAAAAGAAATATCCTCAGATGAAATCTTGCAAGAAGCTTTCTGAGAAACTGCTTAGTGTTCTGTTAATTCATCTCACAGAGTTACATGTGTATTTCGAGGATCTCTTTGCTAGCCTTATTTCTGTGGAATCCGAGAACAGATATTTCAGATCCCTTTGAAGACTATAGGGCCAAAGGAAATATCCTCCGATAACAAAGAGAAAGAAGCTTTCTGAGAAATTTCTTTGTGTTCTATTTAATCATCTCAAAGAGTTACAGCTTTCTCCTGAAGAAGCCTTTCGCAAAGACAGTTCTTGTGGAATTGGCAAAGTGATATTTGGAAGCCCATAGAGGGCTATGTTGAAAAAGGAATCATCCTCAGATGAAATCTGCAAAGAAGCTTTCTGAGAAACTGCTTAGTGTTCTGTTAATTCATGTCACAGAGTTACATGTGCATTTCGAGGATCTCTTTGCTAGCCCTATTTCTGTGAAATCTGAGAACAGATATTTCGGATCCCTTTGAAGACTATAGGGCCAAAGGAAATATCCTCCGATAACAAAGAGAAAGAAGCTTTCTGAGAAACTTCTTTGTGTTCTGTGAAATCATCTCACAGAGTTACAGCTTTCCCCTGAAGAAGCCTTTCGCTAAGACAGGTCTTTTGGAATTGGCAAAGTGATATTTGTAAGCCCATAGAGTGCTATGGTGAAAAATGAAATATCCTCAGATGAAATCTGGCAAGAAGCTTTCTGAGAAACAGCTTAGTGTTCTGTTAATTCATCTCACAGAGTTACATGTGTATTTCGAGTATCTCTTTGCTAGCCTTATTTCTGTGGAATCCGAGAACAGATATTTCGGATCCCTTTGAAGACTATAGGGCCAAAGGAAATATCCTCCGATAACAAAGAGAAAGAAGCTTTCTGAGAAACTTCTTTGTGTTCTATTTAATCATCTCAAAGAGTTACAGCTTTCTCCTGAAGAAGCCTTTCGCAAAGACAGTTCTTGTGGAATTGGCAAAGTGATATTTGGAAGCCCATAGAGGGCTCTGGTGAAAAAGGAAATCTCCTCAGATGAAATCTGGAAAGAAGCTTTCTGAGAAACTGCTTAGTGTTCTGTTAATTCATCTCACAGACTTACATGTGTATTTCGAGGATCTCTTTGCTAACCTTCTTTCTGTGGAATCTGAGAATAGATATTTCGGATCCCTTTGAAGACTATAGGGCCAAAGGAAATATCCTCCGATAACAAAGAGAAAGAAGCTTTCTGAGAAACTTCTTTGTGTTCTGTGAAATCATCTCACAGAGATACAGCTTTCCCCTGAAGATGCCTTTTGCTAAGACAGTTCTTGTGGAACTGGTAAAGTGATATTTGGAAGCCCATAGAGGGCTATGGTGAAAAAGGAAATAACCTCAGATGAAATCTGGAAAGAAGCTTTCTGAGAAACTGCTTAGTGTTCTGTGAATTCATCTCACAGAGTTACAGGTGTATTTTGAGGATCTCTTTGCTAGCCTTCTTTCTGTGGAATCTGAGAACAGATATTTCGGATCCCTTTGAAGACTATAGGGCCAAAGGAAATATCCTCCGATAACAAAGAGAAAGAAGCTTTCTGAGAAACTTCTTTGTGTTCTGTGAAATCATCTCACAGAGTTACAGCTTTACCCTCAAGAAGCCTTTCGCTAAGACTGTTCTTGTGGAATTGGCAAAGTGATATTTGGAAGCCCATAGAGGGCTATGGCGGAAAAGGAAATAACCTCAGATGAAATCTGGAAAGAAGTTTTCTGAGAAACTTCTTGGTGTTTTGTGAATTCATCTCACAGAGTTACATGTGTATTTCGAGGATCTCTTTGCTAGCCTTCTTTCTGTGGAATCTGAGAACATATATTTCGGATCCCTTTGAAGACTATAGGGCCAAAGGAAATATCCTCCGACAACAAAGAGAAAGAAGCTTTCTGAGAAACTTCTTTGTGTTCTGTGAAATCATCTCACAGATTTACAGCTTTCCCCTGAAGAAGCATTTCTCTAAAACAGTTCTTGTGGAACTGGCAAAGTGATATTTGGAAGCCCATAGAGGGCTATGTTGAAAAAGGAAATATCCTCAGATGAAATCTGCAAAGAAGCTTTGTGAGAAACTGCTTAGTGTTCTGTGAATTCATCTCACAGAGTTACATGTGTATTTCCAGGATCACTTTGCTAGCCTTCTTTCTCTGGAATCTGAGAACAGTTATTTAGGTTCCCTTTGAAGACTATAGGGCCAAAGGAAATATCCTCCGATAACAAAGAGAAAGAAGCTTTCTGAGAAACTTCTTTGTGTTCTGTGAAATCATCTCACAGAGTTACAGCTTTCCCCTCAAGAAGCCTTTCGCTAAGACAGGTCTTGTGGAAATGGCAAAGTGATATTTGTAAGCCCATAGATTGCTATGGTGAAAAAGGAAATATCCTCAGATGAAATGTGGCAAGAAGCTTTCTGAGAAACTGCTTAGTGTTCTGTTATTTCATCTCACAGAGTTACATGTGTATTTCGAGGATCTCTTTGCTAGCCTTATTTCTGTGGAATCCGAGAACAGATATTTCGGATCCCTTTGAAGACTATAGGGCCAAAGGAAATATCCTCCGATAACAAAGAGAAAGAAGCCTTCTGAGAAACTTCTTTGTGTTCCATTTAATCATCTCAAAGAGTTACAGCTTTCTCCTGAAGAAGCCTTTCGCAAAGACAGTTCTTGTGGAATTGGCAAAGTGATATTTGGAAGCCCATAGAGGGCTATGTTGAAAAAGGAAATATCCTCAGATGAAATCTGCAAAGACGCTTTCTGAGAAACTGCTTGGTGTTCTGTGAATTCATCTCACAGAGTTACATGTGTATTTCGAGGATCTCTTTGCTAGCCTTCTTTCTCTGGAATCTGAGAACAGTTATTTCGGTTCCCTTTGAAGACTATAGGGCCAAAGGAAATATACTGCGATAACAAAGAGAAAGAAGCTTTCTGAGAAACTTCTTTGTGTTCTGTGAAATCACCTCACAGAGTTACAGCTTTCCCCTGAAGAAGCCTTTCTCTAAGACAGTTCTTCTGGAATTGGCAAAGTGATATTTGGAAGCCCATAGAGTGCTATGGTGAAAAAGTAAATATCATCTGATGAAATCTGGAAAGAAGCTTTATGAGAAACTGCTTAGTGTTCTGTGAATTCATCTCACAGACTTACATGTGTATTTCGAGGATCTCTTTGCTAGCCTTCTTTCTGTGGAATCTGAGAACAGATATTTCGGTTCCCTTTGAAGACTATAGGGCCAAAGGAAATATCCTCCGATAACAAAGAGAAAGAAGCTTTCTGAGAAACTTCTTTGTGTTCTGTGAAATCATCTCACAGAGTTACAGCTTTCCCCTCAAGAAGCCTTTCGCTAAGACAGTTCTTGTGGATTTGGCAAAGTGATATTTGGAAGCCCATAGAGGGCTATGGTGAAAAAGGAAATATCCTCAGATGAAATCTGGAAAGAAGCTTTCTGAGAAACTGCTTAGTGTTCTGTGAATTCATCTCACAGAATTACATGTGTATTTCGAAGATCTCTTTGCTAGCCTTCTTTCTGTGGAATCTGAGAACAGATATTTCGGTTCCCTTTGAAGAGTATAGGGCCAAAGGAAATATCCTCCGATAACAAAGAGAAAGAAGCTTTCTGAGAAACTTCTTTGTGTTCTGTGAAATCATCTCACAGAGTTACAGCTTTCCCCTGAAGAAGACTTTCGCTAAGACAGTTCTTGTGGAATTGGCAAAATGATATTTGGAAGCCCATAGAGGGCTATGGTGAAAAAGGAAATATCCTTAGATAAAATCTGGAAAGAAGCTTTCTGAGAAACTGCTTAGTGTTCTGTGAATTCGTCTCACAGAGTTACATGTGTATTTCAAGGATCTCTTTGTTAGCCTTCTTTCTGTGGGATCTGAGAACAGATATTTCGGATCCCTTTAAAGACTATAGGGCCAAAGGAAATATCCTCCGATAACAAAGAGAAAGAAGCTTTCTGAGAAACTTCTTTGTGTTCTGTGAAATCATCTCACAGAGTTACAGCTTGCCCCTGAAGAAGCCTTTCGCTAAGACAGTTGTTGTGGAATTGGCAAAGTGATATTTGGAAGCCCATAGAGGGCTCTGGTGAAAAAGGAAATATCATCAGATGAAATCTGGAAAGAAGCTTTCTGAGAAACTGCTTAGTGTTCTGTGAATTCATCTCACAGAGTTATATGTGTATTTCGAGGATCTCTTTGCTAGCCCTATTTCTGTGGAATCTGAGAACAGATATTTCGGTTCCCTTTGAAGACTATAGGGCCAAAGGAAATAACCTCCGATAACAAAGAGAAAGAAGCTTTCTGAGAAACTTCTTTGTGTTCTGTGAAATCATCTCACAGAGTTACAGCTTTCCCCTCAAGAAGCCTTTCGCTAAGACAGTTCCTGTGGAATTGTCAAAATGATATTTGGAAGCCCATAGAGGGCTACGGTGAAAAAGGAAATATCCTTAGATAAAATCTGGAAAGAAGCTTTCTGAGAAACTGCTTAGTGTTCTGTTAATTCATTTCACAGAGTTACATGTGTATTTCGAGGATCTCTTTGCTAGCCGTATTTCTGTGGAATCTGAGAACAGATATTTCGGATCCCTTTGAAGACTCTAGGGCCAAAGGAAATATCATCCGATAACAAAGAGAAAGAAGTTTTCTGAGAAACTTCTTTGTGTTCTGTGAAATCATCTCACAGAGTTACAGCTTTCCCCTCAAGAAGCCTTTCGCTAAGACAGTTCCTGTGGAATTGGCAAAATGATATTTGGAAGCCCATAGAGGGCTACGGTGAAAAAGGAAATATCCTTAGATAAAATCTGGAAAGAAGCTTTCTGAGAAACTGCTTAGTGTTCTGTTAATTCATTTCACAGAGTTACATGTGTATTTCGAGGATCTCTTTGCTAGCCGTATTGCTGTGGAATCTGAGAACAGATATTTCGGATCCCTTTGAAGACTCTAGGGCCAAAGGAAATATCATCCGATAACAAAGAGAAAGAAGCTTTCTGAGAAACTTCTTTGTGTTCTGTGAAATCATCTCACAGAGTTACAGCTTTCCCCTGAAGAAGCCTTTCGCTAAGACAGTTCTTGTGGAATTGGCAAAGTGATATTTGGAAGCCCATAGAGGGCTATGGTGAAAAAGGAAATATCCTCATATGAAATCTGGAAAGAAGCTTTCTGAGAAACTGCTTAGTGTTCTGTTAATTCATGTCACAGAGTTACATGTGTATTTCTTGGATTTCTTTGCTAGCCTTCTTTCTGTGGAATCTGAGATCAGATATTTCGGATCCCGTTGAAGACTATAGGGCCAAAGGAAATATCCTCCGATAACAAAGAGAAATAAGCCTTCTGAGAAACTTCTTTGTGTTCTATTTAATCATCTCACTGAGTTACAGCTTTCCCCTGAAGAAGCCTTTCTCTGAGACAGGTCTTGTGGAATTGGCAAAGTGATATTTGGAAGCCCATAGAGGGCTATGGTGAAAAAGGAAATATCCTCAGATGAAATCTGGAAAGAAGCTTTCTGAGAAACTGCTTAATGTTCTATTAATTCATCTCACAGAGTTACATGTGCATTTCGAGGATCTCTTTGCTAGCCTTCTTTCTGTGGAATCTGAGAACAGATATTTCGGATCCCTTTGAGGACTATAGGGCCAAAGGAAATATCCTCCGATAACAAAGAGAAAGGAGCTTTCTGAGAAACTTCTTTGTGTTCTGTGAAATCATCTCACAGAGTTACAGCTTTCCCCTCAAGAAGCCTTTCGATAAGACAGTTCCTGTGGAATTGGTAAAATGATATTTGGAAGCCCATAGAGGGCTACGGTGAAAAAGGAAATATCCTTAGATAAAATCTGGAAAGAAGCTTTCTGAGAAACTGCTTAGTGTTCTGTTAATTCATCTCACAGAGTTACATGTGTATTTCGAGGATCTCTTTGCTAGCCTTCTTTCTGTGGAATCTGAGAACAGATATTTCGGATCCCTTTGAAGACTATAGGGCCAAAGGAAATATCCTCCGACAACAAAGAGAAAGAAGCTTTCTGAGAAACTTCTTTGTGTTCTGTGAAATCATCTCACAGAGTTACAGCTTTCCCCTGAAGAAGCCTTTCGCTAAGACAGTTCTTGTGGAATTGGCAAAGTGATATTTGGAAGCCCATAGAGGGCTATGGTGAAAAAGAAAATATCCTCAGATGAAATCTGGAAAGAAGCTTTCTGAGAAACTGCTTAGTGTTCTGTGAATTCATCTCACAGAGTTACATGTGTATTTCGAGGATCTCTTTGCTAGCCTTCTTTCTGTGGAATCTGAGAACAGATATTTCGGTTCCCTTTGAAGAGTATAGGGCCAAAGGAAATATCCTCCGATAACAAAGAGAAAGAAGCTTTCTGAGAAACTTCTTTGTGTTCTGTGAAATCATCTCACAGAGTTACAGCTTTCCCCTGAAGAAGCCTTTCGCTAAGACACTTCTTGTGGAATTGGCAAAATGATATTTGGAAGCCCATAGAGGGCTATGGTGAAAAAGGAAATATCCTTAGATAAAATCTGGAAAGAAGCTTTCTGAGAAACTGCTTAGTGTTCTGTGAATTCATCTCACAGAGTTACATGTGTATTTCGAGGATCACTTTGCTAGCCTTCTTTCTGTGGAATCTGAGAACAGATATTTCGGATCCCTTTGAAGAATATAGGGCCAAAGGAAATATCCTCCGATAACAAAGAGAAAGAAGCTTTCTGAGAAACTTCTTTGTGTTCTGTGAAATCATCTCACAGAGTAACAGCTTTCCCCTGAAGAAGCCTTTTGCGAAGACAGTTCTTGTGGAATTGGAAAAGCGATATTTGGAAGCCCATAGAGGGCTCTGGTGAAAAAGGAAATATCCTCAGATGAAATCTGGAAAGAAGCTTTCAGAGAAACTGCTTAGTGTTCTGTTAATTCATCTCACAGAGTTATATGTGTATTTCGAGGATCTCTTTGCTAGCCGTATTTCTGTGGAATCTGAGAACAGATATTTCGGTTCCCTTTGAAGAGTATAGGGCCAAAGGAAATATCCTCCGATAACAAAGAGAAAGAAGCTTTCTGAGAAACTTCTTTGTGTTCTGTGAAATCATCTCACAGAGTTACAGCTTTCCCTTCAAGAAGCCTTTCGCTAAGACAGTTCTTGTGGAATTTGCAAAGTGATATTTGGAAGCCCATAGAAGGCTACGGTGAAAAAGGAAATATCCTCAGATGAAATCTGGAAAGAAGCTTTCTGAGAAACTGCTTAGTGTTCTGTTAATTCATGTCACAGAGTTACATGTGTATATCGAGGATTTCTTTGCTAGCCTTCCTTCTGTGGAATCTGAGAACAGATATTTCGGATCCCTTTGAAGGCTATAGGGCCAAAGGAAATATCCTCGGATAACAAAGAGAAAGAAGCTTTCTGAGAAACTTCTTTGTGTTCTGTGAAATCATCTCACAGAGTTACAGCTTTCCCCTGAAGAAGCCTTTCTCTGAGTCAGGTCTTGTGGAATTGGCAAAGTGATATTTGGAAGCCCATATAGGGCTATGCTGAAAAAGGAAATATCCTCAGATGAAATCTGGAAAGCTTTCTGAGAAACTGCTTAGTGTTCTATTAATTCATCTCACAGAGTTACATGTGTATTTCGAGGATCTCTTTGCTAGCCTTATTTCTGTGGAATCTGAGAACAGATATTTCGGATCCCTTTGAGGACTATAGGGCCAAAGGAAATATCCACCGATAACAAAGAGAAAGAAGCTTTCTGAGAAACTTCTTTGTGTTCTGTGAAATCATCTCACAGAGTTACAGCTTTCCCCTGAAGAAGCCTTTCGCTAAGACAGTTCTTGTGGAATGGGCAAAGTGATATTTGGAAGCCCATAGAGGGCTATGGTGAAAAAGGAAATATCCTCAGATGAAATCTGGAAAGAAGCTTTCTGAGAAACTGCTTAGTGTTCTGTTAATTCATCTCACAGAGTTACATGTGTATTTCGAGGATCTCTTTGCTAGCCTTATTTCTGTGGAATCTGAGAACAGATATTTCGGATTCCTTTGAAGACTATAGGGCCAAAGGAAATATCCTCCGATAACAAAGAGAAAGAAGCTTTCTGAGAAACTTCTTTGTGTTCTGTGAAATCATCTCACAGAGTTACAGCTTTCCCCTCAAGAAGCCTTTCGCTAACACAGTTCTTGTGGAATTGGTAAAGTGATATTTGGAAGCCCATAGAGGGCTCTGGTGAAAAAGGAAACATCCTCAGAAGAAATCTGGAAAGAAGCTTTCTGAGAAACTGCTTAGTGTTCTGTGAATTCATCTCACAGAGTTACATGTGTATTTCGAGGATCTCTTTGCTAGCCCTATTTCTGTGAAATCTGAGAACAGATATTTCGGATCCCTTTGAAGACTATAGGGCCAAAGGAAATATCCTCCGATAACAAAGAGAAAGAAGCTTTCTGAGAAACTTCTTTGTGTTCTGTGAAATCATCTCACAGAGTTACAGCTTTGCCCTCAAGAAGCCTTTCGCTAAGACAGTTCTTGTGGAATTGGCAAAGTGATATTTGAAAGCCCGTAGAGGGCTATGGTAAAAAAGTAAATATCATCAGATGAAATCTGGAAAGAAGATTTCTGAGAAACTGCTTAGTGTTCTGTGAATTCATCTCACAGAGTTACAAGTGTATTTCGAGGATCTCTTTCCTAGCCTTCTTTCTGTGGAATCTGAGAACAGATATTTCGGATCCCTTTGAAGACTATAGGGCCAAAGGAAATATCTTCCGATAACAAAGAGAAAGCAGCTTTCTGAGAAACTTCTTTGTGTTCTGTGAAATCATCTCACAGAGTTACAGCTTTCCCCTCAAGAAGCCTTTCGCTAAGACAGTTCTTGTGGAATTGGCAAAGTGATATTTCGAAGCCCTTAGAGGGCTCTGGTGAAAAAGAAAACATCATCAGATGAAATCTGGAAAGAAGCTTTCTGAGAAACTGCTTAGTGTTCTGTTAATTCATGTCACGGAGTTACATGTGTATTTCGAGGATCTCTTTGCTAGCCTTCTTTCTGTCAAATCTGAGAACAGATATTTCGGATCCCGTTGAAGACTATAGGGCCAAAGGAAATATCCTCTGATAACAAAGAGAAAGAAGCTTTCTGAGAAACCTCTTTGTGTTCTGTGAAATCATCTCACAGAGTTACAGCTTTCCCCTGAAGAAGCCTTTCGATAAGACAGCTTTTGTGGAATTGGCAAAGTGATATTTGGGAGCCCATAGAGGGCTATGGTGAAAAAGAAAACATCCACAGATGAAATCTGGAAAGAAGCTTTCTGAGAAACTGCTTAGTGTTCTGTTAATTCATCTCACAGAGCTATATGTGTATTTCGAGGATCTCTTTCCTAGCCTTCTTTCTGTGGAATCTGAGAACAGATATTTCGGATTCCTTTGAAGACTATAGGGCCAAAGGAAATATCCTCCGATAACAAAGAGAAAGAAGCTTTCTGAGAAACTTCTTTGTGTTCTGTGAAATCATCTCACAGAGTTACAGCTTTCCCCTGAAGAAGCCTTTCGCTAAGACAGGTCTTGTGGAATTGGCAAAGTGATATTTGGAAACCCATAGAGGGCTATGGTGAAAAAGGAAATATCATCAGATGAAATCTGGAAAGAAGATTTCTGAGAAACTGCTTAGTGTTCTGTGAATTCATCTCACAGAGTTACAAGTGTATTTCGAGGATCTCTTTCCTAGCCTTCTTTCTGTGGAATCTGAGAACAGATATTTCGGATCCCTTTGAAGACTATAGGGCCAAAGGTAATATCCTCCGATAACAAAGAGAAAGAAGCTTTCTGAGAAACTTCTTTGTGTTCTGTGAAATCATCTCACGGAGTTACAGCTTTCCCCTCAAGAAGCCTTTCGCTAAGACAGTTCTTGTGGAATTGGCAAAGTGATATTTGGAAGCTCATAGAGGGCTATGGTGAAAAACGAAATATCCTCAGATGAAATCTGGAAAGAAGCTTTCTGAGAAACTGCTTAGTGTTCTGCTAATTCATCTCACGGAGTTACATGTGTATTTCGAGGATCTCTTTGCTAGCCTTCTTTCTGTGGAATCTGAGAACAGATATTTCGGATCCCTTTGAAGACTATAGGGTCAAAGGAAATATCCTCCGATAACAAAGAGAAAGAAGCTTTCTGAGAAACTTCTTTGCGTTCTGTGAAATCATCTCACAGAGTTACAGCTTTCCCCTGAAGATGCCTTTTGCTAAGACAGTTCTTGTGGAATTGGCAAAGTGATATTTGGAAGCCCATAGAGGGCTATGGTGAAAAAGGAAATTACCTCAGATGAAATCTGGAAAGAAGCTTTCTGAGAAACTGCTTAGTGTTCTGTGAATTCATCTCACAGAGTTACATGTGTATTTCGAGGATCTCTTTGCTAGCCTTCTTTCTCTGGAATCTGAGAACAGATATTTCGGTTCCCTTTGAAGAGTATAGGGCCAAAGGAAATATCCTGCGATAACAAAGAGAAAGAAGCTTTCTGAGAAACTTCTTTGTGTTCTGTGAAATCACCTCACAGAGTTACAGCTTTCCCCTGAAGAAGCCTTTCGCTAAAACAGGTCTTGTGGAATTGGCAAAGTGATATTTGGAAACCCATAGAGGGCTATGGTGAAAAAGGAAATATCCTCAGATGAAATCTGGCAAGAAGCTTTCTGACAAACGGCTTAGTGTTCTGTTAATTCATCCCACAGAGTTACATGTGTATTTCGAGGATCTCTTTGCTAGCCTTCTTTCTGTGGAATCTGAGAACAGATATTTCGGATCCCTTTGAAGACTATAGAGCCAAAGGAAATATCCTCCGGTAAAAAAGAGAAAGAAGCTTTCTGAGAAACTTCTTTGTGTTCTGTGAAATCATCTCACAGAGTTACAGCTTTCCCCTGAAGATGCCTTTTGCTAAGACAGTTCTTGTGGAATTGGTAAAGTGATATTTGTAAGCCCATAGAGTGCTACGGTGAAAAAGGAAATAACCTCAGATGAAATCTGGAAAGAAGCTTTCTGAGAAACTGCTTAGTGTTCTGTGAATTCATCTCACAGAGTTACATGTGTATTTCGAGGATCTCTTTGCTAGCCTTCTTTCTGTGGAATCTGAGAACATATATTTCGGATCCCTTTGAAGACTATAAGGCCAAAGGAAATATCCTCCGACAACAAAGAGAAAAAAGCTTTCTGAGAAACTTCTTTGTGTTCTGTGAAATCATCTCACAGAGTTACAGCTTTCCCCTGAAGAAGCCTTTCGCTAAGACAGTTCTTGTGGAATTGGCAAAGTGATATTTGGAAGCCCATAGAGGGCTATGGTGAAAAAGAAAATATCCTCAGATGAAATCTGGAAAGAAGCTTTCTGAGAAACTGCTTAGTGTTCTGTGAATTCATCTCACAGAGTTACATGTGTATTTCGAGGATCTCTTTGCTAGCCTTCTTTCTGTGGAATCTGAGAACAGATATTTCGGTTCCCTTTGAAGAGTATAGGGCCAAAGGAAATATCCTCCGATAACAAAGAGAAAGAAGCTTTCTGAGAAACTTCTTTGTGTTCTGTGAAATCATCTCACAGAGTTACAGCTTTCCCCTGAAGAAGCCTTTCGCTAAGACACTTCTTGTGGAATTGGCAAAATGATATTTGGAAGCCCATAGAGGGCTATGGTGAAAAAGGAAATATCCTTAGATAAAATCTGGAAAGAAGCTTTCTGAGAAACTGCTTAGTGTTCTGTGAATTCATCTCACAGAGTTACATGTGTATTTCGAGGATCACTTTGCTAGCCTTCTTTCTGTGGAATATGAGAACAGATATTTCGGATCCCTTTGAAGAATATAGGGCCAAAGGAAATATCCTCCGATAACAAAGAGAAAGAAGCTTTCTGAGAAACTTCTTTGTGTTCTGTGAAATCATCTCACAGAGTAACAGCTTTCCCCTGAAGAAGCCTTTTGCTAAGACAGTTCTTGTGGAATTGGAAAAGCGATATTTGGAAGCCCATAGAGGGCTCTGGTGAAAAAGGAAATATCCTCAGATGAAATCTGGAAAGAAGCTTTCAGAGAAACTGCTTAGTGTTCTGTTAATTCATCTCACAGAGTTATATGTGTATTTCGAGGATCTCTTTGCTAGCCGTATTTCTGTGGAATCTGAGAACAGATATTTCGGTTCCCTTTGAAGAGTATAGGGCCAAAGGAAATATCCTCCGATAACAAAGAGTAAGAAGCTTTCTGAGAAACTTCTTTGTGTTCTGTGAAATCATCTCACAGAGTTACAGCTTTCCCTTCAAGAAGCCTTTCGCTAAGACAGTTCTTGTGGAATTTGCAAAGTGATATTTGGAAGCCCATAGAAGGCTACGGTGAAAAAGGAAATATCCTCAGATGAAATCTGGAAAGAAGCTTTCTGAGAAACTGCTTAGTGTTCTGTTAATTCATGTCACAGAGTTACATGTGTATTTCGAGGATTTCTTTGCTAGCCTTCCTTCTGTGGAATCTGAGAACAGATATTTCGGATCCCTTTGAAGGCTATAGGGCCAAAGGAAATATCCTCGGATAACAAAGAGAAAGAAGCTTTCTGAGAAACTTCTTTGTGTTCTGTGAAATCATCTCACAGAGTTACAGCTTTCCCCTGAAGAAGCCTTTCTCTGAGTCAGGTCTTGTGGAATTGGCAAAGTGATATTTGGAAGCCCATATAGGGCTATGCTGAAAAAGGAAATATCCTCAGATGAAATCTGGAAAGCTTTCTGAGAAACTGCTTAGTGTTCTATTAATTCATCTCACAGAGTTACATGTGTATTTCGAGGATCTCTTTGCTAGCCTTATTTCTGTGGAATCTGAGAACAGATATTTCGGATCCCTTTGAGGACTATAGGGCCAAAGGAGATATCCACCGATAACAAAGAGAAAGAAGCTTTCTGAGAAACTTCTTTGTGTTCTGTGAAATCATCTCACAGAGTTACAGCTTTCCCCTCAAGAAGCCTTTCGCTAAGACAGTTCTTGTGGAATGGGCAAAGTGATATTTGGAAGCCCATAGAGGGCTATGGTGAAAAAGGAAATATCCTCAGATGAAATCTGGAAAGAAGCTTTCTGAGAAACTGCTTAGTGTTCTGTTAATTCATCTCACAGAGTTACATGTGTATTTCGAGGATCTCTTTGCTAGCCTTATTTCTGTGGAATCTGAGAACAGATATTTCGGATTCCTTTGAAGACTATAGGGCCAAAGGAAATATCCTCCGATAACAAAGAGAAAGAAGCTTTCTGAGAAACTTCTTTGTGTTCTGTGAAATCATCTCACAGAGTTACAGCTTTCCCCTCAAGAAGCCTTTCGCTAACACAGTTCTTGTGGAATTGGTAAAGTGATATTTGGAAGCCCATAGAGGGCTCTGGTGAAAAAGGAAACATCCTCAGATGAAATCTGGAAAGAAGCTTTCTGAGAAACTGCTTAGTGTTCTGTGAATTCATCTCACAGAGTTACATGTGTATTTCGAGGATCTCTTTGATAGCCCTATTTCTGTGAAATCTGAGAACAGATATTTCGGATCCCTTTGAAGACTATAGGGCCAAAGGAAATATCCTCCGATAACAAAGAGAAAGAAGCTTTCTGAGAAACTTCTTTGTGTTCTGTGAAATCATCTCACAGAGTTACAGCTTTGCCCTCAAGAAGCCTTTCGCTAAGACAGTTCTTGTGGAATTGGCAAAGTGATATTTGAAAGCCCGTAGAGGGCTATGGTGAAAAAGTAAATATCATCAGATGAAATCTGGAAAGAAGATTTCTGAGAAACTGCTTAGTGTTCTGTGAATTCATCTCACAGAGTTACAAGTGTATTTCGAGGATCTCTTTCCTAGCCTTCTTTCTGTGGAATCTGAGAACAGATATTTCGGATCCCTTTGAAGACTATAGGGCCAAAGGAAATATCCTCCGATAACAAAGAGAAAGCAGCTTTCTGAGAAACTTCTTTGTGTTCTGTGAAATCATCTCACAGAGTTACAGCTTTCCCCTCAAGAAGCCTTTCGCTAAGACAGTTCTTGTGGAATTGGCAAAGTGATATTTCGAAGCCCTTAGAGGGCTCTGGTGAAAAAGAAAACATCATCAGATGAAATCTGGAAAGAAGCTTTCTGAGAAACTGCTTAGTGTTCTGTTAATTCATTTCACGGAGTTACATGTGTATTTCGAGGATCTCTTTGCTAGCCTTCTTTCTGTCAAATCTGAGAACAGATATTTCGGATCCCGTTGAAGACTATAGGGCCAAAGGAAATATCCTCTGATAACAAAGAGAAAGAAGCTTTCTGAGAAACCTCTTTGTGTTCTGTGAAATCATCTCACAGAGTTACAGCTTTCCCCTCAAGAAGCCTTTCGATAAGACAGCTTTTGTGGAATTGGCAAAGTGATATTTGGGAGCCCATAGAGGGCTATGGTGAAAAAGAAAACATCCACAGATGAAATCTGGAAAGAAGCTTTCTGAGAAACTGCTTAGTGTTCTGTTAATTCATCTCACAGAGCTATATGTGTATTTCGAGGATCTCTTTCCTAGCCTTCTTTCTGTGGAATCTGAGAACAGATATTTCGGATCCCTTTGAAGACTATAGGGCCAAAGGAAATATCCTACGATAGCAAAGAGAAAGAAGCTTTCTGAGAAACTTCTTTGTGTTCTGTGAAATCATCTCACAGAGTTACAGCTTTCCCCTGAAGAAGCCTTTCGCTAAGACAGTTCTTGTGGAATTGGAAAAGTGATATTTGGAAGTCCATAGACGGCTATGATGAAAAAGGAAATATCCTCAGATGAAATCTGGAAAGAAGATTTCTGAGAAACTGCTTAGTGTTCTGTTAATTCATCTCACAGAGTTACATGTGTATTTCGAGGATCTCTTTGCTAGCCGTATTTCTGTGGAATCTGAGAACAGATATTTCAGATCCATTTGAAGACTATAGGGCCAAAGGAAATATCCTCCGATAACAAAGAGAAAGAAGCTTTCTGAGAAACTTCTTTGTGTTCTGTGAAATCATCTCACAGAGTTACAGCTTTCCCCTGAAGAAGCCTTTCGCTAAAACAGTTCTTGTGGAATTGGCAAAGTGATATTTGGAAGCTCATAGAGGGCTATGGTGAAAAAGGAAATATCCTCAGATGAAATCTGGAAAGAAGCTTTCTGAGAAACTGCTTAGTGTTCTGTTAATTCATCTCACAGAGTTACATGTGTATTTCGAGGATCTCTTTGCTAGCCTTCTTTCTGTGGAATCTGAGAACAGATATTTCGGATCCCTTTGAAGACTATAGGGCCAAAGGAAATATCCTCCGATAACAAAGAGAAAGAAGCTTTCTGAGAAACTTCTTTGTGTTCTGTGAAATCATCTCACAGAGTTACAGCTTTCCCCTGAAGATGCCTTTTGCTAAGTCAGTTCTTGTGGAATTGGTAAAGTGATTTTTGGAAGCCCGTAGAGGGCCATGGTGAAAAAGTAAATATCATCAGATGAAATCTGGAAAGAAGCTTTCTGAGAAACTGCTTAGTGTTCTGTGAATTCATCTCACAGAGTTACATGTGTATTTCGAGGATCTCTTTGCTAGCCTTCTTTCTGTGGAATCTGAGAACAGATATTTCGGTTCCCTTTGAAGACTATAGGGCCAAAGGAAATATCCTGCGATAACAAAGAGAAAGAAGCTTTCTGAGAAACTTCTTTGTGTTCTGTGAAATCACCTCACAGAGTTACAGCTTTCCCCTGAAGAAGCCTTTCGCTAAGACAGGTCTTGTGGAATTGGCAAAGTGATATTTGGAAACCCATAGAGGGCTATGGTGAAAAAGGAAATATCATCAGATGAAATCTGGAAAGAAGATTTCTGAGAAACTGCTTAGTGTTCTGTGAATTCATCTCACAGAGTTACAAGTGTATTTCGAGGATCTCTTTCCTAGCCTTCTTTCTGTGGAATCTGAGAACAGATATTTCGGATCCCTTTGAAGACTATAGAGCCAAAGGTAATATCCTCCGATAACAAAGAGAAAGAAGCTTTCTGAGAAACTTCTTTGTGTTCTGTGAAATCATCTCACGGAGTTACAGCTTTCCCCTCAAGAAGCCTTTCGCTAAGACAGTTCTTGTGGAATTGGCAAAGTGATATTTGGAAGCTCATAGAGGGCTATGGTGAAAAACGAAATATCCTCAGATGAAATCTGGAAAGAAGCTTTCTGAGAAACTGCTTAGTGTTCTGCTAATTCATCTCACGGAGTTACATGTGTATTTCGAGGATCTCTTTGCTAGCCTTCTTTCTGTGGAATCTGAGAACAGATATTTCGGATCCCTTTGAAGACTATAGGGTCAAAGGAAATATCCTCCGATAACAAAGAGAAAGAAGCTTTCTGAGAAACTTCTTTGTGTTCTGTGAAATCATCTCACAGAGTTACAGCTTTCCCCTGAAGATGCCTTTTGCTAAGACAGTTCTTGTGGAATTGGCAAAGTGATATTTGGAAGCCCATAGAGGGCTATGGTGAAAAAGGAAATAACCTCAGATGAAATCTGGAAAGAAGCTTTCTGAGAAACTGCTTAGTGTTCTGTGAATTCATCTCACAGAGTTACATGTGTATTTCGAGGATCTCTTTGCTAGCCTTCTTTCTCTGGAATCTGAGAACAGATATTTCGGTTCCCTTTGAAGAGTATAGGGCCAAAGGAAATATCCTGCGATAACAAAGAGAAAGAAGCTTTCTGAGAAACTTCTTTGTGTTCTGTGAAATCACCTCACAGAGTTACAGCTTTCCCCTGAAGAAGCCTTTCGCTAAAACAGGTCTTGTGGAATTGGCAAAGTGATATTTGGAAACCCATAGAGGGCTATGGTGAAAAAGGAAATATCCTCAGATGAAATCTGGCAAGAAGCTTTCTGACAAACGGCTTAGTGTTCTGTTAATTCATCCCACAGAGTTACATGTGTATTTCGAGGATCTCTTTGCTAGCCTTATTTCTGTGGAATCTGAGAACAGATATTTCGGATCCCTTTGAAGACTATAGAGCCAAAGGAAATATCCTCCGATAAAAAAGAGAAAGAAGCTTTCTGAGAAACTTCTTTGTGTTCTGTGAAATCATCTCACAGAGTTACAGCTATCCCCTGAAGAAGCCTTTCGCTAAGACAGTTCTTGTGGAATTGGCAAAGTGATATTTGGTAGCCCATAGAGGGCTATTGTGAAAAAGGGAATATCCTCAGATGAAATCTGGAAAGAAGCTTTCTGAGAAACTGCTTAGTGTTCTGTTAATTCTTCTCACAGAGTTACATGTGTATTTCGAGGATCTCTTTGCTAGCCTTATTTCTGTGGAATCTGAGAACAGATATTTCGGATCCCTTTGAAGACTATAGGGCCAAAGGAAATATCCTGTGATAACAAAGAGAAAGAAGCTTTCTGAGAAACTTCTTTGTGTTCTTTGAAATCATCTCACAGAGTTACAGCTTTCCCCTGAAGAAGCCTTTCGCTAAGACAGTTCTTGTGGAATTGGCAAAGTGATATTTGGAAGCCCATAGAGGGCTCTGGTGAAAAAGGAAATATCCTCAGATGAAATCTGGAAAGAAACTTTCTGAGAACTGCTTAGTGTTCTGTGAATTCATCTCACAGAGTTACATGTGTATTTCGAGGATCTCTTTGCTAGCCCTATTTCTGTGAAATCTGAGAACAGATATTTCGGATCCCTTTGAAGACTATAGGGCCAAAGGAAATATCCTCCGATAACAAAGAGAAAGAAGCTTTCTGAGAAACTTCTTTGTGTTCTGTGAAATCATCTCACAGAGTTACAGCTTTGCCCTCAAGAAGCCTTTCGCTAAGACATTTCTTGTGGAATTGGCAAAGTGATATTTGAAAGCCCGTAGAGGGCTATGGTGAAAAAGTAAATATCATCAGATGAAATCTGGAAAGAAGATTTCTGAGAAACTGCTTAGTGTTCTGTGAATTCATCTCACAGAGTTACAAGTGTATTTCGAGGATCTCTTTCCTAGCCTTCTTTCTGTGGAATCTGAGAACAGATATTTCGGATCCCTTTGAAGACTATAGGGCCAAAGGAAATATCCTCCGATAACAAAGAGAAAGCAGCTTTCTGAGAAACTTCTTTGTGTTCTGTGAAATCATCTCACAGAGTTACAGCTTTCCCCTCAAGAAGCCTTTCGCTAAGACAGTTCTTGTGGAATTGGCAAAGTGATATTTCGAAGCCCTTAGAGGGCTCTGGTGAAAAAGAAAACATCATCAGATGAAATCTGGAAAGAAGCTTTCTGAGAAACTGCTTAGTGTTCTGTTAATTCATGTCACGGAGTTACATGTGTATTTCGAGGATCTCTTTGCTAGCCTTCTTTCTGTCAAATCTGAGAACAGATATTTCGGATCCCGTTGAAGACTATAGGGCCAAAGGAAATATCCTCTGATAACAAAGAGAAAGAAGCTTTCTGAGAAACCTCTTTGTGTTCTGTGAAATCATCTCACAGAGTTACAGCTTTCCCCTCAAGAAGCCTTTCGATAAGACAGCTTTTGTGGAATTGGCAAAGTGATATTTGGGAGCCCATAGAGGGCTATGGTGAAAAAGAAAACATCCACAGATGAAATCTGGAAAGAAGCTTTCTGAGAAACTGCTTAGTGTTCTGTTAATTCATCTCACAGAGCTATATGTGTATTTCGAGGATCTCTTTCCTAGCCTTCTTTCTGTGGAATCTGAGAACAGATAATTCGGATCCCTTTGAAGACTATAGGGCCAAAGGAAATATCCTACGATAGCAAAGAGAAAGAAGCTTTCTGAGAAACTTCTTTGTGTTCTGTGAAATCATCTCACAGAGTTACAGCTTTCCCCTGAAGAAGCCTTTCGCTAAGACAGTTCTTGTGGAATTGGAAAAGTGATATTTGGAAGCCCATAGACGGCTATGATGAAAAAGGAAATATCCTCAGATGAAATCTGGAAAGAAGATTTCTGAGAAACTGCTTAGTGTTCTGTTAATTCATCTCACAGAGTTACATGTGTATTTCGAGGATCTCTTTGCTAGCCGTATTTCTGTGGAATCTGAGAACAGATATTTCAGATCCATTTGAAGACTATAGGGCCAAAGGAAATATCCTCCGATAACAAAGAGAAAGAAGCTTTCTGAGAAACTTCTTTGTGTTCTGTGAAATCATCTCACAGAGTTACAGCTTTCCCCTCAAGAAGCCTTTCGCTAAGACAGTTCTTGTGGAATTGGCAAAGTGATATTTGGAAGCTCATAGAGGGCTATGGTGAAAAAGGAAATATCCTCAGATGAAATCTGGAAAGAAGCTTTCTGAGAAACTGCTTAGTGTTCTGTTAATTCATCTCACAGAGTTACATGTGTATTTCGAGGATCTCTTTGCTACCCTTCTTTCTGTGGAATCTGAGAACAGATATTTCGGATCCCTTTGAAGACTATAGGGCCAAAGGAAATATCCTCCGATAACAAAGAGAAAGAAGCTTTCTGAGAAACTTCTTTGTGTTCTGTGAAATCATCTCACAGAGTTACAGCTTTCCCCTGAAGATGCCTTTTGCTAAGTCAGTTCTTGTGGAATTGGTAAAGTGATTTTTGGAAGCCCGTAGAGGGCCATGGTGAAAAAGGAAATAACCTCAGATGAAATCTGGAAAGAAGCTTTCTGAGAAACTGCTTAGTGTTCTGTGAATTCATCTCACAGAGTTACATGTGTATTTCGAGGATCTCTTTGCTAGCCTTCTTTCTGTGGTATCTGAGAACAGATATTTCGGTTCCCTTTGAAGACTATAGGGCCAAAGGTAATATCCTCCGATAACAAAGAGAAAGAAGCTTTCTGAGAAACTTCTTTGTGTTCTGTGAAATCATCTCACGGAGTTACAGCTTTCCCCTCAAGAAGCCTTTCGCTAAGACAGTTCTTGTGGAATTGGCAAAGTGATATTTCGAAGCCCTTAGAGGGCTCTGGTGAAAAAGAAAACATCATCAGATGAAATCTGGAAAGAAGCTTTCTGAGAAACTGCTTAGTGTTCTGTTAATTCATGTCACGGAGTTACATGTGTATTTCGAGGATCTCTTTGCTAGCCTTCTTTCTGTCAAATCTGAGAACAGATATTTCGGATCCCGTTGAAGACTATAGGGCCAAAGGAAATATCCTCTGATAACAAAGAGAAAGAAGCTTTCTGAGAAACCTCTTTGTGTTCTGTGAAATCATCTCACAGAGTTACAGCTTTCCCCTCAAGAAGCCTTTCGATAAGACAGCTTTTGTGGAATTGGCAAAGTGATATTTGGGAGCCCATAGAGGGCTATTGTGAAAAAGAAAACATCCACAGATGAAATCTGGAAAGAAGCTTTCTGAGAAACTGCTTAGTGTTCTGTTAATTCATCTCACAGAGCTATATGTGTATTTCGAGGATCTCTTTCCTAGCCTTCTTTCTGTGGAATCTGAGAACAGATATTTCGGATCCCTTTGAAGACTATAGGGCCAAAGGAAATATCCTACGATAGCAAAGAGAAAGAAGCTTTCTGAGAAACTTCTTTGTGTTCTGTGAAATCATCTCACAGAGTTACAGCTTTCCCCTGAAGAAGCCTTTCGCTAAGACAGTTCTTGTGGAATTGGAAAAGTGATATTTGGAAGTCCATAGACGGCTATGATGAAAAAGGAAATATCCTCAGATGAAATCTGGAAAGAAGATTTCTGAGAAACTGCTTAGTGTTCTGTTAATTCATCTCACAGAGTTACATGTGTATTTCGAGGATCTCTTTGCTAGCCGTATTTCTGTGGAATCTGAGAACAGATATTTCAGATCCATTTGAAGACTATAGGGCCAAAGGAAATATCCTCCGATAACAAAGAGAAAGAAGCTTTCTGAGAAACTTCTTTGTGTTCTGTGAAATCATCTCACAGAGTTACAGCTTTCCCCTCAAGAAGCCTTTCGCTAAGACAGTTCTTGTGGAATTGGCAAAGTGATATTTGGAAGCTCATAGAGGGCTATGGTGAAAAAGGAAATATCCTCAGATGAAATCTGGAAAGAAGCTTTCTGAGAAACTGCTTAGTGTTCTGTTAATTCATCTCACAGAGTTACATGTGTATTTCGAGGATCTCTTTGCTAGCCTTCTTTCTGTGGAATCTGAGAACAGATATTTCGGATCCCTTTGAAGACTATAGGGCCAAAGGAAATATCCTCCGATAACAAAGAGAAAGAAGCTTTCTGAGAAACTTCTTTGTGTTCTGTGAAATCATCTCACAGAGTTACAGCTTTCCCCTGAAGATGCCTTTTGCTAAGTCAGTTCTTGTGGAATTGGTAAAGTGATTTTTGGAAGCCCGTAGAGGGCCATGGTGAAAAAGTAAATATCATCAGATGAAATCTGGAAAGAAGCTTTCTGAGAAACTGCTTAGTGTTCTGTGAATTCATCTCACAGAGTTACATGTGTATTTCGAGGATCTCTTTGCTAGCCTTCTTTCTGTGGAATCTGAGAACAGATATTTCGGTTCCCTTTGAAGACTATAGGGCCAAAGGAAATATCCTGCGATAACAAAGAGAAAGAAGCTTTCTGAGAAACTTCTTTGTGTTCTGTGAAATCACCTCACAGAGTTACAGCTTTCCCCTGAAGAAGCCTTTCGCTAAGACAGGTCTTGTGGAATTGGCAAAGTGATATTTGGAAACCCATAGAGGGCTATGGTGAAAAAGGAAATATCATCAGATGAAATCTGGAAAGAAGATTTCTGAGAAACTGCTTAGTGTTCTGTGAATTCATCTCACAGAGTTACAAGTGTATTTCGAGGATCTCTTTCCTAGCCTTCTTTCTGTGGAATCTGAGAACAGATATTTCGGATCCCTTTGAAGACTATAGGGCCAAAGGTAATATCCTCCGATAACAAAGAGAAAGAAGCTTTCTGAGAAACTTCTTTGTGTTCTGTGAAATCATCTCACGGAGTTACAGCTTTCCCCTCAAGAAGCCTTTCGCTAAGACAGTTCTTGTGGAATTGGCAAAGTGATATTTGGAAGCTCATAGAGGGCTATGGTGAAAAACGAAATATCCTCAGATGAAATCTGGAAAGAAGCTTTCTGAGAAACTGCTTAGTGTTCTGCTAATTCATCTCACGGAGTTACATGTGTATTTCGAGGATCTCTTTGCTAGCCTTCTTTCTGTGGAATCTGAGAACAGATATTTCGGATCCCTTTGAAGACTATAGGGTCAAAGGAAATATCCTCCGATAACAAAGAGAAAGAAGCTTTCTGAGAAACTTCTTTGTGTTCTGTGAAATCATCTCACAGAGTTACAGCTTTCCCCTGAAGATGCCTTTTGCTAAGACAGTTCTTGTGGAATTGGCAAAGTGATATTTGGAAGCCCATAGAGGGCTATGGTGAAAAAGGAAATAACCTCAGATGAAATCTGGAAAGAAGCTTTCTGAGAAACTGCTTAGTGTTCTGTGAATTCATCTCACAGAGTTACATGTGTATTTCGAGGATCTCTTTGCTAGCCTTCTTTCTCTGGAATCTGAGAACAGATATTTCGGTTCCCTTTGAAGAGTATAGGGCCAAAGGAAATATCCTGCGATAACAAAGAGAAAGAAGCTTTCTGAGAAACTTCTTTGTGTTCTGTGAAATCACCTCACAGAGTTACAGCTTTCCCCTGAAGAAGCCTTTCGCTAAAACAGGTCTTGTGGAATTGGCAAAGTGATATTTGGAAACCCATAGAGGGCTATGGTGAAAAAGGAAATATCCTCAGATGAAATCTGGCAAGAAGCTTTCTGACAAACGGCTTAGTGTTCTGTTAATTCATCCCACAGAGTTACATGTGTATTTCGAGGATCTCTTTGCTAGCCTTATTTCTGTGGAATCTGAGAACAGATATTTCGGATCCCTTTGAAGACTATAGAGCCAAAGGAAATATCCTCCGATAAAAAAGAGAAAGAAGCTTTCTGAGAAACTTCTTTGTGTTCTGTGAAATCATCTCACAGAGTTACAGCTATCCCCTGAAGAAGCCTTTCGCTAAGACAGTTCTTGTGGAATTGGCAAAGTGATATTTGGTAGCCCATAGAGGGCTATTGTGAAAAAGGGAATATCCTCAGATGAAATCTGGAAAGAAGCTTTCTGAGAAACTGCTTAGTGTTCTGTTAATTCTTCTCACAGAGTTACATGTGTATTTCGAGGATCTCTTTGCTAGCCTTATTTCTGTGGAATCTGAGAACAGATATTTCGGATCCCTTTGAAGACTATAGGGCCAAAGGAAATATCCTCTGATAACAAAGAGAAAGAAGCTTTCTGAGAAACTTCTTTGTGTTCTTTGAAATCATCTCACAGAGTTACAGCTTTCCCCTGAAGAAGCCTTTCGCTAAGACAGTTCTTGTGGAATTGGCAAAGTGATATTTGGAAGCCCATAGAGGGCTCTGGTGAAAAAGGAAATATCCTCAGATGAAATCTGGAAAGAAACTTTCTGAGAAACTGCTTAGTGTTCTGTGAATTCATCTCACAGAGTTACATGTGTATTTCGAGGATCTCTTTGCTAGCCCTATTTCTGTGAAATCTGAGAACAGATATTTCGGATCCCTTTGAAGACTATAGGGCCAAAGGAAATATCCTCCGATAACAAAGAGAAAGAAGCTTTCTGAGAAACTTCTTTGTGTTCTGTGAAATCATCTCACAGAGTTACAGCTTTGCCCTCAAGAAGCCTTTCGCTAAGACATTTCTTGTGGAATTGGCAAAGTGATATTTGAAAGCCCGTAGAGGGCTATGGTGAAAAAGTAAATATCATCAGATGAAATCTGGAAAGAAGATTTCTGAGAAACTGCTTAGTGTTCTGTGAATTCATCTCACAGAGTTACAAGTGTATTTCGAGGATCTCTTTCCTAGCCTTCTTTCTGTGGAATCTGAGAACAGATATTTCGGATCCCTTTGAAGACTATAGGGCCAAAGGAAATATCCTCCGATAACAAAGAGAAAGCAGCTTTCTGAGAAACTTCTTTGTGTTCTGTGAAATCATCTCACAGAGTTACAGCTTTCCCCTCAAGAAGCCTTTCGCTAAGACAGTTCTTGTGGAATTGGCAAAGTGATATTTCGAAGCCCTTAGAGGGCTCTGGTGAAAAAGAAAACATCATCAGATGAAATCTGGAAAGAAGCTTTCTGAGAAACTGCTTAGTGTTCTGTTAATTCATGTCACGGAGTTACATGTGTATTTCGAGGATCTCTTTGCTAGCCTTCTTTCTGTCAAATCTGAGAACAGATATTTCGGATCCCGTTGAAGACTATAGGGCCAAAGGAAATATCCTCTGATAACAAAGAGAAAGAAGCTTTCTGAGAAACCTCTTTGTGTTCTGTGAAATCATCTCACAGAGTTACAGCTTTCCCCTCAAGAAGCCTTTCGATAAGACAGCTTTTGTGGAATTGGCAAAGTGATATTTGGGAGCCCATAGAGGGCTATGGTGAAAAAGAAAACATCCACAGATGAAATCTGGAAAGAAGCTTTCTGAGAAACTGCTTAGTGTTCTGTTAATTCATCTCACAGAGCTATATGTGTATTTCGAGGATCTCTTTCCTAGCCTTCTTTCTGTGGAATCTGAGAACAGATATTTCGGATCCCTTTGAAGACTATAGGGCCAAAGGAAATATCCTACGATAGCAAAGAGAAAGAAGCTTTCTGAGAAACTTCTTTGTGTTCTGTGAAATCATCTCACAGAGTTACAGCTTTCCCCTGAAGAAGCCTTTCGCTAAGACAGTTCTTGTGGAATTGGAAAAGTGATATTTGGAAGCCCATAGACGGCTATGATGAAAAAGGAAATATCCTCAGATGAAATCTGGAAAGAAGATTTCTGAGAAACTGCTTAGTGTTCTGTTAATTCATCTCACAGAGTTACATGTGTATTTCGAGGATCTCTTTGCTAGCCGTATTTCTGTGGAATCTGAGAACAGATATTTCAGATCCATTTGAAGACTATAGGGCCAAAGGAAATATCCTCCGATAACAAAGAGAAAGAAGCTTTCTGAGAAACTTCTTTGTGTTCTGTGAAATCATCTCACAGAGTTACAGCTTTCCCCTCAAGAAGCCTTTCGCTAAGACAGTTCTTGTGGAATTGGCAAAGTGATATTTGGAAGCTCATAGAGGGCTATGGTGAAAAAGGAAATATCCTCAGATGAAATCTGGAAAGAAGCTTTCTGAGAAACTGCTTAGTGTTCTGTTAATTCATCTCACAGAGTTACATGTGTATTTCGAGGATCTCTTTGCTACCCTTCTTTCTGTGGAATCTGAGAACAGATATTTCGGATCCCTTTGAAGACTATAGGGCCAAAGGAAATATCCTCCGATAACAAAGAGAAAGAAGCTTTCTGAGAAACTTCTTTGTGTTCTGTGAAATCATCTCACAGAGTTACAGCTTTCCCCTGAAGATGCCTTTTGCTAAGTCAGTTCTTGTGGAATTGGTAAAGTGATTTTTGGAAGCCCGTAGAGGGCCATGGTGAAAAAGGAAATAACCTCAGATGAAATCTGGAAAGAAGCTTTCTGAGAAACTGCTTAGTGTTCTGTGAATTCATCTCACAGAGTTACATGTGTATTTCGAGGATCTCTTTGCTAGCCTTCTTTCTGTGGTATCTGAGAACAGATATTTCGGTTCCCTTTGAAGACTATAGGGCCAAAGGAAATATCCTGCGATAACAAAGAGAAAGAAGCTTTCTGAGAAACTTCTTTGTGTTCTGTGAAATCACCTCACAGAGTTACAGCTTTCCCCTGAAGAAGCCTTTCGCTAAGACAGGTCTTGTGGAATTGGCAAAGTGATATTTGGAAACCCATAGAGGGCTATGGTGAAAAAGGAAATATCATCAGATGAAATCTGGAAAGAAGATTTCTGAGAAACTGCTTAGTGTTCTGTGAATTCATCTCACAGAGTTACAAGTGTATTTCGAGGATCTCTTTCCTAGCCTTCTTTCTGTGGAATCTGAGAACAGATATTTCGGATCCCTTTGAAGACTATAGGGCCAAAGGTAATATCCTCCGATAACAAAGAGAAAGAAGCTTTCTGAGAAACTTCTTTGTGTTCTGTGAAATCATCTCACGGAGTTACAGCTTTCCCCTCAAGAAGCCTTTCGCTAAGACAGTTCTTGTGGAATTGGCAAAGTGATATTTGGAAGCTCATAGAGGGCTATGGTGAAAAACGAAATATCCTCAGATGAAATCTGGAAAGAAGCTTTCTGAGAAACTGCTTAGTGTTCTGCTAATTCATCTCACGGAGTTACATGTGTATTTCGAGGATCTCTTTGCTAGCCTTCTTTCTGTGGAATCTGAGAACAGATATTTCGGATCCCTTTGAAGACTATAGGGTCAAAGGAAATATCCTCCGATAACAAAGAGAAAGAAGCTTTCTGAGAAACTTCTTTGTGTTCTGTGAAATCATCTCACAGAGTTACAGCTTTCCCCTGAAGATGCCTTTTGCTAAGACAGTTCTTGTGGAATTGGCAAAGTGATATTTGGAAGCCCATAGAGGGCTATGGTGAAAAAGGAAATAACCTCAGATGAAATCTGGAAAGAAGCTTTCTGAGAAACTGCTTAGTGTTCTGTGAATTCATCTCACAGAGTTACATGTGTATTTCGAGGATCTCTTTGCTAGCCTTCTTTCTGTGGAATCTGAGAACATATATTTCGGATCCCTTTGAAGACTATAGGGCCAAAGGAAATATCCTGCGATAACAAAGAGAAAGAAGCTTTCTGAGAAACTTCTTTGTGTTCTGTGAAATCACCTCACAGAGTTACAGCTTTCCCCTGAAGAAGCCTTTCGCTAAAACAGGTCTTGTGGAATTGGCAAAGTGATATTTGGAAACCCATAGAGGGCTATGGTGAAAAAGGAAATATCCTCAGATGAAATCTGGCAAGAAGCTTTCTGACAAACGGCTTAGTGTTCTGTTAATTCATCCCACAGAGTTACATGTGTATTTCGAGGATCTCTTTGCTAGCCTTATTTCTGTGGAATCTGAGAACAGATATTTCGGATCCCTTTGAAGACTATAGAGCCAAAGGAAATATCCTCCGATAAAAAAGAGAAAGAAGCTTTCTGAGAAACTTCTTTGTGTTCTGTGAAATCATCTCACAGAGTTACAGCTATCCCCTGAAGAAGCCTTTCGCTAAGACAGTTCTTGTGGAATTGGCAAAGTGATATTTGGTAGCCCATAGAGGGCTATTGTGAAAAAGGGAATATCCTCAGATGAAATCTGGAAAGAAGCTTTCTGAGAAACTGCTTAGTGTTCTGTTAATTCTTCTCACAGAGTTACATGTGTATTTCGAGGATCTCTTTGCTAGCCTTATTTCTGTGGAATCTGAGAACAGATATTTCGGATCCCTTTGAAGACTATAGGGCCAAAGGAAATATCCTCTGATAACAAAGAGAAAGAAGCTTTCTGAGAAACTTCTTTGTGTTCTTTGAAATCATCTCACAGAGTTACAGCTTTCCCCTGAAGAAGCCTTTCGCTAAGACAGTTCTTGTGGAATTGGCATAGTGATATTTGGAAGCCCATAGAGGGCTCTGGTGAAAAAGGAAATATCCTCAGATGAAATCTGGAAAGAAACTTTCTGAGAAACTGCTTAGTGTTCTGTTAATTCATCTCACAGAGTTACATGTGTATTTCGAGGATCTCTTTGCTAGCCCTATTTCTGTGAAATCTGAGAACAGATATTTCGGATCCCTTTGAAGACTATAGGGCCAAAGGAAATATCCTCCGATAACAAAGAGAAACAAGCTTTCTGAGAAACTTCTTTGTGTTCTGTGAAATCATCTCACAGAGTTACAGCTTTCCCCTGAAGAAGCCTTTCGCTAAGACAGTTCTTGTGGAATTGGCAAAGTGATATTTGGAAGCTCATAGAGGGCTATGGTGAAAAAGGAAATATCCTCAGATGAAATCTGGAAAGAAGCTTTCTGAGAAACTGCTTAGTGTTCTGTGAATTCATGTCACAGAGTTACATGTGTATTTCGAGGATCTCTTTGCTAGCCTTCTTTCTGTGGAATCTGAGAACAGATATTTCGGATCCCTTTGAAGACTATAGGGCCAAAGGAAATATCCTCCGATAACAAAGAGAAAGAAGCTTTCTGAGAAACTTCATTGTGTTCTGTGAAATCATCTCACAGAGTTACAGCTTTCCCCTGAAGATGCCTTTTGCTAAGACAGTTCTTGTGGAATTGGTAAAGTGATATTTGTAAGCCCATAGAGTGCTACGGTGAAAAAGGAAATAACCTCAGATGAAATCTGGAAAGAAGCTTTCTGAGAAACTGCTTAGTGTTCTGTGAATTCATCTCACAGAGTTACATGTGTATTTCGAGGATCTCTTTGCTAGCCTTCTTTCTGTGGTATCTGAGAACAGATATTTCGGTTCCCTTTGAAGACTATAGGGCCAAAGGAAATATCCTGCGATAACAAAGAGAAAGAAGCTTTCTGAGAAACTTCTTTGTGTTCTGTGAAATCACCTCACAGAGTTACAGCTTTCCCCTGAAGAAGCCTTTCGCTAAGACAGGTCTTGTGGAATTGGCAAAGTGATATTTGGAAACCCATAGAGGGCTATGGTGAAAAAGGAAATATCATCAGATGAAATCTGGAAAGAAGATTTCTGAGAAACTGCTTAGTGTTCTGTGAATTCATCTCACAGAGTTACAAGTGTATTTCGAGGATCTCTTTCCTAGCCTTCTTTCTGTGGAATCTGAGAACAGATATTTCGGATCCCTTTGAAGACTATAGGGCCAAAGGTAATATCCTCCGATAACAAAGAGAAAGAAGCTTTCTGAGAAACTTCTTTGTGTTCTGTGAAATCATCTCACGGAGTTACAGCTTTCCCCTCAAGAAGCCTTTCGCTAAGACAGTTCTTGTGGAATTGGCAAAGTGATATTTGGAAGCTCATAGAGGGCTATGGTGAAAAACGAAATATCCTCAGATGAAATCTGGAAAGAAGCTTTCTGAGAAACTGCTTAGTGTTCTGCTAATTCATCTCACGGAGTTACATGTGTATTTCGAGGATCTCTTTGCTAGCCTTCTTTCTGTGGAATCTGAGAACAGATATTTCGGATCCCTTTGAAGACTATAGGGTCAAAGGAAATATCCTCCGATAACAAAGAGAAAGAAGCTTTCTGAGAAACTTCTTTGTGTTCTGTGAAATCATCTCACAGAGTTACAGCTTTCCCCTGAAGATGCCTTTTGCTAAGACAGTTCTTGTGGAATTGGCAAAGTGATATTTGGAAGCCCATAGAGGGCTATGGTGAAAAAGGAAATAACCTCAGATGAAATCTGGAAAGAAGCTTTCTGAGAAACTGCTTAGTGTTCTGTGAATTCATCTCACAGAGTTACATGTGTATTTCGAGGATCTCTTTGCTAGCCTTCTTTCTGTGGAATCTGAGAACATATATTTCGGATCCCTTTGAAGACTATAGGGCCAAAGGAAATATCCTGCGATAACAAAGAGAAAGAAGCTTTCTGAGAAACTTCTTTGTGTTCTGTGAAATCACCTCACAGAGTTACAGCTTTCCCCTGAAGAAGCCTTTCGCTAAAACAGGTCTTGTGGAATTGGCAAAGTGATATTTGGAAACCCATAGAGGGCTATGGTGAAAAAGGAAATATCCTCAGATGAAATCTGGCAAGAAGCTTTCTGACAAACGGCTTAGTGTTCTGTTAATTCATCCCACAGAGTTACATGTGTATTTCGAGGATCTCTTTGCTAGCCTTATTTCTGTGGAATCTGAGAACAGATATTTCGGATCCCTTTGAAGACTATAGAGCCAAAGGAAATATCCTCCGATAAAAAAGAGAAAGAAGCTTTCTGAGAAACTTCTTTGTGTTCTGTGAAATCATCTCACAGAGTTACAGCTATCCCCTGAAGAAGCCTTTCGCTAAGACAGTTCTTGTGGAATTGGCAAAGTGATATTTGGTAGCCCATAGAGGGCTATTGTGAAAAAGGGAATATCCTCAGATGAAATCTGGAAAGAAGCTTTCTGAGAAACTGCTTAGTGTTCTGTTAATTCTTCTCACAGAGTTACATGTGTATTTCGAGGATCTCTTTGCTAGCCTTATTTCTGTGGAATCTGAGAACAGATATTTCGGATCCCTTTGAAGACTATAGGGCCAAAGGAAATATCCTCTGATAACAAAGAGAAAGAAGCTTTCTGAGAAACTTCTTTGTGTTCTTTGAAATCATCTCACAGAGTTACAGCTTTCCCCTGAAGAAGCCTTTCGCTAAGACAGTTCTTGTGGAATTGGCAAAGTGATATTTGGAAGCCCATAGAGGGCTCTGGTGAAAAAGGAAATATCCTCAGATGAAATCTGGAAAGAAACTTTCTGAGAAACTGCTTAGTGTTCTGTTAATTCATCTCACAGAGTTACATGTGTATTTCGAGGATCTCTTTGCTAGCCCTATTTCTGTGAAATCTGAGAACAGATATTTCGGATCCCTTTGAAGACTATAGGGCCAAAGGAAATATCCTCCGATAACAAAGAGAAACAAGCTTTCTGAGAAACTTCTTTGTGTTCTGTGAAATCATCTCACAGAGTTACAGCTTTCCCCTGAAGAAGCCTTTCGCTAAGACAGTTCTTGTGGAATTGGCAAAGTGATATTTGGAAGCTCATAGAGGGCTATGGTGAAAAAGGAAATATCCTCAGATGAAATCTGGAAAGAAGCTTTCTGAGAAACTGCTTAGTGTTCTGTGAATTCATGTCACAGAGTTACATGTGTATTTCGAGGATCTCTTTGCTAGCCTTCTTTCTGTGGAATCTGAGAACAGATATTTCGGATCCCTTTGAAGACTATAGGGCCAAAGGAAATATCCTCCGATAACAAAGAGAAAGAAGCTTTCTGAGAAACTTCATTGTGTTCTGTGAAATCATCTCACAGAGTTACAGCTTTCCCCTGAAGATGCCTTTTGCTAAGACAGTTCTTGTGGAATTGGTAAAGTGATATTTGTAAGCCCATAGAGTGCTACGGTGAAAAAGGAAATAACCTCAGATGAAATCTGGAAAGAAGCTTTCTGAGAAACTGCTTAGTGTTCTGTGAATTCATCTCACAGAGTTACATGTGTATTTCGAGGATCTCTTTGCTAGCCTTCTTTCTGTGGAATCTGAGAACATATATTTCGGATCCCTTTGAAGACTATAAGGCCAAAGGAAATATCCTCCGACAACAAAGAGAAAAAAGCTTTCTGAGAAACTTCTTTGTGTTCTGTGAAATCATCTCACAGAGTTACAGCTTTCCCCTGAAGAAGCCTTTCGCTAAGACAGTTCTTGTGGAATTGGCAAAGTGATATTTGGAAGCCCATAGAGGGCTATGGTGAAAAAGAAAATATCCTCAGATGAAATCTGGAAAGAAGCTTTCTGAGAAACTGCTTAGTGTTCTGTGAATTCATCTCACAGAGTTACATGTGTATTTCGAGGATCTCTTTGCTAGCCTTCTTTCTGTGGAATCTGAGAACAGATATTTCGGTTCCCTTTGAAGAGTATAGGGCCAAAGGAAATATCCTCCGATAACAAAGAGAAAGAAGCTTTCTGAGAAACTTCTTTGTGTTCTGTGAAATCATCTCACAGAGTTACAGCTTTCCCCTGAAGAAGCCTTTCGCTAAGACACTTCTTGTGGAATTGGCAAAATGATATTTGGAAGCCCATAGAGGGCTATGGTGAAAAAGGAAATATCCTTAGATAAAATCTGGAAAGAAGCTTTCTGAGAAACTGCTTAGTGTTCTGTGAATTCATCTCACAGAGTTACATGTGTATTTCGAGGATCACTTTGCTAGCCTTCTTTCTGTGAAATCTGAGAACAGATACTTCGGATCCCTTTGAAGAATATAGGGCCAAAGGAAATATCCTCCGATAACAAAGAGAAAGAAGCTTTCTGAGAAACTTCTTTGTGTTCTGTGAAATCATCTCACAGAGTAACAGCTTTCCCCTGAAGAAGCCTTTTGCTAAGACAGTTCTTGTGGAATTGGAAAAGCGATATTTGGAAGCCCATAGAGGGCTCTGGTGAAAAAGGAAATATCCTCAGATGAAATCTGGAAAGAAGCTTTCTGAGAAACTGCTTAGTGTTCTGTTAATTCATGTCACAGAGTTACATGTGTATTTCGAGGATTTCTTTGCTAGCCTTCCTTCTGTGGAATCTGAGAACAGATATTTCGGATCCCTTTGAAGGCTATAGGGCCAAAGGAAATATCCTCGGATAACAAAGAGAAAGAAGCTTTCTGAGAAACTTCTTTGTGTTCTGTGAAATCATCTCACAGAGTTACAGCTTTCCCCTGAAGAAGCCTTTCTCTGAGTCAGGTCTTGTGGAATTGGCAAAGTGATATTTGGAAGCCCATATAGGGCTATGCTGAAAAAGGAAATATCCTCAGATGAAATCTGGAAAGCTTTCTGAGAAACTGCTTAGTGTTCTATTAATTCATCTCACAGAGTTACATGTGTATTTCGAGGATCTCTTTGCTAGCCTTATTTCTGTGGAATCTGAGAACAGATATTTCGGATCCCTTTGAGGACTATAGGGCCAAAGGAAATATCCACCGATAACAAAGAGAAAGAAGCTTTCTGAGAAACTTCTTTGTGTTCTGTGAAATCATCTCACAGAGTTACAGCTTTCCCCTGAAGAAGCCTTTCGCTAAGACAGTTCTTGTGGAATGGGCAAAGTGATATTTGGAAGCCCATAGAGGGCTATGGTGAAAAAGGAAATATCCTCAGATGAAATCTGGAAAGAAGCTTTCTGAGAAACTGCTTAGTGTTCTGTTAATTCATCTCACAGAGTTACATGTGTATTTCGAGGATCTCTTTGCTAGCCTTATTTCTGTGGAATCTGAGAACAGATATTTCGGATTCCTTTGAAGACTATAGGGCCAAAGGAAATATCCTCCGATAACAAAGAGAAAGAAGCTTTCTGAGAAACTTCTTTGTGTTCTGTGAAATCATCTCACAGAGTTACAGCTTTCCCCTCAAGAAGCCTTTCGCTAACACAGTTCTTGTGGAATTGGTAAAGTGATATTTGGAAGCCCATAGAGGGCTCTGGTGAAAAAGGAAACATCCTCAGATGAAATCTGGAAAGAAGCTTTCTGAGAAACTGCTTAGTGTTCTGTGAATTCATCTCACAGAGTTACATGTGTATTTCGAGGATCTCTTTGCTAGCCCTATTTCTGTGAAATCTGAGAACAGATATTTCGGATCCCTTTGAAGACTATAGGGCCAAAGGAAATATCCTCCGATAACAAAGAGAAAGAAGCTTTCTGAGAAACTTCTTTGTGTTCTGTGAAATCATCTCACAGAGTTACAGCTTTGCCCTCAAGAAGCCTTTCGCTAAGACAGTTCTTGTGGAATTGGCAAAGTGATATTTGAAAGCCCGTAGAGGGCTATGGTGAAAAAGTAAATATCATCAGATGAAATCTGGAAAGAAGATTTCTGAGAAACTGCTTAGTGTTCTGTGAATTCATCTCACAGAGTTACAAGTGTATTTCGAGGATCTCTTTCCTAGCCTTCTTTCTGTGGAATCTGAGAACAGATATTTCGGATCCCTTTGAAGACTATAGGGCCAAAGGAAATATCCTCCGATAACAAAGAGAAAGCAGCTTTCTGAGAAACTTCTTTGTGTTCTGTGAAATCATCTCACAGAGTTACAGCTTTCCCCTCAAGAAGCCTTTCGCTAAGACAGTTCTTGTGGAATTGGCAAAGTGATATTTCGAAGCCCTTAGAGGGCTCTGGTGAAAAAGAAAACATCATCAGATGAAATCTGGAAAGAAGCTTTCTGAGAAACTGCTTAGTGTTCTGTTAATTCATGTCACGGAGTTACATGTGTATTTCGAGGATCTCTTTGCTAGCCTTCTTTCTGTCAAATCTGAGAACAGATATTTCGGATCCCGTTGAAGACTATAGGGCCAAAGGAAATATCCTCTGATAACAAAGAGAAAGAAGCTTTCTGAGAAACCTCTTTGTGTTCTGTGAAATCATCTCACAGAGTTACAGCTTTCCCCTCAAGAAGCCTTTCGATAAGACAGCTTTTGTGGAATTGGCAAAGTGATATTTGGGAGCCCATAGAGGGCTATGGTGAAAAAGAAAACATCCACAGATGAAATCTGGAAAGAAGCTTTCTGAGAAACTGCTTAGTGTTCTGTTAATTCATCTCACAGAGCTATATGTGTATTTCGAGGATCTCTTTCCTAGCCTTCTTTCTGTGGAATCTGAGAACAGATATTTCGGATCCCTTTGAAGACTATAGGGCCAAAGGAAATATCCTACGATAGCAAAGAGAAAGAAGCTTTCTGAGAAACTTCTTTGTGTTCTGTGAAATCATCTCACAGAGTTACAGCTTTCCCCTGAAGAAGCCTTTCGCTAAGACAGTTCTTGTGGAATTGGAAAAGTGATATTTGGAAGTCCATAGACGGCTATGATGAAAAAGGAAATATCCTCAGATGAAATCTGGAAAGAAGATTTCTGAGAAACTGCTTAGTGTTCTGTTAATTCATCTCACAGAGTTACATGTGTATTTCGAGGATCTCTTTGCTAGCCGTATTTCTGTGGAATCTGAGAACAGATATTTCAGATCCATTTGAAGACTATAGGGCCAAAGGAAATATCCTCCGATAACAAAGAGAAAGAAGCTTTCCGAGAAACTTCTTTGTGTTCTGTGAAATCATCTCACAGAGTTACAGCTTTCCCCTCAAGAAGCCTTTCGCTAAGACAGTTCTTGTGGAATTGGCAAAGTGATATTTGGAAGCTCATAGAGGGCTATGGTGAAAAAGGAAATATCCTCAGATGAAATCTGGAAAGAAGCTTTCTGAGAAACTGCTTAGTGTTCTGTTAATTCATCTCACAGAGTTACATGTGTATTTCGAGGATCTCTTTGCTAGCCTTCTTTCTGTGGAATCTGAGAACAGATATTTCGGATCCCTTTGAAGACTATAGGGCCAAAGGAAATATCCTCCGATAACAAAGAGAAAGAAGCTTTCTGAGAAACTTCTTTGTGTTCTGTGAAATCATCTCACAGAGTTACAGCTTTCCCCTGAAGATGCCTTTTGCTAAGTCAGTTCTTGTGGAATTGGTAAAGTGATTTTTGGAAGCCCGTAGAGGGCCATGGTGAAAAAGGAAATAACCTCAGATGAAATCTGGAAAGAAGCTTTCTGAGAAACTGCTTAGTGTTCTGTGAATTCATCTCACAGAGTTACATGTGTATTTCGAGGATCTCTTTGCTAGCCTTCTTTCTGTGGAATCTGAGAACAGATATTTCGGTTCCCTTTGAAGACTATAGGGCCAAAGGAAATATCCTGCGATAACAAAGAGAAAGAAGCTTTCTGAGAAACTTCTTTGTGTTCTGTGAAATCACCTCACAGAGTTACAGCTTTCCCCTGAAGAAGCCTTTCGCTAAGACAGGTCTTGTGGAATTGGCAAAGTGATATTTGGAAACCCATAGAGGGCTATGGTGAAAAAGGAAATATCATCAGATGAAATCTGGAAAGAAGATTTCTGAGAAACTTCTTAGTGTTCTGTGAATTCATCTCACAGAGTTACAAGTGTATTTCGAGGATCTCTTTCCTAGCCTTCTTTCTGTGGAATCTGAGAACAGATATTTCGGATCCCTTTGAAGACTATAGGGCCAAAGGTAATATCCTCCGATAACAAAGAGAAAGAAGTTTTCTGAGAAACTTCTTTGTGTTCTGTGAAATCATCTCACGGAGTTACAGCTTTCCCCTCAAGAAGCCTTTCGCTAAGACAGTTCTTGTGGAATTGGCAAAGTGATATTTGGAAGCTCATAGAGGGCTATGGTGAAAAACGAAATATCCTCAGATGAAATCTGGAAAGAAGGTTTCTGAGAAACTGCTTAGTGTTCTGCTAATTCATCTCACGGAGTTACATGTGTATTTCGAGGATCTCTTTGCTAGCCTTCTTTCTGTGGAATCTGAGAACAGATATTTCGGATCCCTTTGAAGACTATAGGGTCAAAGGAAATATCCTCCGATAACAAAGAGAAAGAAGCTTTCTGAGAAACTTCTTTGTGTTCTGTGAAATCATCTCACAGAGTTACAGCTTTCCCCTGAAGATGCCTTTTGCTAAGACAGTTCTTGTGGAATTGGCAAAGTGATATTTGGAAGCCCATAGAGGGCTATGGTGAAAAAGGAAATAACCTCAGATGAAATCTGGAAAGAAGCTTTCTGAGAAACTGCTTAGTGTTCTGTGAATTCATCTCACAGAGTTACATGTGTATTTCGAGGATCTCTTTGCTAGCCTTCTTTCTCTGGAATCTGAGAACAGATATTTCGGTTCCCTTTGAAGAGTATAGGGCCAAAGGAAATATCCTGCGATAACAAAGAGAAAGAAGCTTTCTGAGAAACTTCTTTGTGTTCTGTGAAATCACCTCACAGAGTTACAGCTTTCCCCTGAAGAAGCCTTTCGCTAAAACAGGTCTTGTGGAATTGGCAAAGTGATATTTGGAAACCCATAGAGGGCTATGGTGAAAAAGGAAATATCCTCAGATGAAATCTGGCAAGAAGCTTTCTGACAAACGGCTTAGTGTTCTGTTAATTCATCCCACAGAGTTACATGTGTATTTCGAGGATCTCTTTGCTAGCCTTATTTCTGTGGAATCTGAGAACAGATATTTCGGATCCCTTTGAAGACTATAGAGCCAAAGGAAATATCCTCCGATAAAAAAGAGAAAGAAGCTTTCTGAGAAACTTCTTTGTGTTCTGTGAAATCATCTCACAGAGTTACAGCTATCCCCTGAAGAAGCCTTTCGCTAAGACAGTTCTTGTGGAATTGGCAAAGTGATATTTGGTAGCCCATAGAGGGCTATTGTGAAAAAGGGAATATCCTCAGATGAAATCTGGAAAGAAGCTTTCTGAGAAACTGCTTAGTGTTCTGTTAATTCTTCTCACAGAGTTACATGTGTATTTCGAGGATCTCTTTGCTAGCCTTATTTCTGTGGAATCTGAGAACAGATATTTCGGATCCCTTTGAAGACTATAGGGCCAAAGGAAATATCCTCTGATAACAAAGAGAAAGAAGCTTTCTGAGAAACTTCTTTGTGTTCTTTGAAATCATCTCACAGAGTTACAGCTTTCCCCTGAAGAAGCCTTTCGCTAAGACAGTTCTTGTGGAATTGGCAAAGTGATATTTGGAAGCCCATAGAGGGCTCTGGTGAAAAAGGAAATATCCTCAGATGAAATCTGGAAAGAAACTTTCTGAGAAACTGCTTAGTGTTCTGTTAATTCATCTCACAGAGTTACATGTGTATTTCGAGGATCTCTTTGCTAGCCCTATTTCTGTGAAATCTGTGAACAGATATTTCGGATCCCTTTGAAGACTATAGGGCCAAAGGAAATATCCTCCGATAACAAAGAGAAACAAGCTTTCTGAGAAACTTCTTTGTGTTCTGTGAAATCATCTCACAGAGTTACAGCTTTCCCCTGAAGAAGCCTTTCGCTAAGACAGTTCTTGTGGAATTGGCAAAGTGATATTTGGAAGCTCATAGAGGGCTATGGTGAAAAAGGAAATATCCTCAGATGAAATCTGGAAAGAAGCTTTCTGAGAAACTGCTTTGTGTTCTGTGAATTCATGTCACAGAGTTACATGTTTATTTCGAGGATCTCTTTGCTAGCCTTCTTTCTGTGGAATCTGAGAACAGATATTTCGGATCCCTTTGAAGACTATAGGGCCAAAGGAAATATCCTCCGATAACAAAGAGAAAGAAGCTTTCTGAGAAACTTCATTGTGTTCTGTGAAATCATCTCACGGAGTTACAGCTTTCCCCTGAAGATGCCTTTTGCTAAGACAGTTCTTGTGGAATTGGTAAAGTGATATTTGTAAGCCCATAGAGTGCTACGGTGAAAAAGGAAATAACCTCAGATGAAATCTGGAAAGAAGCTTTCTGAGAAACTGCTTAGTGTTCTGTGAATTCATCTCACAGAGTTACATGTGTATTTCGAGGATCTCTTTGCTAGCCTTCTTTCTGTGGAATCTGAGAACATATATTTCGGATCCCTTTGAAGACTGTAAGGCCAAAGGAAATATCCTCCGACAACAAAGAGAAAAAAGCTTTCTGAGAAACTTCTTTGTGTTCTGTGAAATCATCTCACAGAGTTACAGCTTTCCCCTGAAGAAGCCTTTCGCTAAGACAGTTCTTGTGGAATTGGCAAAGTGATATTTGGAAGCCCATAGAGGGCTATGGTGAAAAAGAAAATATCCTCAGATGAAATCTGGAAAGAAGCTTTCTGAGAAACTGCTTAGTGTTCTGTGAATTCATCTCACAGAGTTACATGTGTATTTCGAGGATCTCTTTGCTAGCCTTCTTTCTGTGGAATCTGAGAACATATATTTCGGATCCCTTTGAAGACTATAAGGCCAAAGGAAATATCCTCCGACAACAAAGAGAAAAAAGCTTTCTGAGAAACTTCTTTGTGTTCTGTGAAATCATCTCACAGAGTTACAGCTTTCCCCTGAAGAAGCCTTTCGCTAAGACAGTTCTTGTGGAATTGGCAAAGTGATATTTGGAAGCCCATAGAGGGCTATGGTGAAAAAGAAAATATCCTCAGATGAAATCTGGAAAGAAGCTTTCTGAGAAACTGCTTAGTGTTCTGTGAATTCATCTCACAGAGTTACATGTGTATTTCGAGGATCTCTTTGCTAGCCTTCTTTCTGTGGAATCTGAGAACAGATATTTCGGTTCCCTTTGAAGAGTATAGGGCCAAAGGAAATATCCTCCGATAACAAAGAGAAAGAAGCTTTCTGAGAAACTTCTTTGTGTTCTGTGAAATCATCTCACAGAGTTACAGCTTTCCCTGAAGAAGCCTTTCGCTAAGACACTTCTTGTGGAATTGGCAAAATGATATTTGGAAGCCCATAGAGGGCTATGGTGAAAAAGGAAATATCCTTAGATAAAATCTGGAAAGAAGCTTTCTGAGAAACTGCTTAGTGTTCTGTGAATTCATCTCACAGAGTTACATGTGTATTTCGAGGATCACTTTGCTAGCCTTCTTTCTGTGGAATCTGAGAACAGATATTTCGGATCCCTTTGAAGAATATAGGGCCAAAGGAAATATCCTCCGATAACAAAGAGAAAGAAGCTTTCTGAGAAACTTCTTTGTGTTCTGTGAAATCATCTCACAGAGTAACAGCTTTCCCCTGAAGAAGCCTTTTGCTAAGACAGTTCTTGTGGAATTGGAAAAGCGATATTTGGAAGCCCATAGAGGGCTCTGGTGAAAAAGGAAATATCCTCAGATGAAATCTGGAAAGAAGCTTTCAGAGAAACTGCTTAGTGTTCTGTTAATTCATCTCACAGAGTTATATGTGTATTTCGAGGATCTCTTTGCTAGCCGTATTTCTGTGGAATCTGAGAACAGATATTTCGGTTCCCTTTGAAGAGTATAGGGCCAAAGGAAATATCCTCCGATAACAAAGAGAAAGAAGCTTTCTGAGAAACTTCTTTGTGTTCTGTGAAATCATCTCACAGAGTTACAGCTTTCCCTTCAAGAAGCCTTTCGCTAAGACAGTTCTTGTGGAATTTGCAAAGTGATATTTGGAAGCCCATAGAAGGCTACGGTGAAAAAGGAAATATCCTCAGATGAAATCTGGAAAGAAGCTTTCTGAGAAACTGCTTAGTGTTCTGTTAATTCATGTCACAGAGTTACATGTGTATTTCGAGGATTTCTTTGCTAGCCTTCCTTCTGTGGAATCTGAGAACAGATATTTCGGATCCCTTTGAAGGCTATAGGGCCAAAGGAAATATCCTCGGATAACAAAGAGAAAGAAGCTTTCTGAGAAACTTCTTTGTGTTCTGTGAAATCATCTCACAGAGTTACAGCTTTACCCTGAAGAAGCCTTTCTCTGAGTCAGGTCTTGTGGAATTGGCAAAGTGATATTTGGAAGCCCATATAGGGCTATGCTGAAAAAGGAAATATCCTCAGATGAAATCTGGAAAGCTTTCTGAGAAACTGCTTAGTGTTCTATTAATTCATCTCACAGAGTTACATGTGTATTTCGAGGATCTCTTTGCTAGCCTTATTTCTGTGGAATCTGAGAACAGATATTTCGGATCCCTTTGAGGACTATAGGGCCAAAGGAAATATCCACCGATAACAAAGAGAAAGAAGCTTTCTGAGAAACTTCTTTGTGTTCTGTGAAATCATCTCACAGAGTTACAGCTTTCCCCTCAAGAAGCCTTTCGCTAAGACAGTTCTTGTGGAATGGGCAAAGTGATATTTGGAAGCCCATAGAGGGCTATGGTGAAAAAGGAAATATCCTCAGATGAAATCTGGAAAGAGGCTTTCTGAGAAACTGCTTAGTGTTCTGTTAATTCATCTCACAGAGTTACATGTGTATTTCGAGGATCTCTTTGCTAGCCTTATTTCTGTGGAATCTGAGAACAGATATTTCGGATTCCTTTGAAGACTATAGGGCCAAAGGAAATATCCTCCGATAACAAAGAGAAAGAAGCTTTCTGAGAAACTTCTTTGTGTTCTGTGAAATCATCTCACAGAGTTACAGCTTTCCCCTCAAGAAGCCTTTCGCTAACACAGTTCTTGTGGAATTGGTAAAGTGATATTTGGAAGCCCATAGAGGGCTCTGGTGAAAAAGGAAACATCCTCAGATGAAATCTGGAAAGAAGCTTTCTGAGAAACTGCTTAGTGTTCTGTGAATTCATCTCACAGAGTTACATGTGTATTTCGAGGATCTCTTTGCTAGCCCTATTTCTGTGAAATCTGAGAACAGATATTTCGGATCCCTTTGAAGACTATAGGGCCAAAGGAAATATCCTCCGATAACAAAGAGAAAGAAGCTTTCTGAGAAACTTCTTTGTGTTCTGTGAAATCATCTCACAGAGTTACAGCTTTGCCCTCAAGAAGCCTTTCGCTAAGACAGTTCTTGTGGAATTGGCAAAGTGATATTTGAAAGCCCGTAGAGGGCTATGGTGAAAAAGTAAATATCATCAGATGAAATCTGGAAAGAAGATTTCTGAGAAACTGCTTAGTGTTCTGTGAATTCATCTCACAGAGTTACAAGTGTATTTCGAGGATCTCTTTCCTAGCCTTCTTTCTGTGGAATCTGAGAACAGATATTTCGGATCCCTTTGAAGACTATAGGGCCAAAGGAAATATCCTCCGATAACAAAGAGAAAGCAGCTTTCTGAGAAACTTCTTTGTGTTCTGTGAAATCATCTCACAGAGTTACAGCTTTCCCCTCAAGAAGCCTTTCGCTAAGACAGTTCTTGTGGAATTGGCAAAGTGATATTTCGAAGCCCTTAGAGGGCTCTGGTGAAAAAGAAAACATCATCAGATGAAATCTGGAAAGAAGCTTTCTGAGAAACTGCTTAGTGTTCTGTTAATTCATGTCACGGAGTTACATGTGTATTTCGAGGATCTCTTTGCTAGCCTTCTTTCTGTCAAATCTGAGAACAGATATTTCGGATCCCGTTGAAGACTATAGGGCCAAAGGAAATATCCTCTGATAACAAAGAGAAAGAAGCTTTCTGAGAAACCTCTTTGTGTTCTGTGAAATCATCTCACAGAGTTACAGCTTTCCCCTCAAGAAGCCTTTCGATAAGACAGCTTTTGTGGAATTGGCAAAGTGATATTTGGGAGCCCATAGAGGGCTATGGTGAAAAAGAAAACATCCACAGATGAAATCTGGAAAGAAGCTTTCTGAGAAACTGCTTAGTGTTCTGTTAATTCATCTCACAGAGCTATATGTGTATTTCGAGGATCTCTTTCCTAGCCTTCTTTCTGTGGAATCTGAGAACAGATATTTCGGATCCCTTTGAAGACTATAGGGCCAAAGGAAATATCCTACGATAGCAAAGAGAAAGAAGCTTTCTGAGAAACTTCTTTGTGTTCTGTGAAATCATCTCACAGAGTTACAGCTTTCCCCTGAAGAAGCCTTTCGCTAAGACAGTTCTTGTGGAATTGGAAAAGTGATATTTGGAAGTCCATAGACGGCTATGATGAAAAAGGAAATATCCTCAGATGAAATCTGGAAAGAAGATTTCTGAGAAACTGCTTAGTGTTCTGTTAATTCATGTCACAGAGTTACATGTGTATTTCGAGGATCTCTTTGCTAGCCGTATTTCTGTGGAATCTGAGAACAGATATTTCAGATCCATTTGAAGACTATAGGGCCAAAGGAAATATCCTCCGATAACAAAGAGAAAGAAGCTTTCCGAGAAACTTCTTTGTGTTCTGTGAAATCATCTCACAGAGTTACAGCTTTCCCCTCAAGAAGCCTTTCGCTAAGACAGTTCTTGTGGAATTGGCAAAGTGATATTTGGAAGCTCATAGAGGGCTATGGTGAAAAAGGAAATATCCTCAGATGAAATCTGGAAAGAAGCTTTCTGAGAAACTGCTTAGTGTTCTGTTAATTCATCTCACAGAGTTACATGTGTATTTCGAGGATCTCTTTGCTAGCCTTCTTTCTGTGGAATCTGAGAACAGATATTTCGGATCCCTTTGAAGACTATAGGGCCAAAGGAAATATCCTCCGATAATAAAGAGAAAGAAGCTTTCTGAGAAACTTCTTTGTGTTCTGTGAAATCATCTCACAGAGTTACAGCTTTCCCCTGAAGATGCCTTTTGCTAAGTCAGTTCTTGTGGAATTGGTAAAGTGATTTTTGGAAGCCCGTAGAGGGCCATGGTGAAAAAGGAAATAACCTCAGATGAAATCTGGAAAGAAGCTTTCTGAGAAACTGCTTAGTGTTCTGTGAATTCATCTCACAGAGTTACATGTGTATTTCGAGGATCTCTTTGCTAGCCTTCTTTCTGTGGAATCTGAGAACAGATATTTCGGTTCCCTTTGAAGACTATAGGGCCAAAGGAAATATCCTGCGATAACAAAGAGAAAGAAGCTTTCTGAGAAACTTCTTTGTGTTCTGTGAAATCACCTCACAGAGTTACAGCTTTCCCCTGAAGAAGCCTTTCGCTAAGACAGGTCTTGTGGAATTGGCAAAGTGATATTTGGAAACCCATAGAGGGCTATGGTGAAAAAGGAAATATCATCAGATGAAATCTGGAAAGAAGATTTCTGAGAAACTGCTTAGTGTTCTGTGAATTCATCTCACAGAGTTACAAGTGTATTTCGAGGATCTCTTTCCTAGCCTTCTTTCTGTGGAATCTGAGAACAGATATTTCGGATCCCTTTGAAGACTATAGGGCCAAAGGTAATATCCTCCGATAACAAAGAGAAAGAAGCTTTCTGAGAAACTTCTTTGTGTTCTGTGAAATCATCTCACGGAGTTACAGCTTTCCCCTGAAGAAGCCTTTCGCTAAGACAGTTCTTGTGGAATTGGCAAAGTGATATTTGGAAGCTCATAGAGGGCTATGGTGAAAAACGAAATATCCTCAGATGAAATCTGGAAAGAAGCTTTCTGAGAAACTGCTTAGTGTTCTGCTAATTCATCTCACGGAGTTACATGTGTATTTCGAGGATCTCTTTGCTAGCCTTCTTTCTGAGGAATCTGAGAACAGATATTTCGGATCCCTTTGAAGACTATAGGGTCAAAGGAAATATCCTCCGATAACAAAGAGAAAGAAGCTTTCTGAGAAACTTCTTTGTGTTCTGTGAAATCATCTCACAGAGTTACAGCTTTCCCCTGAAGATGCCTTTTGCTAAGACAGTTCTTGTGGAATTGGCAAAGTGATATTTGGAAGCCCATAGAGGGCTATGGTGAAAAAGGAAATAACCTCAGATGAAATCTGGAAAGAAGCTTTCTGAGAAACTGCTTAGTGTTCTGTGAATTCATCTCACAGAGTTACATGTGTATTTCGAGGATCTCTTTGCTAGCCTTCTTTCTCTGGAATCTGAGAACAGATATTTCGGTTCCCTTTGAAGAGTATAGGGCCAAAGGAAATATCCTGCGATAACAAAGAGAAAGAAGCTTTCTGAGAAACTTCTTTGTGTTCTGTGAAATCACCTCACAGAGTTACAGCTTTCCCCTGAAGAAGCCTTTCGCTAAAACAGGTCTTGTGGAATTGGCAAAGTGATATTTGGAAACCCATAGAGGGCTATGGTGAAAAAGGAAATATCCTCAGATGAAATCTGGCAAGAAGCTTTCTGACAAACGGCTTAGTGTTCTGTTAATTCATCCCACAGAGTTACATGTGTATTTCGAGGATCTCTTTGCTAGCCTTATTTCTGTGGAATCTGAGAACAGATATTTCGGATCCCTTTGAAGACTATAGAGCCAAAGGAAATATCCTCCGATAAAAAAGAGAAAGAAGCTTTCTGAGAAACTTCTTTGTGTTCTGTGAAATCATCTCACAGAGTTACAGCTATCCCCTGAAGAAGCCTTTCGCTAAGACAGTTCTTGTGGAATTGGCAAAGTGATATTTGGTAGCCCATAGAGGGCTATTGTGAAAAAGGGAATATCCTCAGATGAAATCTGGAAAGAAGCTTTCTGAGAAACTGCTTAGTGTTCTGTTAATTCTTCTCACAGAGTTACATGTGTATTTCGAGGATCTCTTTGCTAGCCTTATTTCTGTGGAATCTGAGAACAGATATTTCGGATCCCTTTGAAGACTATAGGGCCAAAGGAAATATCCTCTGATAACAAAGAGAAAGAAGCTTTCTGAGAAACTTCTTTGTGTTCTTTGAAATCATCTCACAGAGTTACAGCTTTCCCGTCAAGAAGCCTTTCGCTAAGACAGTTCTTGTGGAATTGGCAAAGTGATATTTGGAAGCCCATAGAGGGCTCTGGTGAAAAAGGAAATATCCTCAGATGAAATCTGGAAAGAAACTTTCTGAGAAACTGCTTAGTGTTCTGTTAATTCATCTCACAGAGTTACATGTGTATTTCGAGGATCTCTTTGCTAGCCCTATTTCTGTGAAATCTGAGAACAGATATTTCGGATCCCTTTGAAGACTATAGGGCCAAAGGAAATATCCTCCGATAACAAAGAGAAACAAGCTTTCTGAGAAACTTCTTTGTGTTCTGTGAAATCATCTCACAGAGTTACACCTTTCCCCTGAAGAAGCCTTTCGCTAAGACAGTTCTTGTGGAATTGGCAAAGTGATATTTGGAAGCTCATAGAGGGCTATGGTGAAAAAGGAAATATCCTCAGATGAAATCTGGAAAGAAGCTTTCTGAGAAACTGCTTAGTGTTCTGTGAATTCATGTCACAGAGTTACATGTGTATTTTGAGGATCTCTTTGCTAGCCTTCTTTCTGTGGAATCTGAGAACAGATATTTCGGATCCCTTTGAAGACTATAGGGCCAAAGGAAATATCCTCCGATAACAAAGAGAAAGAAGCTTTCTGAGAAACTTCATTGTGTTCTGTGAAATCATCTCACAGAGTTACAGCTTTCCCCTGAAGATGCCTTTTGCTAAGACAGTTCTTGTGGAATTGGTAAAGTGATATTTGTAAGCCCATGGAGTGCTACGGTGAAAAAGGAAATAACCTCAGATGAAATCTGGAAAGAAGCTTTCTGAGAAACTGCTTAGTGTTCTGTGAATTCATCTCACAGAGTTACATGTGTATTTCGAGGATCTCTTTGCTAGCCTTCTTTCTGTGGAATCTGAGAACATATATTTCGGATCCCTTTGAAGACTATAGGTCCAAAGGAAATATCCTCCGACAACAAAGAGAAAGAAGCTTTCTGAGAAACTTCTTTGTGTTCTGTGAAATCATCTCACAGAGTTACAGCTTTCCCCTGAAGAAGCCTTTCGCTAAGACAGGTCTTGTGGAATTGGCAAAGTGATATCTGTAAGCCCATAGAGTGCTATGGTGAAAAAGGAAATATCCTCAGATGAAATCTGGCAAGAAGCTTTCTGAGAAACTGCTTAGTGTTCTGTTAATTCATCTCACAGAGTTACATGTGTATTTCGAGGATCTCTTTGCTAGCCTTATTTCTGTGGAATCCGAGAACAGATATTTCGGATCCCTTTGAAGACTATAGGGCCAAAGGAAATATCCTCCGATAACAAAGAGAAAGAAGCTTTCTGAGAAACTTCTTTGTGTTCTATTTAATCATCTCAAAGAGTTACAGCTTTCTCCTGAAGAAGCCTTTCGCAAAGACAGTTCTTGTGGAATTGGCAAAGTGATATTTGGAAGCCCATAGAGGGCTCTGGTGAAAAAGGAAATATCCTCAGATGAAATCTGGAAAGAAGCTTTCTGAGAAACTGCTTAGTGTTCTGTTAATTCATCTCACAGAGTTACATGTGTATTTCGAGGATCTCTTTGCTAGCCTTCTTTCTGTGGAATCTGAGAGCAGATATTTCGGATCCCTTTGAAGACTATAGGGCCAAAGGAAATATCCTCCGATAACAAAGAGAAAGAAGCTTTCTGAGAAACTTCTTTGTGTTCTGTGAAATCATCTCACAGAGATACAGCTTTCCCCTGAAGATGCCTTTTGCTAAGACAGTTCTTGTGGAATTGGTAAAGTGATATTTGGAAGCCCATAGAGGGCTATGGTGGAAAAGGAAATAACCTCAGATGAAATCTGGAAAGAAGCTTTCTGAGAAACTGCTTAGTGTTCTGTGAATTCATCTCACAGAGTTACATATGTATTTTGAGGATCTCTTTGCTAGCCTTCTTTCTGTGGAATCTGAGAACAGATATTTCGGATCCCTTTGAAGACTATAGGGCCAAAGGAAATATCCTCCGATAACAAAGAGAAAGAAGCTTTCTGAGAAACTTCTTTGTGTTCTGTGAAATCATCTCACAGAGTTACAGCTTTCCCCTCAAGAAGACTTTCGCTAAGACAGTTCTTGTGGAATTGGCAAAGTGATATTTGGAAGCCCATAGAGGGCTATGGTGGAAAAGGAAATAACCTCAGATGAAATCTGGAAAGAAGTTTTCTGAGAAACTGGTTAGTGTTCTGTGAATTCATCTCACAGAGTTACATGTGTATTTCGAGGATCTCTTTGCTAGCCTTCTTTCTGTGGAATCTGAGAACATATATTTCGGATCCCTTTGAAGACTATAGGGCCAAAGGAAATATCCTCCGACAACAAAGAGAAAGAAGCTTTCTGAGAAACTTCTTTGTGTTCTGTGAAATCATCTCACAGATTTACAGTTTTCCCCTGAAGAAGCCTTTCGCTAAAACAGTTCTTGTGGAACTGGCAAAGTGATATTTGGAAGCCCATAGAGGGCTATGTTGAAAAAGGAAATATCCTCAGATGAAATCTGCAAAGAAGCTTTCTGAGAAACTGCGTAGTGTTCTGTGAATTCATCTCACAGAGTTACATGTGTATTTCCAGGATCACTTTGCTAGCCTTCTTTCTCTGGAATCTGAGAACAGTTATTTAGGTTCCCTTTGAAGACTATAGGGCCAAAGGAAATATCCTCCGATAACAAAGAGAAAGAAGCTTTCTGAGAAACTTCTTTGTGTTCTGTGAAATCATCTCACAGAGTTACAGCTTTCCCCTGAAGAAGCCTTTCGCTAAGACAGGTTTTGTGGAATTGGCAAAGTGATATTTGTAAGCCCATAGAGTGCTATGGTGAAAAAGGAAATATCCTCAGATGAAATCTGGCAAGAAGCTTTCTGAGAAACTGCTTAGTGTTCTGTTAATTCATCTCACAGAGTTACATGTGTATTTCGAGGATCTCTTTGCTAGCCTTATTTCTGTGGAATCTGAGAACAGATATTTCGGTTCCCTTTGAAGAGTATAGGGCCAAAGGAAATATCCTCTGATAACAAAGAGAAAGAAGCTTTCTGAGAAACTTCTTTGTGTTCTGTGAAATCATCTCACAGAGTTACAGCTTTCCCCTCAAGAAGCCTTTCGCTAAGACAGTTCTTGTGGAATTGGCAAAGTGATATTTGGAAGCCCATAGAGGGCTATGGTGGAAAAGGAAATAACCTCAGATGAAATCTGGAAAGAAGTTGTCTGAGAAACTGCTTAGTGTTCTGTGAATTCATCTCACAGAGTTACATGTGTATTTCGAGGATCTCTTTGCTAGCCTTCTTTCTGTGGAATCTGAGAACATATATTTCGGATCCCTTTGAAGACTATAGGGCCAAAGGAAATATCCTCCGACAACAAAGAGAAAGAAGCTTTCTGAGAAACTTCTTTGTGTTCTTTGAAATCATCTCACAGATTTACAGCTTTCCCCTGAAGAAGCCTTTCGCTAAAACAGTTCTTGTGGAACTGGCAAAGTGATATTTGGAAGCCCATAGAGGGCTATGGTGAAAAAGGAAATATCCTCAGATGAAATCTGGAAAGAAGCTTTCTGAGAAACTGCTTAGTGTTCTGTTCATTCATCTCACAGAGTTACATGTGTATTTCCAGGATCTCTTTGCTAGCCTTCTTTCTCTGGAATCTGAGAACAGTTATTTAGGTTCCCTTTGAAGACTATAGGGCCAAAGGAAATATCCTCCGATAACAAAGAGAAAGAAGCTTTCTGAGAAACTTCTTTGTGTTCTGTGAAATCATCTCACAGAGTTACAGCTTTCCCCTCAAGAAGCCTTTCGCTAAGACAGGTCTTGTGGAATTGGCAAAGTGATATTTGTAAGCCCATACAGTGCTATGGTGAAAAAGGAAATATCCTCAGATGAAATCTGGCAAGAAGCTTTCTGGGAAACTGCTTAGTGTTCTGTTAATTCATCTCACAGAGTTACATGTGTATTTCGAGGATCTCTTTGCTAGCCTTATTTCTGTGGAATCCGAGAACAGATATTTCGGATCCCTTTGAAGACTATAGGGCCAAAGGAAATATCCTCCGATAACAAAGAGAAAGAAGCTTTCTGAGAAACTTCTTTGGGTTCTATTTAATCATCTCAAAGAGTTACAGCTTTCCCCTGAAGAAGCCTTTCGCAAAGACAGTTCTTGTGGAATTGGCAAAGTGATATTTTGAAGCCCATAGAGGGCTATGTTGAAAAAGGAAATATCCTCAGATGAAATCTGCAAAGAAGCTTTCTGAGAAACTGCTTCGTGTTCTGTGAATTCATCTCACAGAGTTACATGTGTATTTCGAGGATCTCTTTGCTAGCCTTCTTTCTCTGGAATCTGAGAACAGTTATTTCGGTTCCCTTTGAAGACTATAGGGCCAAAGGAAATATACTGCGATAAAAAAGAGAAAGAAGCTTTCTGAGAAACTTCTTTGTGTTCTGTGAAATCACCTCACAGAGTTACAGCTTTCCCCTGAGGAAGCCTTTCGCTAAGACAGGTCTTGTGGAATTGGCAAAGTGATATTTGGAAGCCCATAGAGGGTTATGGTGAAAAAGGAAATATCCTCAGATGAAATCTGGCAAGAAGCTTTCTGAGAAACTGCTTAGTGTTCTTTTAATTCATCTCACAGAGTTACATGTGTATTTCGAGGATCTCTTTGCTAGCCTTATTTCTGTGGAATCTGAGAACAGATATTTCGGATCCCTTTGAAGACTATAGGGCCAAAGGAAATATCCTCCGATAACAAAGAGAAACAAGCTTTCTGAGAAACTTCTTTGTGTTCTGTGAAATCATCTCACAGAGTTACAGCTTTCACCTGAAGAAGCCTTTCGCTAAGACAGTTCTTGTGGAATTGGCAAAGTGATATTTGGTAGCCCATAGAGGGCTATTGTGAAAAAGGAAATATCCTCAGATGAAATCTGGAAAGAAGCTTTCAGAGAAACTGCTTAGTGTTCTGTTAATTCATCTCACAGAGTTACATGTGTATTTCGAGGATCTCTTTGCTAGCCTTCTTTCTGTGGAATCTGAGAACAGATATTTCGGATCCCTTTGAAGACTATAGGGCCAAAGGAAATATCCTCCGATAACAAAGAGAAAGAAGCTTTCTGAGAAACTTCTTTGTGTTCTGTGAAATCATCTCACAGAGTTACAGCTTTCCCCTGAAGAAGCCTTTCGCTAAGACAGTTCTTGTGGAATTGGCAAAGTGATATTTGGAAGCCCATAGAGGGCTCTGGTGAAAAAGGAAATATCCTCAGATGAAATCTGGAAAGAAGCTTTCTGAAAAACTGCTTAGTGTTCTGTTAATTCATCTCACAGAGTTACATGTGCATTTCGAGGATCTCTTTGCTAGCCCTATTTCTGTGAAATCTGAGAACAGATATTTCGGATCCCTTTGAAGACTATAGGGCCAAAGGAAAAATCCTCCGATAACAAAGAGAAAGAAGCTTTCTGAGAAACTTCTTTGTGTTCTGTGAAATCATCTCACAGAGTTACAGCTTTCCCCTCAAGAAGCCTTTCTCTAAGACAGTTCTTGTGGAATTGGCAAAGTGATATTTGGAAGCCCATAGAGGGCTCTGGTGAAAAAGGAAATATCCTCAGATGAAATCTGGAAAGAAGCTTTCTGAGAAACTGCTTAGTGTTCTGTTAATTCATCTCACTGAGTTACATGTGTATTTCGAGGATCTCTTTGCTAGCCTTATTTCTGTGGAATCCGAGAACAGATATTTCGGATCCCTTTGAAGACTATAGGGCCAAAGGAAATATCCTCCGATAACAAAGAGAAAGAAGCTTTCTGAGAAACTTCTGTGTGTTCTATATAATCATCTCACAGAGTTACAGCTTTCTCCTGAAGAAGCCTTTCGCAAAGACAGTTCTTGTGGAATTGGCAAAGTGATATTTGGAAGCCCATAGAGGGCTATGTTGAAAAAGGAAATATCCTCAGATGAAATCTGCAAAGAAGCTTTCTGAGAAACTGCTAGGTGTTCCGTGAATTCATCTCACAGAGTTACATGTGTATTTCGAGGATCTCTTTGCTAGCCTTCTTTCTCTGGAATCTGAGAACAGTTATTTCGGTTCCCTTTGAAGACTACAGGGCCAAAGGAAATATCCTCCGATAACAAAGAGAAAGAAGCTTTCTGAGAAACTTCTTTGTGTTCTGTGAAATCACCTCACAGAGTTACAGTTTTCCCCTGAAGAAGCCTTTCGCTAAGACAGGTCTTGTGGAATTGGCAAAGTGATATTTGGAAGCCCATAGAGTGCTATGGTGAAAAAGGAAATATCCTCAGATGAAATCTGGCAAGAAGCTTTCTGAGAAACTGCTTAGTGTTCTGTTAATTCATCTCACATAGTTACATGTGTATTTCGAGGATCTCTTTGCTAGCCTTCTTTCTGTAGAATCTGAGAACAGATATTTCGGATCCCTTTGAAGACTATAGGGCCAAAGGAAATATCCTCCGATAACAAAGAGAAAGAAGCTTTCTGAGAAACTTCTTTGTGTTCTGTGAAATCATCTCACAGAGTTACAGCTTTCCCCTGAAGAAGCCTTTCGCTAAGACAGTTCTTGTGGAATTGGCAAAGTGATATTTGGTAGCCCATAGAGGGCTCTGGTGAAAAAGGAAATATCCTCAGATGAAATCTGGAAAGAAGCTTTCTGAGAAACTGCTTAGTGTTCTGTTAATTCATCTCACAGAGTTACATGTGTATTTCGAGGATCTCTTTGCTAGCCTTCTTTCTGTGGAATCTGAGAACAGATATTTCGGATCCCTTTGAAGACTATAGGGCCAAAGGAAATATCCTCCGATAACAAAGAGAAAGAAGCTTTCTGAGAAACTTCTGTGTGTTCTATATAATCATCTCACAGAGTTACAGCTTTCTCCTGAAGAAGCCTTTCGCAAAGACAGTTCTTGTGGAATTGGCAAAGTGATATTTGGAAGCCCATAGAGGGCTATGTTGAAAAAGGAAATATCCTCAGATGAAATCTGCAAAGAAGCTTTCTGAGAAACTGCTAGGTGTTCCGTGAATTCATCTCACAGAGTTACATGTGTATTTCGAGGATCTCTTTGCTAGCCTTCTTTCTCTGGAATCTGAAAACAGTTATTTCGGTTCCCTTTGAAGACTACAGGGCCAAAGGAAATATCCTCCGATAACAAAGAGAAAGAAGCTTTCTGAGAAACTTCTTTGTGTTCTGTGAAATCATCTCACAGAGTTACAGCTTTCCCCTGAAGAAGCCTTTCGCTAAGACAGTTCTTGTGGAATTGGCAAAGTGATATTTGGAAGCCCATAGAGGGCTCTGGTGAAAAAGGAAATATCCTCAGATGAAATCTGGAAAGAAGCTTTCTGAGAAACTGCTTAGTGTTCTGTGAATTCATCTCACAGTGTTACATGTGCATTTCGAGAATCTCTTTGCTCGCCTTCTTTCTGTGAAATCTGAGAACAGATATTTCGGATCCCTTTGAAGACTATAGGGCCAAAGGAAATATCCTCCGATAACAAAGAGAAAGAAGCTTTCTGAGAAACTTCTTTGTGTTCTCTGAAATCATCTCACAGAGTTACAGCTTTCCCCTGAAGAAGCCTTTCGCTAAGACAGTTCTTGTGGAATTGGCAAAGTGATATTTGGAAGCCCATAGAGGGCTATGGTGAAAAAGGAAATATCCTCAGATGAAATCTGGAAAGAAGCTTTCTGAGAAATTGCTTAGTGTTCTGTGAATTTATCTCACAGACTTACATGTGTATTTCGAGGATCTCTTTGCTAGCCTTCTTTCTGTGGAATCTGAGAACAGATATTTCGGTTCCCTTTGAAGAGTATAGTGCCAAAGCAAATATCCTCCGATAACAAAGAGAAAGAAGCTTTCTGAGAAACTTCTTTGTGTTCTGTGAAATCATCTCACAGAGTTACAGCTTTCCCCTCAAGAAGCCTTTCGCTAAGACAGGTCTTGTGGAATAGGTAAAGTGATATTTGGAAGCCCATAGAGGGCTCTGGTGAAAAAGGATATATCCTCAGATGAAATCTGGAAAGAAGCTTTCTGAGAAACTGCTTAGTGTTCTGTTAATTCATCTCACAGAGTTACATGTGTATTTCGAGGATCTCTTTGCTAGCCCTATTTCTGTGAAATCTGAGAACAGATATTTCGGATCCCTTTGAAGACTATAGGGCCAAAGGAAATATCCTCCGATAACAAAGAGAAAGAAGCTTTCTGAGAAACTTCTTTGTGTTCTGTGAAATCATCTCACAGAGTTACAGCTTTCCCCTCAAGAAGCCTTTCGCTAAGATAGTTCTTGTGGAATTGGCAAAGTGATATTTGAAAGCCCATAGAGGGCTATGGTGAAAAAGTAAATATCGTCAGATGAAATCTGGAAAGAAGCTTTCTGCGAAACTGCTTAGTGTTCTGTTAATTCATCTCACAGAGTTACATGTGTATTTCGAGGATCTCTTGCTAGCACTATTTCTGTGGAATCTGAGACAGATATTTTGGATCCCTTTGAAGGCTATAGGGCCAAAGGAAATATCCTCGAATAACAAAGAGAAAGAAGCTTTCTGAGAAACTTCTTTGTGTTCTGTGAAATCATCTCACAGAGTTACAGATTTCCCCTCAAGAAGCCTTTCGCTATGACAGTTCTTGTGGAATTGGCAAAGTGATATTTGGAAGCCCATAGAGGGCTATGGTGAAAAAGTAAATATCATCTGATGAAATCTGGAAAGAAGCTTTCTGAGAAACTGCTTAGTGTTCTATTAATTCATCTCACAGAGTTACATGTGTATTTCGAGGATCTCTTTGCTAGCCTTCTTTCTGTGGAATCTGAGAACAGATATTTTGGATCCCTTTGAGGACTATAGGGCCAAAGGAAATATCCTCCGATAAAAAAGAGAAAGAAGCTTTCTGAGAAACTTCTTTGTGTTCTGTGAAATCATCTCACAGAGTTACAGCTTTCCCCTCAAGAAGCCTTTCGCTAAGACAGTTCCTGTGGAATTGGCAAAATGATATTTGGAAGCCCATGGAGGGCTACGGTGAAAAAGGAAATGTCCTTAGATAAAATCTGGAAAGAAGCTTTTGAGAAACTGCTTAGTGTTCTGTTAATTCATCTCACAGAGTTACATGTGTATTTCTTGGATTTCATTGCTAGCCCTCTTTCTGTGGAATCTGAGAACAGATATTTCGGATCCCTTTGAAGACTATAGGGCCAAAGGAAATATCCTCCGATAACAAAGAGAAAGAAGCTTTCTGAGAAACTTTTTTGTGTTCTGTGAAATCATCTCACAGAGTTACAGCTTTCCCCTCAAGAAGCCTTTCGCTAAGACAGGTCTTGTGGAATTGGTAAAGTGATATTTGGAAGCCCATAGAGGGCTCTGGTGAAAAAGGATATATCCTCAGATGAAATCTGGAAAGAAGCTTTCTGAGAAACTGCTTAGTGTTCTGTTAATTCATCTCACAGAGTTACATGTGTATTTCGAGGATCTCTTTGCTAGCCCTATTTCTGTGGAATCTGAGAACAGATATTTCGGATCCCTTTGAAGACTATAGGGCCAAAGGAAATACCTCTGATAACAAAGAGAAAGAAGCTTTCTGAGAAACTTCTTTGTGTTCTGTGAAATCATCTCACAGAGTTACAGCTTTCCCCTCAAGAAGCCTTTCGCTAAGACAGTTCTTGTGGAATTGGCAAAGTGATATTTGGAAGCCCATAGACGGCTATGGTGAAAAAGGAAATATCCTCAGATGAAATCTGGAAAGAAGCTTTCTGAGAAACTGCTTAGTGTTCTGTGAATTCATCTCACAGACTTACATGTGTATTTCGAGGATCTCTTTGCTAGCCTTCTTTCTGTGGGATCTGAGAACAGATATTTCGGTTCCCTTTGAAGACTATAGGGCCAAAGGAAATATCCTCCGATAACAAAGAGAAAGAAGCTTTCTGAGAAACTTCTTTGTGTTCTGTGAAATCATCTCACAGAGTTACAGCTTTCCCCTGAAGAAGCCTTTCGCTAAGACAGTTCCTGTGGAATTGGCAAAATGATATTTGGAAGCCCATAGAGTGCTACGGTGAAAAAGGAAATATCCTTAGATAAAATCTTGAAAGAAGCTTTCTGAGAAACTGCTTAGTGTTCTGTTAATTCATCTCACAGAGTAACATGTGTATTTCTTGGATTTCATTGCTAGCCCTCTTTCTGTGGAATCTGAGAACAGATATTTCGGATCCCGTTGAAGACAAAGGGCCAAAGGAAATATCCTCCGATAACAAAGAGAAATAAGCCTTCTGAGAAACTTCTTTGTCTTCTATTTAATCATCTCACTTAGTTACAGCTTTCCCCTGAAGAAGCCTTTCTCTGAGACAGGTCTTGTGGAATTGGCAAAGTGATATTTGGAAGCCCTTAGAGGGCTATGGTGAAAAAGGAAATATCCTCAGATGAAATCTGGAAAGAAGCTTTCTGAGAAACTGCTTAGTGTTCTGTTAATTTATGTCACAGAGTTACATGTGTATTTCGAGGATTTCTTTGCTAGCCTTCTTTCTCTGGAATCTGAGAACAGATATTTCGGATCCCGTTGAAGACTATAGGGCCAAAGGAAATATCCTCCGATAACAAAGAGAAAGAAGCTTTCTGAGAAACTTCTTTGTGTTCTGTGAAATCATCTCACAGAGTTACAGCTTTCCCCTCAAGAAGCCTTTCGCTAAGACAGTTCTTGTGGAATTGGCAAAGTGATATTTGGAAGCCCATTGAGGGCTATGGTGAAAAAGGAAATATCCTCAGATAAAATCTGGAAAGAAGCTTTCTGAGAAACTGCTTAGTGTTCTGTAAATTTATCTCACAGAGTTACATGTGTATTTCGAGGATCTCTTTGCTAGCCCTATTTCTGTGGAATCTGAGAACAGATATTTCGGATCCCTTTGAAGACTTTAGGGCCAAAGGAAATATCCTCCGATAACAAAGAGAAAGAAGCTTTCTGAGAAACTTCTTTGTGTTCTGTGAAATCACCTCACAGAGTAACAGCTTTCCCCTGAAGAAGCCTTTTGCTAAGACAGTTCTTGTGGAATTGGAAATGTGATATTTCGAAGCCCATAGAGGGCTCTGGTGAAAAAGGAAATATCCTCAGATGAAATCTGGAAAGAAGCTTTCTGAGAAACTGCTTAGTGTTCTGTTAATTCATCTCACAGAGTTACATGTGTATTTCGAGGATCTCTTTGCTAGCCCTATTTCTGTGGAATCTGAGAACAGATATTTCGGATCCCTTTGAAGACTATAGGGCCAAAGGAAATATCCTCCGATAACAAAGAGAAAGAAGCTTTCTGAGAAACTTCTTTGTGTTCTGTGAAATCATCTCACAGAGTTACAGCTTTCCCCTGAAGAAGCCTTTCGCTATGACAGTTCTTGTGGAATTGGCAAAGTGATATTTGGAAGCCCATAGAGGGCTATGGTGAAAAGGTAAATATCCTCAGATGAAATCTGGAAAGAAGCTTTCTGAGAAACTGCTTAGTGTTCTGTGAATTTATCTCACAGACTTACATGTGTATTTCGAGGATCTCTTTGCTAGCCTTCTTTCTGTGGAATCTGAGAACAGATATTTCGGTTCCCTTTGAAGAGTATAGGGCCAAAGGAAATATCCTCCGATAACAAAGAGAAAGAAGCTTTCTGAGAAACTTCTTTGTGTTCTGTGAAATCATCTCACAGAGTTACAGCTTTCCCCTCAAGAAGCCTTTCGCTAAGACAGGTCTTGTGGAATTGGTAAAGTGATATTTGGAAGCCCATAGAGGGCTCTGGTGAAAAAGGATATATCCTCAGATGAAATCTGGAAAGAAGCTTTCTGAGAAACTGCTTAGTGTTCTGTTAATTCATCTCACAGAGTTACATGTGTATTTCGAGGATCTCTTTGCTAGCCCTATTTCTGTGAAATCTGAGAACAGATATTTCGGATCCCTTTGAAGACTATAGGGCCAAAGGAAATATCCTCCGATAACAAAGAGAAAGAAGCTTTCTGAGAAACTTCTTTGTGTTCTGTGAAATCATCTCACAGAGTTACAGCTTTCCCCTCAATAAGCCTTTCGCTAAGATAGTTCTTGTGGAATTGGCAAAGTGATATTTGAAAGCCCATAGAGGGCTATGGTGAAAAAGGAAATATCGTCAGATGAAATCTGGAAAGAAGCTTTCTGCGAAACTGCTTAGTGTTCTGTTAATTCATCTCACAGAGTTACATGTGTATTTCGAGGATCTCTTGCTAGCACTATTTCTGTGGAAAATGAGACAGATATTTTGGATCCCTTTGAAGGCTATAGGGCCAAAGGAAATATCCTCGAATAACAAAGAGAAAGAAGCTTTCTGAGAAACTTCTTTGTGTTCTGTGAAATCATCTCACAGAGTTACAGATTTCCCCTCAAGAAGCCTTTCGCTAAGACAGTTCTTGTGGAATTGGCAAAGTGATATTTGGAAGCCCATAGAGGGCTATGGTGAAAAAGGAAATATCCTCAGATGAAATCTAGAAAAAAGCTTTCTGAGAAACTGCTTAGTGTTCTGTTAATTCATGTCACAGAGTTACATGTGTATTTCGAGGATTTCTTTGCTAGCCTTCTTTCTGTGGAATCTGAGAACAGATATTTCGGATCCCGTTGAAGACTATAGGGCCAAAGGAAATATCCTCCGATAACAAAGAGAAAGAAGCTTTCTGAGAAACTTCTTTGTGTTCTGTGAAATCATCTCACAGAGTTACAGCTTTCCCCTGAAGAAGCCTTTCGCTAAGACAGTTCTTGTGGAATTGGCAAAGTGATATTTGGAAGCCCATAGAGGGCTATGGTGAAAAAGGAAATATCCTCAGATAAAATCTGGAAAGAAGCTTTCTGAGAAACTGCTTAGTGTTCTGTAAATTTATCTCACAGAGTTACATGTGTATTTCGAGGATCTCTTTGCTAGCCTTCTTTCTGTGGAATCTGAGAACAGATATTTCGGATCCCTTTGAAGACTATAGGGCCAAAGGAAATATCCTCCGATAACAAAGAGAAAGAAGCTTTCTGAGAAACTTCTTTGTGTTCTGTGAAATCACCTCACAGAGTAACAGCTTTCCCCTGAAGAAGCCTTTTGCTAAGACAGTTCTTGTGGAATTGGAAATGTGATATTTGGAAGCCCATAGAGGGCTCTGGTGAAAAAGGAAATATCCTCAGATGAAATCTGGAAAGAAGCTTTCTGAGAAACTGCTTAGTGTTCTGTTAATTCATCTCACAGAGTTACATGTGTATTTCGAGGATCTCTTTGCTAGCCCTATTTCTGTGGAATCTGAGAACAGATATTTCGGATCCCTTTGAAGACTATAGGGCCAAAGGAAATATCCTCAGATAACAAAGAGAAAGAAGCTTTCTGAGAAACTTCTTTGTGTTCTGTGAAATCATCTCACAGAGTTACAGCTTTCCCCTGAAGAAGCCTTTCGCTATGACAGTTCTTGTGGAATTGGCAAAGTGATATTTGGAAGCCCATAGAGGGCTCTGGTGAAAAGGTAAATATCATCTGATGAAATCTGGAAAGAAACTTTCTGAGAAACTGCTTAGTGTTCTGTGAATTCATCTCACAGAGTTACATGTGTATTTCTTGGATTTCATTGCTAGCCCTCTTTCTGTGGAATCTGAGAACAGATATTTCGGATCCCGTTGAAGACTATAGGGCCAAAGGAAATATCCTCCGATAACAAAGAGAAATAAGCCTTATGAGAAACTTCTTTGTGTTCTATTTAATCATCTCACTTAGTTACAGCTTTCCCCTGAAGAAGCCTTTCTCTGAGACAGGTCTTGTGGAATTGGCAAAGTGATATTTGGAAGCCCTTAGAGAGCTATGGTGAAAAAGGAAATATCCTCAGATGAAATCTGGAAAGAAGCTTTCTGAAAAACTGCTTAGTGTTCTATTAATTCATGTCACAGAGTTACATGTGTATTTCGAGGATCTCTTTGCTAGCCTTCTTTCTGTGGAATCTGAGAACAGATATTTCGGATCCCGTTGAAGACTATAGGGCCAAAGGAAATATCCTCCGATAACAAAGAGAAAGAAGCTTTCTGAGAAACTTCTTTGTGTTCTGTGAAATCATCTCACAGAGTTACAGCTGTCCCCTCAAGAAGCCTTTCGCTAAGACAGTTCTTGTGGAATTGGCAAAGTGATATTTGGAAGCCCATAGAGGGCTATGGTGAAAAAGGAAATATCCTCAGAGGAAATCTGGAAAGAAGCTTTCTGAGAAACTGCTTAGTGTTCTGTAAATTTATCTCACAGAGTTACATGTGTATTTCGAGGATCTCTTTGCTAGCCTTCTTTCTGTGGAATCTGAGAACAGATATTTCGGATCCCTTTGAAGACTATAGGGCCAAAGGAAATATCCTCCGATAACAAAGAGAAAGAAGCTTTCTGAGAAACTTCTTTGTGTTCTGTGAAATCACCTCACAGAGTAACAGCTTTCCCCTGAAGAAGCCTTTTGCTAAGACAGTTCTTGTGGAATTGGAAATGTGATATTTGGAAGCCCATAGAGGGCTCTGGTGAAAAAGGAAATATCCTCAGATGAAATCTGGAAAGAAGCTTTCTGAGAAACTGCTTAGTGTTCTGTTAATTCATCTCACAGAGTTACATGTGTATTTCGAGGATCTCTTTGCTAGCCCTATTTCTGTGGAATCTGAGAACAGATATTTCGGATCCCTTTGAAGACTATAGGGCCAAAGGAAATATCCTCAGATAACAAAGAGAAAGAAGCTTTCTGAGAAACTTCTTTGTGTTCTGTGAAATCATCTCACAGAGTTACAGCTTTCCCCTGAAGAAGCCTTTCGCTATGACAGTTCTTGTGGAATTGGCAAAGTGATATTTGGAAGCCCATAGAGGGCTCTGGTGAAAAGGTAAATATCATCTGATGAAATCTGGAAAGAAGCTTTCTGAGAAACTGCTTAGTGTTCTGTGAATTCATCTCACAGACTTACATGTGTATTTCGAGGATCTCTTGCTAGCACTATTTCTGTGGAATCTGAGACAGATATTTTGGATCCCTTTGAAGGCTATAGGGCCAAAGGAAATATCCTCGAATAACAAAGAGAAAGAAGCTTTCTGAGAAACTTCTTTGTGTTCTGTGAAATCATCTCACAGAGTTACAGATTTCCCCTCAAGAAGCCTTTCGCTAAGACAGTTCTTGTGGAATTGGCAAAGTGATATTTGGAAGCCCATAGAGGGCTATGGTGAAAAAGGAAATATCCTCAGATGAAATCTGGAAAGAAGCTTTCTGAGAAACTGCTTAGTGTTCTGTTAATTCATGTCACATAGTTACATGTGTATTTCGAGGATTTCTTTGCTAGCCTTCTTTCTGTGGAATCTGAGAACAGATATTTCGGATCCCGTTGAAGACTATAGGGCCAAAGGAAATATCCTCCGATAACAAAGAGAAAGAAGCTTTCTGAGAAACTTCTTTGTGTTCTGTGAAATCATCTCACAGAGTTACAGCTTTCGCCTCAAGAAGCCTTTCGCTAAGACAGTTCTTCTGGAATTGGCAAAGTGATATTTGGAAGCCCATAGAGGGCTCTGGTGAAAAAGGATATATCCTCAGATGAAATCTGGAAAGAAGCTTTCTGAGAAACTGCTTAGTGTTCTGTTAATTCATCTCACAGAGTTACATGTGTATTTCGAGGATCTCTTTGCTAGCCCTATTTCTGTGGAATCTGAGAAAAGATATTTCGGATCCCTTTGAAGACTATAGGTCCAAAGGAAATACCTCTGATAACAAAGAGAAAGAAGCTTTCTGAGAAACTTCTTTGTGTTCTGTGAAATCATCTCACAGAGTTACAGCTTTCCCCTCAAGAAGCCTTTCGCTAAGACAGTTCTTGTGGAATTGGCAAAGTGATATTTGGAAGCCCATAGAGGGCTATGGTGAAAAAGTAAATATCATCTGATGACATCTGGAAAGAAGCTTTCTGAGAAACTGATTAGTGTTCTGTGAATTCATCTCACAGACTTACATGTGTATTTCGAGGATCTCTTTGCTAGCCTTCTTTCTGTGGGATCTGAGAACAGATATTTCGGTTCCCTTTGAAGACTATAGGGCCAAAGGAAATATCCTCGGATAACAAAGAGAAAGAAGCTTTCTGAGAAACTACTTTGTGTTCTGTGAAATCATCTCACAGAGTTACAGCTTTCCCCTGAAGAAGCCTTTCGCTAAGACAGTTCCTGTGGAATTGGGAAAATGATATTTGGAAGCCCATAGAGTGCTACGGTGAAAAAGGAAATATCCTTAGATAAAATCTGGAAAGAAGCTTTCTGAGAAACTGCTTAGTGTTCTGTTAATTCATCTCACCGAGTTACATGTGTATTTCTTGGATTTCATTGCTAGCCCTCTTTCTGTGGAATCTGAGAACAGATATTTCGGATCCCGCTGAAGACTATAGGGCCAAAGTAAATATCCTCCGATAACAAAGAGAAATAAGCCTTATGAGAAACTTCTTTGTGTTCTATTTAATCATCTCACTTAGTTACAGCTTTCCCCTGAAGAAGCCTTTCGCTAAAACAGTTCTTGTGGAACTGGCAAAGTGATATTTGGAAGCCCATAGAGGGCTCTGGTGAAAAAGGATATATCCTCAGATGAAATCTGCAAAGAAGCTTTCTGAGAAACTGCGTAGTGTTCTGTGAATTCATCTCACAGAGTTACATGTGTATTTCGAGGATCTCTTTGCTAGCCCTATTTCTGTGAAATCTGAGAACAGATATTTCGGATCCCTTTGAAGACTATAGGGCCAAAGGAAATATCCTCCGATAACAAAGAGAAAGAAGCTTTCTGAGAAACTTCTTTGTGTTCTGTGAAATCATCTCACAGAGTTACAGCTTTCCCCTCAATAAGCCTTTCGCTAAGATAGTTCTTGTGGAATTGGCAAAGTGATATTTGAAAGCCCATAGAGGGCTATGGTGAAAAAGGAAATATCGTCAGATGAAATCTGGAAAGAAGCTTTCTGCGAAACTGCTTAGTGTTCTGTTAATTCATCTCACAGAGTTACATGTGTATTTCGAGGATCTCTTGCTAGCACTATTTCAGTGGAAAATGAGACAGATATTTTGGATCCTTTTGAAGGCTATAGGGCCAAAGGAAATATCCTCGAATAACAAAGAGAAAGAAGCTTTCTGAGAAACTTCTTTGTGTTCTGTGAAATCATCTCACAGAGTTACAGCTTTCCCCTCAAGAAGCCTTTCGCTAAGACAGTTCTTGTGGAATTGGCAAAGTGATATTTGGAAGCCCATAGAGGGCTATGGTGAAAAAGGAAATATCCTCAGATGAAATCTGGAAAGAAGCTTTCTGAGAAACTGCTTAGTGTTCTGTTAATTCATGTCACAGAGTTACATGTGTATTTCGAGGATTTCTTTGCTAGCCTTCTTTCTGTGGAATCTGAGAACAGATATTTCGGATCCCGTTGAAGACTATAGGGCCAAAGGAAATATCCTCCGATAACAAAGAGAAAGAAGCTTTCTGAGAAACTTCTTTGTGTTCTGTGAAATCATCTCACAGAGTTACAGCTTTCCCCTCAAGAAGCCTTTCGCTAAGACAGTTCTTGTGGAATTGGCAAAGTGATATTTGGAAGCCCATAGAGGGCTATGGTGAAAAAGGAAATATCCTCAGATAAAATCTGGAAAGAAGCTTTCTGAGAAACTGCTTAGTGTTCTGTAAATTTATCTCACAGAGTTACATGTGAATTTCGAGGATCTCTTTGCTAGCCTTCTTTCTGTGGAATCTGAGAACAGATATTTCGGATCCCTTTGAAGACTATAGGGCCAAAGGAAATATCCTCCGATAACAAAGAGAAAGAAGCTTTCTGAGAAACTTCTTTGTGTTCTGTGAAATCACCTCACAGAGTAACAGCTTTCCCCTGAAGAAGCCTTTTGCTAAGACAGTTCTTGTGGAATTGGAAATGTGATATTTGGAAGCCCATAGAGGGCTCTGGTGAAAAAGGAAATATCCTCAGATGAAATCTGGAAAGAAGCTTTCTGAGAAACTGCTTAGTGTTCTGTTAATTCACCTCACAGAGTTACATGTGTATTTCGAGGATCTCTTTGCTAGCCCTATTTCTGTGGAATCTGAGAACAGATATTTCGGATCCCTTTGAAGACTATAGGGCCAAAGGAAATATCCTCAGATAACAAAGAGAAAGAAGCTTTCTGAGAAACTTCTTTGTGTTCTGTGAAATCATCTCACAGAGTTACAGCTTTCCCCTGAAGAAGCCTTTCGCTATGACAGTTCTTGTGGAATTGGCAAAGTGATATTTGGAAGCCCATAGAGGGCTCTGGTGAAAAGGTAAATATCATCTGATGAAGTCTGGAAAGAAACTTTCTGAGAAACTGCTTAGTGTCCTGTGAATTCATCTCACAGACTTACATGTGTATTTCGAGGATCTCTTGCTAGCACTATTTCTGTGGAATCTGAGACAGATATTTTGGATCCCTTTGAAGGCTATAGGGCCAAAGGAAATATCCTCGAATAACAAAGAGAAAGAAGCTTTCTGAGAAACTTCTTTGTGTTCTGTGAAATCATCTCACAGAGTTACAGATTTCCCCTCAAGAAGCCTTTCGCTAAGACAGTTCTTGTGGAATTGGCAAAGTGATATTTGGAAGCCCATAGAGGGCTATGGTGAAAAAGTAAATATCATCTGATGAAATCTGGAAAGAAGCTTTCTGAGAAACTGCTTAGTGTTCTATTAATTCATCTCACAGAGTTACATGTGTATTTCGAGGATCTCTTTGCTAGCCTTCTTTCTGTGGAATCTGAGAACAGATATTTTGGATCCCTTTGAGGACTATAGGGCCAAAGGAAATATCCTCCGATAACAAAGAGAAAGAAGCTTTCTGAGAAACTTCTTTGTGTTCTGTGAAATCATCTCACAGAGTTACAGCTTTCCCCTCAAGAAGCCTTTCGCTAAGACAGTTCCTGTGGAATTGGCAAAATGATATTTGGAAGCCCATGGAGGGCTACGGTGAAGAAGGAAATATCCTTAGATAAAATCTGGAAAGAAGCTTTTGAGAAACTGCTTAGTGTTCTGTTAATTCATCTCACAGAGTTACTTGTGTATTTCTTGGATTTCATTGCTAGCCCTCTTTCTGTGGAATCTGAGAACAGATATTTCGGATCCGTTTGAAGACTATAGGGCCAAAGGAAATATCCTCCGATAACAAAGAGAAAGAAGCTTTCTGAGAAACTTTTTTGTGTTCTGTGAAATCATCTCACAGAGTTACAGCTTTCCCCTCAAGAAGCCTTTCGCTAAGACAGGTCTTGTGGAATTGGTAAAGTGATATTTGGAAGCCCATAGAGGGCTCTGGTGAAACAGGATATATCCTCAGATGAAATCTGGAAAGAAGCTTTCTGAGAAACTGCTTAGTGTTCTGTTAATTCATCTCACAGAGTTACATGTGTATTTCGAGGATCTCTTTGCTAGCCTTATTTCTGTGGAATCTGAGAACAGATATTTCGGATCCCTTTGAAGACTATAGGGCCAAAGGAAATACCTCTGATAACAAAGAGAAAGAAGCTTTCTGAGAAACTTCTTTGTGTTCTGTGAAATCATCTCACAGAGTTACAGCTTTCCCCTCAAGAAGCCTTTCGCTAAGACAGTTCTTGTGGAATTGGCAAAGTGATATTTGGAAGCCCATAGACGGCTATGGTGAAAAAGGAAATATCCTCAGATGAAATCTGGAAAGAAGCTTTCTGAGAAACTGCTTAGTGTTCTGTGAATTCATCTCACAGACTTACATGTGTATTTCGAGGATCTCTTTGCTAGCCTTCTTTCTGTGGGATCTGAGAACAGATATTTCGGTTCCCTTTGAAGACTATAGGGCCAAAGGAAATATCCTCCGATAACAAAGAGAAAGAAGCTTTCTGAGAAACTTCTTTGTGTTCTGTGAAATCATCTCACAGAGTTAGAGCTTTCCCCTGAAGAAGCCTTTCGCTAAGACAGTTCCTGTGGAATTGGCAAAATGATATTTGGAAGCCCATAGAGTGCTACGGTGAAAAAGGAAATATCCTTAGATAAAATCTGGAAAGAAGCTTTCTGAGAAACTGCTTAGTGTTCTGTTAATTCATCTCACAGAGTTACAAGTGTATTTCTTGGATTTCATTGCTAGCCCTCTTTCTGTGGAATCTGAGAACAGATATTTCGGATCCCGTTGAAGACTATAGGGCCAAAGGAAATATCCTCCGATAACAAAGAGAAATAAGCCTTCTGAGAAACTTCTTTGTGTTCTATTTAATCATCTCACTTAGTTACAGCTTTCCCCTGAAGAAGCCTTTCTCTGAGACAGGTCTTGTGGAATTGGCAAAGTGATATTTGGAAGCCCTTAGAGGGCTATGGTGAAAAAGGAAATATCCTCAGATGAAATCTGGAAAGAAGCTTTCTGAGAAACTGCTTAGTGTTCTGTGAATTCATCTCACAGAGTTACATGTGTATTTCGAGGATCTCTTTGCTAGCCCTATTTCTGTGGAATCTGAGAACAGATATTTCGGATCCCTTTGAAGACTTTAGGGCCAAAGGAAATATCCTCCGATAACAAAGAGAAAGAAGCTTTCTGAGAAACTTCTTTGTGTTCTGTGAAATCACCTCACAGAGTAACAGCTTTCCCCTGAAGAAGCCTTTTGCTAAGACAGTTCTTGTGGAATTGGCAAAGTGATATTTGGAAGCCCATAGAGGGCTATGGTGAAAAGGTAAATATCCTCAGATGAAATCTGGAAAGAAGCTTTCTGAGAAACTGCTTAGTGCTCTGTGAATTTATCTCACAGACTTACATGTGTATTTCGAGGATCTCTTTGCTAGCCTTCTTTCTGTGGAATCTGAGAACAGATATTTCGGTTCCCTTTGAAGAGTATAGGGCCAAAGGAAATATCCTCCGATAACAAAGAGAAAGAAGCTTTCTGAGAAACTTCTTTGTGTTCTGTGAAATCATCTCACAGAGTTACAGCTTTCCCCTCAAGAAGCCTTTCGCTAAGACAGGTCTTGTGGAATTGGTAAAGTGATATTTGGAAGCCCATAGAGGGCTATGGTGAAAAAGGAAATATCCTCAGATGAAATCTGGAAAGAAGCTTTCTGAGAAACTGCTTAGTGTTCTGTTAATTCATGTCACAGAGTTACATGTGTATTTCGAGGATTTCTTTGCTAGCCTTCTTTCTGTGGAATCTGAGAACAGATATTTCGGATCCCGTTGAAGACTATAGGGCCAAAGGAAATATCCTCCGATAACAAAGAGAAAGAAGCTTTCTGAGAAACTTCTTTGTGTTCTGTGAAATCATCTCACAGAGTTACAGCTTTCCCCTCAATAAGCCTTTCGCTAAGATAGTTCTTGTGGAATTGGCAAAGTGATATTTGGAAGCCCATAGAGGGCTATGGTGAAAAAGGAAATATCCTCAGATAAAATCTGGAAAGAAGCTTTCTGAGAAACTGCTTAGTGTTCTGTAAATTTATCTCACAGAGTTACATGTGTATTTCGAGGATCTCTTTGCTAGCCTTCTTTCTGTGGAATCTGAGAACAGATATTTCGGATCCCTTTGAAGACTATAGGGCCAAAGGAAATATCCTCCGATAACAAAGAGAAAGAAGCTTTCTGAGAAACTTCTTTGTGTTCTGTGAAATCACCTCACAGAGTAACAGCTTTCCCCTGAAGAAGCCTTTTGCTAAGACAGTTCTTGTGGAATTGGAAAAGTGATATTTGGAAGCCCATAGAGGGCTCTGGTGAAAAAGGAAATATCCTCAGATGAAATCTGGAAAGAAGCTTTCTGAGAAACTGCTTAGTGTTCTGTTAATTCATCTCACAGAGTTACATGTGTATTTCGAGGATCTCTTTGCTAGCCCTATTTCTGTGGAATCTGAGAACAGATATTTCGGATCCCTTTGAAGACTATAGGGCCAAAGGAAATATCCTCAGATAACAAAGAGAAAGAAGCCTTCTGAGAAACTTCTTTGTGTTCTGTGAAATCATCTCACAGAGTTACAGCTTTCCCCTGAAGAAGCCTTTCGCTATGACAGTTCTTGTGGAATTGGCAAAGTGATATTTGGAAGCCCATAGAGGGCTCTGGTGAAAAGGTAAATATCATCTGATGAAATCTGGAAAGAAACTTTCTGAGAAACTGCTTAGTGTTCTGTGAATTCATCTCACAGACTTACATGTGTATTTCGAGGATCTCTTGCTAGCACTATTTCTGTGGAATCTGAGACAGATATTTTGGATCCCTTTGAAGGCTATACGGCCAAAGGAAATATCCTCGAATAACAAAGAGAAAGAAGCTTTCTGAGAAACTTCTTTGTGTTCTGTGAAATCATCTCACAGAGTTACAGAATTCCCCTCAAGAAGCCTTTCACTAAGACAGTTCTTGTGGAATTGGCAAAGTGATATTTGGAAGCCCATAGAGGGCTATGGTGAAAAAGGAAATATCCTCAGATGAAATCTGAAAAGAAGCTTTCTGAGAAACTGCTTAGTGTTCTGTTAATTCATGTCACATAGTTACATGTGTATTTCGAGGATTTCTTTGCTAGCCTTCTTTCTGTGGAATCTGAGAACAGATATTTCGGATCCCGTTGAAGACTATAGGGCCAAAGGAAATATCCTCCGATAACAAAGAGAAAGAAGCTTTCTGAGAAACTTCTTTGTGTTCTGTGAAATCATCTCACAGAGTTACAGCTTTCCCCTCAAGAAGCCTTTCGCTAAGACAGTTCTTCTGGAATTGGCAAAGTGATATTTGGAAGCCCATAGAGGGCTCTGGTGAAAAAGGATATATCCTCAGATGAAATCTGGAAAGAAGCTTTCTGAGAAACTGCTTAGTGTTCTGTTAATTCATCTCACAGAGTTACATGTGTATTTCGAGGATCTCTTTGCTAGCCCTATTTCTGTGGAATCTGAGAAAAGATATTTCGGATCCCTTTGAAGACTATAGGGCCAAAGGAAATACCTCTGATAACAAAGAGAAAGAAGCTTTCTGAGAAACTTCTTTGTGTTCTGTGAAATCATCTCACAGAGTTACAGCTTTCCCCTCAAGAAGCCTATCGCTAAGACAGTTCTTGTGGAATTGGCAAAGTGATATTTGGAAGCCCATAGAGGGCTATGGTGAAAAAGTAAATATCATCTGATGAAATCTGGAAAGAAGCTTTCTGAGAAACTGATTAGTGTTCTGTGAATTCATCTCACAGACTTACATGTGTATTTCGAGGATCTCTTTGCTAGCCTTCTTTCTGTGGGATCTGAGAACAGATATTTCGGTTCCCTTTGAAGACTATAGGGCCAAAGGAAATATCCTCCGATAACAAAGAGAAAGAAGCTTTCTGAGAAACTACTTTGTGTTCTGTGAAATCATCTCACAGAGTTACAGCTTTCCCCTGAAGAAGCCTTTCGCTAAGACAGTTCCTGTGGAATTGGCAAAATGATATTTGGAAGCCCATAGAGTGCTACGGTGAAAAAGGAAATATCCTTAGATAAAATCTGGAAAGAAGCTTTCTGAGAAACTGCTTAGTGTTCTGTTAATTCATCTCACAGAGTTACATGTGTATTTCTTGGATTTCATTGCTAGCCCTCTTTCTGTGGAATCTGAGAACAGATATTTCGGATCCCGTTGAAGACTATAGGGCCAAAGGAAATATCCTCCGATAACAAAGAGAAATAAGCCTTATGAGAAACTTCTTTGTGTTCTATTTAATCATCTCACTTAGTTACAGCTTTCCCCTGAAGAAGCCTTTCTCTGAGACAGGTCTTGTGGAATTGGCAAAGTGATATTTGGAAGCCCTTAGAGAGCTATGGTGAAAAAGGAAATATCCTCAGATGAAATCTGGAAAGAAGCTTTCTGAAAAACTGCTTAGTGTTCTATTAATTCATGTCACAGAGTTACATGTGTATTTCGAGGATCTCTTTGCTAGCCTCCTTTCTGTGGAATCTGAGAACAGATATTTCGGATCCCGTTGAAGACTATAGGGCCAAAGGAAATATCCTCCGATAACAAAGAGAAAGAAGCTTTCTGAGAAACTTCTTTGTGTTCTGTGAAATCATCTCACAGAGTTACAGCTTTCCCCTCAAGAAGCCTTTCGCTAAGACAGTTCTTGTGGAATTGGCAAAGTGATATTTGGAAGCCCATAGAGGGCTATGGTGAAAAAGGAAATATCCTCAGATAAAATCTGGAAAGAAGCTTTCTGAGAAACTGCTTAGTGTTCTGTAAATTTATCTCACAGAGTTACATGTGTATTTCGAGGATCTCTTTGCTAGCCTTCTTTCTGTGGAATCTGAGAACAGATATTTCGGATCCCTTTGAAGACTATAGGGCCAAAGGAAATATCCTCCGATAACAAAGAGAAAGAAGCTTTCTGAGAAACTTCTTTGTGTTCTGTGAAATCACCTTACAGAGTAACAGCTTTCCCCCGAAGAAGCCTTTTGCTAAGACAGTTCTTGTGGAATTGGAAATGTGATATTTGGAAGCCCATAGAGGGCTCTGGTGAAAAAGGAAATATCCTCAGATGAAATCTGGAAAGAAGCTTTCTGAGAAACTGCTTAGTGTTCTGTTAATTCATCTCACAGAGTTACATGTGTATTTCGAGGATCTCTTTGCTAGCCCTATTTCTGTGGAATCTGAGAACAGATATTTCGGATCCCTTTGAAGACTATAGGGCCAAAGGAAATATCCTCAGATAACAAAGAGAAAGAAGCTTTCTGAGAAACTTCTTTGTGTTCTGTGAAATCATCTCACAGAGTTACAGCTTTCCCCTGAAGAAGCCTTTCGCTATGACAGTTCTTGTGGAATTGGCAAAGTGATATTTGGAAGCCCATAGAGGGCTATGGTGAAAAAGGAAATATCCTCAGATGAAATCTGGAAAGAAGCTTTCTGAGAAACTGCTTAGTGTTCTATTAATTCATCTCACAGAGTTACATGTGTATTTCGAGGATCTCTTTGCTAGCCTTCTTTCTGTGGAATCTGAGAACAGATATTTCGGATCCCTTTGAGGACTATAGGGCCAAAGGAAATATCCTCCGATAACAAAGAGAAAGAAGCTTTCTGAGAAACTTCTTTGTGTTCTGTGAAATCATCTCACAGAGTTACAGCTTTCCCCTCAAGAAGCCTTTCGCTAAGACAGTTCCTGTGGAATTGGCAAAATGATATTTGGAAGCCCATGGAGGGCTACGGTGAAAAAGGAAATATCCTTAGGTAAAATCTGGAAAGAAGCTTTCTGAGAAACTGCTTAGTGTTCGGTTAATTCATCTCACAGAGTTACATGTGTATTTCGAGGATCTCTTTGCTAGCCTTCTTTCTGTGGAATCTGAGAACAGATATTTCGGATCCCTTTGAAGACTATAGGGCCAAAGGAAATATCCTCCGATAACAAAGAGAAAGAAGCTTTCTGAGAAACTTCTTTGTGTTCTGTGAAATCATCTCACAGAGTTACAGCTTTCCCCTCAAGAAGCCTTTCGCTAAGACAGTTCTTGTGGAATTGGCAAAGTGATATTTGGAAGCCCTTAGAGGGCTATGGTGAAAAAGGAAATATCGTCAGATGAAATCTGGAAAGAAGCTTTCTGCGAAACTGCTTAGTGTTTTCTTAATTCATCTCACAGAGTTACATGTGTATTTCGACGATCTCTTGCTAGCACTATTTCTGTGGAATCTGAGAAAGATATTTTGGATCCCTTTGAAGGCTATAGGGCCAAAGGAAATATCCTCGAATAACAAAGAGAAAGAAGCTTTCTGAGAAACTTCTTTGTGTTCTGTGAAATCATCTCACAGAGTTACAGATTTCCCCTCAAGAAGCCTTTCGCTAAGACAGTTCTTGTGGAATTGGCAAAGTGATATTTGGAAGCCCATAGAGGGCTATGGTGAAAAAGGAAATATCCTCAGATGAAATCTGGAAAGAAGCTTTCTGAGAAACTGCTTAGTGTTCTGTTAATTCATGTCACAGAGTTACATGTGTATTTCGAGGATTTCTTTGCTAGCCTTCTTTCTGTGGAATCTGAGAACAGATATTTCGGATCCCGTTGAAGACTATAGGGCCAAAGGAAATATCCTCCGATAACAAAGAGAAAGAAGCTTTCTGAGAAACTTCTTTGTGTTCTGTGAAATCATCTCACAGAGTTACAGCTTTCCCGTCAAGAAGCCTTTCCCTGTAACAGGTCTTGTGGAATTGGCAAAGTGATATTTGGAAGCCCTTAGAGGGCTATGGTGAAAAAGGAAATATCCTCAGATAAAATCTGGAAAGAAGCTTTCTTAGAAACTGCTTAGTGTTCTGGGAATTTATCTCACAGAGTTACATGTGTATTTCGAGGATCTCTTTGCTAGCCTTCTTTCTGTGGAATCTGAGAACAGATATTTCGGATCCCTTTGAAGACTATAGGGCCAAAGGAAATATCTTCCGATAACAAAGAGAAAGAAGCTTTCTGAGAAACTTCTTTGTGTTCTGTGAAATCATCTCACAGAGTTACAGCTTTCCCCTGAAGAAGCCTTTCGCTAAGACAGTTCTTGTGGAATTGGCAAAGTGATATTTGGAAGCCCATAGAGGGCTCTGGTGAAAAAGGAAATATCCCCAGATGAAATCTTTAAAGAAGCTTTCTGAGATACTGCTTAGTGTTCTGTTAATTCATCTCACAGTGTTGCATATGTATTTCGAGGATCTCTTTGCTAGCCCTATTTCTGTGGAATCTGAGAACAGATATTTCGGATCCCTTTGAAGACTATAGGGCCAAAGGAAATATCCTCCGATAACAAAGAGAAAGAAGCTTTCTGAGAAACTTCTTTGTGTTCTGTGAAATCATCTCACAGAGTTACAGCTTTCCCCTCAAGAAGCCTTTCGCTAAGACAGTTCTTGTGGAATTGGCAAAATGATATTTGGAAGCCCCTAGAGGGCTATGGTGAAAAAGGAAATATCCTTAGATAAAATCTGGAAAGAAGCTTTCTGAGAAACTGCTTAGTGTTCTGTGAATTCATCTCACAGAGTTACATGTGTATTTCGAGGATCTCTTTGCTAGCCTTCTTTCTGTGGAATCTGAGAACAGATATTTCGGATCCCTTTGAAGACTATAGGGCCAAAGGAAATATCCTCCGATAACAAAGAGAAAGAAGCTTTCTGAGAAACTTCTTTGTGTTCTGTGAAATCATCTCACAGACTAACAGCTTTCCCCTGAAGAAGCCTTTTGCTAAGACAGTTCTTGTGGAATTGGAAATGTGATATTTGGAAGCCCATATAGGGCTCTGGTGAAAAAGGAAATATCCTCAGATGAAATCTGGAAAGAAGCTTTCTGAGAAACTGCTTAGTGTTCTGTTAATTCATCTCACAGAGTTACAGCTTTCCCCTGAAGAAGCCTTTCGCTAATACAGTTCTTGTGGAATTGGCAAAGTGATATTTGGAAGCCCATAGAGGGCTATGGTGAAAAGGTAAATATCATCTGATGAAATCTGGAAAGAAGCTTTCTGAGAAACTGCTTAGTGTTCTGTTAATTCATCTCACAGAGTTACATGTGTATTTCGAGTATCTCTTTGCTAGCCCTATTTCTGTGGAATCTGAGAACAGATATTTTGGATCCCTTTGAAGGCTATAGGGCCAAAAACAATATCCTCGGATAACAAAGAGAAAGAAGCTTTCTGAGAAACTTCTTTGTGTTCTGTGAAATCATCTCACAGAGTTACAGCTTTCCCCTCAAGAAGCCTTTCGATAAGACAGTTCTTGTGGAATTGTCAAAGTGATATTTGGAAGCCCATAGAGGGCTACGGTGAAAAAGAAAATATCCTCAGATGAAATATGGAAAGAAGCTTTCTGAGAAACTGCTTAGTGTTCTGTTAATTCATCTCACAGAGTTACATGGGTATTTCGAGGATCTCTTTTCTAGCCTTCTTTCTGTGGAATCTGAGAACAGATATTTCGGATCCCTTTGAAGACTATAGGGACAAAGGAAATATGCTCGGATAACAAAGAGAAAGAAGCTTTCTGAGAAACTTCTTTGTGTTCTGTGAAATCATCTCACAGAGTTACAGCTTTCCCCTCAAGAAGCCTTTCGCTAAGACAGTTCTTGTGGAATTGGCAAAGTGATATTTGGAAGCCCATAGAGGGCTATTTTGAAAAGGTAAATATCATCTGATGAAATCTGGAAAGAAGCTTTCTGAGAAACTGCTTAGTGTTCTGTGAATTTATCTCACAGACTTACATGTGTATTTCGAGGACCTCTTTGCTAGCCTTCTTTCTGTGGAATCTGAGAACAGATATTTCGGTTCCCTTTGAAGAGTATAGGGCCAAAGGAAATATCCTCCGATAACAAAGAGAAAGAAGCTTTCTGAGAAACTTCTTTGTGTTCTGTGAAATCATCTCACAGAGTTTCAGCTTTCCCCTCAAGAAGCCTTTCGCTAAGACAGGTCTTGTGGAATTGGTTAAGTGATATTTGGAAGCCCATAGAGGGCTCTGGTGAAAAAGGAAATATCCTCAGATGAAATCTGGAAAGAAGCTTTCTGAGAAACTGCTTAGTGTTCTGTTAATTCATCTCACAGAGTTACATGTGTATTTCGAGGATCTCTTTGCTAGCCCTATTTCTGTGAAATCTTAGAACAGATATTTCGGATCCCTTTGAAGACTATAGGGCCAAAGGAAATACCCTCCGATAACAAAGAGAAAGAAGCTTTCTGAGAAATTTCTTTGTGTTCTGTGAAATCATCTCACAGAGTTACAGCTTTCCCCTCAAGAAGCCTTTCGCTAAGATAGTTCTTGTGGAATTGGCAAAGTGATATTTGAAAGCCCATAGAAGGCTATGGTGAAAAAGTAAATATCATCAGATGAAATCTGGAAAGAAGCTTTCTGAGAAACTGCTTAGTGTTCTGTGAATTCATCTCACAGAGTTACATGTGTATTTCGAGGATATCTTTCCTAGCCTTCTTTCTGTGGAATCTGAGAACAGATATTTCGGATCCCTTTGAAGACTATAGGGCCAAAGGAAAGATCCTCCGATAACAAAGAGAAAGAAGCTTTCGGAGAAACTTCTTTGTGTTCTGTGAAATCATCTCACAGAGTTACAGCTTTCCCCTCAAGAAACCTTTCGCTAAGACAGTTCTTGTGGAATTGGCAAAGTGATATTTGGAAGCCCATAGAGGGCTATGGTGAAAAAGGAAATATCGTCAGATGAAATCTGGAAAGAAGCTTTCTGAGAAACTGCTTAGTGTTCTGTTAATTCATCTCACAGAGTTACATGTGTATTTCGAGTATCTCTTTGCTAGCCGTATTTCTGTGGAATATGAGAACAGATATTTCGGATCCATTTGAAGACTATAGGGCCAAAGGAAATATCCTCCGATAACAAAGAGAAAGAAGCTTTCTGAGAAACTTCTTTGTGTTCTGTGAAATCATCTCACAGAGTTACAGCTTTCCCCTCAAGAAGCCTTTCGCTAAGACAGATCTTGTGGAATTGACAAAGTGATATTTGGAAGCCCTTAGAGGGCTATGGTGTAAAAGGAAATATCCTCAGATGAAATCTGGAAAGAAGTTTTCTGAGAAACTGCTTAGTGTTCTGTTAATTCATGTCACAGAGTTACATGTGTATTTCGAGGATCTCTTTGCTAGCCTTCTTTCTGTGGAATCTGAGAACAGATATTTCGGATCCCTTTGAAAACTATAAGGCCAAAGGAAATATCCTCCGATAACAAAGAGAAAGAAGCTTTCTGAGAAACTTCTTCGTGTTCTGTGAAATCATCTCCCAGAGTTACAGCTTTCCCCTCAAGAAGCCTTTCGCTAAGACAGTTCTTGTGTAATTGGCAAAGTGATATATGGAAGCCCATAGAGGGCTCTGGTGAAAAAGGAAATATCCTCAGATGAAATCTGGAAAGAAGCTTTCTGAGAAACTGCTTAGTGTTCTGTTAATTCATCTCACAGAGTTACATGTGTATTTCGAGGATCTCTTTGCTAGTCCTATTTCTTTAGAATCTGAGAACAGATATTTCGGATCCCTTTGAAGACTATAGGGCCAAAGGAAATATCCTCCGATAACAAAGAGAAAGAAGCTTTCTGAGAAACTTCTTTGTGTTCTGTGAAATCATCTCACAGAGTTACAGCTTTCCCCTCAAGAAGCCTTTCGCTAAGACAGTTCTTGTGGAATTGGCAAAGTGATATTTGGAAGTCCATAGAGGGCTACGGTGAAAAAGGAAATATCCTTAGATAAAATCTGAAAAGAAGATTTCTGCGAAACTGCTTAGTGTTCTGTTAATTCATCTCACAGAGTTACATGTGTATTTCGAGGATCTCTTTGCTAGCCGTATTTCTGTGGAATCTGAGAACAGATATTTCGGATCCCTTTGAAGACTATAGGGCCAAAGAAATATCCTCCGATAACAAAGAGAAAGAAGCTTTCTGAGAAACTTCTTTGTGTTCTGTGAAATCATCTCACAGAGTTACAGCTTTCCCCTCAAGAAGCCTTTCGCTAAGACAGTTCTTGTGGAATTGGCAAAGTGATATTTGGAAGCCCAAAGAGGGCTATGGTGAAAAAGGAAATATCGTCAGATTAAATCTGGAAAGAAGCTTTCTGAGAATCTGCTTAGTGTTCTGTTAATTCATGTCACAGTGCTACATGTGTATTTCGAGGATCTCTTTGCTAGCCGTATTTCTGTGGAATCTGAGAACAGATATTTTGGATCCCTTTGAAGGCTATAGGGCCAAAGGAAATATCCTCGGATAACAAAGAGAAAGAAGCTTTCTGAGAAACTTCTTTGTGTTCTGTGAAATCATCTCACAGAGTTACAGCTTTCCCCTCAAGAAGCGTTTCGCTAAGATAGTTCTTGTGGAATTGGCAAAGTGATATTTGAAAGCCCATAGAGGGCTATGGTGAAAAAGGAAATATCGTCAGATGAAATCTGGAAAGAAGCTTTCTGCGAAACTGCTTAGTGTTCTGTTAATTCATCTCACAGAGTTACATGTGTATTTCGAGGATCTCTTGCTAGCACTATTTCTGTGGAATCTGAGACAGATATTTTGGATCCATTTGAAGGCTATAGGGCCAAAGGAAATATCCTCGAATAACAAAGAGAAAGAAGCTTTCTGAGAAACTTCTTTGTGTTCTGTGAAATCATCTCACAGAGTTACAGCTTTCCCCTCAAGAAGCGTTTCGCTAAGATAGTTCTTGTGGAATTGGCAAAGTGATATTTGAAAGCCCATAGAGGGCTATGGTGAAAAAGGAAATATCGTCAGATGAAATCTGGAAAGAAGCTTTCTGAGAAACTGCTCAGTGTTCTGTTAATTCATGTCACAGAGTTACATGTGTATTTCGAGGATTTTTTCCTAGCTTTCTCTCTGTGGAATCTGAGAACAGATATTTCGGATCCCGTTGAAGACTATAGGGCCAAAGGAAATATCCTCCGATAACAAAGAGAAAGAAGCTTTCTGAGAAACTTCTTTGTGTTCTGTGAAATCATCTCACAGAGTTACAGCTTTCCCCTCAAGAAGCCTTTCGCTAAGACAGTTCTTGTGGAATTGGCAAAGTGATATTTGGAAGCCCATAGAGGGCTATGGTGAAAAAGGAAATATCCTCAGATGAAATCTGGAAAGAAGCTTTCTGAGAAAGTGCTTAGTGTTCTGTGAATTTATCTCACAGAGTTACATGTGTATTTCGAGGATCTCTTTGCTAGCCCTATTTCTGTGGAATCTGAGAACAGATATTTCGGATCCCTTTGAAGACTATAGGGCCAAAGGAAATATCCTCCGATAACAAAGAGAAAGAAGCTTTCTGAGAAACTTCTTTGTGTTCTGTGAAATCATCTCACAGAGTTACAGCTTTCCCCTCAAGAAGCCTTTCGCTAAGACAGGTCTTATGGAATTGGTAAAGTGATATTTGGAAGCCCATAGAGGGCTCTGGTGAAAAAGGAAATATCCTCAGATGAAATCTGGAAAGAAGCTTTCTGAGAAACTGCTTAGTGTTCTGTTAATTCATCTCACAGAATTACATGTGTATTTCGAGGATCTCTTTGCTAGCCCTATTTCTGTGAAATCTGAGAACAGATATTTCGGATCCCTTTGAAGACTATAGGGCCAAAGGAAATATCCTCCGATAACAAAGAGAAAGAAGCTTTCTGAGAAACTTCTTTGTGTTCTGGGAAATCATCTCACAGAGTTACAGCTTTCCCCTCAAGAAGCCTTTCGCTAAGATAGTTCTTGTGGAATTGGCAAAGTGATATTTGAAAGCCCATAGAGGGCTATGGTGAAAAAGTAAATATCATCAGATGAAATCTGGAAAGAAGCTTTCTGAGAAACTGCTTAGTGTTCTGTGAATTCATCTCACAGAGTTACAAGTGTATTTCGAGGATATCTTTCCTAGCCTTCTTTCTGTGGAATCTGAGAACAGATATTTCGGATCCCTTTGAAGACTATAGGGCCAAAGGAAATATCCTCCGATAACAAAGAGAAAGAAGCTTTCGGAGAAACTTCTTTGTGTTCTGTGAAATCATCTCACAGAGTTACAGCTTTCCCCTCAAGAAGCCTTTCGCTAAGACAGTTCTTGTGGAATTGGCAAAGTGATATTTGGAAGCCCATAGAGGGCTATGGTGAAAAAGGAAATATCGTCAGGTGAAATCTGGAAAGAAGCTTTCTGAGAAACTGCTTAGTGTTCTGTTAATTCATCTCACAGAGTTACATGTGTATTTCGAGGATCTCTTTGCTAGCCCTATTTCTGTGGAATCTGAGAACAGATATTTTGGATCCCTTTGAAGGCTATAGGGCCAAAGATAATATCCTCGGATAACAAAGAGAAAGAAGCTTTCTGAGAAACTTCTTTGTGTTCTGTGAAATCAGCTCACAGAGTTACAGCTTTCCCCTGAAGAAGCCTTTCGCTAAGACAGTTCTTGTGGAATTGGCAAAGTGATATTTGGAAGCCCATAGAGGGCTCTGGTGAAAAAGGAAATATCCTCAGATAAAATCTGGAAAGAAGCTTTCTGAGAAACTGCTTAGTGTTCTGTTAATTCATGTCACGGAGTTACATGTGTATTTCGAGGATCTCTTTGCTAGCCTTCTTTCTGTGGAATCTGCGAACAGATATTTCGGATCCCGTTGAAGACTATAGGGCCAAAGGAAGTATCCTCCGATAACAAAGAGAAAGAAGCTTTCTGAGAAACTTCTTTGTGTTCTGTGAAATCATCTCACAGAGTTACAGCTTTCCCCTCAAGAAGCCTTTCGATAAGACAGTTTTTGTGTAATTGTCAAAGTGATATTTGGAAGCCCATAGAGGGCTATGGTGAAAAAGAAAATATTCTCAGATGAAATCTGGAAAGAAGCTTTCTGAGAAACTGCTTAGTGTTCTGTTAATTCATCTCACAGAGTTACATGGGTATTTCGAGGATCTCTTTCCTAGCCTTCTTTCTGTGGAATCTGAGAACAGATATTTCGGATCCCTTTGAAGACTATAGGGCCAAAGGAAATATCCTCCGATAGCAAACAGAAAGAAGCTTTCTGAGAAACTTCTTTGTGTTCTGTGAAATCATCTCACAGAGTTACAGCTTTCCCCTGAAGAAGCCTTTCGCTAAGACAGTTCTTGTGGAATTGGAAAAGTGATATTTGGAAGCCCATAGACGGCTATGATGAAAAAGGTAATATCCTCAGATGAAATCTGGAAAGAATCTTTCTGAGAAACTGCTTAGTGTTCTGTTAATTCATCTCACAGAGTTACATGTGTATTTCGAGGATCTCTTTGCTAGTCGTATTTCTGTGGAATCTGAGAACAGATATTTCGGATCCATTTGAAGACTATAGGGCCAAAGGAAATATCCTCCGATAACAAAGAGAAAGAAGCTTTCTGAGAAACTTCTTTGTGTTCTGTGAAATCATCTCACAGAGTTACAGCTTTCCCCTCAAGAAGCCTTTCGCTATGACAGATCTTGTGGAATTGGCAAAGTGATATTTGGAAGCCCTTAGAGGGCTATGGTGTAAAAGGAAATATCCTCAGATGAAATCTGGAAAGAAGTTTTCTGAGAAACTGCTTAGTGTTCTGTTAATTCATCTCACAGAGTTACATGTGTATTTCGAGGATCTCTTTGCTAGCCTTCTTTCTGTACAATCTGAGAGCAGATATTTCGGATCCCATTGAAAACTATAGGGCCAAAGGATATATCCTCCGATAACAAAGAGAAAGAAGCTTTCTGAGAAACTTCTTTGTGTTCTGTGAAATCATCTCACAGAGTTACAGCTTTCCCCTCAAGAAGCCTTTCGCTAAGACAGTTCTTGTGGAATTGGCAAAGTGATATTTGGAAGCCCATAGAGGGCTCTGGTGAAAAAGGAAATATCCTCAGATGAAATCTGGAAAGAAGCTTTCTGTGAAACTGCTTAGTGTTCTGTTAATTCATCTCACAGAGTTACATGTGTATTTCGAGGATCTCTTTGCTAGTCCTATTTCTTTAGAATCTGAGAACAGATATTTCGGATCCCTTTGAAGACTATAGGGCCAAAGGAAATATCCTCCGATAACAAAGATAAAGAAGCTTTCTGAGAAACTTCTTTGTGTTCTGTGAAATCATCTCACAGAGTTACAGCTTTCCCCTCAAGAAGCCTTTCGCTAAGACAGTTCTTGTGGAATTGGCAAAGTGATATTTGGAAGCCCATAGAGGGCTAAGGTGAAAAAGGAAATATCGTCAGATTAAATCTGGAAAGAAGCTTTCTGAGAAACTGCTTAGTGTTCTGTTAATTCATGTCACAGTGTTACATGTGTATTTCGAGGATCTCTTTGCTAGCCGTATTTCTGTGGAATCTGAGAACAGATATTTTGGATCCCTTTGAAGGCTATAGGGCCAAAGGAAATATCCTCGGATAACAAAGAGAAAGAAGCTTTCTGAGAAACTTCTTTGTGTTCTGTGAAATCATCTCACAGAGTTACAGCTTTCCCCTCAAGAAGCGTTTCGCTAAGATAGTTCTTGTGGAATTGGCAAAGTGATATTTGAAAGCCCATAGAGGGCTATGGTGAAAAAGGAAATATCGTCAGATGAAATCTGGAAAGAAGCTTTCTGCGAAACTGCTTAGTGTTCTGTTAATTCATCTCACAGAGTTACATGTGTATTTCGAGGATCTCTTGCTAGCACTATTTCTGTGGAATCTGAGACAGATATTTTGGATCCATTTGAAGGCTATAGGGCCAAAGGAAATATCCTCGAATAACAAAGAGAAAGAAGCTTTCTGAGAAACTTCTTTGTGTTCTGTGAAATCATCTCACAGAGTTACAGATTTCCCCTCAAGAAGCCTTTCGCTAAGACAGTTCTTGTGGAATTGGCAAAGTGATATTTGGAAGCCCATAGAGGGCTATGTTGAAAACGGAAGTATCCTCAGATGAAATCTGGAAAGAAGCTTTCTGAGAAACTGCTCAGTGTTCTGTTAATTCATGTCACAGAGTTACATGTGTATTTCGAGGATTTTTTGCTAGCCTTCTCTCTGTGGAATCTGAGAACAGATATTTCGGATCCCGTTGAAGACTATAGGGCCAAAGGAAATATCCTCCGATAACAAAGAGAAAGAAGCTTTCTGAGAAACTTCTTTGTGTTCTGTGAAATCATCTCACAGAGTTACAGCTTTCCCCTCAAGAAGCCTTTCGCTAAGACAGTTCTTGTGGAATTGGCAAAGTGATATTTGGAAGCCCATAGAGGGCTATGGTGAAAAAGGAAATATCCTCAGATGAAATCTGGAAAGAAGCTTTCTGAGAAAGTGCTTAGTGTTCTGTGAATTTATCTCACAGAGTTACATGTGTATTTCGAGGATCTCTTTGCTAGCCCTATTTCTGTGGAATCTGAGAACAGATATTTCGGATAACTTTGAAGACTATAGGGCCAAAGGAAATATCCTCCGATAACAAAGAGAAAGAAGCTTTCTGAGAAACTTCTTTGTGTTCTGTGAAATCATCTCACAGAGTTACAGCTTTCCCCTCAAGAAGCCTTTCGCTAAGACAGGTCTTATGGAATTGGTAAAGTGATATTTGGAAGCCCATAGAGGGCTCTGGTGAAAAAGGAAATATCCTCAGATGAAATCTGGAAAGAAGCTTTCTGAGAAACTGCTTAGTGTTCTGTTAATTCATCTCACAGAGTTACATGTGTATTTCGAGGATCTCTTTGCTAGCCCTATTTCTGTGAAATCTGAGAACAGATATTTCGGATCCCTTTGAAGACTATAGGGCCAAAGGAAATATCCTCCGATAACAAAGAGAAAGAAGCTTTCTGAGAAACTTCTTTGTGTTCTGTGAAATCATCTCACAGAGTTACAGCTTTCCCCTCAAGAAGCCTTTCGCTAAGATAGTTCTTGTGGAATTGGCAAAGTGATATTTGAAAGCCCATAGAGGGCTATGGTGAAAAAGTAAATATCATCAGATGAAATCTGGAAAGAAGCTTTCTGAGAAACTGCTTAGTGTTCTGTGAATTCATCTCACAGAGTTACAAGTGTATTTCGAGGATATCTTTCCTAGCCTTCTTTCTGTGGAATCTGAGAACTGATATTTCGGATCCCTTTGAAGACTATAGGGCAAAAGGAAATATCCTCCGATAACAAAGAGAAAGAAGCTTTCGGAGAAACTTCTTTGTGTTCTGTGAAATCATCTCACAGAGTTACAGCTTTCCCCTCAAGAAGCCTTTCGCTAAGACAGTTCTTGTGGAATTGGCAAAATGATATTTGGAAGCCCCTAGAGGGCTATGGTGAAAAAGGAAATATCCTTAGATAAAATCTGGAAAGAAGCTTTCTGAGAAACTGCTTAGTGTTCTGTGAATTCATCTCACAGAGTTACATGTGTATTTCGAGGATCTCTTTGCTAGCCTTCTTTCTGTGGAATCTGAGAACAGATATTTCGGATCCCTTTGAAGACTATAGGGCCAAAGGAAATATCCTCCGATAACAAAGAGAAAGAAGCTTTCTGAGAAACTTCTTTGTGTTCTGTGAAATCATCTCACAGACTAACAGCTTTCCCCTGAAGAAGCCTTTTGCTAAGACAGTTCTTGTGGAATTGGAAATGTGATATTTGGAAGCCCATATAGGGCTCTGGTGAAAAAGGAAATATCCTCAGATGAAATCTGGAAAGAAGCTTTCTGAGAAACTGCTTAGTGTTCTGTTAATTCATCTCACAGAGTTACAGCTTTCCCCTGAAGAAGCCTTTCGCTAATACAGTTCTTGTGGAATTGGCAAAGTGATATTTGGAAGCCCATAGAGGGCTATGGTGAAAAGGTAAATATCATCTGATGAAATCTGGAAAGAAGCTTTCTGAGAAACTGCTTAGTGTTCTGTTAATTCATCTCACAGAGTTACATGTGTATTTCGAGTATCTCTTTGCTAGCCCTATTTCTGTGGAATCTGAGAACAGATATTTTGGATCCCTTTGAAGGCTATAGGGCCAAAAACAATATCCTCGGATAACAAAGAGAAAGAAGCTTTCTGAGAAACTTCTTTGTGTTCTGTGAAATCATCTCACAGAGTTACAGCTTTCCCCTCAAGAAGCCTTTCGATAAGACAGTTCTTGTGGAATTGTCAAAGTGATATTTGGAAGCCCATAGAGGGCTACGGTGAAAAAGAAAATATCCTCAGATGAAATATGGAAAGAAGCTTTCTGAGAAACTGCTTAGTGTTCTGTTAATTCATCTCACAGAGTTACATGGGTATTTCGAGGATCTCTTTTCTAGCCTTCTTTCTGTGGAATCTGAGAACAGATATTTCGGATCCCTTTGAAGACTATAGGGACAAAGGAAATATGCTCGGATAACAAAGAGAAAGAAGCTTTCTGAGAAACTTCTTTGTGTTCTGTGAAATCATCTCACAGAGTTACAGCTTTCCCCTCAAGAAGCCTTTCGCTAAGACAGTTCTTGTGGAATTGGCAAAGTGATATTTGGAAGCCCATAGAGGGCTATTTTGAAAAGGTAAATATCATCTGATGAAATCTGGAAAGAAGCTTTCTGAGAAACTGCTTAGTGTTCTGTGAATTTATCTCACAGACTTACATGTGTATTTCGAGGACCTCTTTGCTAGCCTTCTTTCTGTGGAATCTGAGAACAGATATTTCGGTTCCCTTTGAAGAGTATAGGGCCAAAGGAAATATCCTCCGATAACAAAGAGAAAGAAGCTTTCTGAGAAACTTCTTTGTGTTCTGTGAAATCATCTCACAGAGTTTCAGCTTTCCCCTCAAGAAGCCTTTCGCTAAGACAGGTCTTGTGGAATTGGTTAAGTGATATTTGGAAGCCCATAGAGGGCTCTGGTGAAAAAGGAAATATCCTCAGATGAAATCTGGAAAGAAGCTTTCTGAGAAACTGCTTAGTGTTCTGTTAATTCATCTCACAGAGTTACATGTGTATTTCGAGGATCTCTTTGCTAGCCCTATTTCTGTGAAATCTTAGAACAGATATTTCGGATCCCTTTGAAGACTATAGGGCCAAAGGAAATACCCTCCGATAACAAAGAGAAAGAAGCTTTCTGAGAAATTTCTTTGTGTTCTGTGAAATCATCTCACAGAGTTACAGCTTTCCCCTCAAGAAGCCTTTCGCTAAGATAGTTCTTGTGGAATTGGCAAAGTGATATTTGAAAGCCCATAGAAGGCTATGGTGAAAAAGTAAATATCATCAGATGAAATCTGGAAAGAAGCTTTCTGAGAAACTGCTTAGTGTTCTGTGAATTCATCTCACAGAGTTACATGTGTATTTCGAGGATATCTTTCCTAGCCTTCTTTCTGTGGAATCTGAGAACAGATATTTCGGATCCCTTTGAAGACTATAGGGCCAAAGGAAAGATCCTCCGATAACAAAGAGAAAGAAGCTTTCGGAGAAACTTCTTTGTGTTCTGTGAAATCATCTCACAGAGTTACAGCTTTCCCCTCAAGAAACCTTTCGCTAAGACAGTTCTTGTGGAATTGGCAAAGTGATATTTGGAAGCCCATAGAGGGCTATGGTGAAAAAGGAAATATCGTCAGATGAAATCTGGAAAGAAGCTTTCTGAGAAACTGCTTAGTGTTCTGTTAATTCATCTCACAGAGTTACATGTGTATTTCGAGTATCTCTTTGCTAGCCGTATTTCTGTGGAATATGAGAACAGATATTTCGGATCCATTTGAAGACTATAGGGCCAAAGGAAATATCCTCCGATAACAAAGAGAAAGAAGCTTTCTGAGAAACTTCTTTGTGTTCTGTGAAATCATCTCACAGAGTTACAGCTTTCCCCTCAAGAAGCCTTTCGCTAAGACAGATCTTGTGGAATTGACAAAGTGATATTTGGAAGCCCTTAGAGGGCTATGGTGTAAAAGGAAATATCCTCAGATGAAATCTGGAAAGAAGTTTTCTGAGAAACTGCTTAGTGTTCTGTTAATTCATGTCACAGAGTTACATGTGTATTTCGAGGATCTCTTTGCTAGCCTTCTTTCTGTGGAATCTGAGAACAGATATTTCGGATCCCTTTGAAAACTATAAGGCCAAAGGAAATATCCTCCGATAACAAAGAGAAAGAAGCTTTCTGAGAAACTTCTTCGTGTTCTGTGAAATCATCTCCCAGAGTTACAGCTTTCCCCTCAAGAAGCCTTTCGCTAAGACAGTTCTTGTGTAATTGGCAAAGTGATATATGGAAGCCCATAGAGGGCTCTGGTGAAAAAGGAAATATCCTCAGATGAAATCTGGAAAGAAGCTTTCTGAGAAACTGCTTAGTGTTCTGTTAATTCATCTCACAGAGTTACATGTGTATTTCGAGGATCTCTTTGCTAGTCCTATTTCTTTAGAATCTGAGAACAGATATTTCGGATCCCTTTGAAGACTATAGGGCCAAAGGAAATATCCTCCGATAACAAAGAGAAAGAAGCTTTCTGAGAAACTTCTTTGTGTTCTGTGAAATCATCTCACAGAGTTACAGCTTTCCCCTCAAGAAGCCTTTCGCTAAGACAGTTCTTGTGGAATTGGCAAAGTGATATTTGGAAGTCCATAGAGGGCTACGGTGAAAAAGGAAATATCCTTAGATAAAATCTGAAAAGAAGATTTCTGCGAAACTGCTTAGTGTTCTGTTAATTCATCTCACAGAGTTACATGTGTATTTCGAGGATCTCTTTGCTAGCCGTATTTCTGTGGAATCTGAGAACAGATATTTCGGATCCCTTTGAAGACTATAGGGCCAAAGAAATATCCTCCGATAACAAAGAGAAAGAAGCTTTCTGAGAAACTTCTTTGTGTTCTGTGAAATCATCTCACAGAGTTACAGCTTTCCCCTCAAGAAGCCTTTCGCTAAGACAGTTCTTGTGGAATTGGCAAAGTGATATTTGGAAGCCCAAAGAGGGCTATGGTGAAAAAGGAAATATCGTCAGATTAAATCTGGAAAGAAGCTTTCTGAGAATCTGCTTAGTGTTCTGTTAATTCATGTCACAGTGCTACATGTGTATTTCGAGGATCTCTTTGCTAGCCGTATTTCTGTGGAATCTGAGAACAGATATTTTGGATCCCTTTGAAGGCTATAGGGCCAAAGGAAATATCCTCGGATAACAAAGAGAAAGAAGCTTTCTGAGAAACTTCTTTGTGTTCTGTGAAATCATCTCACAGAGTTACAGCTTTCCCCTCAAGAAGCGTTTCGCTAAGATAGTTCTTGTGGAATTGGCAAAGTGATATTTGAAAGCCCATAGAGGGCTATGGTGAAAAAGGAAATATCGTCAGATGAAATCTGGAAAGAAGCTTTCTGCGAAACTGCTTAGTGTTCTGTTAATTCATCTCACAGAGTTACATGTGTATTTCGAGGATCTCTTGCTAGCACTATTTCTGTGGAATCTGAGACAGATATTTTGGATCCATTTGAAGGCTATAGGGCCAAAGGAAATATCCTCGAATAACAAAGAGAAAGAAGCTTTCTGAGAAACTTCTTTGTGTTCTGTGAAATCATCTCACAGAGTTACAGCTTTCCCCTCAAGAAGCGTTTCGCTAAGATAGTTCTTGTGGAATTGGCAAAGTGATATTTGAAAGCCCATAGAGGGCTATGGTGAAAAAGGAAATATCGTCAGATGAAATCTGGAAAGAAGCTTTCTGAGAAACTGCTCAGTGTTCTGTTAATTCATGTCACAGAGTTACATGTGTATTTCGAGGATTTTTTCCTAGCTTTCTCTCTGTGGAATCTGAGAACAGATATTTCGGATCCCGTTGAAGACTATAGGGCCAAAGGAAATATCCTCCGATAACAAAGAGAAAGAAGCTTTCTGAGAAACTTCTTTGTGTTCTGTGAAATCATCTCACAGAGTTACAGCTTTCCCCTCAAGAAGCCTTTCGCTAAGACAGTTCTTGTGGAATTGGCAAAGTGATATTTGGAAGCCCATAGAGGGCTATGGTGAAAAAGGAAATATCCTCAGATGAAATCTGGAAAGAAGCTTTCTGAGAAAGTGCTTAGTGTTCTGTGAATTTATCTCACAGAGTTACATGTGTATTTCGAGGATCTCTTTGCTAGCCCTATTTCTGTGGAATCTGAGAACAGATATTTCGGATCCCTTTGAAGACTATAGGGCCAAAGGAAATATCCTCCGATAACAAAGAGAAAGAAGCTTTCTGAGAAACTTCTTTGTGTTCTGTGAAATCATCTCACAGAGTTACAGCTTTCCCCTCAAGAAGCCTTTCGCTAAGACAGGTCTTATGGAATTGGTAAAGTGATATTTGGAAGCCCATAGAGGGCTCTGGTGAAAAAGGAAATATCCTCAGATGAAATCTGGAAAGAAGCTTTCTGAGAAACTGCTTAGTGTTCTGTTAATTCATCTCACAGAATTACATGTGTATTTCGAGGATCTCTTTGCTAGCCCTATTTCTGTGAAATCTGAGAACAGATATTTCGGATCCCTTTGAAGACTATAGGGCCAAAGGAAATATCCTCCGATAACAAAGAGAAAGAAGCTTTCTGAGAAACTTCTTTGTGTTCTGGGAAATCATCTCACAGAGTTACAGCTTTCCCCTCAAGAAGCCTTTCGCTAAGATAGTTCTTGTGGAATTGGCAAAGTGATATTTGAAAGCCCATAGAGGGCTATGGTGAAAAAGTAAATATCATCAGATGAAATCTGGAAAGAAGCTTTCTGAGAAACTGCTTAGTGTTCTGTGAATTCATCTCACAGAGTTACAAGTGTATTTCGAGGATATCTTTCCTAGCCTTCTTTCTGTGGAATCTGAGAACAGATATTTCGGATCCCTTTGAAGACTATAGGGCCAAAGGAAATATCCTCCGATAACAAAGAGAAAGAAGCTTTCGGAGAAACTTCTTTGTGTTCTGTGAAATCATCTCACAGAGTTACAGCTTTCCCCTCAAGAAGCCTTTCGCTAAGACAGTTCTTGTGGAATTGGCAAAGTGATATTTGGAAGCCCATAGAGGGCTATGGTGAAAAAGGAAATATCGTCAGGTGAAATCTGGAAAGAAGCTTTCTGAGAAACTGCTTAGTGTTCTGTTAATTCATCTCACAGAGTTACATGTGTATTTCGAGGATCTCTTTGCTAGCCCTATTTCTGTGGAATCTGAGAACAGATATTTTGGATCCCTTTGAAGGCTATAGGGCCAAAGATAATATCCTCGGATAACAAAGAGAAAGAAGCTTTCTGAGAAACTTCTTTGTGTTCTGTGAAATCAGCTCACAGAGTTACAGCTTTCCCCTGAAGAAGCCTTTCGCTAAGACAGTTCTTGTGGAATTGGCAAAGTGATATTTGGAAGCCCATAGAGGGCTCTGGTGAAAAAGGAAATATCCTCAGATAAAATCTGGAAAGAAGCTTTCTGAGAAACTGCTTAGTGTTCTGTTAATTCATGTCACGGAGTTACATGTGTATTTCGAGGATCTCTTTGCTAGCCTTCTTTCTGTGGAATCTGCGAACAGATATTTCGGATCCCGTTGAAGACTATAGGGCCAAAGGAAGTATCCTCCGATAACAAAGAGAAAGAAGCTTTCTGAGAAACTTCTTTGTGTTCTGTGAAATCATCTCACAGAGTTACAGCTTTCCCCTCAAGAAGCCTTTCGATAAGACAGTTTTTGTGTAATTGTCAAAGTGATATTTGGAAGCCCATAGAGGGCTATGGTGAAAAAGAAAATATTCTCAGATGAAATCTGGAAAGAAGCTTTCTGAGAAACTGCTTAGTGTTCTGTTAATTCATCTCACAGAGTTACATGGGTATTTCGAGGATCTCTTTCCTAGCCTTCTTTCTGTGGAATCTGAGAACAGATATTTCGGATCCCTTTGAAGACTATAGGGCCAAAGGAAATATCCTCCGATAGCAAACAGAAAGAAGCTTTCTGAGAAACTTCTTTGTGTTCTGTGAAATCATCTCACAGAGTTACAGCTTTCCCCTGAAGAAGCCTTTCGCTAAGACAGTTCTTGTGGAATTGGAAAAGTGATATTTGGAAGCCCATAGACGGCTATGATGAAAAAGGTAATATCCTCAGATGAAATCTGGAAAGAATCTTTCTGAGAAACTGCTTAGTGTTCTGTTAATTCATCTCACAGAGTTACATGTGTATTTCGAGGATCTCTTTGCTAGTCGTATTTCTGTGGAATCTGAGAACAGATATTTCGGATCCATTTGAAGACTATAGGGCCAAAGGAAATATCCTCCGATAACAAAGAGAAAGAAGCTTTCTGAGAAACTTCTTTGTGTTCTGTGAAATCATCTCACAGAGTTACAGCTTTCCCCTCAAGAAGCCTTTCGCTATGACAGATCTTGTGGAATTGGCAAAGTGATATTTGGAAGCCCTTAGAGGGCTATGGTGTAAAAGGAAATATCCTCAGATGAAATCTGGAAAGAAGTTTTCTGAGAAACTGCTTAGTGTTCTGTTAATTCATCTCACAGAGTTACATGTGTATTTCGAGGATCTCTTTGCTAGCCTTCTTTCTGTACAATCTGAGAGCAGATATTTCGGATCCCATTGAAAACTATAGGGCCAAAGGATATATCCTCCGATAACAAAGAGAAAGAAGCTTTCTGAGAAACTTCTTTGTGTTCTGTGAAATCATCTCACAGAGTTACAGCTTTCCCCTCAAGAAGCCTTTCGCTAAGACAGTTCTTGTGGAATTGGCAAAGTGATATTTGGAAGCCCATAGAGGGCTCTGGTGAAAAAGGAAATATCCTCAGATGAAATCTGGAAAGAAGCTTTCTGTGAAACTGCTTAGTGTTCTGTTAATTCATCTCACAGAGTTACATGTGTATTTCGAGGATCTCTTTGCTAGTCCTATTTCTTTAGAATCTGAGAACAGATATTTCGGATCCCTTTGAAGACTATAGGGCCAAAGGAAATATCCTCCGATAACAAAGATAAAGAAGCTTTCTGAGAAACTTCTTTGTGTTCTGTGAAATCATCTCACAGAGTTACAGCTTTCCCCTCAAGAAGCCTTTCGCTAAGACAGTTCTTGTGGAATTGGCAAAGTGATATTTGGAAGCCCATAGAGGGCTAAGGTGAAAAAGGAAATATCGTCAGATTAAATCTGGAAAGAAGCTTTCTGAGAAACTGCTTAGTGTTCTGTTAATTCATGTCACAGTGTTACATGTGTATTTCGAGGATCTCTTTGCTAGCCGTATTTCTGTGGAATCTGAGAACAGATATTTTGGATCCCTTTGAAGGCTATAGGGCCAAAGGAAATATCCTCGGATAACAAAGAGAAAGAAGCTTTCTGAGAAACTTCTTTGTGTTCTGTGAAATCATCTCACAGAGTTACAGCTTTCCCCTCAAGAAGCGTTTCGCTAAGATAGTTCTTGTGGAATTGGCAAAGTGATATTTGAAAGCCCATAGAGGGCTATGGTGAAAAAGGAAATATCGTCAGATGAAATCTGGAAAGAAGCTTTCTGCGAAACTGCTTAGTGTTCTGTTAATTCATCTCACAGAGTTACATGTGTATTTCGAGGATCTCTTGCTAGCACTATTTCTGTGGAATCTGAGACAGATATTTTGGATCCATTTGAAGGCTATAGGGCCAAAGGAAATATCCTCGAATAACAAAGAGAAAGAAGCTTTCTGAGAAACTTCTTTGTGTTCTGTGAAATCATCTCACAGAGTTACAGATTTCCCCTCAAGAAGCCTTTCGCTAAGACAGTTCTTGTGGAATTGGCAAAGTGATATTTGGAAGCCCATAGAGGGCTATGTTGAAAACGGAAGTATCCTCAGATGAAATCTGGAAAGAAGCTTTCTGAGAAACTGCTCAGTGTTCTGTTAATTCATGTCACAGAGTTACATGTGTATTTCGAGGATTTTTTGCTAGCCTTCTCTCTGTGGAATCTGAGAACAGATATTTCGGATCCCGTTGAAGACTATAGGGCCAAAGGAAATATCCTCCGATAACAAAGAGAAAGAAGCTTTCTGAGAAACTTCTTTGTGTTCTGTGAAATCATCTCACAGAGTTACAGCTTTCCCCTCAAGAAGCCTTTCGCTAAGACAGTTCTTGTGGAATTGGCAAAGTGATATTTGGAAGCCCATAGAGGGCTATGGTGAAAAAGGAAATATCCTCAGATGAAATCTGGAAAGAAGCTTTCTGAGAAAGTGCTTAGTGTTCTGTGAATTTATCTCACAGAGTTACATGTGTATTTCGAGGATCTCTTTGCTAGCCCTATTTCTGTGGAATCTGAGAACAGATATTTCGGATCCCTTTGAAGACTATAGGGCCAAAGGAAATATCCTCCGATAACAAAGAGAAAGAAGCTTTCTGAGAAACTTCTTTGTGTTCTGTGAAATCATCTCACAGAGTTACAGCTTTCCCCTCAAGAAGCCTTTCGCTAAGACAGGTCTTATGGAATTGGTAAAGTGATATTTGGAAGCCCATAGAGGGCTCTGGTGAAAAAGGAAATATCCTCAGATGAAATCTGGAAAGAAGCTTTCTGAGAAACTGCTTAGTGTTCTGTTAATTCATCTCACAGAGTTACATGTGTATTTCGAGGATCTCTTTGCTAGCCCTATTTCTGTGAAATCTGAGAACAGATATTTCGGATCCCTTTGAAGACTATAGGGCCAAAGGAAATATCCTCCGATAACAAAGAGAAAGAAGCTTTCTGAGAAACTTCTTTGTGTTCTGTGAAATCATCTCACAGAGTTACAGCTTTCCCCTCAAGAAGCCTTTCGCTAAGATAGTTCTTGTGGAATTGGCAAAGTGATATTTGAAAGCCCATAGAGGGCTATGGTGAAAAAGTAAATATCATCAGATGAAATCTGGAAAGAAGCTTTCTGAGAAACTGCTTAGTGTTCTGTGAATTCATCTCACAGAGTTACAAGTGTATTTCGAGGATATCTTTCCTAGCCTTCTTTCTGTGGAATCTGAGAACTGATATTTCGGATCCCTTTGAAGACTATAGGGCAAAAGGAAATATCCTCCGATAACAAAGAGAAAGAAGCTTTCGGAGAAACTTCTTTGTGTTCTGTGAAATCATCTCACAGAGTTACAGCTTTCCCCTCAAGAAGCCTTTCGCTAAGACAGTTCTTGTGGAATTGGCAAAGTGATATTTGGAAGCCCATAGAGGGCTATGGTGAAAAAGGAAATATCGTCAGGTGAAATCTGGAAAGAAGCTTTCTGAGAAACTGCTTAGTGTTCTGTTAATTCATCTCACAGAGTTACATGTGTATTTCGAGGATCTCTTTGCTAGCCCTATTTCTGTGGAATCTGAGAACAGATATTTTGGATCCCTTTGAAGGCTATAGGGCCAAAGATAATATCCTCGGATAACAAAGAGAGAGAAGCTTTCTGAGAAACTTCTTTGTGTTCTGTGAAATCATCTCACAGTGTTACAGCTTTCCCCTGAAGAAGCCTTTCGCTAAGACAGTTCTTGTGGAATTGGCAAAGTGATATTTGGAAGCCCATAGAGGGCTCTGGTGAAAAAGGAAATATCCTCAGATAAAATCTGGAAAGAAGCTTTCTGAGAAACTGCTTAGTGTTCTGTTAATTCATGTCATGGAGTTACATGTGTATTTCGAGGATCTCTTTGCTAGCCTTCTTTCTGTGGAATCTGAGAACAGATATTTCGGATCCCGTTGAAGACTATAGGGCCAAAGGAAGTATCCTCCGATAACAAAGAGAAAGAAGCTTTCTGAGAAACTTCTTTGTGTTCTGTGAAATCATCTCACAGAGTTACAGCTTTCCCCTCAAGAAGCCTTTCGATAAGACAGTTTTTGTGTAATTGTCAAAGTGATATTTGGAAGCCCATAGAGGGCTATGGTGAAAAAGAAAATATTCTCAGATGAAATCTGGAAAGAAGCTTTCTGAGAAACTGCTTAGTGTTCTGTTAATTCATCTCACAGAGTTACATGGGTATTTCGAGGATCTCTTTCCTAGCCTTCTTTCTGTGGAATCTGAGAACAGATATTTCGGATCCCTTTGAAGACTATAGGGCCAAAGGAAATATCCTCCGATAGCAAAGAGAAAGAAGCTTTCTGAGAAACTTCTTTGTGTTCTGTGAAATCATCTCACAGAGTTACAGCTTTCCCCTGAAGAAGCCTTTCGCTAAGACAGTTCTTGTGGAATTGGAAAAGTGATATTTGGAAGCCCATAGATGGCTATGATGAAAAAGGAAATATCCTCAGATGAAATCTGGAAAGAATCTTTCTGAGAAACTGCTTAGTGTTCTGTTAATTCATCTCACAGAGTTACATGTGTATTTCGAGGATCTCTTTGCTAGTCGTATTTCTGTGGAATCTGAGAACAGATATTTCGGATCCATTTGAAGACTATAGGGCCAAAGGAAATATCCTCCGATAACAAAGAGAAAGAAGCTTTCTGAGAAACTTCTTTGTGTTCTGTGAAATCATCTCACAGAGTTACAGCTTTCCCCTCAAGAAGCCTTTCGCTATGACAGATCTTGTGGAATTGGCAAAGTGATATTTGGAAGCCCTTAGAGGACTATGGTGTAAAAGGAAATATCCTCAGATGAAATCTGGAAAGAAGTTTTCTGAGAAACTGCTTAGTGTTCTGTTAATTCATCTCACAGAGTTACATGTGTATTTCGAGGATCTCTTTGCTAGCCTTCTTTCTGTACAATCTGAGAGCAGATATTTCGGATCCCATTGAAAACTATAGGGCCAAAGGATATATCCTCCGATAACAAAGAGAAAGAAGCTTTCTGAGAAACTTCTTTGTGTTCTGTGAAATCATCTCACAGAGTTACAGCTTTCCCCTCAAGAAGCCTTTCGCTAAGACAGTTCTTGTGGAATTGGCAAAGTGATATTTGGAAGCCCATAGAGGGCTCTGGTGAAAAAGGAAATATCCTCAGATGAAATCTGGAAAGAAGCTTTCTGTGAAACTGCTTAGTGTTCTGTTAATTCATCTCACAGAGTTACATGTGTATTTCGAGGATCTCTTTGCTAGTCCTATTTCTTTAGAATCTGAGAACAGATATTTCGGATCCCTTTGAAGACTATAGGGCCAAAGGAAATATCCTCCGATAACGAAGAGAAAGAAGCTTTCTGAGAAACTTCTTTGTGTTCTGTGAAATCATCTCACAGAGTTACAGCTTTCCCCTGAAGAAGCCTTTCGCTAAGACAGTTCTTGTGGAATTGGCAAAGTGATATTTGGAAGCCCATAGAGGGATATGGTGAAAAAGGAAATATCCTCAGATGAAATCTGGAAAGAAGCTTTCTGAGAAACTGCTTAGTGTTCTGTTAATTCATGTCACAGAGTTACATGTGTATTTCGAGGATTTCTTTGCTAGCCTTCTTTCTGTGGAATCTGAGAACAGATATTTCGTATCCATTTGAAGACTATAGGGCCAAAGGGAATATCCTCCGATACAAAGAGAAAGAAGCTTTCTGAGAAACTTCTTTGTGTTCTATTTAATCATCTCACAGAGTTACAGCTTTCCCCTGAAGAAGCCTTTCTCTGAGACAGGTCTTGTGGAATTGGCAAAGAGATATGTGGAAGCCCATAGAGGGCTATGGTGAAAAAGGAAATATCCTCAGATGAAATCTGGAAAGAAGCTTTCTGAGAAACTGCTTAGTGTTCTATTAATTCATCTCACAGAGTTACATGTGTATTTCGAGGATCTCTTTGCTAGCCTTATTTCTGTGGAATCTGAGAACAGATATTTCGGATCCCTTTGAGGACTATAGGGCCAAAGAAAATATCCTCCGATAACAAAGAGAAAGAAGCTTTCTGAGAAACTTCTTTGTGTTCTGTGAAATCATCTCACAGAGTTACAGCTTTCCCCTGAAGAAGCCTTTCGCTAAGACAGTTTTTGTGGAATTGGCAAAGTGATATTTGGAAGCCCATAGAGGGCTATGGTGAAAAAGGAAATATCCTCAGATGAAATCTGGAAAGAAGCTTTCTGAGAAACTGCTTAGTGTTCTGTGAATTCATCTCACAGAGTTACATGTGTATTTCGAGGATCTCTTTGCTAGCCTTCTTTCTGTGGAATCAGAGAACAGATATTTCGGATCCCTTTGAAGACTATAGGGCCAAAGGAAATATCCTCCGATAACAAAGAGAAAGAAGCTTTCTGAGAAACTTCCTTGTGTTCTGTGAAATCATCTCACAGAGTTACAGCTTTCCCCTCAAGAAGCCTTTCGCTAAGACAGTTCTTGTGGAATTGGCAAAGTGATATTTGGAAGCCCATAGAGGGCTCTGGTGAAAAAGGAAATATCCTCAGATGAAATCTGGAAAGAAGCTTTCTGAGAAACTGCTTAGTGTTCTGTTAATTCATCTCACAGAGTTACATGTGTATTTCGAGGATCTCTTTGCTAGTCCTATTTCTTTAGAATCTGAGAACAGATATTTCGGATCCCTTTGAAGACTATAGGGCCAAAGGAAATATCCTCCGATAACAAAGAGAAAGAAGCTTTCTGAGAAACTTCTTTGTGTTCTTTGAAATCATCTCACAGAGTTACAGCTTTCCCCTGAAGAAGCCTTTCGCTAAGACAGTTCTTGTGGAATTGGCAAAATAATATTTGGAAGCCCATAGAAGTCTATGGTGAAAAAGGAAATATCCTTAGATAAAAACTGGAAAGAAGCTTTCTGAGAAACTGCTTAGTGTTCTGAGAATTCATCTCACAGAGTTACATGTGTATTTCGAGGATCTCTTTGCTAGTCCTATTTCTTTAGAATCTGAGAACAGATATTTCGGATCCCTTTGAAGACTATAGGGCCAAAGGAAATATCCTCCGATAACAAAGAGAAAGAAGCTTTCTGAGAAACTTCTTTGTGTTCTGTGAAATCATCTCACAGAGTTACAGCTTTCCCCTCAAGAAGCCTTTCGCTAAGACAGGTCTTGTGGAATTGGTAAAGTGATATTTGGAAGCCCATAGAGGGCTCTGGTGAAAAAGGATATATCCTCAGATGAAATCTGGAAAGAAGCTTTCTGAGAAACTGCTTAGTGTTCTGTTAATTCATCTCACAGAGTTACATGTGTATTTCGAGGATCTCTTTGCTAGCCCTATTTCTGTGGAATCTGAGAAAAGATATTTCGGATCCCTTTGAAGACTATAGGGCCAAAGGAAATACCTCTGATAACAAAGAGAAAGAAGCTTTCTGAGAAACTTCTTTGTGTTCTGTGAAATCATCTCACAGAGTTACAGCTTTCCCCTCAAGAAGCCTTTCGCTAAGACAGTTCTTGTGGAATTGGCAAAGTGATATTTGGAAGCCCATAGAGGGCTCTGGTGAAAAAGTAAATATCATCTGATGAAATCTGGAAATAAGCTTTCTGAGAAAATGCTTAGTGTTCTGTGAATTCATCTCACAGACTTACATGTGTATTTCGAGGATCTCTTTGCTAGCCTTCTTTCTGTGGGATCTGAGAACAGATATTTCGGTTCCCTTTGATCACTATAGGGCCAAAGGAAATATCCTCCGATAACAAAGAGAAAGAAGCTTTCTGAGAAACTACTTTGTGTTCTGTGAAATCATCTCACAGAGTTACAGCTTTCCCATCAAGAAGCCTTTCGCTAAGACAGGTCTTGTGGAATTGGTAAAGTGATATTTGGAAGCCCATAGAGGGCTCTGGTGAAAAAGGATATATCCTCAGATGAAATCTGGAAAGAAGCTTTCTGAGAAACTGCTTAGTGTTCTGTTAATTCATCTCACAGAGTTACATGTGTATTTCGAGGATCTCTTTGCTAGCCCTATTTCTGTGAAATCTGAGAACAGATATTTCGGATCCCTTTGAAGACTATAGGGCCAAAGGAAATATCCTCCGATAACAAAGAGAAAGAAGCTTTCTGAGAAACTCCTTTGTGTTCTGTGAAATCATCTCACAGAGTTACAGCTTTCCCCTCAAGAAGTCTTTCGCTGAGATAGTTCTTGTGGAAATGGCAAAGTGATATTTGAAAGCCCATAGAGGGCTCTGGTGAAAAAGGAAATATCGTCAGATGAAATCTGGAAAGAAGCTTTCTGCGAAACTGCTTAGTGTTCTGTTAATTCATCTCACAGAGTTACATGTGTATTTCGAGGATCTCTTGTTAGCACTATTTCTGTGGAATCTGAGATAGATATTTTGGATCCCTTTGAAGGCTATAGGGCCAAAGGAAATATCCTCGAATAACAAAGAGAAAGAAGCTTTCTGAGAAACTTCTTTGTGTTCTGTGAAATCATCTCACTGAATTATAGATTTCCCCTCAAGAAGCCTTTCGCTAAGACAGTTCTTGTGGAATTGGCAAAGTGATATTTGGAAGCCCATAGAGGGCTATGGTGAAAAAGGAAATATCCTCAGATGAAATCTGGAAAGAAGCTTTCTGAGAAACTGCTTAGTGTTCTGTTAATTCATGTCACAGATTTACATGTGTATTTCGAGGATTTCTTTGCTAGCCTTCTTTCTGTGGAATCTGAGAACAGATATTTCGGATCCCGTTGAAGACTATAGGGCCAAAGGAAATATCCTCCGATAACAAAGAGAAAGAAGCTTTCTGAGAAACTTCTTTGTGTTCTGTGAAATCATCTCACAGAGTTACAGCTTTCCCCTCAAGAAGCCTTTCGCTAAGACAGTTCTTGTGGAATTGGCAAAGTGATATTTGGAAGCCCATAGAGGGCTATGGTGAAAAAGGAAATATCCTTAGATAAAATCTGGAAAGAAGCTTTCTGAGAAACTGCTTAGTGTTCTGTGAATTTATCTCACAGAGTTACATGTGTATTTCGAGGATCTCTTTGCTAGTCCTATTTCTTTAGAATCTGAGAACAGATATTTCGGATCCATTTGAAGACTATAGGGCCAAAGGAAATATCCTCCGATAACAAAGAGAAAGAAGCTTTCTGAGAAACTTCTTTGTGTTCTGTGAAATCATCTCACAGAGTTACAGCTTTCCCCTCAAGAAGCCTTTCGCTAAGACAGTTCTTGTGGAATTGGCAAAGTGATATTTGGAAGCCCATAGAGGGCTACGGTGAAAAAGGAAATATCCTTAGATAAAATCTGAAAAGAAGATTTCTGCGAAACTGCTTAGTGTTCTGTTAATTCATCTCACAGAGTTACATGTGTGTTTCGAGGATCTCTTTGCTAGCCGTACTTCTGTGGAATCTGAGAACAGATATTTCGGATCCCTTTGAAGACTATAGGGCCAAAGAAATATCCTCCGATAACAAAGAGAAAGAAGCTTTCTGAGAAACTTCTTTGTGTTCTGTGAAATCATCTCACAGAGTTACAGCTTTCCCCTCAAGAAGCCTTTCGCTAAGACAGTTCTTGTGGAATTGGCAAAGTGATATTTGGAAGCCCATAGAGGGCTATGGTGAAAAAGGAAATATCGTCAGATTAAATCTGGAAAGAAGCTTTCTGAGAAACTGCTTAGTGTTCTGTTAATTCATGTCACAGTGTTACATGTGTATTTCGAGGATCTCTTTGCTAGCCGTATTTCTGTGGAATCTGAGAACAGTTATTTTGGATCCCTTTGAAGGCTATAGGGCCAAAGGAAATATCCTCGGATAACAAAGAGAAAGAAGCTTTCTGAGAAACTTCTTTGTGTTCTGTGAAATCATCTCACAGAGTTACAGCTTTCCCCTCAAGAAGCGTTTCGCTAAGATAGTTCTTGTGGAATTGGCAAAGTGATATTTGAAAGCCCATAGAGGGCTATGGTGAAAAAGGAAATATCGTCAGATGAAATCTGGAAAGAAGCTTTCTGCGAAACTGCTTAGTGTTCTGTTAATTCATCTCACAGAGTTACATGTGTATTTCGAGGATCTCTTGCTAGCACTATTTCTGTGGAAAATGAGACAGATATTTTGGATCCCTTTGAAGGCTATAGGGCCAAAGGAAATATCCTCGAATAACAAAGAGAAAGAAGCTTTCTGAGAAACTTCTTTGTGTTCTGTGAAATCATCTCACAGAGTTACAGATTTCCCCTCAAGAAGCCTTTCGCTAAGACAGTTCTTGTGGAATTGGCAAAGTGATATTTGGAAGCCCATAGAGGGCTATGTTGAAAACGGAAGTATCCTCAGATGAAATCTGGAAAGAAGCTTTCTGAGAAACTGCTCAGTGTTCTGTTAATTCATGTCACAGAGTTACATGTGTATTTCGAGGATTTTTTGCTAGCCTTCTCTCTGTGGAATCTGAGAACAGATATTTCGGATCCCGTTGAAGACTATAGGGCCAAAGGAAATATCCTCCGATAACAAAGAGAAAGAAGCTTTCTGAGAAACTTCTTTGTGTTCTGTGAAATCATCTCACAGAGTTACAGCTTTCCCCTGAAGAAGCCTTTCGCTAAGACAGTTCTTGTGGAATTGGCAAAGTGATATTTGGAAGCCCATAGAGGGCTATGGTGAAAAAGGAAATATCCTCAGATGAAATCTGGAAAGAAGCTTTCTGAGAAAGTGCTTAGTGTTCTGTGAATTTATCTCACAGAGTTACATGTGTATTTCGAGGATCTCTTTGCTAGCCCTATTTCTGTGGAATCTGAGAACAGATATTTCGGATCCCTTTGAAGACTATAGGGCCAAAGGAAATATCCTCCGATAACAAAGAGAAAGAAGCTTTCTGAGAAACTTCTTTGTGTTCTGTGAAATCATCTCACAGAGTTACAGCTTTCCCCTCAAGAAGCCTTTCGCTAAGACAGGTCTTATGGAATTGGTAAAGTGATATTTGGAAGCCCATAGAGGGCTCTGGTGAAAAAGGAAATATCCTCAGATGAAATCTGGAAAGAAGCTTTCTGAGAAACTGCTTAGTGTTCTGTTAATTCATCTCACAGAGTTACATGTGTATTTCGAGGATCTCTTTGCTAGCCCTATTTCTGTGAAATCTGAGAACAAATATTTCGGATCCCTTTGAAGACTATAGGGCCAAAGGAAATATCCTCCGATAACAAAGAGAAAGAAGCTTTCTGAGAAACTTCTTTGTGTTCTGTGAAATCATCTCACAGAGTTACAGCTTTCCCCTCAAGAAGCCTTTCGCTAAGATAGTTCTTGTGGAATTGGCAAAGTGATATTTGAAAGCCCATAGAGGGCTATGGTGAAAAAGTAAATATCATCAGATGAAATCTGGAAAGAAGCTTTCTGAGAAACTGCTTAGTGTTCTGTGAATTCATCTCACAGAGTTACAAGTGTATTTCGAGGATATCTTTCCTAGCCTTCTTTCTGTGGAATCTGAGAACAGATATTTCGGATCCCTTTGAAGACTATAGGGCCAAAGGAAATATCCTCCGATAACAAAGAGAAAGAAGCTTTCGGAGAAACTTCTTTGTGTTCTGTGAAATCATCTCACAGAGTTACAGCTTTCCCCTCAAGAAGCCTTTCGCTAAGACAGTTCTTGTGGAATTGGCAAAGTGATATTTGGAAGCCCATAGAGGGCTATGGTGAAAAAGGAAATATCGTCAGGTGAAATCTGGAAAGAAGCTTTCTGAGAAACTGCTTAGTGTTCTGTTAATTCATCTCACAGAGTTACATGTGTATTTCGAGGATCTCTTTGCTAGCCCTATTTCTGTGGAATCTGAGAACAGATATTTTGGATCCCTTTGAAGGCTATAGGGCCAAAGATAATATCCTCGGATAACAAAGAGAAAAAAGCTTTCTGAGAAACTTCTTTGTGTTCTGTGAAATCATCTCACAGAGTTACAGCTTTCCCCTGAAGAAGCCTTTCGCTAAGACAGTTCTTGTGGAATTGGCAAAGTGATATTTGGAAGCCCATAGAGGGCTCTGGTGAAAAAGGAAATATCCTCAGATAAAATCTGGAAAGAAGCTTTCTGAGAAACTGCTTAGTGTTCTGTTAATTCATGTCACGGAGTTACATGTGTATTTCGAGGATCTCTTTGCTAGCCTTCTTTCTGTGGAATCTGAGAACAGATATTTCGGATCCCGTTGAAGACTATAGGGCCAAAGGAAGTATCCTCCGATAACAAAGAGAAAGAAGCTTTCTGAGAAACTTCTTTGTGTTCTGTGAAATCATCTCACAGAGTTACAGCTTTCCCCTCAAGAAGCCTTTCGATAAGACAGTTTTTGTGTAATTGACAAAGTGATATTTGGAAGCCCATAGAGGGCTATGGTGAAAAAGAAAATATTCTCAGATGAAATCTGGAAAGAAGCTTTCTGAGAAACTGCTTAGTGTTCTGTTAATTCATCTCACAGAGTTACATGGGTATTTCGAGGATCTCTTTCCTAGCCTTCTTTCTGTGGAATCTGAGAACAGATATTTCGGATCCCTTTGAAGACTATAGGGCCAAAGGAAATATCCTCCGATAGCAAAGATAAAGAAGCTTTCTGAGAAACTTCTTTGTGTTCTGTGAAATCATCTCACAGAGTTACAGCTTTCCCCTGAAGAAGCCTTTCGCTAAGACAGTTCTTGTGGAATTGGAAAAGTGATATTTGGAAGCCCATAGACGGCTATGATGAAAAAGGAAATATCCTCAGATGAAATCTGGAAAGAATCTTTCTGAGAAACTGCTTAGTGTTCTGTTAATTCATCTCACAGAGTTACATGTGTATTTCGAGGATCTCTTTCCTAGTCGTATTTCTGTGGAATCTGAGAACAGATATTTCGGATCCATTTGAAGACTATAGGGCCAAAGGAAATATCCTCCGATAACAAAGAGAAAGAAGCTTTCTGAGAAACTTCTTTGTGTTCTGTGAAATCATCTCACAGAGTTACAGCTTTCCCCTCAAGAAGCCTTTCGCTATGACAGATCTTGTGGAATTGGCAAAGTGATATTTGGAAGCCCTTAGAGGGCTATGGTGTAAAAGGAAATATCCTCAGATGAAATCTGGAAAGAAGTTTTCTGAGAAACTGCTTAGTGTTCTGTTAATTCATCTCACAGAGTTACATGTGTATTTCGAGGATCTCTTTGCTAGCCTTCTTTCTGTACAATCTGAGAGCAGATATTTCGGATCCCATTGAAAACTATAGGGCCAAAGGATATATCCTCCGATAACAAAGAGAAAGAAGCTTTCTGAGAAACTTCTTTGTGTTCTGTGAAATCATCTCACAGAGTTACAGCTTTCCCCTCAAGAAGCCTTTCGTTAAGACAGTTCTTGTGGAATTGGCAAAGTGATATTTGGAAGCCCATAGAGGGCTCTGGTGAAAAAGGAAATATCCTCAGATGAAATCTGGAAAGAAGCTTTCTGTGAAACTGCTTAGTGTTCTGTTAATTCATCTCACAGAGTTACATGTGTATTTCGAGGATCTCTTTGCTAGTCCTATTTCTTTAGAATCTGAGAACAGATATTTCGGATCCCTTTGAAGACTATATGGCCAAAGGAAATATCCTCCGATAACAAAGATAAAGAAGCTTTCTGAGAAACTTCTTTGTGTTCTGTGAAATCATCTCACAGAGTTACAGCTTTCCCCTGAAGAAGCCTTTCGCTAAGACAGTTCTTGTGGAATTGGCAAAATGATATTTGGAAGCCCATAGAAGGCTATGGTGAAAAAGGAAATATCCTTAGATAAAATCTGGAAAGAAGCTTTCTGAGAAACTGCTTAGTGTTCTGTGAATTCAACTCACAGAGTTACATGTGTATTTCGAGGATCTCTTTGCTTGCCTTCTTTCTGTGGAATCTGAGAACAGATATTTCGGATCCCTTCGAAGACTATAGGGCCAAAGGAAATATCCTCCGATAACAAAGAGAAAGAATCTTTCTGAGAAACTTCTTTGTGTTCTGTGAAATCATCTCTCAGAGTTACAGCTTTCCCCTCAAGAAGCCTTTCGCTAAGACAGTTCTTGTGGAATTGGCAAGGTGATATTTGGAAGCCCATAGAGGGCTATGGTGAAAAAGGAAATATCGTCAGATTAAATCTGGAAAGAAGCTTTCTGCGAAACTGCTTAGTGTTCTGTTAATTCATGTCACAGTGTTACATGTGTATTTCGAGGATCTCTTTGCTAGCCGTATTTCTGTGGAATCTGAGAACAGATATTTCGGATCCCTTTGAAGACTATGGGGCCAAAGGGAATATCCTCCGATAACAAAGAGAAAGAAGCTTTCTGAGAAACTTCTTTGTGTTCTATTTAATCATCTCACAGAGTTACAGCTTTCCCCTGAAGAAGCCTTTCTCTGAGACAGGTCTTGTGGAATTGGCAAAGAGATATGTGGAAGCCCATAGAGGGCTATGGTGAAAAAGGAAATATCCTCAGATGAAATCTGGAAAGAAGCTTTCTGAGAAACTGCTTAGTGTTCTATTAATTCATCTCACAGTGTTACATGTGTATTTCGAGGATCTCTTTGCTAGCCTTATTTCTGTGGAATCTGAGAACAGATATTTCGGATCCCTTTGAGGACTATAGGGCCAAAGAAAATATCCTCCGATAACAAAGAGAAAGAAGCTTTCTGAGAAACTTCTTTGTGTTCTGTGAAATCATCTCACAGAGTTACAGCTTTCCCCTGAAGAAGCCTTTCGCTAAGACAGTTCTTGTGGAATTGGCAAAGTGATATTTGGAAGCCCATAGAGGGCTATGGTGAAAAAGGAAATATCCTCAGATGAAATCTGGAAAGAAGCTTTCTGAGAAACTGCTTAGTGTTCTGTTAATTCATCTCACAGAGTTACATGTGTATTTCGAGGATCTCTTTGCTAGCCTTCTTTCTGTGGAATCTGAGAACAGATATTTCGGATCCCTTTGAAGACTATAGGGCCAAAGGAAATATCCTCCGATAACAAAGAGAAAGAAGCTTTCTGAGAAACTTCCTTGTGTTCTGTGAAATCATCTCACAGAGTTACAGCTTTCCCCTCAAGAAGCCTTTCGCTAAGACAGTTCTTGTGGAATTGGCAAAGTGATATTTGGAAGCCCATAGAGGGCTCTGGTGAAAAAGGAAATATCCTCAGATGAAATCTGGAAAGAAGCTTTCTGAGAAACTGCTTAGTGTTCTGTTAATTCATCTCACAGAGTTACATGTGTATTTCGAGGATCTCTTTGCTAGTCCTATTTCTTTAGAATCTGAGAACAGATATTTCGGATCCCTTTGAAGACTATAGGGCCAAAGGAAATATCCTCCGATAACAAAGAGAAAGAAGCTTTCTGAGAAACTTCTTTGTGTTCTTTGAAATCATCTCACAGAGTTACAGCTTTCCCCTGAAGAAGCCTTTCGCTAAGACAGTTCTTGTGGAATTGGCAAAATAATATTTGGAAGCCCCTAGAAGTCTATGGTGAAAAAGGAAATATCCTTAGATAAAAACTGGAAAGAAGCTTTCTGAGAAACTGCTTAGTGTTCTGAGAATTCATCTCACAGAGTTACATGTGTATTTCGAGGATCTCTTTGCTAGTCCTATTTCTTTAGAATCTGAGAACAGATATTTCGGATCCCTTTGAAGACTATAGGGCCAAAGGAAATATCCTCCGATAACAAAGAGAAAGAAGCTTTCTGAGAAACTTCTTTGTGTTCTGTGAAATCATCTCACAGAGTTACAGCTTTCCCCTCAAGAAGCCTTTCGCTAAGACAGTTCTTGTGGAATTGGCAAAGTGATATTTGGAAGCCCATAGAGGGCTACGGTGAAAAAGGAAATATCCTTAGATAAAATCTGGAAAGAAGCTTTCTGCGAAACTGCTTAGTGTTCTGTTATTTCATCTCACAGAGTTACATGTGTATTTCGAGGATCTCTTTGCTAGCCGTATTTCTGTGGAATCTGAGAACAGATATTTCGGATCCCTTTGAAGACTATAGGGCCAAAGGAAATATCCTCCGATAACAAAGAGAAAGAAGCTTTCTGAGAAACTTCTTTGTGTTCTGTTAAATCATCTCACAGAGTTACAGCTTTCCCCTCAAGAAGCCTTTCGCTAAGACAGTTCTTGTGGAATTGGCAAAGTGATATTTGGAAGCCCATAGAGGGCTATGGTGAAAAAGGAAATATCCTCAGATGAAATCTGGAAAGAAGCTTTCTGCGAAACTGCTTAGTGTTCTGTTAATTCATGTCACAGTGTTACATGTGTATTTCGAAGATCTCTTTGCTAGCCCTATTTCTGTGGAATCTGAGAACAGATATTTTGGATCCCTTTGAAGGCTATAGGGCCAAAGGAAATATCCTCCGATAACAAAGAGAAAGAAGCTTTCTGAGAAACTTCTTTGTGTTCTGTGAAGTCATCTCACAGAGTTACAGCTTTCCCTTCAAGAAGCCTTTCGTTAAGACAGTTCTTTTGGAATTGGCAAAGTGATATTTGGAAGCCCATAGAGGGCTATGGTGAAAAAGGAAATATCCTCAGATGAAATCTGGAAAGAAGCTTTCTGTGAAACTGCTTAGTGTTCTGTTAATTCATGTCACAGAGTTACATGTGTATTTCGAGGATTTCTTTGCTAGCCTTCTTTCTGTGGAATCTCAGAACAGATATTTCGGATCCCTTTGAAGACTATGGGGCCAAAGGGAATATCCTCCGATAACAAAGAGAAAGAAGCTTTCTGAGAAACTTCTTTGTGTTCTATTTAATCATCTCACAGAGTTACATCTTTCCCCTGAAGAAGCTTTTCTCTGAGACAGGTCTTGTGGAATTGGCAAAGTGATATTTGGAAGCCCATAGAGGGATATGGTGAAAAAGGAAATATCCTAAGATGAAATCTGGAAAGAAGCTTTCTGAGAAACTGCTTAGTGTTCTGTTAATTCATGTCACAGAGTTACATGTGTATTTCGAGGATTTCTTTGCTAGCCTTCTTTCTGTGGAATCTGAGAACAGATATTTCGTATCCATTTGAAGACTACAGGGCCAAAGGGAATATCCTCCGATAACAAAGAGAAACAAGCTTTCTGAGAAACTTCTTTGTGTTCTATTTAATCATCTCACAGAGTTACAGCTTTCCCCTGAAGAAGCCTTTCTCTGAGACAGGTCTTGTGGAATTGGCAAAGAGATATGTGGAAGCCCATAGAGGGCTATGGTGAAAAAGGAAATATCCTCAGATGAAATCTGGAAAGAAGCTTTCTGAGAAACTGCTTAGTGTTCTATTAATTCATCTCACAGAGTTACATGTGTATTTCGAGGATCTCTTTGCTAGCCTTATTTCTGTGGAATCTGAGAACAGATATTTCGGATCCCTTTGAGGACTATAGGGCCAAAGAAAATATCCTCCGATAACAAAGAGAAAGAAGCTTTCTGAGAAACTTCTTTGTGTTCTGTGAAATCATCTCACAGAGTTACAGCTTTCCCCTGAAGAAGCCTTTCGCTAAGACAGTTCTTGTGGAATTGGCAAAGTGATATTTGGAAGCCCATAGAGGGCTATGGTGAAAAAGGAAATATCCTCAGATGAAATCTGGAAAGAAGCTTTCTGAGAAACTGCTTAGTGTTCTGTTAATTCATCTCACAGAGTTACATGTGTATTTCGAGGATCTCTTTGCTAGCCTTCTTTCTGTGGAATCTGAGAACAGATATTTCGGATCCCTTTAAAGACTATAGGGCCAAAGGAAATATCCTCCGATAACAAAGAGAAAGAAGCTTTCTGAGAAACTTCCTTGTGTTCTGTGAAATCATCTCACAGAGTTACAGCTTTCCCCTCAAGAAGCCTTTCGCTAAGACAGTTCTTGTGGAATTGGCAAAGTGATATTTGGAAGCCCATAGAGGGCTCTGGTGAAAAAGGAAATATCCTCAGATGAAATCTGGAAAGAAGCTTTCTGAGAAACTGCTTAGTGTTCTGTTAATTCATCTCACAGAGTTACATGTGTATTTCGAGGATCTCTTTGCTAGTCCTATTTCTTTAGAATCTGAGAACAGATATTTCGGATCCCTTTGAAGACTATAGGGCCAAAGGAAATATCCTCCGATAACAAAGAGAAAGAAGCTTTCTGAGAAACTTCTTTGTGTTCTTTGAAATCATCTCACAGAGTTACAGCTTTCCCCTGAAGAAGCCTTTCGCTAAGACAGTTCTTGTGGAATTGGCAAAATAATATTTGGAAGCCCCTAGAAGTCTATGGTGAAAAAGGAAATATCCTTAGATAAAAACTGGAAAGAAGCTTTCTGAGAAACTGCTTAGTGTTCTGAGAATTCATCTCACAGAGTTACATGTGTATTTCGAGGATCTCTTTGCTAGTCCTATTTCTTTAGAATCTGAGAACAGATATTTCGGATCCCTTTGAAGACTATAGGGCCAAAGGAAATATCCTCCGATAACAAAGAGAAAGAAGCTTTCTGAGAAACTTCTTTGTGTTCTGTGAAATCATCTCACAGAGTTACAGCTTTCCCCTCAAGAAGCCTTTCGCTAAGACAGTTCTTGTGGAATTGGCAAAGTGATATTTGGAAGCCCATAGAGGGCTACGGTGAAAAAGGAAATATCCTTAGATAAAATCTGGAAAGAAGCTTTCTGCGAAACTGCTTAGTGTTCTGTTATTTCATCTCACAGAGTTACATGTGTATTTCGAGGATCTCTTTGCTAGCCGTATTTCTGTGGAATCTGAGAACAGATATTTCGGATCCCTTTGAAGACTATAGGGCCAAAGGAAATATCCTCCGATAACAAAGAGAAAGAAGCTTTCTGAGAAACTTCTTTGTGTTCTGTTAAATCATCTCACAGAGTTACAGCTTTCCCCTCAAGAAGCCTTTCGCTAAGACAGTTCTTGTGGAATTGGCAAAGTGATATTTGGAAGCCCATAGAGGGCTATGGTGAAAAAGGAAATATCCTCAGATGAAATCTGGAAAGAAGCTTTCTGCGAAACTGCTTAGTGTTCTGTTAATTCATGTCACAGTGTTACATGTGTATTTCGAAGATCTCTTTGCTAGCCCTATTTCTGTGGAATCTGAGAACAGATATTTTGGATCCCTTTGAAGGCTATAGGGCCAAAGGAAATATCCTCCGATAACAAAGAGAAAGAAGCTTTCTGAGAAACTTCTTTGTGTTCTGTGAAATCATCTCACAGAGTTACAGCTTTCCCTTCAAGAAGCCTTTCGTTAAGACAGTTCTTTTGGAATTGGCAAAGTGATATTTGGAAGCCCATAGAGGGCTATGGTGAAAAAGGAAATATCCTCAGATGAAATCTGGAAAGAAGCTTTCTGTGAAACTGCTTAGTGTTCTGTTAATTCATGTCACAGAGTTACATGTGTATTTCGAGGATTTCTTTGTAACCTTCTTTCTGTGGAATCTGAGAACAGATATTTCGGATCCCTTTGAAGACTATGGGGCCAAAGGGAATATCCTCCGATAACAAAGAGAAAGAAGCTTTCTGAGAAACTTCTTTGTGTTCTATTTAATCATCTCACAGAGTTACATCTTTCCCCTGAAGAAGCTTTTCTCTGAGACAGGTCTTGTGGGATTGGCAAAGTGATATTTGGAAGCCCATAGAGGGCTATGGTGAAAAAGGAAATATCCTCAGATGAAATCTGGAAAGAAGCTTTCTGAGAAACTGCTTAGTGTTCTATTAATTCATCTCACAGAGTTACATGTGTATTTCGAGGATCTCTTTGCTAGCCTTCTTTCTGTGGAATCTGAGAACAGATATTTCGGATCCCTTTGAGGACTATAGGGCCAAAGGAAATATCCTCCGATAACAAAGAGAAAGAAGCTTTCTGAGAAACTTCTTTGTGTTCTGTGAAATCATCTCACAGAGTTACAGCTTTCCCCTGAAGAAGCCTTTCGCTAAGACAGTTCTTGTGGAATTGGCAAAGTGATATTTGGAAGCCCATAGAGGGCTATGGTGAAAAAGGAAATATCCTCAGATGAAATCTGGAAAGAAGCTTTCTGAGAAACTGCTTAGTGTTCTGTTAATTCATCTCACAGAGTTACATGGGTATTTCGAGGATCTCTTTCCTAGCCTTCTTTCTGTGGAATCTGAGAACAGATATTTCGGATCCCTTTGAAGACTATAGGGCCAAAGGAAATATCCTCCGATAGCAAATAGAAAGAAGCTTTCTGAGAAACTTCTTTGTGTTCTGTGAAATCATCTCACAGAGTTACAGCTTTCCCCTGAAGAAGCCTTTCGCTAAGACAGTTCTTGTGGAATTGGAAAAGTGATATTGGGAAGCCCATAGACGGCAATGATGAAAAAGGAAATATCCTCAGATGAAATCTGGAAAGAAGCTTTCTGAGAAACTGCTTAGTGTTCTGTTAATTCATCTCACAGAGTTACATGTGTATTTTGAGGATCTCTTTGCTAGCCGTATTTCTGTGGAATCTGAGAACCGATATTTCGGATCCATTTGAAGACTATAGGGACAAAGGAAATATCCTCCGATAACAAAGAGAAAGAAGCTTTCTGAGAAACTTCTTTGTGTTCTGTGAAATCATCTCACAGAGTTACAGCTTTCCTCTCAAGAAGCCTTTCGCTAAGACAGTTCTTGTGGAATTGGCAAAGTGATATTTGGAAGCCCATAGTGGGCTATGGTGAAAAAGGAAATAACCTCAGATGAAATCTGTAAAGAAGCTTTCTGAGAAACTGCTTAGTGTTCTGTGAATTCACCTCACAGAATTACATGTGTATTTTCGAGTATCTCTTTGCTAGCCTTCTTTCTGTGGAATCTGAGAACAGATATTTCGGATCCTTTGAAGACTATAGGGCAAAGGAAATATCCTCCGATAACAAAGAGAAAGAAGCTTTCTGAGAAACTTCTTTGTGTTCTGTGAAATCATCTCACAGAGTTACAGCTTTCCCCTCAAGAAGCCTTTCGCTAAGACAGTTCTTGTGGAATTGGCAAAGTGATATTTGGAAGCCCATGGAGGGCTATGGTGAAAAAGGAAATATCCTTAGATAAAAACTGGAAAGAAGCTTTCTGAGAAACTGCTTAGTGTTCTGAGAATTCATCTCACAGAGTTACATGTGTATTTCGAGGATCTCTTTGCTAGTCCTATTTCTTTAGAATCTGAGAACAGATATTTCGGATCCCTTTGAAGACTATAGGGCCAAAGGAAATATCCTCCGATAACAAAGAGAAAGAAGCTTTCTGAGAAACTTCTTTGTGTTCTGTGAAATCATCTCACAGAGTTACAGCTTTCCCCTCAAGAAGCCTTTCGCTAAGACAGTTCTTGTGGAATTGGCAAAGTGATATTTGGAAGCCCATAGAGGGCTACGGTGAAAAAGGAAATATCCTTAGATAAAATCTGGAAAGAAGCTTTCTGCGAAACTGCTTAGTGTTCTGTTATTTCATCTCACAGAGTTACATGTGTATTTCGAGGATCTCTTTGCTAGCCTTCTTTCTGTGGAATCTGAGAACAGATATTTCGGATCCCTTTGAAGACTATAGGGCCAAAGGAAATATCCTCCGATAACAAAGAGAAAGAAGCTTTCTGAGAAACTTCTTTGTGTTCTGTTAAATCATCTCACAGAGTTACAGCTTTCCCCTCAAGAAGCCTTTCGCTAAGACAGTTCTTGTGGAATTGGCAAAGTGATATTTGGAAGCCCATAGAGGGCTATGGTGAAAAAGGAAATATCCTCAGATGAAATCTGGAAAGAAGCTTTCTGCGAAACTGCTTAGTGTTCTGTTAATTCATGTCACAGTGTTACATGTGTATTTCGAAGATCTCTTTGCTAGCCCTATTTCTGTGGAATCTGAGAACAGATATTTTGGATCCCTTTGAAGGCTATAGGGCCAAAGGAAATATCCTCCGATAACAAAGAGAAAGAAGCTTTCTGAGAAACTTCTTTGTGTTCTGTGAAGTCATCTCACAGAGTTACAGCTTTCCCTTCAAGAAGCCTTTCGTTAAGACAGTTCTTTTGGAATTGGCAAAGTGATATTTGGAAGCCCATAGAGGGCTATGGTGAAAAAGGAAATATCCTCAGATGAAATCTGGAAAGAAGCTTTCTGTGAAACTGCTTAGTGTTCTGTTAATTCATGTCACAGAGTTACATGTGTATTTCGAGGATTTCTTTGCTAGCCTTCTTTCTGTGGAATCTCAGAACAGATATTTCGGATCCCTTTGAAGACTATGGGGCCAAAGGGAATATCCTCCGATAACAAAGAGAAAGAAGCTTTCTGAGAAACTTCTTTGTGTTCTATTTAATCATCTCACAGAGTTACATCTTTCCCCTGAAGAAGCTTTTCTCTGAGACAGGTCTTGTGGAATTGGCAAAGTGATATTTGGAAGCCCATAGAGGGATATGGTGAAAAAGGAAATATCCTAAGATGAAATCTGGAAAGAAGCTTTCTGAGAAACTGCTTAGTGTTCTGTTAATTCATGTCACAGAGTTACATGTGTATTTCGAGGATTTCTTTGCTAGCCTTCTTTCTGTGGAATCTGAGAACAGATATTTCGTATCCATTTGAAGACTACAGGGCCAAAGGGAATATCCTCCGATAACAAAGAGAAACAAGCTTTCTGAGAAACTTCTTTGTGTTCTATTTAATCATCTCACAGAGTTACAGCTTTCCCCTGAAGAAGCCTTTCTCTGAGACAGGTCTTGTGGAATTGGCAAAGAGATATGTGGAAGCCCATAGAGGGCTATGGTGAAAAAGGAAATATCCTCAGATGAAATCTGGAAAGAAGCTTTCTGAGAAACTGCTTAGTGTTCTATTAATTCATCTCACAGAGTTACATGTGTATTTCGAGGATCTCTTTGCTAGCCTTATTTCTGTGGAATCTGAGAACAGATATTTCGGATCCCTTTGAGGACTATAGGGCCAAAGAAAATATCCTCCGATAACAAAGAGAAAGAAGCTTTCTGAGAAACTTCTTTGTGTTCTGTGAAATCATCTCACAGAGTTACAGCTTTCCCCTGAAGAAGCCTTTCGCTAAGACAGTTCTTGTGGAATTGGCAAAGTGATATTTGGAAGCCCATAGAGGGCTATGGTGAAAAAGGAAATATCCTCAGATGAAATCTGGAAAGAAGCTTTCTGAGAAACTGCTTAGTGTTCTGTTAATTCATCTCACAGAGTTACATGTGTATTTCGAGGATCTCTTTGCTAGCCTTCTTTCTGTGGAATCTGAGAACAGATATTTCGGATCCCTTTGAAGACTATAGGGCCAAAGGAAATATCCTCCGATAACAAAGAGAAAGAAGCTTTCTGAGAAACTTCCTTGTGTTCTGTGAAATCATCTCACAGAGTTACAGCTTTCCCCTCAAGAAGCCTTTCGCTAAGACAGTTCTTGTGGAATTGGCAAAGTGATATTTGGAAGCCCATAGAGGGCTCTGGTGAAAAAGGAAATATCCTCAGATGAAATCTGGAAAGAAGCTTTCTGAGAAACTGCTTAGTGTTCTGTTAATTCATCTCACAGAGTTACATGTGTATTTCGAGGATCTCTTTGCTAGTCCTATTTCTTTAGAATCTGAGAACAGATATTTCGGATCCCTTTGAAGACTATAGGGCCAAAGGAAATATCCTCCGATAACAAAGAGAAAGAAGCTTTCTGAGAAACTTCTTTGTGTTCTTTGAAATCATCTCACAGAGTTACAGCTTTCCCCTGAAGAAGCCTTTCGCTAAGACAGTTCTTGTGGAATTGGCAAAATAATATTTGGAAGCCCCTAGAAGTCTATGGTGAAAAAGGAAATATCCTTAGATAAAAACTGGAAAGAAGCTTTCTGAGAAACTGCTTAGTGTTCTGAGAATTCATCTCACAGAGTTACATGTGTATTTCGAGGATCTCTTTGCTAGTCCTATTTCTTTAGAATCTGAGAACAGATATTTCGGATCCCTTTGAAGACTATAGGGCCAAAGGAAATATCCTCCGATAACAAAGAGAAAGAAGCTTTCTGAGAAACTTCTTTGTGTTCTGTGAAATCATCTCACAGAGTTACAGCTTTCCCCTCAAGAAGCCTTTCGCTAAGACAGTTCTTGTGGAATTGGCAAAGTGATATTTGGAAGCCCATAGAGGGCTACGGTGAAAAAGGAAATATCCTTAGATAAAATCTGGAAAGAAGCTTTCTGCGAAACTGCTTAGTGTTCTGTTATTTCATCTCACAGAGTTACATGTGTATTTCGAGGATCTCTTTGCTAGCCGTATTTCTGTGGAATCTGAGAACAGATATTTCGGATCCCTTTGAAGACTATAGGGCCAAAGGAAATATCCTCCGATAACAAAGAGAAAGAAGCTTTCTGAGAAACTTCTTTGTGTTCTGTTAAATCATCTCACAGAGTTACAGCTTTCCCCTCAAGAAGCCTTTCGCTAAGACAGTTCTTGTGGAATTGGCAAAGTGATATTTGGAAGCCCATAGAGGGCTATGGTGAAAAAGGAAATATCCTCAGATGAAATCTGGAAAGAAGCTTTCTGCGAAACTGCTTAGTGTTCTGTTAATTCATGTCACAGTGTTACATGTGTATTTCGAAGATCTCTTTGCTAGCCCTATTTCTGTGGAATCTGAGAACAGATATTTTGGATCCCTTTGAAGGCTATAGGGCCAAAGGAAATATCCTCCGATAACAAAGAGAAAGAAGCTTTCTGAGAAACTTCTTTGTGTTCTGTGAAATCATCTCACAGAGTTACAGCTTTCCCTTCAAGAAGCCTTTCGTTAAGACAGTTCTTTTGGAATTGGCAAAGTGATATTTGGAAGCCCATAGAGGGCTATGGTGAAAAAGGAAATATCCTCAGATGAAATCTGGAAAGAAGCTTTCTGTGAAACTGCTTAGTGTTCTGTTAATTCATGTCACAGAGTTACATGTGTATTTCGAGGATTTCTTTGTAACCTTCTTTCTGTGGAATCTCAGAACAGATATTTCGGATCCCTTTGAAGACTATGGGGCCAAAGGGAATATCCTCCGATAACAAAGAGAAAGAAGCTTTCTGAGAAACTTCTTTGTGTTCTATTTAATCATCTCACAGAGTTACATCTTTCCCCTGAAGAAGCTTTTCTCTGAGACAGGTCTTGTGGGATTGGCAAAGTGATATTTGGAAGCCCATAGAGGGCTATGGTGAAAAAGGAAATATCCTCAGATGAAATCTGGAAAGAAGCTTTCTGAGAAACTGCTTAGTGTTCTATTAATTCATCTCACAGAGTTACATGTGTATTTCGAGGATCTCTTTGCTAGCCTTCTTTCTGTGGAATCTGAGAACAGATATTTCGGATCCCTTTGAGGACTATAGGGCCAAAGGAAATATCCTCCGATAACAAAGAGAAAGAAGCTTTCTGAGAAACTTCTTTGTGTTCTGTGAAATCATCTCACAGAGTTACAGCTTTCCCCTGAAGAAGCCTTTCGCTAAGACAGTTCTTGTGGAATTGGCAAAGTGATATTTGGAAGCCCATAGAGGGCTATGGTGAAAAAGGAAATATCCTCAGATGAAATCTGGAAAGAAGCTTTCTGAGAAACTGCTTAGTGTTCTGTTAATTCATCTCACAGAGTTACATGGGTATTTCGAGGATCTCTTTCCTAGCCTTCTTTCTGTGGAATCTGAGAACAGATATTTCGGATCCCTTTGAAGACTATAGGGCCAAAGGAAATATCCTCCGATAGCAAATAGAAAGAAGCTTTCTGAGAAACTTCTTTGTGTTCTGTGAAATCATCTCACAGAGTTACAGCTTTCCCCTGAAGAAGCCTTTCGCTAAGACAGTTCTTGTGGAATTGGAAAAGTGATATTGGGAAGCCCATAGACGGCAATGATGAAAAAGGAAATATCCTCAGATGAAATCTGGAAAGAAGCTTTCTGAGAAACTGCTTAGTGTTCTGTTAATTCATCTCACAGAGTTACATGTGTATTTTGAGGATCTCTTTGCTAGCCGTATTTCTGTGGAATCTGAGAACCGATATTTCGGATCCATTTGAAGACTATAGGGACAAAGGAAATATCCTCCGATAACAAAGAGAAAGAAGCTTTCTGAGAAACTTCTTTGTGTTCTGTGAAATCATCTCACAGAGTTACAGCTTTCCTCTCAAGAAGCCTTTCGCTAAGACAGTTCTTGTGGAATTGGCAAAGTGATATTTGGAAGCCCATAGTGGGCTATGGTGAAAAAGGAAATAACCTCAGATGAAATCTGTAAAGAAGCTTTCTGAGAAACTGCTTAGTGTTCTGTGAATTCACCTCACAGAATTACATGTGTATTTTCGAGTATCTCTTTGCTAGCCTTCTTTCTGTGGAATCTGAGAACAGATATTTCGGATCCTTTGAAGACTATAGGGCAAAGGAAATATCCTCCGATAACAAAGAGAAAGAAGCTTTCTGAGAAACTTCTTTGTGTTCTGTGAAATCATCTCACAGAGTTACAGCTTTCCCCTCTAGAAGCCTTTCGCTAAGACAGATATTGTGGAATTGGCAAAGTGATATTTGGAACCCTTAGAGGGCTATGGTGTAAAAGGAAATATCCTCAGATTAAATCTGGAAAGAAGCTTTCTGAGAAACTGCTTGGTGTTCTGTGAATTCATCTCACAGAGTTACATGTGTATTTCGAGGATCTCTTTGCTAGCCTTCTTTCTCTGGAATCTGAGAACAGTTATTTCGGTTCCCTTTGAAGACTATAGGGCCAAAGGAAATATCCTCCGATAACAAAGAGAAAGAAGCTTTCTTAGAAACTTCTTTGTGTTCTGTGAAATCATCTCACAGAGTTACAGCTTTCCCCTCAAGAAGCGTTTCGAGAAGACAGTTTTCGTGGAATTCGCAAAGTGATATTTGGAAGCCCATAGAGGGCTATGGTGAAAAAGAAAATATCCTTAGATGAAATCTGGAAAGAAGCTTTCTGAGAAACTGCTTAGTGTTCTGTTAATTCATCTCACAGAGTTACATGGGTATTTCGAGGATCTCTTTCCTAGCCTTCTTTCTGTGGAATCTGAGAACAGATATTTCGGATCCCTTTGAAGACTATAGGGCCAAAGGAAATATCCTCCGATAGCAAATAGAAAGAAGCTTTCTGAGAAACTTCTTTGTGTTCTGTGAAATCATCTCACAGAGTTACAGCTTTCCCCTGAAGAAGCCTTTCGCTAAGACAGTTCTTGTGGAATTGGAAAAGTGATATTGGGAAGCCCATAGACGGCAATGATGAAAAAGGAAATATCCTCAGATGAAATCTGGAAAGAAGCTTTCTGAGAAACTTCTTAGTGTTCTGTTAATTCATCTCACAGAGTTACATGTGTATTTTGAGGATCTCTTTGCTAGCCGTATTTCTGTGGAATCTGAGAACCGATATTTCGGATCCATTTGAAGACTATAGGGACAAAGGAAATATCCTCCGATAACAAAGAGAAAGAAGCTTTCTGAGAAACTTCTTTGTGTTCGGTGAAATCATCTCACAGAGTTACAGCTTTCCTCTCAAGAAGCCTTTCGCTAAGACAGTTCTTGTGGAATTGGCAAAGTGATATTTGGAAGCCCATAGAGGGCTATGGTGAAAAAGGAAATAACCTCAGATGAAATCTGTAAAGAAGCTTTCTGAGAAACTGCTTAGTGTTCTGTGAATTCACCTCACAGAATTACATGTGTATTTTCGAGTATCTCTTTGCTAGCCTTCTTTCTGTGGAATCTGAGAACAGATATTTCGGATCCTTTGAAGACTATAGGGCAAAGGAAATATCCTCCGATAACAAAGAGAAAGAAGCTTTCTGAGAAACTTCTTTGTGTTCTGTGAAATCATCTCACAGAGTTACAGCTTTCCCCTCTAGAAGCCTTTCGCTAAGACAGATATTGTGGAATTGGCAAAGTGATATTTGGAACCCTTAGAGGGCTATGGTGTAAAAGGAAATATCCTCAGATTAAATCTGGAAAGAAGCTTTCTGAGAAACTGCTTAGTGTTCTGTGAATTCATCTCACAGAGTTACATGTGTATTTCGAGGATCTCTTTGCTAGCCTTCTTTCTGTGGAATCTGAGAGCAGATATTTCGGATCCCTTTGAAAACTATAGGGCCAAAGGAAATATCCTCCGATAACAAAGAGAAAGAAGCTTTCTGAGAAACTTCTTTGTGTTCTATTTAATCGTCTCACCGAGTTACAGCTTTCCCCTGAAGAAGTCTTTCGCAAAGACAGTTCTTGTGGAATTGGCAAAGTGATATTTGGAAGCCCATAGAGGGCTATGGTGAAAAAGGAAATATCCTCAGATGAAATCTGCAAAGAAGCTTTCTGAGAAACTGCTTGGTGTTCTGTGAATTCATCTCACAGAGTTACATGTGTATTTCGAGGATCTCTTTGCTAGCCTTCTTTCTCTGGAATCTGAGAACAGTTATTTCGGTTCCCTTTGAAGACTATAGGGCCAAAGGAAATATCCTCCGATAACAAAGAGAAAGAAGCTTTCTGAGAAACTTCTTTGTGTTCCGTGAAATCATCTCACAGAGATACAGCTTTCCCCTGAAGAAGCCTTTCGCTAAGACAGGTCTTGTGGAATTGGCAAAGTGATATTTGGAAGCCCATAGAGGGCTATGGTGAAAAAGGAAATATCCTCAGATGAAATCTGGAAAGAAGCTTTCTGAGAAACTGCTTAGTGTTCTGTGAATTCATCTCACAGAGTTACATGTGTATTTCGAGGATCTCTTTGCTAGCCTTATTTCTGTGGAATCTGAGGACAGATATTTCGGATCCCTTTGAAGACTATAGGGCGAAAGGAAATATCCTCCGTTAACAAAAGAGAAAGAAGCTTTCTGAGAAACTTCTTAGTGTTCTGTGAAATCATCTCACAGAGTTACAGCTTTCCCCTCAAGAAGCCTTTCACTAAGACAGTTCTTGTGGAATTGGCAAAGTGATATTTGGAAGCCCGTAGAGGGCTATGGTGAAAAAGGAAATATCCTCAGATGAAATCTGTAAAGAAGCTTTCTGAGAAACTGCTTAGTGTTCTGTGAATTCATCTCACAGAGTTACATGTGTATTTCGAGCATCTCTTTGCTAGCCTTCTTTCTCTGGAATCTGAGAACAGTTATTTCGGTTCCCTTTGAAGACTATAGGGCCAAAGGAAATATCCTCCGATAACAAAGAGAAAGAAGCTTTCTGAGAAACTTCTTTGTGTTCTGTGAAATCATCTCACAGAGATACAGCTTTCCCCTGAAAAAGCCTTTCGCTAAGACAGGTCTTGTGGAATTGGCAAAGTGATATTTGGAAGCCCATAGAGGGCTATGGTGAAAAAGGAAATATCCTCAGATGAAATCTGAAAAGAAGCTTTCTGAGAAACTGCTTAGTGTTCTGTGAATTCATCTCACAGAGTTACATGTGTATTTCGAGGATCTCTTTGCTAGCCTTATTTCTGTGGAATCTGAGAACAGATATTTCGGATCCCTTTGAAGACTATAGGGCCAAAGGAAATATCCTCCGATAACAAAGAGAAAGAAGCTTTCTGAGAAACTTCTTTGTGTTCTGTGAAATCATCTCACAGAGTTACAGCTTTCCCCTGAAGAAGCCTTTCGCTAAGACAGTTCTTGTGGAATTGGCAAAGTGATATTTGGTAGCCCATAGAGGGCTATTGTGAAAAAGGAAATATCCTCAGATGAAATCTGGAAAGAAGCTTTCTGAGAAACTGCTTAGTGTTCTGTTAATTCTTCTCACAGAGTTACATGTGTATTTCGAGGATCTCTTTGCTAGCCTTCTTTCTGTGGAATCTGAGAACAGATATTTCGGATCCCTTTGAAGACTATAGGGCCAAAGGAAATATCCTCCGATAACAAAGAGAAAGAAGCTTTCTGAGAAACTTCTTTGTGTTCTGTGAAATCACCTCACAGAGTTACAGCTTTCCCCTGAAGAAGCCTTTCGCTAAGACAGTTCTTGTAGAATTGGCAAAGTGATATTTGGTAGCCCATTGAGGGCTATTGTGAAAAAGGAAATATCCTCAGATGAAATCTGGAAAGAAGCTTTCTGAGAAACTGCTTAGTGTTCTGTGAATTTATCTCACAGAGTTACATGTGTATTTCGAGGATCTCTTTGCTAGCCTTCTTTCTGTGGAATCTGAGAACAGATATTTCGGATCCCTTTGAAGACTATAGGGCCAAAGGAAATATCCTCCGATAACAAAGAGAAAGAAGCTTTCTGAGAAACTTCTTTGTGTTCTGTGAAATCATCTCACAGAGTTACAGCTTTCCCCTGAAGAAGCCTTTCGCTAAGACGGGTCTTGTGGAATTGGCAAAGTGATATTTGGAAGCCCATAGGGGGCTCTGGTGAAAAAGGAAATATCCTAAGATGAAACCTGGAAAGAAGCTTTCTGAGAAACTGCTTAGTGTTCTGTTAATTCATGTCACGGAGTTACATGTGTATTTCGAGGATCTCTTTGCTAGCCCTCTCTCTGTGGAATCTGAGAACAGATATTTCGGATCCCGTTGAAGACTATAGGGCCAAAGGAAATAACCTCCGATAACAAAGAGAAAGAAGCTTTCTTAGAAACTTCTTTGTGTTCTGTGAAATCATCTCACAGAGTTACAGCTTTCCCCTCAAGAAGCGTTTCGAGAAGACAGTTTTCGTGGAATTCGCAAAGTGATATTTGGAAGCCCATAGAGGGCTATGGTGAAAAAGAAAATATCCTCAGATGAAATCTGGAAAGAAGCTTTCTGAGAAACTGCTTAGTGTTCTGTTAATTCATCTCACAGAGTTACATGGGTATTTCGAGGATCTCTTTCCTAGCCTTCTTTCTGTGGAATCTGAGAACAGATATTTCGGATCCCTTTGAAGACTATAGGGACAAAGGAAATATCCTCCGATAACAAAGAGAAAGAAGCTTTCTGAGAAACTTCTTTGTGTTCTGTGAAATCATCTCACAGAGTTACAGCTTTCCTCTCAAGAAGCCTTTCGCTAAGACAGTTCTTGTGGAATTGGCAAAGTGATATTTGGAAGCCCATAGAGGGCTATGGTGAAAAAGGAAATAACCTCAGATGAAGTCTGTAAAGAAGCTTTCTGAGAAACTGCTTAGTGTTCTGTGAATTCACCTCACAGAATTACATGTGTATTTTCGAGGATCTCTTTGCTAGCCTTCTTTCTGTGGAATCTGAGAACAGATATTTCGGATCCTTTGAAGACTATAGGGCAAAGGAAATATCCTCCGATAACAAAGAGAAAGAAGCTTTCTGAGAAACTTCTTTGTGTTCTGTGAAATCATCTCACAGAGTTACAGCTTTCCCCTCTAGAAGCCTTTCGCTAAGACAGATATTGTGGAATTGGCAAAGTGATATTTGGAAGCCCTTAGAGGGCTATGGTGTAAAAGGAAATATCCTCAGATGAAATCTGGAAAGAAGCTTTCTGAGAAACTGCTTAGTGTTCTGTTAATTCATCTCACAGAGTTACATGTGTATTTCGAGGATCTCTTTGCTAGCCTTCTTTCTGTGGAATCTGAGAGCAGATATTTCGGATCCCTTTGAAAACTATAGGGCCAAAGGAAATATCCTCCGATAACAAAGAGAAAGAAGCTTTCTGAGAAACTTCTTTGTGTTGTATTTAATCGTCTCACCGTGTTACAGCTTTCCCCTGAAGAAGTCTTTCGCAAAGACAGTTCTTGTGGAATTGGCAAAGTGATATTTGGAAGCCCATAGAGGGCTCTGGTGAAAAAGGAAATATCCTCAGATGAAATCTGTAAAGAAGCTTTCTGAGAAACTGCTTAGTGTTCTGTGAATTCATCTCACAGAGTTACATGTGTATTTCGAGGATCTCTTTGCTAGCCTTCTTTCTCTGGAATCTGAGAACAGTTATTTCGGTTCCCTTTGAAGACTATAGGGCCAAAGGAAATATCCTCCGATAACAAAGAGAAAGAAGCTTTCTGAGAAACTACTTTGTGTTCTGTGAAATCATCTCACAGAGATACAGCTTTCCCCTGAAGAAGCCTTTCGCTAAGACAGGTCTTGTGGAATTGGCAAAGTGATATTTGGAAGCCCATAGAGGGCTATGGTGAAAAAGGAAATATCCTCAGATGAAATCTGGAAAGAAGCTTTCTGAGAAACTGCTTAGTGTTCTGTGAATTCATCTCACAGAGTTACATGTGTATTTCGAGGATCTCTTTGCTAGCCTTATTTCTGTGGAATCTGAGAACAGATATTTCGGATCCCTTTGAAGACTATAGGGCCAAAGGAAATATCCTCCGTTAACAAAAGAGAAAGAAGCTTTCTGAGAAACTTCTTTGTGTTCTGTGAAATCATCTCACAGAGTTACAGCTTTCCCCTCAAGAAGCCTTTCGCTAAGACAGTTCTTGTGGAATTGGCAAAGTGATATTTGGAAGCCCATAGAGGGCTATGGTGAAAAAGGAAATATCCTCAGATGAAATCTGGAAAGAAGCTTTCTGAGAAATTGCTTAGTGTTCTGTTAATTCATGTCACAGAGTTACATGTGTATTTCGAGGATCTCTTTGCTAGCCTTCTTTCTGTGGAATCTGAGAACAGATATTTCGGATCCCGTTGAAGACTATAGGGCCAAAGGAAATACCCTCCGATAACAAAGAGAAAGAAGCTTTCTGAGAAACTTCTTTGTGTTCTATTTAATCGTCTCACAGAGTTACAGCTTTCCCCTGAAGAATCCTTTCGCAAAGACAGTTCTTGTGGAATTGGAAAAGTGATATTTGAAAGCCCATAGAGGGCTATGTTGAAAAAGGAAATATCCTCAGATGAAATCTGCAAAGAAGCTTTCTGAGAAACTGCTTGGTGTTCTGTGAATTCATCTCACAGTGTTACATGTGTATTTCGAGGATCTCTTTGCTAGCCTTCTTTCTCTGGAATCTGAGAACAGTTATTTCGGTTCCCTTTGAAGACTATAGGGCCAAAGGAGATATCCTCCGATAAGAAAGAGAAAGAAGCTTTCTGAGAAACTTCTTTGTATTCTGTGAAATCATCTCACAGAGTTACAGCTTTCCCCTCAAGAAGCCTTTCGCTAAGACAGTTCTTGCGGAATTGGCAAAGTGATATTTGGAAGCCCATAGAGGGCTATGGTGAAAAAGGAAATATCCTCAGATGAATTCTGGAAAGAAGCTTTCTGAGAAACTGCTTAATGTTCTGTTAATTCATCTCACAGAGTTACATGTGTGTTTTGAGGATCTCTTTGCTAGCCGTATTTCTGTGGAATCTGAGAACAGATATTTCCAATGCCTTTGAAGACTATAGGGCCAAAGGAAATATCCTCCAATAACAAAGAGAAAGAAGCTTTCTGAGAAACTTTTTGTGTTCTGTTGAATCATCTCACAGAGTTACAGCTTTCCCCTCAAGAAGCCTTTCGCTAAGACAGTTCTTGTGGAATTGGCAAAGTGATATTTGGAAGCCCATAGAGGGCTACGGTGAAAAAGTAAATATCATCAGATGAAATCTGGAAAGAAGCTTTCTGAGAAACTGCTTAGTGTTGTGTGAATTCATCTAACAGAGTTACATGAGTATTTCGAGGATCTCTTTGCTATCCTTCTTTCTGTGGAATCTGAGAACAGATATTTCGGTTCCCTTTGCAGACTATAGGGCCAAAGGAAATATCCTCTGATAACAAAGAGAAAGAAGCTTTCTGAGAAACTTCTTTGTGTTCTGTGAAATCATCTCCCAGAGTTACAGCTTTCCCCTGAAGAAGCCTTTCGCTAAGACAGTTCTTGTGGAATGGCAAAGTGATATTTGGAAGCCCATAGAGGGCTATGGTGAAAAAGGAAATATCCTCAGATGAAATCTGGAAAGAAGCTTTCTGAGAAACTGCTTAGTGTTCTGTGAATTCATCTCACAGAGTTACATGTGTATTTCGAGAATCTCTTTGCTAGCCTTCTTTCTCTGGAATCTGAGAACAGTTATTTCGGTTCCCCTTGAAGACTATAGGGCCAAAGGAAATATACTCCGATAACAAAGAGAAAGAAGCTTTCTGAGAAACTTCTTTGTGTTCTGTGAAATCATCTCACAGAGATACAGCTTTCCCCTCAAGAAGCCTTTCGCTAAGACAGGTCTTGTGGAATTGGCAAAGTGATATTTGGAAGCCCATAGAGGGCTATGGTGAAAAAGGAAATATCCTCAGATGAAATCTGGAAAGAAGCTTTCTGCGAAACTGCTTAGTGTTCTGTGAATTCATCTCACAGAGTTACATGTGTATTTCGAGGATCTCTTTGCTAGCCTTATTTCTGTGGAATCTGAGAACAGATATTTCGGATCCCTTTGAAGACTATAGGGCGAAAGGAAATATCCTCCGATAACAAAAGAGAAAGATGCTTTCTGGGAAACATCTTTGTGTTCTGTGAAATCATCTCACAGAGTTACAGCTTTCCCCTCAAGAAGCCTTTCGCTAAGACAGTTCTTGTGGAATTGGCAAAGTGATATTTGGAAGCCCATAGAGGGCTATGGTGAAAAAGGAAATATCCTCAGATGAAATCTGGAAAGAAGCTTTCTGAGAAACTGCTTAGTGTTCTGTTAATTCATGTCACAGAGTTACATGTGTATTTCGAGGATCTCTTTGCTAGCCTTCTTTCTGTGGAATCTGAGAACAGATATTTCGGATCCCGTTGAAGACTATAGGGCCAAAGGAAATACCCTCCGATAACAAAGAGAAAGAAGCTTTCTGAGAAACTTCTTTGTGTTCTATTTAACCGTCTCACAGAGTTACAGCTTTCCCCTGAAGAATCCTTTCGCAAAGACAGTTCTTGTGGAATTGGAAAAGTGATATTTGAAAGCCCATAGAGGGCTATGTTGAAAAAGGAAATATCCTCAGATGAAATCTGCAAAGAAGCTTTCTGAGAAACTGCTTGGTGTTCTGTGAATTCATCTCACAGTGTTACATGTGTATTTCGAGGATCTCTTTGCTAGCCTTCTTTCTCTGGAATCTGAGAACAGTTATTTCGGTTCCCTTTGAAGACTATAGGGCCAAAGGAGATATCCTCCGATAAGAAAGAGAAAGAAGCTTTCTGAGAAACTTCTTTGTATTCTGTGAAATCATCTCACAGAGTTACAGCTTTCCCCTCAAGAAGCCTTTCGCTAAGACAGTTCTTGCGGAATTGGCAAAGTGATATTTGGAAGCCCATAGAGGGCTATGGTGAAAAAGGAAATATCCTCAGATGAATTCTGGAAAGAAGCTTTCTGAGAAACTGCTTAATGTTCTGTTAATTCATCTCACAGAGTTACATGTGTATTTTGAGGATCTCTTTGCTAGCCGTATTTCTGTGGAATCTGAGAACAGATATTTCCAATGCCTTTGAAGACTATAGGGCCAAAGGAAATATCCTCCAATAACAAAGAGAAAGAAGCTTTCTGAGAAACTTTTTGTGTTCTGTTGAATCATCTCACAGAGTTACAGCTTTCCCCTCAAGAAGCCTTTCGCTAAGACAGTTCTTGTGGAATTGGCAAAGTGATATTTGGAAGCCCATAGAGGGCTACGTTGAAAAAGTAAATATCATCAGATGAAATCTGGAAAGAAGCTTTCTGAGAAACTGCTTAATGTTGTGTGAATTCATCTAACAGAGTTACATGAGTATTTCGAGGATCTCTTTGCTATCCTTCTTTCTGTGGAATCTGAGAACAGATATTTCGGTTCCCTTTGCAGACTATAGGGCCAAAGGAAATATCCTCTGATAACAAAGAGAAAGAAGCTTTCTGAGAAACTTCTTTGTGTTCTGTGAAATCATCTCCCAGAGTTACAGCTTTCCCCTGAAGAAGCCTTTCGCTAAGACAGTTCTTGTGGAATGGCAAAGTGATATTTGGAAGCCCATAGAGGGCTATGCTGAAAAAGGAAATATCCTCAGATGAAATCTGGAAAGAAGCTTTCTGAGAAACTGCTTAGTGTTCTGTGAATTCATCTCACAGAGTTACATGTGTATTTCGAGAATCTCTTTGCTAGCCTTCTTTCTCTGGAATCTGAGAACAGTTATTTCGGTTCCCTTTGAAGACTATAGGGCCAAAGGAAATATACTCCGATAACAAAGAGAAAGAAGCTTTCTGAGAAACTTCTTTGTGTTCTGTGAAATCATCTCACAGAGATACAGCTTTCCCCTGAAGAAGCCTTTCGCTAAGACAGGTCTTGTGGAATTGGCAAAGTGATATTTGGAAGCCCATAGAGGGCTATGGTGAAAAAGGAAATATCCTCAGATGAAATCTGGAAAGAAGCTTTCTGCGAAACTGCTTAGTGTTCTGTGAATTCATCTCACAGAGTTACATGTGTATTTCGAGGATCTCTTTGCTAGCCTTATTTCTGTGGAATCTGAGAACAGATATTTCGGATCCCTTTGAAGACTATAGGGCGAAAGGAAATATCCTCCGATAACAAAAGAGAAAGAAGCTTTCTGGGAAACTTCTTTGTGTTCTGTGAAATCATCTCACAGAGTTACAGCTTTCCCCTCAAGAAGCCTTTCGCTAAGACAGTTCTTGTGGAATTGGCAAAGTGATATTTGGAAGCCCATAGAGGGCTATGGTGAAAAAGGAAATATCGTCAGATGAAATCTGGAAAGAAGCTTTCTGCGAAACTGCTTAGTGTTCTGTTACTTCAACTCACAGAGTTACATGTGTATTTCGAGGATCTCTTTGCTAGCCCTATTTCTGTGGAATCTGAGAACAGATATTTTGGATCCCTTTGAAGGCAATAGGGCCAAAGGAAATATCCTCGGATAACAAAGAGAAAGAAGCTTTCTGAGAAACTTCTTTGTGTTCTGTGAAACCATCTCACAGAGTTACAGCTTTCTTCTGAAGAAGCCTTTCGCAAAGACAGTTCCTATGGAATTGGCAAAGTGATATTTGGAAGCCCATAGAGGGCTATGTTGAAAAAGGAAATATCCTCAGATGAAATCTGCAAAGAAGCTTTCTGAGAAACTGCTTGGTGTTCTGTGAATTCATCTCACAGAGTTACATGTGTATTTCCAGGATCTCTATGCTAGCCTTCTTTCCGTGGAATCTGAGAACAGTTATTTCGGTTCCCTTTGAAGACTATAGGGCCAAAGGAAATATCCTCCGATAACAAAGAGAAAGAAGCTTTCTGAGAAACTTCTTTGTGTTCTGTGAAAATATCTGACAGAGTTACAGCTTTCCCCTGAAGAAGCCTTACCCTAAGACGGGTCTTGTGGAATTGGCAAAGTGATATTTGGAAGCCCATAGAGGGCTATGGTGAAAAAGTAAATATCGTCAGATGAAATCTGGCAAGAAGCTTTCTGAGAAACTGCTTAGTGTTCTGTTAATTCATCTCACAGAGTTACATGTGTATTTCGAGGATCTCTTTGCTAGCCTTATTTCTGTGGAATCTGAGAACAGATATTTCGGATCCCTTTGAAGACTATAGGGCCAAAGGAAATATCCTCCGATAACAAAGAGAAAGAAGCTTTCTGAGAAACTTCTTTGTGTTCTGTGAAATCATCTCACAGAGTTACAGCTTTCCCCTCAAGAAGCCTTTCGCTAAGACAGTTCTTGTGGAATTGGCAAAGTGATATTTGGAAGCCCATAGAGGGCTATGGTGAAAAAGGAAATATCCTCAGATGAAATCTGGAAAGAAGCTTTCTGTGAAACTGCTTAGTGTTCTGTTAATTCATCTCACAGAGTTACATGTGTATTTCGAGGATCTCTTTGCTAGTCCTATTTCTTTAGAATCTGAGAACAGATATTTCGGATCCCTTTGAAGACTATAGGGCCAAAGGAAATATCCTCCGATAACAAAGATAAAGAAGCTTTCTGAGAAACTTCTTTGTGTTCTGTGAAATCATCTCACAGAGTTACAGCTTTCCCCTGAAGAAGCCTTTCGCTAAGACAGTTCTTGTGGAATTGGCAAAGTGATATTTGGAAGCCCATAGAAGGCTATGGTGAAAAAGGAAATATCCTTAGATAAAATCTGGAAAGAAGCTTTCTGAGAAACTGCTTAGTGTTCTGTGAATTCATCTCACAGAGTTACATGTGTATTTCGAGGATCTCTTTGCTTGCCTTCTTTCTGTGGAATCTGAGAACAGATATTTCGGATCCCTTTGAAGACTATAGGGCCAAAGGAAATATCCTCCGATAACAAAGAGAAAGAATCTTTCTGAGAAACTTCTTTGTGTTCTGTGAAATCATCTCTCAGAGTTACAGCTTTCCCCTCAAGAAGCCTTTCGCTAAGACAGTTCTTGTGGAATTGGCAAAGTGATATTTGGAAGCCCTTAGAGGGCTATGGTGAAAAAGGAAATATCGTCAGATTAAATCTGGAAAGAAGCTTTCTGCGAAACTGCTTAGTGTTCTGTTAATTCATGTCACAGTGTTACATGTGTATTTCGAGGATCTCTTTGCTAGCCGTATTTCTGTGGAATCTGAGAACAGATATTTCGGATCCCTTTGAAGACTATGGGGCCAAAGGGAATATCCTCCGATAACAAAGAGAAAGAAGCTTTCTGAGAAACTTCTTTGTGTTCTATTTAATCATCTCACAGAGGTACAGCTTTCCCCTGAAGAAGCCTTTCTCTGAGACAGGTCTTGTGGAATTGGCAAACTGATATTTGGAAGCCCATAGAGGGCTATGGTGAAAAAGGAAATATCCTCATATGAAATCTGGAAAGAAGCTTTCTGAGAAACTGCTTAGTGTTCTATTAATTCATCTCACAGAGTTACATGTGTATTTCGAGGATCTCTTTGCTAGCCTTCTTTCTGTGGAATCTGAGAACAGATATTTCGGATCCCTTTGAGGACTATAGGGCCAAAGGAAATATCCTCCGATAACAAAGAGAAAGAAGCTTTCTGAGAAACTTCTTTGTGTTCTGTGAAATCATCTCACAGAGTTACAGCTTTCCCCTGAAGAAGCCTTTCGCTAAGACAGTTCTTGTGGAATTGGCAAAGTGATATTTGGAAGCCCGTAGAGGGCTATGGTGAAAAAGGAAATATCCTCAGATGAAATCTGGAAAGAAGCTTTCTGAGAAACTGCTTAGTGTTCTGTGAATTCATCTCACAGAGTTATATGTGTATTTCGAGGATCTCTTTGCTAGCCTTCTTTCTCTGGAATCTGAGAACAGTTATTTCGGTTCCCTTTGAAGACTATATGGCCAAAGGAAATATCCTCCGATAACAAAGAGAAAGAAGCTTTCTGAGAAACTTCTTTGTGTTCTGTGAAATCATCTCACAGAGATACAGCTTTCCCCTGAAAAAGCCTTTCGCTAAGACAGGTCTTGTGGAATTGGCAAAGTGATATTTGGAATCCCATAGAGGGCTATGGTGAAAAAGGAAATATCCTCAGATGAAATCTGGAAAGAAGCTTTCTGAGAAACTGCTTAGTGTTCTCTGAATTCATCTCACAGAGTTACATGTGTATTTCGAGGATCTCTTTGCTAGCCTTATTTCTGTGGAATCTGAGAACAGATATTTCGGATCCCTTTGAAGACTATAGGGCCAAAGGAAATATTCTCCGATAACAAAGAGAAAAAAGCTTTCTGAGAAACTTCTTTGTGTTCTGTGTAATCATCTCACAGAGTTACAGCTTTCCCCTGAAGAAGCCTTTCGCTAAGACAGTTCTTGTGGAATTGGCAAAGTGATATTTGGTAGCCCATAGAGGGCTATTGTGAAAAAGGAAATATCCTCAGATGAAATCTGGAAAGAAGCTTTCTGAGAAACTGCTTAGTGTTCTGTTAATTCTTCTCACAGAGTTACATGTGTATTTCGAGGATCTCTTTGCTAGCCTTCCTTCTGTGGAATCTGAGAACAGATATTTCGGATCCCTTTGAAGACTATAGGGCCAAAGGAAATATCCTCCGATAACAAAGAGAAAGAAGCTTTCTGAGAAACTTCTTTGTGTTCTGTGAAATCATCTCACAGAGTTACAGCTTTCCCCTGAAGAAGCCTTTCGCTAAGACAGTTCTTGTGGAATTGGCAAAGTGATATTTGGTAGCCCATAGAGGGCTATTGTGAAAAACGAAATATCCTCAGATGAAATCTGGAAAGAAGCTTTCTGAGAAACTGCTTAGTGTTCTGTTAATTCTTCTCACAGAGTTACATGTGTATTTCGAGGATCTCTTTGCTAGCCTTCTTTCTGTGGAATCTGAGAACAGATATTTCGGATCCCTTTGAAGACTATAGGGCCAAAGGAAATGTCCTCCGATAACAAAGAGAAAGAAGCTTTCTGAGAAACTTCTTTGTGTTCTGTGAAATCATCTCACAGAGTTACAGCTTTCCCCTGAAGAAGCCTTTCGCTAAGACAGTTCTTGTGGAATTGGCAAAGTGATATTTGGAAGCCCATAAAGGGCTCTGGTGAAAAAGGAAATATCCTCAGATGAAATCTGGAAAGAAGCTTTCTGAGAAACTGCTTAGTGTTCTGTTAATTCATCTCACAGAGTTACATGTGCATTTCGAGGATCTCTTTGCTAGCCCTATTTCTGTGAAATCTGAGAACAGATATTTCGGTTCCCTTTGAAGACTATAGGGCCAAAGGAAATATCCTCCGATAACAAAGAGAAAGAAGCTTTCTGAGAAACTTCTTTGTGTTCTGTGAAATCATCTCACAGGGTTACAGCTTTCCCCTCAAGAAGCCTTTCGCTAAGACAGTTCTTGTGGAATTGGCAAAGTGATATTTGGAAGCCCATAGAGGGCTATGGTGAAAAAGGAAATATCCTCAGATGAAATCTGGAAAGAAGCTTTCTGAGAAACTGCTTAGTGTTCTGTTAATTCATGTCACAGAGTTACATGTGTATTTCGAGGATCTCTTTGCTAGCCTTCTTTCTGTGGAATCTGAGAACAGATATTTCGGATCCCGTTGAAGACTATAGGGCCAAAGGAAATATCCTCCGATAACAAAGAGAAAGAAGCTTTCTGAGAAACTTCTTTGTGTTCTATTTAATCATCTCACAGAGTTACAGCTTTCTTCTGAAGAAGCCTTTCGCAAAGACAGTTCCTGTGGAATTGGCAAAGTGATATTTGGAAGCCCATAGAGGGCTATGGTGAAAAAGGAAATATTCTCAGATGAAATCTGGGAAGAAGCTTTCTGAGAAACTGCTTAGTGTTCTGTTAATTCATCTCACTGAGTTACATGTGTATTTCGAGGATCTCTTTGCTAGCCTTCTTTCTGTGGAATCTGAGAACAGATATTTCCGATGCCTTTGAAGACTATAGGGCCAAAGCAAATATCCTCCAATAACAAAGAGAAAGAAGCTTTCTGAGAAACTTTTTGTGTTCTGTTGAATCATCCCACAGAGTTACTGCTTTCCCCTCAAGAAGCCTTTCGCTAAGACAGTTCTTGTGGAATTGGCAAAGTGATATTTGGAAGCCCATAGAGGGCTACGGTGAAAAAGTAAATATCATCAGATGAAATCTGGAAAGAAGCTTTCTGAGAAACTGCTTAGTATTGGGTGAATTCATCTAACAGAGTTACATGAGTATTTCGAGGATCTCTTTGCTATCCTTCTTTCTGTGGAATCTGAGAACAGATATTTCGGTTCCCTTTGAAGACTATAGGGCCAAAGGAAATATCCTCTGATAACAAAGAGAAAGAAGCTTTCTGAGAAACTTCTTTGTGTTCTGTGAAATCATCTCACAGAGTTACAGCTTTCCCCTGAAGAAGCCTTTCGCTAAGACGGGTCATGTGGAATTGGCAAAGTGATATTTGGAAGCCCTTAGAGGGCTATGGTGAAAAAGGAAATATCGTCAGATGAAATCTGGCAAGAAGATTTCTGAGAAACTGCTTAGTGTTCTGTTAATTCATCTCACAGAGTTACATGTGTATTTCGAGGATCTCTTTGCTAGCCTTATTTCTGTGGAATCTGAGAACAGATATTTCGCATCCCTTTGAAGACTATAGGGCCAAAGGAAATATCCTCCGATAACAAAGAGAAAGAAGCTTTCTGAGAAACTTCTTTGTGTTCTGTGAAATCATCTCACAGAGTTACAGCTTTCCCCTCTAGAAGCCTTTCGCTAAGACAGATCATGTGGAATTGGCAAAGTGATATTTGGAAGCCCTTAGAGGGCTATGGTGTAAAAGGAAATATCCTCAGATGAATTCTGGAAGGAAGCTTTCTGAGAAACTACTTAATGTTCTGTTAATTCATCTCACAGAGTTACATGTGTATTTCGAGGATCTCTTTGCTTGCCGTATTTCTGTGGAATCTGAGAACAGATATTTCGGATCCCTTTGAAGACTATAGGGCCAAAGGAAATATCCTCCGATAACAAAGAGAAAGAAGCTTTCTGAGAAGCTTCTTTGTGTTCTGTGAAATCATCTCACTGAGTTACAGCTTTCCCCTAAAGAAGCCTTTCGCTAAGACAGTTCTTGTGGAATTGGCAAAGTGATATTTGGAAGCCCATAGAGGGCTACAGTGAAAAAATAAATATCATCAGATGAAATCTGGAAAGAAGCTTTCTGAGAAACTGCTTAGTGTTGTGTGAATTCATCTCACAGAGTAACATGAGTATTTCGAGGATCTCTTTGCTATCCTTCTTTCTGTGGAATCTGAGAACAGATATTTCGGTTCCCTTTGAAGACTATAGGGCCAAAGGAAATATCCTCTGATAACAAAGAGAAAGAAGCTTTCTGAGAAACTTCTTTGTGTTCTGTGAAATCATCTCACAGAGTTACAGCTTTCCCCTGAAGAAGCCTTTCTCTAAGACAGTTCTTGTGGAATTGGCAAAGTGATATTTGGAAGCCCATAGAGGGCTATGGTAAAAAAGGAAATATCCTCAGATGAAATCTGTAAAGAAGCTTTCTGAGAAACTGCTTAGTGTTCTGTGAATTTATCTCACAGAGTTACATGTGTATTTCGAGGATCTCTTTGCTAGCCTTCTTTCTCTGGAATCTGAGAACAGTTATTTCGGTTCCCTTTGAAGACTATAGGGCCAAAGGAAATATCCTCCGATAACAAAGAGAAAGAAGCTTTCTGAGAAACTTCTTTGTGTTCTGTGAAATCATCTCACAGAGATACAGCTTTCCCCTGAAAAAGCCTTTCGCTAAGACAGGTCTTGTGGAATTGGCAAAGTGATATTTGGAAGCCCATAGAGGGCTATGGTGAAAAAGGAAATATCCTCAGATGAAATCTGGAAAGAAGCTTTCTGAGAAAGTGCTTAGTGTTCTGTGAATTCATCTCACAGAGTTACATGTGTATTTCGAGGATCTCTTTGCTAGCCTTATTTCTGTGGAATCTGAGAACAGATATTTCGGATCCCTTTGAAGACTATAGGGCGAAAGGAAATAACCTCCGTTAACAAAAGAGAAAGAAGCTTTCTGAGAAACTTCTTAGTGTTCTGTGAAATCATCTCACAGAGTTACAGCTTTCCCCTCAAGAAGCCTTTCACTAAGACAGTTCTTGTGGAATTGGCAAAGTGATATTTCGAAGTCCATAGAGGGCTATGGTGAAAAAGGAAATATCGTCAGATGAAATCTGGAAAGAAGCTTTCTGCGAAACTGCTTAGTGTTCTGTGAATTCAACTCACAGAGTTACATGTGTATTTCGAGGATCTCTTTGCTAGCCCTATTTCTGTGGAATCTGAGAACAGATATTTTGGATCCCTTTGAAGGCAATAGGGCCAAAGGAAATATCCTCGGATAACAAAGAGAAAGAAGCTTTCTGAGAAACTTCTTTGTGTTCTGTGAAATCATCTCACAGAGTTACAGCTTTCCCCTCAAGAAGCCTTTCGCTAAGACAGTTCTTGTGGAATTGGCAAAGTGATATTTGGAAGCCCATAGAGGGCTTTGGTGAAAAAGGAAATATCCTCAGATGAAATCTGGAAAGAAGCTTTCTGAGAAACTGCTTAGTGTTCTGTTAATTCATGTCACAGAGTTACATGTGTATTTCGAGGATCTCTTTGCTAGCCTTCTTTCTGTGGAATCTGAGAACAGATATTTCGGATCCCGTTGAAGACTATAGGGCCAAAGGAAATACCCTCCGATAACAAAGAGAAAGAAGCTTTCTGAGAAACTTCTTTGTGTTCTATTTAATCGTATCACAGAGTTACAGCTTTCCCCTGAAGAATCCTTTCGCAAAGACAGTTCTTGTGGAATTGGAAAAGTGATATTTGGAAGCCCTTAGAGGGCTATGTTGAAAAAGGAAATATCCTCAGATGAAATCTGCAAAGAAGCTTTCTGAGAAACTGCTTGGTGTTCTGTGAATTCATCTCTCAGAGTTACATGTGTATTTCGAGGATCTCTTTGCTAGCCTTCTTTCTCTGGAATCTGAGAACAGTTATTTCGGTTCCCTTTGAAGACTATAAGGCCAAAGGAGATATCCTCCGATAAGAAAGAGGAAGAAGCTCCCTGAGAAACTTCTTTGTGTTCTGTGAAATCATCTCACAGAGTTACAGCTTTCCCCTCAAGAAGCCTTTCGCTAAGACAGTTCTTGCGGAATTGGCAAAGTGATATTTGGAAGCCCATAGAGGGCTATGGTGAAAAAGGAAATATCCTCAGATGAATTCTGGAAAGAAGCTTTCTGAGAAAATACTTAGTGTTCTGTAAATTCATCTCACAGAGTTACATGTGTATTTCGAGGATCTGTTTGCTAGGCGTATTTCTGTGGAATCTGCGAACAGATATTTCGGATCCCTTTGAAGACTATAGGGCCAAAGGAAATATCCTCCGATAACAAAGAGAAAGAAGCTTTATGAGTAGCTTCTTTGTGTTCTGTGAAATCATCTCACTGAGTTACAGCTTTCCCCTAAAGAAGCCTTTCGCTAAGACAGTTCTTGTGGAATTGGCAAAGTGATATTTGGAAGCCCATAGAGGGCTATGGTGAAAAAGGAAATATTCTCAGATGAAATCTGGGAAGAAGCTTTCTGAGAAACTGCTTAGTGTTCTGTTAATTCATCTCACTGAGTTACATGTGTATTTCGAGGATCTCTTTGCTAGCCTTCTTTCTGTGGAATCTGAGAACAGATATTTCCGATGCCTTTGAAGACTATAGGGCCAAAGCAAATATCCTCCAATAACAAAGAGAAAGAAGCTTTCTGAGAAACTTTTTGTGTTCTGTTGAATCATCCCACAGAGTTACTGCTTTCCCCTCAAGAAGCCTTTCGCTAAGACAGTTCTTGTGGAATTGGCAAAGTGATATTTGGAAGCCCATAGAGGGCTACGGTGAAAAAGTAAATATCATCAGATGAAATCTGGAAAGAAGCTTTCTGAGAAACTGCTTAGTATTGGGTGAATTCATCTAACAGAGTTACATGAGTATTTCGAGGATCTCTTTGCTATCCTTCTTTCTGTGGAATCTGAGAACAGATATTTCAGTTCCCTTTGAAGACTATAGGGCCAAAGGAAATATCCTCTGATAACAAAGAGAAAGAAGCTTTCTGAGAAACTTCTTTGTGTTCTGTGAAATCATCTCACAGAGTTACAGCATTCCCCTGAAGAAGACTTTCTCTAAGACAGTTCTTGTGGAATTGGCAAAGTGATATTTGGAAGCTCATAGAGGGCTATGGTGAAAAAGGAAATATCCTCAGATGAAATCTGTAAAGAAGCTTTCTGAGAAACTGCTTAGTGTTCTGTGAATTTATCTCACAGAGTTACATGTGTATTTCGAGGATCTCTTTGCTAGCCTTCTTTCTCTGGAATCTGAGAACAGTTATTTCGGTTCCCTTTGAAGACTATAGGGCCAAAGGAAATATCCTCCGATAACAAAGAGAAAGAAGCTTTCTGAGAAACTTCTTTGTGTTCTGTGAAATCATCTCACAGAGATACAGCTTTCCCCTGAAGAAGCCTTTCGCTAAGACAGGTCTTGTGGAATTGGCAAAGTGATATTTGGAAGCCCATAGAGGGCTATGGTGAAAAAGGAAATATCCTCAGATGAAATCTGGAAAGAAGCTTTCTGAGAAAGTGCTTAGTGTTCTGTGAATTCATCTCACAGAGTTACATGTGTATTTTGAGGATCTCTTTGCTAGCCTTATTTCTGTGGAATCTGAGAACAGATATTTCGGATCCCTTTGAAGACTATAGGGCGAAAGGAAATATCCTCCGTTAACAAAAGAGAAAGAAGCTTTCTGAGAAACTTCTTAGTGTTCTGTGAAATCATCTCACAGAGTTACAGCTTTCCCCTCAAGAAGCCTTTCACTAAGACAGTTCTTGTGGAATTGGCAAAGTGATATTTCGAAGGCCATAGAGGGCTATGGTGAAAAAGGAAATATCGTCAGATGAAATCTGGAAAGAAGCTTTCTGCGAAACTGCTTAGTGTTCTGTGAATTCAACTCACAGAGTTACATGTGTATTTCGAGGATCTCTTTGCTAGCCCTATTTCTGTGGAATCTGAGAACAGATATTTTGGATCCCTTTGAAGGCAATAGGGCCAAAGGAAATATCCTCGGATAAAAAAGAGAAAGAAGCTTTCTGAGAAACTTCTTTGTGTTCTGTGAAATCATCTCACAGAGTTACAGCTTTCCCCTCAAGAAGCCTTTCGCTAAGACAGTTCTTGTGGAATTGGCAAAGTGATATTTGGAAGCCCATAGAGGGCTTGGTGAAAAAGGAAATATCCTCAGATGAAATCTGGAAAGAAGTTTTCTGCGAAACTGCTTAGTGTTCTGTTAATTCATGTCACAGAGTTACATGTGTATTTCGAGGATCTCTTTGCTAGCCCTATTTCTGTGGAATCTGAGAACAGATATTTTGGATCCCTTTGAAGGCAATAGGGCCAAAGGAAATATCCTCGGATAAAAAAGAGAAAGAAGCTTTCTGAGAAACTTCTTTGTGTTCTGTGAAATCATCTCACAGAGTTACAGCTTTCCCCTCAAGAAGCCTTTCGCTAAGACAGACCTTGTGGAATTGGCAAAGTGATATTTGGAAGCCCTTAGAGGGCTATGGTTTAAAAGGAAATATCCTCAGATGAAATCTGGAAAGAAGCTTTCTGAGAAACTGCTTAGTGTTCTGTGAATTCATCTCACAGATTTCCATGTGTATTTCGAGGATCTCTTTGCTAGCCTTCTTTCTGTGGAATCTGAGAGCAGATATTTCGGATCCCTTTGAAAAAAACTATAGGGCCAAAGGAAATATCCTCCGATAACAAAGAGAAAGAAGATTTCTGAGAAACTTCTTTGTGTTCTATTTAATCGTCTCACCGAGTTACAGCTTTCCCCTGAAGAAGCCTTTCGCAAAGACAGTTCTTGTGGAATTGGCAAAGTGATATTTGGAAGCCCATAGAGGGCTATGTTGAAAAAGGAAATATCCTCAGATGAAATCTGCAAAGAAGCTTTCTGAGAAACTGCTTGGTGTTCTGTGAATTCATCTCACAGAGTTACATGTTTATTTCGAGGATCTCTTTGCTAGCCTTCTTTCTCTGGAATCTGAGAACAGTTATTTCGGTTCCCTTTGAAGACTATAGGGCCAAAGGAGATATCCTCCGATAACAAAGAGAAAGAAGCTTTCTGAGAAACTTCTTTGTGTTCTGTGAAATCATCTCACAGAGTTACAGCTTTCCCCTCAAGAAGCCTTTCGCTAAGACAGTTCTTGTGGAATTGGCAAAGTGATATTTGGAAGCCCATAGAGGGCTATGGTGAAAAAGGAAATATCCTCAGATGAATTCTGAGAGGAAGCTTTCTGAGAAACTACTTAGTGTTCTGTTAATTCATCTCACAGAGTTACATGTGTATTTCGAGGATCTCTTTGCTGGCCGTATTTCTGTGGAATCTGAGAACAGATATTTCGGATCCCTTTGAAGACTGTAGGGCCAAAGGAAATATCCTCCGATAACAAAGAGAAAGAAGCTTTCTGAGAAGCTTCTTTGTGTTCTGTGAAATCATCTCACTGAGTTACAGCTTTCCCCTAAAGAAGCCTTTCGCTAAGACAGTTCTTGTGGAATTGGCAAAGTGATATTTGGAAGCCCATAGAGGGCTACAGTGAAAAAGGAAATATCATCAGATGAAATCTGGAAAGAAGCTTTCTGAGAAACTGCTTAGTGTTGTGTGAATTCATCTCACAGAGTAACATGAGTATTTCGAGGATCTCTTTGCTATCCTTCTTTCTGTGGAATCTGAGAACAGATATTTCGGTTCCCTTTGAAGACTATAGGGCCAAAGGAAATATCCTCTGATAACAAAGAGAAAGAAGCTTTCTGAGAAACTTCTTTGTGTTCTGTGAAATCATCTCACAGAGTTACAGCTTTCCCCTGAAGAAGCCTTTCTCTAAGACAGTTCTTGTGGAATTGGCAAAGTGATATTTGGAAGCCCATAGAGGGCTATGGTGAAAAAGGAAATATCCTCAGATGAAATCTGGAAAGAAGCTTTCTGAGAAACTGCTTAGTGTTCTGTGAATTCATCTCACAGAGTTACATGTGTATTTCGAGGATCTCTTTGCTAGCCTTCTTTCTCTGGAATCTGAGAACAGTTATTTCGGTTCCCTATGAAGACTATAGGGCCAAAGGAAATATCCTCCGATAACAAAGAGAAATAAGCTTTTTGAGAAACTTCTTTGTGTTCTGTGAAATCATCTCACAGAGATACAGCTTTCCCCTGAAGAAGCCTTTCGCTAAGACAGGTCTTGTGGAATTGGCAAAGTGATATTTGGAAGCCCATAGAGGTGTATGGTGAAAAAGGAAATATCCTCAGATGAAATCTGGAAAGAAGCTTTCTGAGAAACTGCTTAGTGTTCTGTGAATTAATCTCACAGAGTTACATGTGTATTTCGAGGATCTCTTTGCTAGCCTTATTTCTGTGGAATCTGAGAACAGATATTTCGGATCCCTTTGAAGACTATAGGGCCAAAGGAAATATCCTCCGATAACAAAGAGAAAGAAGCTTTCTGAGAAACTTCTTTGTGTTCTGTGAAATCATCTCACAGAGTTACAGCTTTCCCCTCAAGAAGCCTTTCGCTAAGACAGTTCTTGTGGAATTGGCAAAGTGATATTTGGTAGCCCATAGAGGGCTATTGTGAAAAAAGAAATATCCTCAGATGAAATCTGTAAAGAAGCTTTCTGAGAAACTGCTTAGTGTTCTGTTAATTCTTCTCACAGCGTTACATGTGTATTTCGAGGATCTCTTTGCTAGCCTTCTTTCTGTGGAATCTGAGAACAGATATTTCGGATCCCTTTGAAGACTATAGGGCCAAAGGAAATATCCTCCGATAACAAAGAGAAAGAAGCTTTCTGAGAAACTTCTTTGTGTTCTGTGAAATCATCTCACAGAGTTACAGCTTTCCCCTGAAGAAGCCTTTCGCTAAGACAGTTCTTGTGGAATTGGCAAAGTGATATTTGGAAGCCCATAGAGGGCTCTGGTGAAAAAGGAAATATCCTCAGATGAAATCTGGAAAGAAGCTTTCTGAGAAACTGCTTAGTGTTCTGTTAATTCATCTCACAGAGTTACATGTGCATTTCGAGGATCTCTTTGCTAGCCCTATTTCTGTGAAATCTGAGAACAGATATTTCGGATCCCTTTGAAGACTATAGGGCCAAAGGAAATATCCTCCGATAACAAAGAGAAAGAAGCTTTCTGAGAAACTTCTTTGTGTTCTGTGAAATCATCTCACAGAGTTACAGCTTTCCCCTGAAGAAGTCTTTCGCTAAGACAGTTCTTGTGGAATTGGCAAAGTGATATTTGGAAGCCCATAGAAGGCAATGGTGAAAAAGGAAATATCCTCAGATGAAATCTGGAAAGAAGCTTTCTGAGAAACTGCTTAGTGTTCTGTTAATTCATGTCACAGAGTTACATGTGTATTTCGAGGATCTCTTTGCTAGCCTTATTTCTGTGGAATCTGAGAACAGATATTTCGGATCCCGTTGAAGACTATAGGGCCAAAGGAAATATCCTCCGATAACAAAGAGAAAGAAGCTTTCTGAGAAACTTCTTTGTGTTCTATTTAATCATCTCACAGAGTTACAGCTTTCTTCTGAAGAAGCCTTTCGCAAAGACAGTTCCTGTGGAATTGGCAAATTGATATTTGGAAGCCCATAGAGGGCTATGTAGAAAAAGGAAATATCCTCAGATGAAATCTGCAAAGAAGCTTTCTGAGAAACTGCTTGGTGTTCTGTGAATTCATCTCACAGAGTTACATGTGTATTTCCAGGATCTCTATGCTAGCCTTCTTTCTGTGGAATCTAGAACAGTTATTTCGGTTCCCTTTGAAGACTATAGGGCCAAAGGAAATATCCTCCGATAACAAAGAGAAAGAAGCTTTCTGAGAAACTTCTTTGTGTTCTGTGAAATCATCTCACAGAGTTACAGCTTTCCCCTGAAGAAGCCTTTCGCTAAGACGGGTCTTGTGGAATTGGCAAAGTGATATTTGGAAGCCCTTAGAGGGCTATGGTGAAAAAGGAAATATCGTCAGATGAAATCTGGCAAGAAGCTTTCTGAGAAACTGCTTAGTGTTCTGTTAATTCATCTCACAGAGTTACTTGTGTATTTCGAGGATCTCTTTGATAGCCTTATTTCTGTGGAATCTGAGAACAGATATTTCGGATCCCTTTGAAGACTATAGGGCCAAAGGAAATATCCTCCGATAACAAAGAGAAAGAATCTTTCTGAGAAACTTCTTTGTGTTCTGTGAAATCATCTCACAGAGTTACAGCTTTCCCCTCTAGAAGCCTTTCGCTAAGACAGATCTTGTGGAATTGGCAAAGTGATATTTGGAAGCCCTTAGAGGGCTATGGTGTAAAAGGAAATATCGTCAGTGAAATCTGGCAAGAAGCTTTCTGAGAAACTGCTTAGTGTTCTGTGAATTCATCTCACAGAGTTACATGAGTATTTCGAGGATCTCTTTGCTAGCCTTCTTTCTGTGGAATCTGAGAGCAGATATTTCGGATCCCTTTGAAAAAAACTATAGGGCCAAAGGAAATATCCTCTGATAACAAAGAGAAAGAAGCTTTCTGAGAAACTTCTTTGTGTTCTATTTAATCGTCTCACCGAGTTACAGCTTTCCCCTGAAGAAGGCTTTCGCAAAGACAGTTCTTGTGGAATTGGCATAGTGATATTTGGAAGCCCATAGAGGGCTATGTTGAAAAAGGAAATATCCTCAGATGAAATCTGCAAAGAAGCTTTCTGAGAAACTGCTTGGTGTTCTGTGAATTCATCTCACAGAGTTACATGTGTATTTCAAGGATCTCTTTGCTAGCCTTCTTTCTCTGGAATCTGAGAACAGTTATTTCGATTCCCTTTGAAGACTATAGGGCCAAAGGAGATATCCTCCGATAAGAAAGAGAACGAAGCTTTCTGAGAAACTTCTTTGTGTTCTGTGAAATCATCTCACAGAGTTACACCTTTCCCCTCAAGAAGCCTTTCGCTAAGACAGTTCTTGTGGAATTGGCAAAGTGATATTTGGAAGCCCATAGAGGGCTATGGTGAAAAAGGAAATATCCTCAGATGAATTCTGGAAGGAAGCTTTCTGAGAAACTACTTAGTGTTCTGTTAATTCATCTCACAGAGTTACATGTGTATTTCGAGGATCTCTTTGCTGGCCGTATTTCTGTGGAATCTGAGAACAGATATTTCGGATCCCTTTGAAGACTATAGGGCCAAAGGAAATATCCTCCGATAACAAAGAGAAAGAAGCTTTCTGAGAAGCTTCTTTGTGTTCTGTGAAATCATCTCACTGAGTTACAGCTTTCCCCTAAAGAAGCCTTTCGCTAAGACAGTTCTTGTGGAATTGGCAAAGTGATATTTGGAAGCCCATAGAGGGCTACAGTGAAAAAGTAAATATCATCAGATGAAATCTGGAAAGAAGCTTTCTGAGAAACTGCTTAGTGTTGTGTGAATTCATCTCACAGAGTAACATGAGTATTTCGAGGATCTCTTTGCTATCCTTCTTTCTGTGGAATCTGAGAACAGATATTTCGGTTCCCTTTGAAGACTATAGGGCCAAAGGAAATATCCTCTGATAACAAAGAGAAAGAAGCTTTCTGAGAAACTTCTTTGTGTTCTGTGAAATCATCTCACAGAGTTACAGCTTTCCCCTGAAGAAGCCTTTCTCTAAGACAGTTCTTGTGGAATTGGCAAAGTGATATTTGGAAGCCCATAGAGGGCTATGGTGAAAAAGGAAATATCCTCAGATGAAATCTGGAAAGAAGCTTTCTGAGAAACTGCTTAGTGTTCTGTGAATTCATCTCACAGAGTTACATGTGTATTTCGAGGATCTCTTTGCTAGCCTTCTTTCTCTGGAATCTGAGAACAGTTATTTCGGTTCCCTTTGAAGACTATAGGGCCAAAGGAAATATCATCCGATAACAAAGAGAAAGAAGCTTTCTGAGAAACTTCTTTGTGTTCTATGAAATCATCTCACAGAGATACAGCTTTCCCCTGAAGAAGCCTTTCGCTAAGACAGGTCTTGTGGAATTGGCAAAGTGATATTTGGAAGCCCATAGAGGGCTATGGTGAAAAAGGAAATATCCTCAGATGAAATCTGGAAAGAAGCTTTCTGAGAAACTGCTTAGTGTTCTGTGAATTCATCTCACAGAGTTACATGTGTATTTCGAGGATCTCTTTGCTAGCCTTCTTTCTGTGGAATCTGAGAGCAGATATTTCGGATCCCTTTGAAGACTATAGGGCCAAAGGAAATATCCTCCGATAACAAAGAGAAAGAAGCTTTCTGAGAAACTTCTTTGTGTTCTGTGAAATCATCTCACAGAGTTACAGCTTTCCCCTGAAGAAGCCTTTCGCTAAGACAGTTCTTGTGGAATTGGCAAAGTGATATTTGGTAGCCCATAGAGGGCTATTGTGAAAAAGGAAATATCTTCAGATGAAATCTGTAAAGAAGCTTTCTGAGAAACTGCTTAGTGTTCTGTTAATTCTTCTCACAGAGTTACATGTGTATTTCGAGGATCTCTTTGCTAGCCTTCTTTCTGTGGAATCTGAGAACAGATATTTCGGATCCCTTTGAAGACTATAGGGCCGAAGGAAATATCCTCCGATAACAAAGAGAAAGAAGCTTTCTGAGAAACTTCTTTGTGTTCTGTGAAATCATCTCACAGAGTTACAGCTTTCCCCTGAAGAAGCCTTTCGCTAAGACAGTTCTTGTGGAATTGGCAAAGTGATATTTGGTAGCCCCAAGAGGGCTATTGTGAAAAAGGAAATATCCTCAGATGAAATCTGGAAAGAAGCTTTCTGAGAAACTGCTTAATGTTCTGTTAATTCTTCTCACAGAGTTACATGTGTATTTCGCGGATCTCTTTGCTAGCCTTCTTTCTGTGGAATCTGAGAACAGATATTTCGGATCCCTTTGAAGACTATAGGGCCAAAGGAAATATCCTCCGATAACAAAGAGAAAGAAGCTTTCTGAGAAACTTCTTTGTGTTCTGTGAAATCATCTCACAGAGTTACAGCTTTCCCCTGAAGAAGCCTTTCGCTAAGACAGTTCTTGTGGAATTGGCAAAGTGATATTTGGAAGCCCATAGAGGGCTCTGGTGAAAAAGGAAATATCCTCAGATGAAATCTGGAAAGAAGCTTTCTGAGAAACTGCTTAGTGTTCTGTTAATTCATCTCACAGAGTTACATGTGCATTTCGAGGATCTCTTTGCTAGCCCTATTTCTGTGAAATCTGAGAACAGATATTTCGGATCCCTTTGAAGACTATAGGGCCAAAGGAAATATCCTCTGATAACAAAGAGAAAGAAGCTTTCTGAGAAACTTCTTTGTGTTCTGTGAAATCATCTCACAGAGTTACAGCTTTCCCCTCAAGAAGCCTTTCGCTAAGACAGTTCTTATGGAATTGGCAAAGTGATATTTGGAAGCCCATAGAGGGCTATGGTGAAAAAGGAAATATCCTCAGATGAAATCTGGGAAGAAGCTTTCTGAGAAACTGCTTAGTGTTGTGTGAATTCATCTCACAGAGTAACATGAGTATTTCGAGGATCTCTTTGCTATCCTTCTTTCTGTGGAATCTGAGAACAGATATTTCGGTTCCCTTTGAAGACTATAGGGCCAAAGGAAATATCCTCTGATAACAAAGAGAAAGAAGCTTTCTGAGAAACTTCTTTGTGTTCTGTGAAATCATCTCACAGAGTTACAGCTTTCCCCTGAAGAAGCCTTTCTCTAAGACAGTTCTTGTGGAATTGGCAAAGTGATATTTGGAAGCCCATAGAGGGCTATGGTGAAAAAGGAAATATCCTCAGATGAAATCTGGAAAGAAGCTTTCTGAGAAACTGCTTAGTGTTCTGTGAATTCATCTCACAGAGTTACATGTGTATTTCGAGGATCTCTTTGCTAGCCTTCTTTCTCTGGAATCTGAGAACAGTTATTTCGGTTCCCTTTGAAGACTATAGGGCCAAAGGAAATATCCTCCGATAACAAAGAGAAAGAAGCTTTCTGAGAAACTTCTTTGTGTTCTATGAAATCATCTCACAGAGATACAGCTTTCCCCTGAAGAAGCCTTTCGCTAAGACAGGTCTTGTGGAATTGGCAAAGTGATATTTGGAAGCCCATAGAGGGCTATGGTGAAAAAGGAAATATCCTCAGATGAAATCTGGAAAGAAGCTTTCTGAGAAACTGCTTAGTGTTCTGTGAATTCATCTCACAGAGTTACATGTGTATTTCGAGGATGTCTTTGCTAGCCTTATTTCTGTGGAATCTGAGAGCAGATATTTCGGATCCCTTTGAAGACTATAGGGCCAAAGGAAATATCCTCCGATAACAAAGAGAAAGAAGCTTTCTGAGAAACTTCTTTGTGTTCTGTGAAATCATCTCACAGAGTTACAGCTTTCCCCTGAAGAAGCCTTTCGCTAAGACAGTTCTTGTGGAATTGGCAAAGTGATATTTGGTAGCCCATAGAGGGCTATTGTGAAAAAGGAAATATCCTCAGATGAAATCTGTAAAGAAGCTTTCTGAGAAACTGCTTAGTGTTCTGTTAATTCTTCTCACAGAGTTACATGTGTATTTCGAGGATCTCTTTGCTAGCCTTCTTTCTGTGGAATCTGAGAACAGATATTTCGGATCCCTTTGAAGACTATAGGGCCGAAGGAAATATCCTCCGATAACAAAGAGAAAGAAGCTTTCTGAGAAACTTCTTTGTGTTCTGTGAAATCATCTCACAGAGTTACAGCTTTCCCCTGAAGAAGCCTTTCGCTAAGACAGTTCTTGTGGAATTGGCAAAGTGATATTTGGTAGCCCAAAGAGGGCTATTGTGAAAAAGGAAATATCCTCAGATGAAATCTGGAAAGAAGCTTTCTGAGAAACTGCTTAGTGTTCTGTTAATTCTTCTCACAGAGTTACATGTGTATTTCGCGGAACTCTTTGCTAGCCTTCTTTCTGTGGAATCTGAGAACAGATATTTCGGATCCCTTTGAAGACTATAGGGCCAAAGGAAATATCCTCCGATAACAAAGAGAAAGAAGCTTTCTGAGAAACTTCTTTGTGTTCTGTGAAATCATCTCACAGAGTTACAGCTTTCCCCTGAAGAAGCCTTTCGCTAAGACAGTTCTTGTGGAATTGGCAAAGTGATATTTGGAAGCCCATAGAGGGCTCTGGTGAAAAAGGAAATATCCTCAGATGAAATCTGGAAAGAAGCTTTCTGAGAAACTGCTTAGTGTTCTGTTAATTCATCTCACAGAGTTACATGTGCATTTCGAGGATCTCTTTGCTAGCCCTATTTCTGTGAAATCTGAGAACAGATATTTCGGATCCCTTTGAAGACTATAGGGCCAAAGGAAATATCCTCTGATAACAAAGAGAAAGAAGCTTTCTGAGAAACTTCTTTGTGTTCTGTGAAATCATCTCACAGAGTTACAGCTTTCCCCTCAAGAAGCCTTTCGCTAAGACAGTTCTTGTGGAATTGGCAAAGTGATATTTGGAAGCCCATAGAGGGCTATGGTGAAAAAGGAAATATCCTCAGATGAAATCTGGGAAGAAGCTTTCTGAGAAACTGCTTAGTGTTCTGTTAATTCATGTCACAGAGTTACATGTGTATTTCGAGGATCTCTTTGCTAGCCTTCTTTCTGTGGAATCTGAGAACAGATATTTCGGATCCCGTTGAAGACTATAGGGCCAAAGGAAATATCATCCGATAACAAAGAGAAAGAAGCTTTCTGAGAAACTTCTTTGTGTTCTGTGAAATCATCTCACAGAGTTACAGCTTTCCCCTGAAGAAGCCTTTCGCTAAGACGGGTCTTGTGGAATTGGCAAAGTGATATTTGGAAGCCAATAGAGGGCTATGGTGAAAAAGGAAATATCGTCAGATGAAATCTGGAAAGAAGCTTTCTGAGAAACTGCTTAGTGTTCTGTTAATTCATCTCACAGAGTTACATGTGTATTTCGAGGATCTCTTTGTTAGCCTTATTTCTGTGGAATCTGAGAACAGATATTTCGGATCCCTTTGAAGACTATAGGGCCAAAGGAAATATCCTCCGATAACAAAGAGAAAGAAGCTTTCTGAGAAACTTCTTTGTGTTCTGTGAAATCATCTCACAGAGTTACAGCTTTCCCCTCTAGAAGCCTTTCGCTAAGACAGATCTTGTGGAATTGGCAAAGTGATATTTGGAAGCCCTTAGAGGGCTATGGTGAAAAAGGAAATATCCTCAGATGAAATCTGGAAAGAAGCTTTCTGAGAAACTGCTTAGTGTTCTGTGAATTCATCTCACAGAGTTACATGTGTATTTCGAGGATCTCTTTGCTAGCCTTCTTTCTGTGGAATCTGAGAGCAGATATTTCGGATCCCTTTGAAAAAAACTATGGGGCCAAAGGTAATATCCTCCGATAACAAAGAGAAAGAAGCTTTCTGAGAAACTTCTTTGTGTTCTATTTAATCGTCTCACCGAGTTACAGCTTTCCCCTCAAGAAGCCTTTCGCAAAGACAGTTCTTGTGGAATTGGCATAGTGATATTTGGAAGCCCATAGAGGGCTATGTTGAAAAAGGAAATATCCTCAGATGTAATCTGCAAAGAAGCTTTCTGAGAAACTGCTTGGTGTTCTGTGAATTCATCTCACAGAGTTACATGTGTATTTCGAGGATCTCTTTGCTAGCCTTCTTTCTCTGGAATCTGAGAACAGTTATTTCGGTTCCCTTTGAAGACTATAGGGCCAAAGGAGATATCCTCCGATAACAAAGAGAAAGAAGCTTTCTGAGAAACTTCTTTGTGTTCTGTGAAATCATCTCACAGAGTTACAGCTTTCCCCTCAAGAAGCCTTTCGCTAAGACAGTTCTTGTGGAATTGGCAAAGTGATATTTGGAAGCCCATAGAGGGCTATGGTGAAAAAGGAAATATCCTCAGATGAATTCTGGAAGGAAGCTTTCTGAGAAACTACTTAGTGTTCTGTTAATTCATCTCACAGAGTTACATGTGTATTTCGAGGATCTCTTTGCTGGCCGTATTTCTGTGGAATCTGAGAACAGATATTTCGGATCCCTTTGAAGACTATAGGGCCAAAGGAAATATCCTGCGATAACAAAGAGAAAGAAGCTTTCTGAGAAGCTTCTTTGTGTTCTGTGAAATCATCTCACTGAGTTACAGCTTTCCCCTAAAGAAGCCTTTCGCTAAGACAGTTCTTGTGGAACTGGCAAAGTGATATTTGGAAGCCCATAGAGGGCTACAGTGAAAAAGTAAATATCATCAGATGAAATCTGGAAAGAAGCTTTCTGAGAAACTGCTTAGTGTTGTGTGAATTCATCTCACAGAGTAACATGAGTATTTCGAGGATCTCTTTGCTATCCTTCTTTCTGTGGAATCTGAGAACAGATATTTCGGTTCCCTTTGAAGACTACAGGGCCAAAGGAAATATCCTCTGATAACAAAGAGAAAGAAGCTTTCTGAGAAACTTCTTTGTGTTCTGTGAAATCATCTCACAGAGTTACAGCTTTCCCCTGAAGAAGCCTTTCTCTAAGACAGTTCTTGTGGAATTGGCAAAGTGATATTTGGAAGCCCATAGGGGGCTATGGTGAAAAAGGAAATATCCTCAGATGAAATCTGGAAAGAAGCTTTCTGAGAAACTGCTTAGTGTTCTGTGAATTCATCTCACAGAGTTACATGTGTATTTCGAGGATCTCTTTGCTAGCCTTCTTTCTCTGGAATCTGAGAACAGTTATTTCGGTTCCCTTTGAAGACTATAGGGCCAAAGGAAATATCCTCCGATAACAAAGAGAAAGAAGCTTTCTGAGAAACTTCTTTGTGTTCTGTGAAATCATCTCACAGAGATACAGCTTTCCCCTGAAGAAGCCTTTCGCTAAGACAGGTCTTGTGGAATTGGCAAAGTGATATTTGGAAGCCCACAGAGGGCTATGGTGAAAAAGGAAATATCCTCAGATGAAATCTGGAAAGAAGCTTTCTGAGAAACTGCTTAGTGTTCTGTGAATTCATCTCACAGAGTTACATGTGTATTTCGAGGATCTCTTTGCTAGCCTTATTTCTGTGGAATCTGAGAGCAGATATTTCGGATCCCTTTGAAGACTATAGGGCCAAAGGAAATATCCTCCGATAACAAAGAGAAAGAAGCTTTCTGAGAAACTTCTTTGTGTTCTGTGAAATCATCTCACAGAGTTACAGCTTTCCCCTGAGGAAGCCTTTCGCTAAGACAGTTCTTGTGGAATTGGCAAAGTGATATTTGGTAGCCCATAGAGGGCTATTGTGAAAAAGGAAATGTCCTCAGATGAAATCTGTAAAGAAGCTTTCTGAGAAACTGCTTAGTGTTCTGTTAATTCTTCTCACAGAGTTACATGTGTATTTCGAGGATCTCTTTGCTAGCCTTCTTTCTGTGGAATCTGAGAAGAGATATTTCGGATCCCTTTGAAGACTATAGGGCCAAAGGAAATATCCTCCGATAACAAAGAGAAAGAAGCTTTCTGAGAAACTTCTTTGTGTTCTGTGAAATCATCTCACAGAGTTACAGCTTTCCCCTCAAGAAGCCTTTCGCTAAGACAGTTCTTGTGGAATTGGCAAAGTGATATTTGGTAGCCCAAAGAGGGCTATTGTGAAAAAGGAAATATCCTCAGATGAAATCTGGAAAGAAGCTTTCTGAGAAACTGCTTAGTGTTCTGTTAATTCTTCTCACAGAGTTACATGTGTATTTCGCGGATCTCTTTGCTAGCCTTCTTTCTGTGGAATCTGAGAACAGATATTTCGGATCCCTTTGAAGACTATAGGGCCAAAGGAAATATCCTCCGATAAAAAAGAGAAAGAAGCTTTCTGAGAAACTTCTTTGTGTTCTGTGAAATCATCTCACAGAGTTACAGCTTTCCCCTGAAGAAGCCTTTCGCTAAGACAGTTCTTGTGGAATTGGCAAAGTGATATTTGGAAGCCCATAGAGGGCTCTGGTGAAAAAGGAAATATCCTCAGATGAAATCTGGAAAGAAGCTTTCTGAGAAACTGCTTAGTGTTCTGTTAATTCATCTCACAGAGTTACATGTGCATTTCGAGGATCTCTTTGCTAGCCCTATTTCTGTGAAATCTGAGAACAGATATTTCGGATCCCTTTGAAGACTATAGGGCCAATGGAAATATCCTCCGATAACAAAGAGAAAGAAGCTTTCTGAGAAACTTCTTTGTGTTCTGTGAAATCATCTCACAGAGTTACAGCTTTCCCCTCAAGAAGCCTTTCGCTAAGACAGTTCTTGTGGAATTGGCAAAGTGATATTTGGAAGCCCATAGAGGGCTATGGTGAAAAAGGAAATATCCTCAGATGAAATCTGGAAAGAAGCTTTCTGAGAAACTGCTTAGTGTTCTGTTAATTCATGTCACAGAGTTACATGTGTATTTCGAGGATCTCTTTGCTAGCCTTCTTTCTGTGGAATCTGAGAACAGATATTTCGGATCCCGTTGAAGACTGTAGGGCCAAAGGAAATATCCTCCGATAACAAAGAGAAAGAAGCTTTCTGAGAAACTTCTTTGTGTTCTATTTAATCATCTCGCAGAGTTACAGCTTTCTTCTGAAGAAGCCTTTCGCAAAGACAGTTCCTGTGGAATTGGCAAAGTGATATTTGGAAGCCCATAGAGGGCTATGTTGAAAAAGGAAATATCCTCAGATGAAATCTGCAAAGAAGCTTTCTGAGAAACTGCTTGGTGTTCTGTGAATTCATCTCACAGAGTTACACGTGTATTTCCAGGATCTCTATGCCAGCCTTCTTTCTGTGGAATCTGAGAACAGTTATTTCGGTTCCCTTTGAAGACTATAGGGCCAAAGGAAATATCCTCCGATAACAAAGAGAAAGAAGCTTTCTGAGAAACTTCTTTGTGTTCTGTGAAATCATCTCACAGAGTTACAGCTTTCCCCTGAGGAAGCCTTTCGCTAAGACGGGTCTTGTGGAATTGGCAAAGTGATATTTGGAAGCCCATAGAGGGCTATGGTGAAAAAGGAAATATCGTCAGATGAAATCTGGCAAGAAGCTTTCTGAGAAACTGCTTAGTGTTCTGTTAATTCATCTCACAGAGTTACATGTGTATTTCGAGGATCTCTTTGCTAGCCTTATTTCTGTGGAATCTGAAAACAGATATTTCGGATCCCTTTGAAGACTATAGGGCCAAAGGAAATATCCTCCGATAACAAAGAGAAAGAAGCTTTCTGAGAAACTTCTTTGTGTTCTGTGAAATCATGTCACAGAGTTACAGCTTTCCCCTCTAGAAGCCTTTCGCTAAGACAGAACTTGTGGAATTGGCAAAGTGATATTTGGAAGCCCTTAGAGGGCTATGGTGTAAAAGGAAATATCCTCAGATGAAATCTGGAAAGAAGCTTTCTGAGAAACTGCTTAGTGTTCTGTGAATTCATCTCACAGAGTTACATGTGTATTTCGAGGATCTCTTTGCTAGCCTTCTTTCTGTGGAATCTGAGAGCAGATATTTCGGATCCCTTTGAAAAAAACTATAGGGCCAAAGGAAATATCCTCCGATAACAAAGAGAAAGAAGCTTTCTGAGAAACTTCTTTGTGTTCTATTTAATCGTCTCAACGAGTTACAGCTTTCCCCTGAAGAAGCCTTTCGCAAAGACACTTCTTGTGGAATTGGCATAGTGATATTTGGAAGCCCATAGAGGGCTATGGTGAAAAAGGAAATATCCTCAGATGTAATCTGCAAAGAAGCTTTCTGAGAAACTGCTTGGTGTTCTGTGAATTCATCTCACAGAGTTACATGTGTATTTCGAGGATCTCTTTGCTAGCCTTCTTTCTCTGGAATCTGAGAGCAGTTATTTCGGTTCCCTTTGAAGACTATAGGGCCAAAGGAGATATCCTCCGATAACAAAGAGAAAGAAGCTTTCAGAGAAACTTCTTTGTGTTCTGTGAAATCATCTCACAGAGTTACAGCTTTCCCCTCAAGAAGCCTTTCGCTAAGACAGTTCTTGTGGAATTGGCAAAGTGATATTTGGAAGCCCATAGAGGGCTATGGTGAAAAAGGAAATATCCTCAGATGAATTCTGGAAGGAAGCTTTCTGAGAAACTACTTAGTGTTCTGTTAATTCATCTCACAGAGTTACATGTGTATTTCGAGGATCTCTTTGCTGGCCGTATTTCTGTGGAATCTGAGAACAGATATTTCGGATCCCTTTGAAGACTATAGGGCCAAAGGAAATATCCTCCGATAACAAAGAGAAAGAAGCTTTCTGAGAAGCTTCTTTGTGTTCTGTGAAATCATCTCACTGAGTTACAGCTTTCCCCTAAAGAAGCCTTTCGCTAAGACAGTTCTTGTGGAATTGGCAAAGTGATATTTGGAAGCCCATAGAGGGCTACAGTGAAAAAGTAAATATCATCAGATGAAATCTGAAAAGAAGCTTTCTGAGAAACTGCTTAGTGTTGTGTGAATTCATCTCACAGAGTAACATGAGTATTTCGAGGATCTCTTTGCTATCCTTCTTTCTGTGGAATCTGAGAACAGATATTTCGGTTCCCTTTGAAGACTATAGGGCCAAAGGAAATATCCTCTTATAACAAAGAGAAAGAAGCTTTCTGAGAAACTTCTTTGTGTTCTGGGAAATCATCTCACAGAGTTACAGCTTTCCCCTGAAGAAGCCTTTCTCTAAGACAGTTCTTGTTTAATTGGCAAAGTGATATTTGGAAGCCCATAGAGGGCTATGGTGAAAAAGGAAATATCCTCAGATGAAATCTGGAAAGAAGCTTTCTGAGAAACTGCTTAGTGTTCTGTGAATTCATCTCACAGAGTTACATGTGTATTTCGAGGATCTCTTTGCTAGCCTTCTTTCTCTGGAATCTGAGAACAGTTATTTCGGTTCCCTTTGAAGACTATAGGGCCAAAGGAAATATCCTCCGATAACAAAGAGAAAGAAGCTTTCGGAGAAACTTCTTTGTGTTCTGTGAAATCATCTCACAGAGATACAGCTTTCCCCTGAAGAAGCCTTTCGCTAAGACAGGTCTTGTGGAATTGGCAAAGTGATATTTGGAAGCCCATAGAGGGCTATGGTGAAAAAGGAAATATCCTCAGATGAAATCTGGAAAGAAGCTTTCTGAGAAACTGCTTAGTGTTCTGTGAATTCATCTCACAGAGTTACATGTGTATTTCGAGGATCTCTTTGCTAGCCTTCTTTCTGTGGAATCTGAGAACAGATATTTCGGATCCCTTTGAAGACTATAGGGCGAAAGGAAATATCCTCCGTTAACAAAAGAGAAAGAAGCTTTCTGAGAAACTTCTTAGTGTTCTGTGAAATCATCTCACAGAGTTACAGCTTTCCCCTCAAGAAGCCTTTCACTAAGACAGTTCTTGTGGAATTGGCAAAGTGATATTTGGAAGGCCATAGAGGGCTATGGTGAAAAAGGAAATATCGTCAGATGAAATCTGGAAAGAAGCTTTCTGCGAAACTGCTTAGTGTTCTGTGAATTCAACTCACAGAGTTACATGTGTATTTCGAGGATCTCTTTGCTAGCCCTATTTCTGTGGAATCTGAGAAGAGATATTTTGGATCCCTTTGAAGGCAATAGGGCCAAAGGAAATATCCTCGGATAACAAAGAGAAAGAAGCTTTCTGAGAAACTTCTTTGTGTCCTGTGAAATCATCTCAGAGAGTTACAGCTTTCCCCTCAAGAAGCCTTTCGCTAAGACAGTTCTTGTGGAATTGGCAAAGTGATATTTGGAAGCCCATAGAGGTCTATGGTGAAAAAGGAAATATCCTCAGATGAAATCTGGAAAGAAGCTTTCTGAGAAACTGCTTAGTGTTCTGTTAATTCATGTCACAGAGTTACATGTGTATTTCGAGGATCTCTTTGCTAGCCTTCTTTCTGTGGAACCTGAGAACAGATATTTCGGATCCCGGTGAAGACTATAGGGCCAAAGGAAATACCCTCCGATAACAAAGAGAAAGAAGCTTTCTAAGAAACTTCTTTGTGTTCTATTTAATCGTCTCACAGAGTTACAGCTTTCCCCTGAAGAATCCTTTCGCAAAGACAGTTCTTGTGGAATTGGAAAAGTGATATTTGGAAGCCCATAGAGGGCTCTGTTGAAAAAGGAAATATCCTCAGATGAAATCTGCAAAGAAGCTTTCTGAGAAACTGCTTGGTGTTCTGTGAATTCATCTCACAGAGTTACATGTGTATTTCGAGGATCTCTTTGCTAGCCTTCTTTCTCTGGAATCTGAGAACAGTTATTTCGGTTCCCTTTGAAGACTATAGGGCCAAAGGAGATATCCTCCGATAAGAAAGAGAAAGAAGCTTTCTGAGAAACTTCTTTGCGTTCTGTGAAATCATCTCACAGAGTTACAGCTTTCCCCTCAAGAAGCCTTTCGCTAAGACAGTTCTTGCGGAATTGGAAAAGTGATATTTGGAAGCCCATAGAGGGCTATGGTGAAAAAGGAAATATCCTCAGATGAATTCTGGAAAGAAGCTTTCTGAGAAACTACTTAGTGTTCTGTTAATTCATCTCACAGTGTTACATGTGTATTTCGAGGATCTCTTTGCTAGCCGTATTTCTGTGGAATCTGAGAACAGATATTTCGGATCCCTTTGAAGACTATAGGGCCAAAGGAAATATCCTCCGATAACAAAGAGAAAGAAGCTTTATGAGTAGCTTCTTTGTGTTCTGTGAAATCATCTCACTGAGTTACAGCTTTCCCCTAAAGAAGCCTTTCGCTAAGACAGTTCTTGTGGAATTGGCAAAGTGATATTTGGAAGCCCATAGAGGGCTACGGTGAAAAAGGAAATATTCTCAGATGAAATCTGGAAAGAAGCTTTCTGAGAAACTGCTTAGTGTTCTGTTAATTCATCTCACTGAGTTACATGTGTATTTCGAGGATCTCTTTGCTAGCCTTCTTTCTGTGGAATCTGAGAACAGATATTTCCGATGCCTTTGAAGACTATAGGGCCAAAGGAAATATCCTCCAATAACAAGGAGAAAGAAGCTTTCTGAGAAACTTCTTTGTGTTCTGTTGAAACATCTCACAGAGTTACAGCTTTCCCCTCAAGAAGCCTTTCGCTAAGACAGTTCTTGTGGAATTGTCAAAGTGATATTTGGAAGCCCATAGAGGGCCACGGTGAAAAAGTAAATATCATCAGATGAAATCTGGAAAGAAGCTTTCTGAGAAACCGCTTAGTGTTGTGTGAATTCATCTAACAGAGTTACATGAGTATTTCGAGGATCTCTTTGCTATCCTTCATTCTGTGGAATCTGAGAACAGATATTTCGGTTCCCTTTGCAGACTATAGGTCCAAAGGAAATATCCTCTGATAACAAAGAGAAAGAAGCTTTCTGAGAAACTTCTTTGTGTTCTGTGAAATCATCTCACAGAGTTACAGCTTTCCCCTGAAGAAGCCTTTCGCTAAGACAGTTCTTGTGGAATGGCAAAGTGATATTTGGAAGCCCATAGAGGGCTATGGTGAAAAAGGAAATATCCTCAGATGAAATCTGTAAAGAAGCTTTCTGAGAAACTGCTTAGTGTTCTGTGAATTCATCTCACAGAGTTACATGCGTATTTCGAGAATCTCTTTGCTAGCCTTCTTTCTCTGGAATCTGAGAAGAGTTATTTCGGTTCCCTTTGAAGACTATAGGGCCAAAGGAAATATCCTCCGATAACAAAGAGAAAGAAGCTTTCTGAGAAACTTCTTTGTGTTCTGTGAAATCATCTCACAGAGATACAGCTTTCCCCTGAAGAAGCCTTTCGCTAAGACAGGTCTTGTGGAATTGGCAAAGTGATATTTGGAAGCCCATAGAGGGCTATGGTGAAAAAGGAAATATCCTCAGATGAAATCTGGAAAGAAGCTTTCTGCGAAACTGCTTAGTGTTCTGTGAATTCATCTCACAGAGTTACATGTGTATTTCGAGGATCTCTTTGCTAGCCTTATTTCTGTGGAATCTGAGAACAGATATTTCGGATCCCTTTGAAGACTACAGGGCGAAAGGAAATATCCTCCGATAACAAAAGAGAAAGAAGCTTTCTGGGAAACTTCTTTGTGTTCTGTGAAATCATCTCACAGAGTTACAGCTTTCCCCTCAAGAAGCCTTTCGCTAAGACAGTTCTTGTGGAATTGGCAAAGTGATATTTGGAAGCCCATAGAGGGCTATGGTGAAAAAGGAAATATCGTCAGATGAAATCTGGAAAGAAGCTTTCTGCGAAACTGCTTAGTGTTCTGTTACTTCAACTCACAGAGTTACATGTGTATTTCGAGGATCTCTTTGCTAGCCCTATTTCTGTGGAATCTGAGAACAGATATTTTGGATCCCTTTGAAGGCAATAGGGCCAAAGGAAATATCCTCGGATAACACAGAGAAAGAAGCTTTCTGAGAAACTTCTTTGTGTTCTATTTAATCATCTCACAGAGTTACAGCTTTCTTCAGAAGAAGCCTTTCGCAAAGACAGTTCCTGTGGAATTGGCAAAGTGATATTTGGAAGCCCATAGAGGGCTATGTTGAAAAAGGAAATATCCTCAGATGAAATCTGCAAAGAAGCTTTCTGAGAAACTGCTTGGTGTTCTGTGAATTCATCTCACAGAGTTACATGTGCATTTCCAGGATCTCTATTCTAGCCTTCTTTCTGTGGAATCTGAGAACAGTTATTTCGGTTCCCTTTGAAGACTATAGGGCCAAAGAAAATATCCTCCGATAACAAAGAGAAAGAAGCTTTCTGAGAAACTTCTTTGTGTTCTGTGAAATCATCTCACAGAGTTACAGCTTTCCCCTGAAGAAGCCTTTCGCTAAGACAGGTCTTGTGGAATTGGCAAAGTGATATTTGGAAGCCCATAGAGGGCTATGGTGAAAAAGGAAATATCGTCAGATGAAATCTGGCAAGAAGCTTTCTGAGAAACTGCTTAGTGTTTTGTTAATTCATCTCACAGAGTTACATGTGTATTTCGAGGATCTCTTTGCTAGCCTTATTTCTGTGGAATCCGAGAACAGATATTTCGTATCCCTTTGAAGACTATAGGGCCAAAGGAAATATTCTCCGATAACAAAGAGAAAGAAGCTTTCTGAGAAACTTCTTTGTGTTCTATTTAATCATCTCACAGAGTTACAGCTTTCTCCTGAAGAAGCCTTTCGCAAAGACAGTTCTTGTGGAATTGGCAAAGTGATATTTGGAAGCCCATAGAGGGCTATGTTGAAAAAGGAAATATCCTCAGATGAAATCGGCAAAGAAGCTTTCTGAGAAACTGCTTGGTGTTCTGTGAATTCATCTCACAGAGTTACATGTGTATTTCGAGGATCTCTTTGCTAGCCTTCTTTCTCTGGAATCTGAGAACAGTTATTTCGGTTCCCTTTCAAGACTATAGGGCCAAAGGAAATATCCTCCGATAACAAAGAGAAAGAAGCTTTCTGAGAAACTTCTTTGTGTTCTGTGAAATCACCTCACAGAGTTACAGCTTTCCCCTGAAGAAGCCTTTCGCTAAGACAGGTCTTGTGGAATTGGCAAAGTGATATTTGGAAGCCCATAGAGGGCTATGGTGAAAAAGGAAATATCCTCAGATGAAATCTGGCAAGAAGCTTTCTGAGAAACTGCTTAGTGTTCTGTTAATTCATCTCACAGAGTTACATGTGTATTTCGAGGATCTCTTTGCTAGCCTTATTTCTGTGGAATCTGAGAACAGATATTTCGGATCCCTTTGAAGACTATTGGGCCAAAGGAAATATCCTCCGATAACAAAGAGAAAGAAGCTTTCTGAGAAACTTCTTTGTGTTCTGTGAAATCTTCTCACAGAGTTACAGCTTTCCCCTGAAGAAGACTTTCGCTAAGACAGTTCTTGTGGAATTGGCAAAGTGGTATTTGGTAGCCCATAGAGGGCTATTGTGAAAAAGGAAATATCCTCAGATGAAATCTGGAAAGAAGCTTTCTGAGAAACTGCTTAGTGTTCTGTTAATTCATCTCACAGAGTTACATGTGTATTTCGAGGATCTCTTTGCTAGCCTTCTTTCTGTGGAATCTGAGAACAGATATGTCGGATCCCTTTGAAGACTATAGGGCCAAAGGAAATATCCTCCGATAACAAAGAGAAAGAAGCTTTCTGAGAAACTTCTTTGTGTTCTGTGAAATCATCTCACAGAGTTACAGCTTTCCCCTGAAGAAGCCTTTCGCTAAGACAGTTCTTGTGGAATTGGCAAAGTGATATTTGGAAGCCCATAGAGGGCTCTGGTGAAAAAGGAAATATCCTCAGATGAAATCTGGAAAGAAGCTTTCTGAGAAACTGCTTAGTGTTCTGTTAATTCATCTCACAGAGTTACATGTGCATTTCGAGGATCTCTTTGCTAGCCCTATTTCTGTGAAATCTGAGAACAGATATTTCGGATCCCTTTGAAGACTATAGGGCCAAAGGAAATATCCTCCGATAACAAAGAGAAAGAAGCTTTCTGAGAAACTTCTTTGTGTTCTGTGAAATCATCTCACAGAGTTACAGCTTTCCCCTGAAGAAGCCTTTCGCTAAGACAGTTCTTGTGGAATAGGCAAAGTGATATTTGGAAGCCCATAGAGGGCTAGGGTGAAAAAGGAAATAACCTCAGATGAAATCTGGAAAGAAGCTTTCTGAGAAACTGCTTAGTGTTCTGTTAATTCATCTCACAGAGTTACATGTGTATTTCGAGGATCTCTTTGCTAGCCTTCTTTCTGTGGAATCTGAGAACAGATATTTCGGATCCCTTTGAAGACTATAGGGCCAAAGGAAATATCCTCCGATAACAAAGAGAAAGAAGCTTTCTGAGAAACTTCTTTGTGTTCTGTGAAATCATCTCACAGAGTTACAGCTTTCCCCTCTAGAAGCCTTTCGCTAAGACAGATCTTGTGGAATTGGCAAAGTGATATTTGGAAGCCCTTAGAGGGCTATGGTGTAAAAGGAAATATCCTCAGATGAAATCTGGAAAGAAGCTTTCTGAGAAACTGCTTAGTGTTCTGTGAATTCATCTCACAGAGTTACATGTGTATTTCGAGGATCTCTTTGCTAGCCTTCTTTCTGTGGAATCTGAGAGCAGATATTTCGGATCCCTTTGAAAACTATAGGGCCAAAGGAAATATCCTGCGATAACAAAGAGAAAGAAGCTTTCTGAGAAACTTCTTTGTGTTCTGTGAAATCATCTCACAGAGTTACAGCTTTCCCCTCAAGAAGCCTTTCGCTAAGACAGTTCTTGTGGAATTGGCAAAGTGATATTTGGAAGCCCGTAGAGGGCTCTGGTGAAAAAGGAAATATCCTCAGATGAAATCTGCAAAGAAGCTTTCTGAGAAACTGCTTAGTGTTCTGTTAATTCATCTCACAGAGTTACATGTGTATTTCGAGGATCTCTTTGCTAGTCCTATTTCTTTAGAATCTGAGAACAGATATTTCGGATCCCTTTGAAGACTATTGGGCCAAAGGAAATATACTCCGATAACAAAGCGAAAGAAGCTTTCTGAGAAACTTCTTTGTGTTCTGTGAAATCATCTCACAGAGTTACAGCTTTCCCCTGAAGAAGCCTTTCGCTAAGACAGTTCTTGTGGAATTGGCAAAATGATATTTGGAAACCCATAGAAAGCTACGGTGAAAAAGGAAATATCCTTAGATAAAATCTGGAAAGAAGCTTTCTGAGAAACTGCTTAGTGTTCTGTGAATTCATCTCACAGAGTTACATGTGTATTTCGAGGATCTCTTGCTAGCCTTCTTTCTGTGGGATCTGAGAACAGATATTTCGGATCCCTTTGAAGACTATAGGGCAAAAGGAAATATCCTCCGATAACAAAGAGAAAGAAGCTTTCTGAGAAACTTCTTTGTGTTCTGTGAAATCATCTCACAGAGTTACAGCTTTCCCCTCAAGAAGCCTTTTGCTAAGACAGTTCTTGTGGAATTGGCAAAGTGATATTTGGAAGCCCATAGAGGGCTATGGTGAAAAAGGAAATATCGTCAGATTAAATCCGGAAAGAAGCTTTCTGCGAAACTGCTTAGTGTTCTGTTAATTCATGTCACAGTGTTACATGTGTATTTCGAGGATCTCTTTGCTAGCCCTATTTCTGTGGAATCTGAGAACAGATATTTTGGATCCCTTTGAAGGCTATAGGGCCAAAGGAAATATCCTCGGATAACAAAGAGAAAGAAGCTTTCTGAGAAACTTCTTTGTGTTCTGTGAAATCATCTCACAGAGTTACAGCTTTCCCTTCAAGAAGCCTTTCGCTAAGACAGTTCTTGTGGAATTGGCAAAGTGATATTTGGAAGCCCATAGAGGGCTATGGTGAAAAAGGAAATATCCTCAGATGAAATCTGGAAAGAAGCTTTCTGAGAAACTGCTTAGTGTTCTGTGAATTCATCTCACAGAGTTACATGTGTATTTCGAGGATTTCTTTGCTAGCCTTCTTTCTGTGGAATCTGAGAACAGATATTTCGGATCCCTTTGAAGACTATGGGGCCAAAGGGAATATCCTCCAATAACAAAGAGAAAGAAGCTTTCTGAGAAACTTCTTTGTGTTCTATTTAATCATCTCACAGAGTTACAGCTTTCCCCTGAAGAAGCCTTTCTCTGAGACAGGTCTTGAGGAATTGGCAAAGTGATATTTGGAAGCCCATAGAGGGCTATGGTGAAAAAGGAAATATCCTCAGATGAAATCTGGAAAGAAGCTTTCTGAGAAACTGCTTAGTGTTCTATTAATTCATCTCACAGAGTTACATGTGTATTTCGAGGATCTCTTTGCTAGCCTTATTTCTGTGGAATCTGAGAACAGATATTTCGGATCCCTTTGAGGACTACAGGGCCAAAGGAAATATCCTCCGATAACAAAGAGAAAGAAGCTTTCTGAGAAACTTCTTTGTGTTCTGTGAAATCATCTCACAGAGTTACAGCTTTCCCCTGAAGAAGCCTTTCGCTAAGACAGGTCTTGTGGAATTGGCAAAGTGATATTTGGAAGCCCATAGAGGGCTATGGTGAAAAAGGAAATATCGTCAGATGAAATCTGGCAAGAAGCTTTCTGAGAAACTGCTTAGTGTTTTGTTAATTCATCTCACAGAGTTACATGTGTATTTCGAGGATCTCTTTGCTAGCCTTATTTCTGTGGAATCCGAGAACAGATATTTCGTATCCCTTTGAAGTCTATAGGGCCAAAGGAAATATTCTCCGATAACAAAGAGAAAGAAGCTTTCTGAGAAACTTCTTTGTGTTCTGTTTAATCATCTCACAGAGTTACAGCTTTCTCCTGAAGAAGCCTTTCGCAAAGACAGTTCTTGTGGAATTGGCAAAGTGATATTTGGAAGCCCATAGAGGGCTATGTTGAAAAAGGAAATATCCTCAGATGAAATCTGCAAAGAAGCTTTCTGAGAAACTGCTTGGTGTACTGTGAATTCATCTCACAGAGTTACATGTGTATTTCGAGGATCTCTTTGCTAGCCTTCTTTCTCTGGAATCTGAGAACAGTTATTTCGGTTCCCTTTCAAGACTATAGGGCCAAAGGAAATATCCTCCGATAACAAAGAGAAAGAAGCTTTCTGAGAAACTTCTTTGTGTTCTGTGAAATCACCTCACAGAGTTACAGCTTTCCCCTGAAGAAGCCTTTCGCTAAGAGAGGTCTTGTGGAATTGGCAAAGTGATATTTGGAAGCCCATAGAGGGCTATGGTGAAAAAGGAAATATCCTCAGATGAAATCTGGCAAGAAGCTTTCTGAGAAACTGCTTAGTGTTCTGTTAATTCATCTCACAGAGTTACATGTGTATTTCGAGGATCTCTTTGCTAGCCTTATTTCTGTGGAATCTGAGAACAGATATTTCGGATCCCTTTGAAGACTATTGGGCCAAAGGAAATATCCTCCGATAACAAAGAGAAAGAAGCTTTCTGAGAAACTTCTTTGTGTTCTGTGAAATCATCTCACAGAGTTACAGCTTTCCCCTGAAGAAGCCTTTCCCTAAGACAGTTCTTGTGGAATTGGCAAAGTGGTATTTGGTAGCCCATAGAGGGCTATTGTGAAAAAGGAAATATCCTCAGATGAAATCTGGAAAGAAGCTTTCTGAGAAACTGCTTAGTGTTCTGTTAATTCATCTCACAGAGTTACATGTGTATTTCGAGGATCTCTTTGCTAGCCTTCTTTCTGTGGAATCTGAGAACAGATATGTCGGATCCCTTTGAAGACTATAGGGCCAAAGGAAATATCCTCCGATAACAAAGAGAAAGAAGCTTTCTGAGAAACTTCTTTGTGTTCTGTGAAATCATCTCACAGAGTTACAGCTTTCCCCTGAAGAAGCCTTTCGCTAAGACAGTTCTTGTGGAATTGGCAAAGTGATATTTGGAAGCCCATAGAGGGCTATGGTGAAAAAGGAAATATCCTCAGATGAAATCTGGAAAGAAGCTTTCTGAGAAACTGCTTAGTGTTCTGTTAATTCATCTCACAGAGTTACATGTGCATTTCGAGGATCTCTTTGCTAGCCCTATTTCTGTGAAATCTGAGAACAGATATTTCGGATCCCTTTGAAGACTATAGGGCCAAAGGAAATATCCTCCGATAACAAAGAGAAAGAAGCTTTCTGAGAAACTTCTTTGTGTTCTGTGAAATCATCTCACAGAGTTACAGCTTTCCCCTGAAGAAGCCTTTCGCTAAGACAGTTCTTGTGGAATAGGCAAAGTGATATTTGGAAGCCCATAGAGGGCTAGGGTGAAAAAGGAAATAACCTCAGATGAAATCTGGAAAGAAGCTTTCTGAGAAACTGCTTAGTGTTCTGTTAATTCATCTCACAGAGTTACATGTGTATTTCGAGGATCTCTTTGCTAGCCTTCTTTCCGTGGAATCTGAGAACAGATATTTCGGATCCCTTTGAAGACTATAGGGCCAAAGGAAATATCCTCCGATAACAAAGAGAAAGAAGCTTTCTGAGAAACTTCTTTGTGTTCTGTGAAATCATCTCACAGAGTTACAGCTTTCCCCTCTAGAGCCTTTCGCTAAGACAGATCTTGTGGAATTGGCAAAGTGATATTTGGAAGCCCTTAGAGGGCTATGGTGTAAAAGGAAATATCCTCAGATGAAATCTGGAAAGAAGCTTTCTGAGAAACTGCTTAGTGTTCTGTGAATTCATCTCACAGAGTTACATGTGTATTTCGAGGATCTCTTTGCTAGCCTTCTTTCTGTGGAATCTGAGAGCAGATATTTCGGATCCCTTTGAAAACTATAGGGCCAAAGGAAATATCCTGCGATAACAAAGAGAAAGAAGCTTTCTGAGAAACTTCTTTGTGTTCTGTGAAATCATCTCACAGAGTTACAGCTTTCCCCTCAAGAAGCCTTTCGCTAAGACAGTTCTTGTGGAATTGGCAAAGTGATATTTGGAAGCCCATAGAGGGCTCTGGTGAAAAAGGAAATATCCTCAGATGAAATCTGCAAAGAAGCTTTCTGAGAAACTGCTTAGTGTTCTGTTAATTCATCTCACAGAGTTACATGTGTATTTCGAGGATCTCTTTGCTATTCCTATTTCTTTAGAATCTGAGAACAGATATTTCGGATCCCTTTGAAGACTATTGGGCCAAAGGAAATATACTCCGATAACAAAGAGAAAGAAGCTTTCTGAGAAACTTCTTTGTGTTCTGTGAAATCATCTCACAGAGTTACAGCTTTCCCCTGAAGAAGCCTTTCGCTAAGACAGTTCTTGTGGAATTGGCAAAATGATATTTGGAAACCCATAGAAGGCTACGGTGAAAAAGGAAATATCCTTAGATAAAATCTGGAAAGAAGCTTTCTGAGAAACTGCTTAGTGTTCTGTGAATTCATCTCACAGAGTTACATGTGTATTTCGAGGATCTCTTGCTAGCCTTCTTTCTGTGGGATCTGAGAACAGATATTTCGGATCCCTTTGAAGACTATAGGGCAAAAGGAAATATCCTCCGATAGCAAAGAGAAAGAAGCTTTCTGAGAAACTTCTTTGTGTTCTGTGAAATCATCTCACAGAGTTACAGCTTTCCCCTCAAGAAGCCTTTCGCTAAGACAGTTCTTGTGGAATTGGCAAAGTGATATTTGGAAGCCCATAGAGGGCTGTGGTGAAAAAGGAAATATCCTCAGATGAAATCTGGAAAGAAGCTTTCTGAGAAACTGCTTAGTGTTCTGTTAATTCATCTCACAGAGTTACTTGTGTATTTCGAGGATCTCTTTGCTAGCCTTATTTCTGTGGAATCTGAGAACAGATATTTCGGATCCCTTTGAAGACTATAGGGCCAAAGGAAATATCCTCCGATAACAAAGAGAAAGAAGCTTTCTGAGAAACTTCTTTGTGTTCTCTGAAATCATCTCACAGAGTTACAGCTTTCCCCTGAAGAAGCCTTTCGCTAAGACAGTTCTTGTGGAATTGGCAAAATGATATTTGGAAGCCCATAGAAGGCTATGGTGAAAAAGGAAATATCCTTAGATAAAATCTGGAAAGAAGCTTTCTGAGAAACTGCTTAGTGTTCTGTGAATCCATCTCACAGAGTTACATGTGTATTTCGAGGATCTCTTTGCTAGCCTTCTTTCTGTGGAATCTGAGAACAGATATTTCTGATCCCTTTGAGGACTATAGGGCCAAAGGAAATATCCCCCGATAACAAAGAGAAAGAAGCTTTCTGAGAAACTTCTTTGTGTTCTATTTAATCATCTCAAAGAGTTACAGCTTTCCCCTGAAGAAGCCTTTCGCTAAGACAGTTCTTGTGGAATTGGCAAAGTGATATTTGGAAGCCCATAGAGGGTTATGGTGAAAAAGGAAATATCCTCAGATGAAATCTGGAAAGAAGCTTTCTGAGAAACTGCTTAGTGTTCTGTTAATTCATCTCACAGAGTTACATGTGTATTTCGAGGATCTCTTTGCTAGCCTTATTTCTGTGGAATCTAAGAACAGATATTTCGGATCCCTTCGAAGACTATAGGGCCAAAGGAAATATCCTCCGATAACAAAGAGAAAGAAGCTTTCTGAGAAACTTCTTTGTGTTCTGTGAAATCATCTCACAGAGTTACAGCTTTCCCCTCAAGAAGCCTTTCGCTAAGACAGGTCTTGTGGAATTGGTAAAGTGATATTTGGAAGCCCATAGAGGGCTCTGGTGTAAAAGGAAATATACTCAGATGAAATCTGGAAAGAAGCTTTCTGAGAAACTGCTTAGTGTTCTGTTAATTCATCTCACAGAGTTACATGTGTATTTCGAGGATCTCTTTGCTATCCCTATTTCTGTGAAATCTGAGAACAGATATTTCGGATCCCTTTGAAGACTATAGGGCCAAAGGAAATATCCTCCGATAACAAAGAGAAAGAAGCTTTCTGAGAAACTTCTTTGTGTTCTGTGAAATCATCTCACAGAGTTACAGCTTTCCCCTCAAGAAGCCTTTCGCTAAGACAGTTCTTGTGGAATTGGCAAAGTGATATTTGGAAGCCCATAGAGGGCTAGGGTGAAAAAGGAAATAACCTCAGATGAAATCTGGAAAGAAGCTTTCTGAGAAACTGCTTAGTGTTCTGTTAATTCATCTCACAGAGTTACATGTGTATTTCGAGGATCTCTTTGCTAGCCTTCTTTCTGTGGAATCTGAGAACAGATATTTCGGATCCCTTTGAAGACTATAGGGCCAAAGGAAATATCCTCCGATAACAAAGAGAAAGAAGCTTTCTGAGAAACTTCTTTGTGTTCTGTGAAATCATCTCACAGAGTTACAGCTTTCCCCTCTAGAAGCCTTTCGCTAAGACAGATCTTGTGGAATTGGCAAAGTGATATTTGGAAGCCCTTAGAGGGCTATGGTGTAAAAGGAAAAATCCTCAGATGAAATCTGGAAAGAAGCTTTCTGAGAAACTGCTTAGTGTTCTGTTAATTCATGTCACAGTGTTACATGTGTATTTCGAGGATCTCTTTGCTAGCCCTATTTCTGTGGAATCTGAGAACAGATATTTTGGATCCCTTTGAAGGCTATAGGGCCAAAGGAAATATCCTCGGATAACAAAGAGAAAGAAGCTTTCTGAGAAACTTCTTTGTGTTCTGTGAAATCATCTCACAGAGTTACAGCTTTCCCTTCAAGAAGCCTTTCGCTAAGACAGTTCTTGTGGAATTGGCAAAGTGATATTTGGAAGCCCATAGAGGGCTATGGTGAAAAAGGAAATATCCTCAGATGAAATCTGGAAAGAAGCTTTCTGAGAAACTGCTTAGTGTTCTGTGAATTCATCTCACAGAGTTACATGTGTATTTCGAGGATTTCTTTGCTAGCCTTCTTTCTGTGGAATCTGAGAACAGATATTTCGGATCCCTTTGAAGACTATGGGGCCAAAGGGAATATCCTCCAATAACAAAGAGAAAGAAGCTTTCTGAGAAACTTCTTTGTGTTCTATTTAATCATCTCACAGAGTTACAGCTTTCCCCTGAAGAAGCCTTTCTCTGAGACAGGTCTTGAGGAATTGGCAAAGTGATATTTGGAAGCCCATAGAGGGCTATGGTGAAAAAGGAAATATCCTCAGATGAAATCTGGAAAGAAGCTTTCTGAGAAACTGCTTAGTGTTCTATTAATTCATCTCACAGAGTTACATGTGTATTTCGAGGATCTCTTTGCTAGCCTTCTTTCTGTGGAATCTGAGAACAGATATTTCGGATCCCTTTGAGGACTACAGGGCCAAAGGAAATATCCTCCGATAACAAAGAGAAAGAAGCTTTCTGAGAAACTTCTTTGTGTTCTGTGAAATCATCTCACAGAGTTACAGCTTTCCCCTCAAGAAGCCTTTCGCTAAGACAGTTCTTGTGGAATTGGCAAAGTGATATTTGGAAGCACATAGAGGGCTGTGGTGAAAAAGGAAATATCCTCAGATGAAATCTGGAAAGAAGCTTTCAGAGAAACTGCTTAGTGTTCTGTTAATTCATCTCACAGAGTTACTTGTGTATTTCGAGGATCTCTTTGCTAGCCTTATTTCTGTGGAATCTGAGAACAGATATTTCGGATCCCTTTGAAGACTATAGGGCCAAAGGAAATATCCTCCGATAACAAAGAGAAAGAAGCTTTCTGAGAAACTTCTTTGTGTTCTGTGAAATCATCTCACAGAGTTACAGCTTTCCCCTGAAGAAGCCTTTCGCTAAGACAGTTCTTGTGGAATTGACAAAATGATATTTGGAAGCCCATAGAAGGCTATGGTGAAAAAGGAAATATCCTCAGATGAATTCTGGAAAGAAGCTTTCTGAGAAACTACTTAGTATTCTGTTAATTCATCTCACAGAGTTACATGTGTATTTCGAGGATCTATTTGCTAGCCGTATTTCTGTGGAATCTGAGAACAGATATTTCGGATCCCTTTGAAGACTATAGGGCCAAAGGAAATATCCTCCGATAACAAAGAGAAAGAAGCTTTCTGAGAAGCTTCTTTGTGTTCTGTGAAATCATCTCACTGAGTTACAGCTTTCTCCTAAAGAAGCCTTTCGCTAAGACAGTTCTTGAGGAATTGGCAAAGTGATATTTGGAAGCCCATAGAGGGCTATGGTGAAAAAGGAAATATTCTCAGATGAAATCTGGAAAGAAGCTTTCTGAGAAACTGCTTAGTGTTCTGTTAATTCATCTCACAGAGTTACATGTGTATTTCGAGGATCTCTTTGCTAGCCTTCTTTCTGTGGAATCTGAGAACAGATATTTTGGATGCCTTTGAAGACTATAGGGCCAAAGGAAATATCCTCCGATAACAAAGAGAAAGAAGGTTTCTAAGAAACTTCTTTGTGTTGTGTGAAATCATCTCACAGAGTTATAGCTTTCCCGTCAAGAAGCCTTTCGCTAAGACAGTTCTTGTGGAATTGGCAAAGTGATATTTGGAAGCCCATAGAGGGCTACGGTGAAAAAGTAAATATGATCAGATGAAATCTGGAAAGAAGCTTTCTGAGAAACTGCTTAGTGTTGTGTGAATTCATCTCAAAGATTTACATGTGTATTTCGAGGATCTCTTTGCTATCCTTCTTTCTGTGGAATCTGAGAACAGATATTTCGGTTCCCTTTGAAGAGTATAGGGCCAAAGGAAATATCCTCTGATAACAAAGAGAAAGAAGCTTTCTGAGAAACTTCTTTGTGTTCTGTGAAATCATCTCACAGAGTTACAGCTTTCCCCTGAAGAAGCCTTTCGCTAAGACAGTTCTTGTGGAATTGGCAAAATGATATTTGGAAGCCCATAGAGGGCTATGTTGAAAAAGGAAATATCCTCAGATGAAATCTGGAAAGAAGCTTTCTGAGAAACTGCTTAGTGTTCTGTTAATTCATGTCACAGCGTTACATGTGTATTTCGAGGATCTCTTTGCTAGCCTTCTTTCTGTGGAATCTGAGAACAGATATTTCGGATCCCGTTGAAGACTATAGGGCCAAAGGAAATATCCTCCGATAACAAAGAGAAAGAAGCTTTCTGAGAAACTTCTTTGTGTTCTATTTAATCATCTCACAGAGTTACAGCTTTCTTCTGAAGAAGCCTTTCGCAAAGACAGTTCCTGTGGAATTGGCAAAGTGATATTTGGAAGCCCATAGAGGGCTATGTTGAAAAAGTAAATATCCTCAGATGAAATCTGCAAAGAAGCTTTCTGAGAAACTGCTTAGTGTTCTGTTAATTCATCTCACGGAGTTACATGTGTATTTCGAGGAACTCTTTGCTAGCCCTATTTCTGTGGAATCTGAGAACAGATATTTCGGATCCCTTTGAAGACTATTGGGCCAAAGGAAATATCCTCCGATAACAAAGAGAAAGAAGCTTTCTGAGAAACTTCTTTGTGTTCTGTGAAATCATCTCACAGAGTTACAGCTTTCCCCTGAAGAAGCCTTTCGCTAAGACAGTTCTTGTGGAATTGGCAAAATGATATTTGGAAGCCCATAGAAGGCTATGGTGAAAAAGGAAATATCCTTAGATAAAATCTGGAAAGAAGCTTTCAGAGAAACTGCTTAGTGTTCTGTGAATTCATCTCACAGAGTTACATGTGTATTTCGAGGATCTCTTTGCTAGCCTTCTTTCTGTGGAATCTTAGAACAGATATTTCGGATCCCTTTGAGGACTATAGGGCCAAAGGAAATATCCCCCGATAACAAAGAGAAAGAAGCTTTCTGAGAAACTTCTTTGTGTTCTGTGAAATCATCTCACAGAGTTACAGCTTTCCCCTGAAGAAGCCTTTCGCTAAGACAGTTCTTGTGGAATTGGCAAAGTGATATTTGGAAGCCCATAGAGGGTTATGGTGAAAAAGGAAATATCCTCAGATGAAATCTGGAAAGAAGCTTTCTGAGAAACTGCTTAGTGTTCTGTTAATTCATCTCACAATGTTACATGTGTATTTCGAGGATCTCTTTGCTAGCCTTATTTCTGTGGAATCTAAGAACAGATATTTCGGATCCCTTCGAAGACTATAGGGCCAAAGGAAATATCCTCCGATAACAAAGAGAAAGAAGCTTTCTGAGAAACTTCTTTATGTTCTGTGAAATCATCTCACAGAGTTACAGCTTTCCCCTGAAGAAGCCTTTCGCTAAGACAGTTCTTGTGGAATTGGCAAAGTGATATTAGGAAGCCCATAGAGGGCTATGGTGAAAAAGGAAATATCCTCAGATGAATTCTGGAAAGAAGCTTTCTGAGAAACTACTTAGTGTTCTGTTAATTCATCTCACAGAGTTACATGTGTATTTCGAGGATCTATTTGCTAGCCGTATTTCTGTGGAATCTGAGAACAGATATTTCGGATCCCTTTGAAGACTATAGGGCCAAAGGAAATATCCTCCGATAACAAAGAGAAAGAAGCTTTCTGAGAAGCTTCTTTGTGTTCTGTGAAATCATCTCACTGAGTTACAGCTTTCCCCTAAAGAAGCCTTTCGCTAAGACAGTTCTTGAGGAATTGGCAAAGTGATATTTGGAAGCCCATAGAGGGCTATGGTGAAAAAGGAAATATTCTCAGATGAAATCTGGAAAGAAGCTTTCTGAGAAACTGCTTAGTGTTCTGTTAATTCATCTCACAGAGTTACATGTGTATTTCGAGGATCTCTTTGCTAGCCTTCTTTCTGTGGAATCTGAGAACAGATATTTTGGATGCCTTTGAAGACTATAGGGCCAAAGGAAATATCCTCCGATAACAAAGAGAAAGAAGGTTTCTAAGAAACTTCTTTGTGTTGTGTGAAATCATCTCACAGAGTTACAGCTTTCCCGTCAAGAAGCCTTTCGCTAAGACAGTTCTTGTGGAATTGGCAAAGTGATATTTGGAAGCCCATAGAGGGCTACGGTGAAAAAGTAAATATGATCAGATTAAATCTGGAAAGAAGCTTTCTGAGAAACTGCTTAGTGTTGTGTGAATTCATCTCAAAGATTTACATGTGTATTTCGAGGATCTCTTTGCTATCCTTCTTTCTGTGGAATCTGAGAACAGATATTTCGGTTCCCTTTGAAGAGTATAGGGCCAAAGGAAATATCCTCTGATAACAAAGAGAAAGAAGCTTTCTGAGAAACTTCTTTGTGTTCTGTGAAATCATCTCACAGAGTTACAGCTTTCCCCTGAAGAAGCCTTTCGCTAAGACAGTTCTTGTGGAATTGGCAAAATGATATTTGGAAGCCCATAGAGGGCTATGTTGAAAAAGGAAATATCCTCAGATGAAATCTGGAAAGAAGCTTTCTGAGAAACTGCTTAGTGTTCTGTTAATTCATGTCACAGCGTTACATGTGTATTTCGAGGATCTCTTTGCTAGCCTTCTTTCTGTGGAATCTGAGAACAGATATTTCGGATCCCGTTGAAGACTATAGGGCCAAAGGAAATATCCTCCGATAACAAAGAGAAAGAAGCTTTCTGAGAAACTTCTTTGTGTTCTATTTAATCATCTCACAGAGTTACAGCTTTCTTCTGAAGAAGCCTTTCGCAAAGACAGTTCCTGTGGAATTGGCAAAGTGATATTTGGAAGCCCATAGAGGGCTATGTTGAAAAAGGAAATATCCTCAGATGAAATCTGCAAAGAAGCTTTCTGAGAAACTGCTTGGTGTTCTGTGAATTCATCTCACAGAGTTACATGTGTATTTCCAGGATCTCTATGCTAGCCTTCTTTCTGTGGAATCTGAGAACAGTTATTTCGGTTCCCTTTGAAGACTATAGGGCCAAAGGAAATATCCTCCGATAACAAAGAGAAAGAAGCTTTCTGAGAAACTTCTTTGTGTTCTGTGAAATCATCTCACAGAGTTACAGCTTTCCCCTGAAGAAGCCTTTCGCTAAGACAGGTCTTGTGGAATTGGCAAAGTGATATTTGGAAGCCCATAGAGGGCTATGGTGAAAAAGGAAATATCGTCAGATGAAATCTGGCAAGAAGCTTTCTGAGAAACTGCTTAGTGTTCTGTTAATTCATCTCACAGAGTTACATGTGTATTTCGAGGATCTCTTTGCTAGCCTTATTTCTGTGGAATCCGAGAACAGATATTTCGGATCCCTTTGAAGACTATAGGGTCAAAGGAAATATCCTCCGATAACAAAGAGAAAGAAGCTTTCTGAGAAACTTCTTTGTGTTCTATTTAATCATCTCACAGAGTTACAGCTTTCTCCTGAAGAATCCTTTCGCAAAGACAGTTCTTGTGGAATTGGCAAAGTGATATTTGGAAGCCCATAGAGGGCTATGTTGAAAAAGGAAATATCCTCAGATGAAATCTGCAAAGAAGCTTTCTGAGAAACTGCTTGGTGTTCTGTGAATTCATCTCACAGAGTTACATGTGTATTTCGAGGATCTCTTTGCTAGCCCTATTTCTGTGAAATCTGAGAACAGATATTTCGGATCCCTTTGAAGACTATAGGGCCAAAGGAAATATCCTCCGATAACAAAGAGAAAGAAGCTTTCTGAGAAACTTCTTTGTGTTCTGTGAAATCATCTCACAGAGTTACAGCTTTCCCCTGAAGAAGCCTTTCGCTAAGACAGGTCTTGTGGAATTGGCAAAGTGATATTTGGAAGCCCATAGAGGGCTATGGTGAAAAAGGAAATATCCTCAGATGAATTCTGGAAAGAAGCTTTCTGAGAAACTACTTAGTGTTCTGTTAATTCATCTCACAGAGTTACATGTGTATTTCGAGGATCTATTTGCTAGCCGTATTTCTGTGGAATCTGAGAACAGATATTTCGTATCCCTTTGAAGACTATAGGGCCAAAGGAAATATCCTCCGATAACAAAGAGAAAGAAGCTTTCTGAGAAGCTTCTTTGTGTTCTGTGAAATCATCTCACTGAGTTACAGCTTTCCCCTAAAGAAGCCTTTCGCTAAGACAGTTCTTGAGGAATTGGCAAAGTGATATTTGGAAGCCCATAGAGGGCTATGGTGAAAAAGGAAATATTCTCAGATGAAATCTGGAAAGAAGCTTTCTGAGAAACTGCTTAGTGTTCTGTTAATTCATCTCACAGAGTTACATGTGTATTTCGAGGATCTCTTTGCTAGCCTTCTTTCTGTGGAATCTGAGAACAGATATTTTGGATGCCTTTGAAGAATATAGGGCCAAAGGAAATATCCTCCGATAACAAAGAGAAAGAAGGTTTCTAAGAAACTTCTTTGTGTTGTGTGAAATCATCTCACAGAGTTACAGCTTTCCCGTCAAGAAGCCTTTCGCTAAGACAGTTCTTGTGGAATTGGTAAAGTGATATTTGGAAGCCCATAGAGGGCTACGGTGAAAAAGTAAATATGATCAGATTAAATCTGGAAAGAAGCTTTCTGAGAAACTGCTTAGTGTTGTGTGAATTCATCTCAAAGATTTACATGTGTATTTCGAGGATCTCTTTGCTATCCTTCTTTCTGTGGAATCTGAGAACAGATATTTCGGTTCCCTTTGAAGAGTATAGGGCCAAAGGAAATATCCTCTGATAACAAAGAGAAAGAAGCTTTCTGAGAAACTTCTTTGTGTTCTGTGAAATCATCTCACAGAGTTACAGCTTTCCCCTGAAGAAGCCTTTCGCTAAGACAGTTCTTGTGGAATTGGCAAAATGATATTTGGAAGCCCATAGAGGGCTATGTTGAAAAAGGAAATATCCTCAGATGAAATCTGGAAAGAAGCTTTCTGAGAAACTGCTTAGTGTTCTGTTAATTCATGTCACAGCGTTACATGTGTATTTCGAGGATCTCTTTGCTAGCCTTCTTTCTGTGGAATCTGAGAACAGATATTTCGGATCACGTTGAAGACTATAGGGCCAAAGGAAATATCCTCCGATAACAAAGAGAAAGAAGCTTTCTGAGAAACTTCTTTGTGTTCTATTTAATCATCTCACAGAGTTACAGCTTTCTTCTGAAGAAGCCTTTCGCAAAGACAGTTCCTGTGGAATTGGCAAAGTGATATTTGGAAGCCCATAGAGGGCTATGTTGAAAAAGGAAATATCCTCAGATGAAATCTGCAAAGAAGCTTTCTGAGAAACTGCTTGGTGTTCTGTGAATTCATCTCACAGAGTTACATGTGTATTTCCAGGATCTCTATGCTAGCCTTCTTTCTGTGGAATCTGAGAACAGTTATTTCGGTTCCCTTTGAAGTCTATAGGGCCAAAGGAAATATCCTCCGATAACAAAGAGAAAGAAGCTTTCTGAGAAACTTCTTTGTGTTCTGTGAAATCATCTCACAGAGTTACAGCTTTCCCCTGAAGAAGCCTTTCGCTAAGACAGGTCTTGTGGAATTGGCAAAGTGATATTTGGAAGCCCATAGAGGGCTATGGTGAAAAAGGAAATATCGTCAGATGAAATCTGGCAAGAAGCTTTCTGAGAAACTGCTTAGTGTTCTGTTAATTCATCTCACAGAGTTACATGTGTATTTCGAGGATCTCTTTGCTAGCCTTATTTCTGTGGAATCCGAGAACAGATATTTCGGATCCCTTTGAAGACTATAGGGTCAAAGGAAATATCCTCCGATAACAAAGAGAAAGAAGCTTTCTGAGAAACTTCTTTGTGTTCTATTTAATCATCTCACAGAGTTACAGCTTTCTCCTGAAGAATCCTTTCGCAAAGACAGTTCTTGTGGAATTGGCAAAGTGATATTTGGAAGCCCATAGAGGGCTATGTTGAAAAAGGAAATATCCTCAGATGAAATCTGCAAAGAAGCTTTCTGAGAAACTGCTTGGTGTTCTGTGAATTCATCTCACAGAGTTACATGTGTATTTCGAGGATCTCTTTGCTAGCCTTCTTTCTCTGGAATCTGAGAACAGTTATTTCGGCTCCCTTTGAAGACTATAGGGCCAAAGGAAATATCCTCCGATAACAAAGAGAAAGAAGCTTTCTGAGAAACTTCTTTGTGTTCTGTGAAATCACCTCACAGAGTTACAGCTTCCCACTGAAGAAGCCTTTCGCTAAGACAGGTCTTGTGGAATTGGCAAAGTGATATTTGGAAGCCCATAGAGGGCTATGGTGAAAAAGGAAATATCCTCAGATGAAATCTGGCAAGAAGCTTTCTGAGAAACTGCTTAGTGTTCGGTTAATTCATCTCACAGAGTTACATGTGTATTTCGAGGATCTCTTTGCTAGCCTTATTTCTGTGGAATCTGAGAACAGATATTTCGGATCCCTTTGAAGACTATTGGGCCAAAGGAAATATCCTCCGATAACAAAGAGAAAGAAGCTTTCTGAGAAACTTCTTTGTGTTCTGTGAAATCATATAACAGAGTTACAGCTTTCCCCTGAAGAAGCCTTTCGCTAAGACAGTTCTTGTGGAATTGGCAAAGTGATATTTGGTAGCCCATAGAGGGCTATTGTGAAAAAGGAAATATCCTCAGATGAAATCTGGAAAGAAGCTTTCTGAGAAACTGCTTAGTGTTCTGTTAATTCATCTCACAGAGTTACATGTGTATTTCGAGGATCTCTTTGCTAGCCTTCTTTCTGTGGAATCTGAGAACAGATATTTCGGATCCCTTTGAAGACTATAGGGCCAAAGGAAATATCCTCCGATAACAAAGAGAAAGAAGCTTTCTGAGAAACTTCTTTGTGTTCGGTGAAATCATCTCACAGAGTTACAGCTTTCCCCTGAAGAAGCCTTTGGCTAAGACAGTTCTTGTGGAATTGCCAAAGTGATATTTGGAAGCCCATAGAGGGCTCTGGTGAAAAAGGAAATATCCTCAGATGAAATCTGGAAAGAAGCTTTCTAAGAAACTGCTTAGTGTTCTGTTAATTCATCTCACAGAGTTACATGGGCATTTCGAGGATCTCTTTGCTAGCCCTATTTCTGTGAAATCTGAGAACAGATATTTCGGATCCCTTTGAAGACTATAGGGCCAAAGGAAATATCCTCCGATAACAAAGAGAAAGAAGCTTTCTGAGAAACTTCTTTGTGTTCTGTGAAATCATCTCACAGAGTTACAGCTTTCCCCTGAAGAAGCCTTTCGCTAAGACAGTTCTTGTGGAATTGGCAAAGTGATATTTGGAAGCCCATAGAGGGCTATGGTGTAAAAGGAAATATCCTCAGATGAAATCTGCAAAGAAGCTTTCTGAGAAACTGCTTGGTGTTCTGTGAATTCATCTCACAGAGTTACAAGTGTATTTCGAGGATATCTTTCCTAGCCTTCTTTCTGTGGAATCTGAGAACAGATATTTCAGATCCCTTTGAAGACTATAGGGACAAAGGAAATATCCTCCGATAACAAAGAGAAAGAAGATTTCTGAGAAACTTCTTTGTGTTCTGTGAAATCATATCACAGAGTTACAGCGTTCCCCTCAAGAATCCTTTCGCTAACACAGTTCTTGTGGAATTGGCAAAGTGATATTTGGAAGCCCATAGAGGGCTATGGTGAAAAAGGAAATATCCTCAGATAAAATCTGGAAAGAAGCTTTCTGAGAAACTGCTTAGTGTTCTGTTAATTCAACTCACAGAGTTACATGTGTATTTCGAGGATCTCTTTGCTAGCCTTCTTTCTGTGGAATCTCAGAACAGATATTTCGGATCCCGTTGAAGACTATAGGGCCAAAGGAAATATCCTCCGATAACAAAGAGAAAGAAGCTTTCTGAGAAACTTCTTTGTGTTCTATTTAATCATCTCACAGAGTTACAGCTTTCTTCTGAAGAAGCCTTTCGCAAAGACAGTTCCTGTGGAATTGGCAAAGTGATATTTGGAAGCCCATAGAGGGCTATGTTGAAAAAGGAAATATCCTCAGATGAAATCTGCAAAGAAGCTTTCTGAGAAACTGCTTGGTGTTCTGTGAATTCATCTCACAGAGTTACATGTGTATTTCCAGGATCTCTATGCTAGCCTTCTTTCTGTGGAATCGAAGAACAGTTATTTCGGTTCCCTTTGAAGTCTATAGGGCCAAAGGAAATATCCTCCGATAACAAAGAGAAAGAAGCTTTCTGAGAAACTTCTTTGTGTTCTGTGAAATCATCTCACAGAGTTACAGCTTTCCCCTGAAGAAGCCTTTCGCTAAGACAGGTCTTGTGGAATTGGAAAAGTGATATTTGGAAGCCCATAGAGGGCTATGGTGAAAAAGGAAATATCGTCAGATGAAATCTGGCAAGAAGCTTTCTGAGAAACTGCTTAGTGTTCTGTTAATTCATCTCACAGAGTTACATGTGTATTTCGAGGATCTCTTTGCTAGCCTTATTTCTGTGGAATCCGAGAACAGATATTTCGGATCCCTTTGAAGACTATAGGGTCAAAGGAAATATCCTCCGATAACAAAGAGAAAGAAGCTTTCTGAGAAACTTCTTTGTGTTCTATTTAATCATCTCACAGAGTTACAGCTTTCTCCTGAAGAATCCTTTCGCAAAGACAGTTCTTGTGGAATTGGCAAAGTGATATTTGGAAGCCCATAGAGGGCTATGTTGAAAAAGGAAATATCCTCAGATGAAATCTGCAAAGAAGCTTTCTGAGAAACTGCTTGGTGTTCTGTGAATTCATCTCACAGAGTTACATGTGTATTTCGAGGATTTCTTTGCTAGCCTTCTTTCTCTGGAATCTGAGAACAGTTATTTCGGCTCCCTTTGAAGACTATAGGGCCAAAGGAAATATCCTCCGATAACAAAGAGAAAGAAGCTTTCTGAGAAACTTCTTTGTGTTCTGTGAAATCACCTCACAGAGTTACAGCTTTCCACTGAAGAAGCCTTTCGCTAAGACAGGTCTTGTGGAATTGGCAAAGTGATATTTGGAAGCCCATAGAGGGCTATGGTGAAAAAGGAAATATCCTCAGATGAAATCTGGCAAGAAGCTTTCTGAGAAACTGCTTAGTGTTCGGTTAATTCATCTCACAGAGTTACATGTGTATTTCGAGGATCTCTTTGCTAGCCTTATTTCTGTGGAATCTGAGAACAGATATTTCGGATCCCTTTGAAGACTATTGGGCCAAAGGAAATATCCTCCGATAACAAAGAGAAAGAAGCTTTCTGAGAAACTTCTTTGTGTTCTGTGAAATCATCTCACAGAGTTACAGCTTTCCCCTGAAGAAGCCTTTCGCTAAGACAGTTCTTGTGGAATTGGCAAAGTGATATTTGGTAGCCCATAGAGGGCTATTGTGAAAAAGGAAATATCCTCAGATGAAATCTGGAAAGAAGCTTTCTGAGAAACTGCTTAGTGTTCTGTTAATTCATCTCACAGAGTTACATGTGTATTTCGAGGATCTCTTTGCTAGCCTTCTTTCTGTGGAATCTGAGAACAGATATTTCGGATCCCTTTGAAGACTATAGGGCCAAAGGAAATATCCTCCGATAACAAAGAGAAAGAAGCTTTCTGAGAAACTTCTTTGTGTTCGGTGAAATCATCTCACAGAGTTACAGCTTTCCCCTGAAGAAGCCTTTGGCTAAGACAGTTCTTGTGGAATTGCCAAAGTGATATTTGGAAGCCCATAGAGGGCTCTGGTGAAAAAGGAAATATCCTCAGATGAAATCTGGAAAGAAGCTTTCTAAGAAACTGCTTAGTGTTCTGTTAATTCATCTCACAGAGTTACATGGGCATTTCGAGGATCTCTTTGCTAGCCCTATTTCTGTGAAATCTGAGAACAGATATTTCGGATCCCTTTGAAGACTATAGGGCCAAAGGAAATATCCTCCGATAACAAAGAGAAAGAAGCTTTCTGAGAAACTTCTTTGTGTTCTGTGAAATCATCTCACAGAGTTACAGCTTTCCCCTGAAGAAGCCTTTCGCTAAGACAGTTCTTGTGGAATTGGCAAAGTGATATTTGGAAGCCCATAGAGGGCTATGGTGTAAAAGGAAATATCCTCAGATGAAATCTGCAAAGAAGCTTTCTGAGAAACTGCTTGGTGTTCTGTGAATTCATCTCACAGAGTTACAAGTGTATTTCGAGGATATCTTTCCTAGCCTTCTTTCTGTGGAATCTGAGAACAGATATTTCAGATCCCTTTGAAGACTATAGGGACAAAGGAAATATCCTCCGATAACAAAGAGAAAGAAGATTTCTGAGAAACTTCTTTGTGTTCTGTGAAATCATATCACAGAGTTACAGCGTTCCCCTCAAGAATCCTTTCGCTAACACAGTTCTTGTGGAATTGGCAAAGTGATATTTGGAAGCCCATAGAGGGCTATGGTGAAAAAGGAAATATCCTCAGATAAAATCTGGAAAGAAGCTTTCTGAGAAACTGCTTAGTGTTCTGTTAATTCAACTCACAGAGTTACATGTGTATTTCGAGGATCTCTTTGCTAGCCTTCTTTCTGTGGAATCTCAGAACAGATATTTCGGATCCCGTTGAAGACTATAGGGCCAAAGGAAATATCCTCCGATAACAAAGAGAAAGAAGCTTTCTGAGAAACTTCTTTGTGTTCTGTGAAATCATCTCACAGAGTTACAGCTTTCCCCTCAAGAAGCCTTTAGATAAGACAGTTTTTGTGGAATTGTCAAAGTGATATTTGGAAGCCCTTAGAGGGCTATGGTGAAAAAGAAAATATACTCAGATGAAATCTGGAAAGAAGCTTTCTGAGAAACTGCTTAGTGTTCTGTTAATTCATCTCACAGAGTTACATGGGTATTTCGAGGATCTCTTTCCTAGCCTTCTTTCTGTGGAATCTGAGAACAGATATTTCGGATCCCTTTGAAGACTATAGGGCCAAAGGAAATATCCTCCGATAGCAATGAGAAAGAAGCTTTCTGAGAAACTTCTTTGTGTTCTGTGAAATCATCTCAGAGAGTTACAGCTTTCCCCTGAAGAAGCCTTTCGCTAAGACAGTTCTTGTGGAATTGGAAAAGTGATATTTGGAAGCCCATAGACGGCTATGATGAAAAAGGAAATATCCTCAGATGAAATCTGGAAAGAAGCTTTCTGAGAAACTGCTTAGTGTTCTGTTAATTCATCTCACAGAGTTACATGTGTATTTCGAGGATCTCTTTGCTAGCCGTATTTCTGTGGAATCTGAGAACACATATTTCGGATCCATTTGAAGACTATAGGGCCAAAGGAAATATCCTCCGATAACAAAGAGAAAGAAGCTTTCTGAGAAACTTCTTTGTGTTCTGTGAAATCATCTCACAGAGTTACAGCTTTCCCCTCAAGAAGCCTTTCGCTAAGACAGTTCTTGTGGAATTGGCAAAGTGATATTTGGAAGCCCATAGAGGGCTAGGGTGAAAAAGGAAATAACCTCAGATGAAATCTGGAAAGAAGCTTTCTGAGAAACTGCTTAGTGTTCTGTTAATTCATCTCACAGAGTTACATGTGTATTTCGAGGATCTCTTTGCTAGCCTTCTTTCTGTGGAATCTGAGAACAGATATTTCGGATCTCTTTGAAGACTATAGGGCCAAAGGAAATATCCTCCGATAACAAAGAGAAAGAAGCTTTCTGAGAAACTTCTTTGTGTTCTGTGAAATCGTCTCACAGAGTTACAGCTTTCCCCTCTAGAAGCCTTTCGCTAAGACAGATCTTGTGGAATTGGCAAAGTGATATTTGGAAGCCCTTAGAGGGCTATGGTGTAAAAGGAAATATCCTCAGATGAAATCTGGAAAGAAGCTTTCTGAGAAACTGCTTAGTGTTCTGTGAATTCATCTCACAGAGTTACATGTGTATTTCGAGGATCTCTTTGCTAGTCCTATTTCTTTAGAATCTGAGAACAGATATTTCGGATCCCTTTGAAGACTATTGGGCCAAAGGAAATATACTCCGATAACAAAGAGAAAGAAGCTTTCTGAGAAACTTCTTTGTGTTCTGTGAAATCATCTCACAGAGTTACAGCTTTCCCCTGAAGAAGCCTTTCGCTAAGACAGTTCTTGTGGAATTGGCAAAATGATATTTGGAAGCCCATAGAAGGCTATGGTGAAAAATGAAATATCCTCAGATGAAATCTGGAAAGAAGCTTTCTGAGAAACTGCTTAGTGTTCTGTGAATTCATCTCACAGAGTTACATGTGTATTTCGAGGATTTCTTTGCTAGCCTTCTTTCTGTGGAATCTGAGAACAGATATTTCGGATCCCTTTGAAGACTATGGGGACAAAGGGAGTATCCTCCAATAACAAAGACAAAGAAGCTTTCTGAGAAACTTCTTTGTGTTCTATTTAATCATCTCACAGAGTTACAGCTTTCCCCTGAAGAAGCCTTTCTCTGAGACAGGTCTTGTGGAATTGGCAAAGTGATATTTGGAAGCCCATAGAGGGCTCTGGTGAAAAAGGAAATATCCTCAGATGAAATCTGGAAAGAAGCTTTCTGAGAAACTGCTTAGTGTTCTGTTAATTCATCTCACGGAGTTACATGTGTATTTCGAGGAACTCTTAGCTAGCCCTATTTCTGTGAAATCTGAGAACAGATATTTCGGATCCCTTTGAAGAGTATAGGGCCAAAGGAAATATCCTCCGATAACAAAGAGAAAGAAGCTTTCTGAGAAACTTCTTTGTGTTCTGTGAAATCATCTCACAGAGTTACAGCTTTCCCCTGAAGAAGCCTTTCGCTAAGACAGTTCTTGTGGAATTGGCAAAATGATATTTGGAAGCCCATAGAAGGCTATGGTGAAAAAGGAAATATCCTTAGATAAAATCTGGAAAGAAGCTTTCTGAGAAACTGCTTAGTGTTCTGTGAATTCATCTCACAGAGTTACATGTGTATTTCGAGGATCTCTTTGCTAGCCTTCTTTCTGTGGAATCTGAGAACAGATATTTCGGATCCCTTTGAGGACTATAGGGCCAAAGGGAATATCCTCCAATAACAAAGAGAAAGAAGCTTTCTGAGAAACTTCTTTGTGTTCTATTTAATCATCTCACAGAGTTACAGCTTTCCCCTGAAGAGGCCTTTCTCTGACACAGGTCTTGTGGAATTGGCAAAGTGATATTTGGAAGCCCATAGAGGGCTATGCTGAAAAAGGAAATATCCTCAGATGAAATCTGGAAAGAAGCTTTCTGAGAAACTGCTTAGTGTTCTCTTAATTCATCTCACGGAGTTACATTTGTATTTCGAGGAACTCTTTGCTAGCCCTATTTCTGTGGAATCTGAGAACAGATATTTCGGATCCCTTTGAAGAGTATAGGGCCAAAGGAAATATCCTCCGATAACAAAGAGAAAGAAGCTTTCTGAGAAACTTCTTTGTGTTCTGTGAAATCATCTCACAGAGTTACAGCTTTCCCCTGAAGAAGCCTTTCGCTAAGACAGTTCTTGTGGAATTGGCAAAATGATATTTGGAAGCCCATAGAAGGCTATGGTGAAAAAGGAAATATCCTTAGATAAAATCTGGAAAGAAGCTTTCTGAGAAACTGCTTAGTGTTCTGTGAATTCATCTCACAGAGTTACATGTGTATTTCTCGGATCTCTTTGCTAGCCTTCTTTCTGTGGAATCTGAGAACAGATATTTCGGATCCCTTTGAGGACTATAGGGCCAAAGGAAATATCCCCCGATAACAAAGAGAAAGAAGCTTTCTGAGAAACTTCTTTGTGTTCTGTGAAATCATCTCACAGAGTTACAGCTTTCCCCTGAAGAAGCCTTTCGCTAAGACAGTTCTTGTGGAATTGGCAAAGTGATATTTGGAAGCCCATAGGGGGTTATGGTGAAAAAGGAAATATCCTCAGATGAAATCTGGAAAGAAGCTTTCTGAGAAACTGCTTAGTGTTCTGTTAATTCATCTCACAGAGTTACATGTGTATTTCGAGGATCTCTTTGCAAGCCTTATTTCTGTGGAATCTAAGAACAGATATTTCGGATCCCTTCGAAGAGTATAGGGCCAAAGGAAATATCCTCCGATAACAAAGAGAAAGAAGCTTTCTGAGAAACTTCTTTGTGTTCTGTGAAATCATCTCACAGAGTTACAGCTTTGCCCTCAAGAAGCCTTTCGCTAAGACAGGTCTTGTGGAATTGGTAAAGTGATATTTGGAAGCCCATAGAGGGCTCTGGTGAAAGAGGAAATATACTCAGATGAAATCTGGAAAGAAGCTTTCTGAGAAACTGCTTAGTGTTCTGTTAATTCATCTCACAGAGTTACATGTGTATTTCGAGGATCTCTTTGCTAGCCCTATTTCTGTGAAATCTGAGAACAGATATTTCGGATCCCTTTGAAGACTATAGGGCCAAAGGAGATATCCTCCGATAACAAAGAGAAAGAAGCTTTGTGATAAACTTCTTTGTGTTCTGTGAAATCATCTCACAGAGTTACAGCTTTCCCCTCAAGAAGCTTTTCGCTAAGACACTTTTTGTGAAATTGGCAAAGTGATATTTGAAAGCCCATAGAGGGCTATGGTGAAAAAGTAAATATCATCAGATGAAATCTGGAAAGAAGCTTTCTGAGAAACTGCTTAGTGTTCTGTGAATTCATCTCAAAGAGTTACAAGGGTATTTCGAGGATCTCTTTGCTAGCCTGATTTCTGTGGAATCTGAGAACAGATATTTCGGATCCCTTTGAAGACTATAGGGCCAAAGGAAATATCCTCCCATAACAAAGAGAAAGAAGCTTTCTGAGAAACTTCTTTGTGTTCTGTGAAATCATCTCACAGAGTTACAGCTTTCCCCTCAAGAAGCCTTTCGAGAAGACAGTTTTCGTGGAATTGGCAAAGTGATATTTGGAAGCCCATAGAGGGCTACGGTGAAAAAGAAAATATCCTCAGATGAAATCTGGAAAGAAGCTTTATGAGAAACTGCTTAGTGTTCTGTTAATTCATCTCACAGAGTTACATGTGTATTTAGAGGATCTCTTTGCTAGCCTTCTTTCTGTGGAATCTGAGAACAGATATTTCGGATCCCTTTGAAGACTATAGGGCCAAAGGAAATATCCTCCGATAGCAAAGAGAAAGAAGCTTTCTGAGAAACTTCTTTCTGTTCTGTGAAATCATCTAACAGAGTTACAGCTTTCCCCTGAAGAAGCCTTTCGCTCAGACAGTTCTTGTGGCATTGGAAAAGTGATATTTGGAAGCCCATAGACGGCTATGATGAAAAAGGAAATATCCTCAGATGAAATCTGGAAAGAAGCTTTGTGAGAAACTGCTTAGTGTTCTGTTAATTCATCTCACAGAGTTACATGTGTATTTCGAGGTTCTCTTTGCTAGCCGTATTTCTGTGGAATCTGAGAACCGATATTTCGGATCCATTTGAAGACTATAGGGATAAAGGAAATATCCTCCGATAACAAAGAGAAAGAAGCTTTCTGAGAAACTTCTTTGTGTTCTGTGAAATCATCTCACAGAGTTACAGCTTTCCCCTGAAGAAGCCTTTCGCTAAGACAGTTCTTGTGGAATTGGCAAAGTGATATTTGGAAGCCCATAGGGGGTTATGGTGAAAAAGGAAATATCCTCAGATGAAATCTGGAAAGAAGCTTTCTGAGAAACTGCTTAGTGTTCTGTTAATTCATCTCACAGAGTTACATGTGTATTTCGAGGATCTCTTTGCAAGCCTTATTTCTGTGGAATCTAAGAACAGATATTTCGGATCCCTTCGAAGAGTATAGGGCCAAAGGAAATATCCTCCGATAACAAAGAGAAAGAAGCTTTCTGAGAAACTTCTTTGTGTTCTGTGAAATCATCTCACAGAGTTACAGCTTTGCCCTCAAGAAGCCTTTCGCTAAGACAGGTCTTGTGGAATTGGTAAAGTGATATTTGGAAGCCCATAGAGGGCTCTGGTGAAAGAGGAAATATACTCAGATGAAATCTGGAAAGAAGCTTTCTGAGAAACTGCTTAGTGTTCTGTTAATTCATCTCACAGAGTTACATGTGTATTTCGAGGATCTCTTTGCTAGCCCTATTTCTGTGAAATCTGAGAACAGATATTTCGGATCCCTTTGAAGACTATAGGGCCAAAGGAGATATCCTCCGATAACAAAGAGAAAGAAGCTTTGTGATAAACTTCTTTGTGTTCTGTGAAATCATCTCACAGAGTTACAGCTTTCCCCTCAAGAAGCTTTTCGCTAAGACACTTTTTGTGAAATTGGCAAAGTGATATTTGAAAGCCCATAGAGGGCTATGGTGAAAAAGTAAATATCATCAGATGAAATCTGGAAAGAAGCTTTCTGAGAAACTGCTTAGTGTTCTGTGAATTCATCTCAAAGAGTTACAAGGGTATTTCGAGGATCTCTTTGCTAGCCTGATTTCTGTGGAATCTGAGAACAGATATTTCGGATCCCTTTGAAGACTATAGGGCCAAAGGAAATATCCTCCCATAACAAAGAGAAAGAAGCTTTCTGAGAAACTTCTTTGTGTTCTGTGAAATCATCTCACAGAGTTACAGCTTTCCCCTCAAGAAGCCTTTCGAGAAGACAGTTTTCGTGGAATTGGCAAAGTGATATTTGGAAGCCCATAGAGGGCTACGGTGAAAAAGAAAATATCCTCAGATGAAATCTGGAAAGAAGCTTTATGAGAAACTGCTTAGTGTTCTGTTAATTCATCTCACAGAGTTACATGTGTATTTAGAGGATCTCTTTGCTAGCCTTCTTTCTGTGGAATCTGAGAACAGATATTTCGGATCCCTTTGAAGACTATAGGGCCAAAGGAAATATCCTCCGATAGCAAAGAGAAAGAAGCTTTCTGAGAAACTTCTTTCTGTTCTGTGAAATCATCTAACAGAGTTACAGCTTTCCCCTGAAGAAGCCTTTCGCTCAGACAGTTCTTGTGGCATTGGAAAAGTGATATTTGGAAGCCCATAGACGGCTATGATGAAAAAGGAAATATCCTCAGATGAAATCTGGAAAGAAGCTTTGTGAGAAACTGCTTAGTGTTCTGTTAATTCATCTCACAGAGTTACATGTGTATTTCGAGGTTCTCTTTGCTAGCCGTATTTCTGTGGAATCTGAGAACCGATATTTCGGATCCATTTGAAGACTATAGGGATAAAGGAAATATCCTCCGATAACAAAGAGAAAGAAGCTTTCTGAGAAACTTCTTTGTGTTCTGTGAAATCATCTCACAGAGTTACAGCTTTCCCCTCAAGAAGCCTTTCGCTAAGACAGTTCTTGTGGAATTGGCAAAGTGATATTTGGAAGCCCATAGAGGGCTATGTAGAAAAAGGAAATATCCTCAGATGAAATCTGGAAAGAAGCTTTCTGAGAAACTGCTTAGTGTTCTGTGAATTCATCTCACAGACTTACATGTGTACTTCGAGGATCTCTTTGCTAGCCTTCTTTCTGTGGAATCTGAGAACAGATATTTCGTTTCCCTTTGAAGACTATAGGGCCAAAGGAAATATCCTCCGATAACAAAGAGAAAGAAGTTGTCTGAGAAACTTCTTTGTGTTCTGTGAAATCATCTCACAGAGTTACAGCTTTCCCCTCAAGAAGCCTTTCGCTAAGACAGTTCCTGTGGAATTGGCAAAATGATATTTGGAAGCCCATAGACGGCTACGGTGAAAAAGGAAATATCCTTAGATAAAATCTGGAAAGAAGCTTTCTGAGAAACTGCTTAGTGTTCTGTTAATTCATCTCACAGAGTTACATGTGTATTTCGAGGATCTCTTTGCTAGCCTTCTTTCTGTGGAATCTGAGAACAGATATTTTGGATGCCTTTGAAGACTATAGGGCCAAAGGAAATATCCTCCGATAACAAAGAGAAAGAAGCTTTCTGAGAAACTTCTTTGTGTTCTGTGAAATCATCTCACAGAGTTACAGCTTTCCCCTCAAGAAGCCTTTCGCTAAGACAGTTCTTGTGGAATTGGCAAAGTGATATTTGGAAGCCCATAGAGGGCTACGGTGAAAAAGTAAATATGATCAGATGAAATCTGGAAAGAAGCTTTCTGAGAAACTGCTTAGTGTTGTGTGAATTCATCTCAAAGATTTACATGTGTATTTCGAGGATCTCTTTGCTATCCTTCTTTCTGTGGAATCTGAGAACAGATATTTCGGTTCCCTTTGAAGACTATAGGTCGAAAGGAAATATCCTCTGATAACAAAGAGAAAGAAGCTTTCTGAGAAACTTCTTTGTGTTCTGTGAAATCATCTCACAGAGTTACAGCTTTCTCCTGAAGAAGCCTTTCGCAAAGACAGTTCTTGTGGAATTGGCAAAGTGATATTTGGAAGCCCATAGAGGGCTATGGTGAAAAAGGAAATATCCTCAGATGAAATATGCAAAGAAGCTTTCTGAGAAACTGCTTGGTGTTCTGTGAATTCATCTCACAGAGTTACATGTGTATTTCGAGGATCTCTTTGCTAGCCTTCTTTCTGTGGAATCTGAGAACAGATATTTCGGATCCCGTTGAAGACTATAGGGCCAAAGGAAATATCCTCCGATAACAAAGAGAAAGAAGCTTTCTGAGAAACTTCTTTGTGTTCTATTTAATCATCTCACAGAGTTAGAGCTTTCTCCTGAAGAAGCCTTTCGCAAGGACAGTTCTTGTGGAATTGGCAAAGTGATATTTGGAAACCCATAGAGGGCTATGTAGAAAAAGGAAATATCCTCAGATGAAATCTGCAAAGAAGCTTTCTGAGAAACTGCTTGGTGTTCTGTGAATTCATCTCACAGAGTTACATGTGTATTTCGAGGATCTCTTTGCTAGCCTTCTTTCTCTGGAATCTAAGAACAGTTATTTCGGTTCCCTTTGAAGACTATAGGGCCAAAGGAAATATCCTCCGATAACAAAGAGAAAGAAGCTTTCTGAGAAACTTCTTTGTGTTCTGTGAAATCATCTCACAGAGTTACAGCTTTCCCCTCAAGAAGCCTTTCGCTAAGACAGTTCTTGTGGAATTGGCAAAGTGATATTTGGAAGCCCATAGAGGGCTACGGTGAAAAAGTAAATATGATCAGATGAAATCTGGAAAGAAGCTTTCTGAGAAACTGCTTAGTGTTGTGTGAATTCATCTCAAAGATTTACATGTGTATTTCGAGGATCTCTTTGCTATCCTTCTTTCTGTGGAATCTGAGAACAGATATTTCGGTTCCCTTTGAAGACTATAGGTCGAAAGGAAATATCCTCTGATAACAAAGAGAAAGAAGCTTTCTGAGAAACTTCTTTGTGTTCTGTGAAATCATCTCACAGAGTTACAGCTTTCTCCTGAAGAAGCCTTTCGCAAAGACAGTTCTTGTGGAATTGGCAAAGTGATATTTGGAAGCCCATAGAGGGCTATGGTGAAAAAGGAAATATCCTCAGATGAAATATGCAAAGAAGCTTTCTGAGAAACTGCTTGGTGTTCTGTGAATTCATCTCACAGAGTTACATGTGTATTTCGAGGATCTCTTTGCTAGCCTTCTTTCTGTGGAATCTGAGAACAGATATTTCGGATCCCGTTGAAGACTATAGGGCCAAAGGAAATATCCTCCGATAACAAAGAGAAAGAAGCTTTCTGAGAAACTTCTTTGTGTTCTATTTAATCATCTCACAGAGTTAGAGCTTTCTCCTGAAGAAGCCTTTCGCAAGGACAGTTCTTGTGGAATTGGCAAAGTGATATTTGGAAACCCATAGAGGGCTATGTAGAAAAAGGAAATATCCTCAGATGAAATCTGCAAAGAAGCTTTCTGAGAAACTGCTTGGTGTTCTGTGAATTCATCTCACAGAGTTACATGTGTATTTCGAGGATCTCTTTGCTAGCCTTCTTTCTCTGGAATCTAAGAACAGTTATTTCGGTTCCCTTTGAAGACTATAGGGCCAAAGGAAATATCCTCCGATAACAAAGAGAAAGAAGCTTTCTGAGAAACTTCTTTGTGTTCTGTGAAATCATCTCACAGAGTTACAGCTTTCCCCTCAAGAAGCCTTTCGCTAAGACAGGTCTTCTGGAATTGGCAAAGTGATATTTGGAAGGCCATAGAGGGCTATGGTGAAAAAGGAAATATCCTCAGATGAAATCTGGCAAGAAGCTTTCTGAGAAACTGCTTAGTGTTCTGTTAATTCATCTCACAGAGTTACATGTGTATTTCGAGGATCTCTTTGCTAGCCTTATTTCTGTGGAATCTGAGAACAGATATTTCGGATCCTTTTAGAAACTATAGGGCCAAAGGAAATATCCTCCGATAACAAAGAGAAAGAAGCTTTCTGAGAAACTTCTTTGTGTTCTGTGAAATCATCTCACAGAGTTACAGCTTTGCCCTCAAGAAGCCTTTCGCTAAGACAGGTCTTGTGGAATTGGTAAAGTGATATTTGGAAGCCCATAGAGGGCTCTGGTGAAAAAGGAAATATACTCAGATGAAATCTGGAAAGAAGCTTTCTGAGAAACTGCTTAGTGTTCTGTTAATTCATCTCACAGAGTTACATGTGTATTTCGAGGATCTCTTTGCTAGCCCTATTTCTGTGAAATCTGAGAACAGATATTTCGGATCCCTTTGAAGACTATAGGGCCAAAGGAGATATCCTCCGATAACAAAGAGAAAGAAGCTTTGTGATAAACTTCTTTGTGTTCTGTGAAATCATCTCACAGAGTTACAGCTTTCCCCTCAAGAAGCTTTTCGCTAAGACACTTTTTGTGAAATTGGCAAAGTGATATTTGAAAGCCCATAGAGGGCTATGGTGAAAAAGTAAATATCATCAGATGAAATCTGGAAAGAAGCTTTGTGAGAAACTGCTTAGTGTTCTGTGAATTCATCTCAAAGAGTTACAAGGGTATTTCGAGGATCTCTTTGCTAGCCTGATTTCTGTGGAATCTGAGAACAGATATTTCGGATCCCTTTGAAGACTATAGGGCCAAAGGAAATATCCTCCGATAACAAAGAGAAAGAAGCTTTCTGAGAAACTTCTTTGTGTTCTGTGAAATCATCTCACAGAGTTACAGCTTTCCCCTCAAGAAGCCTTTCGCTAAGACAGTTCCTGTGGAATTGGCAAAGTGATATTTGGAAGCCCATAGAGGGCTACGGTGAAAAAGTAAATATGATCAGATGAAATCTGGAAAGAAGCTTTCTGAGAAACTGCTTAGTGTTGTGTGAATTCATCTCAAAGATTTACATGTGTATTTCGAGGATCTCTTTGCTATCCTTCTTTCTGTGGAATCTGAGAACAGATATTTCGGTTCCCTTTGAAGACTATAGGGCCAAAGGAAATATCCTCTGATAACAAAGAGAAAGAAGCTTTCTGAGAAACTTCTTTGTGTTCTGTGAAATCATCTCACAGAGTTACAGCTTTCTCCTGAAGAAGCCTTTCGCAAAGACAGTTCTTGTGGAATTGGCAAAGTGATATTTGGAAGCCCATAGAGGGCTATGGTGAAAAAGGAAATATCCTCAGATGAAATCTGCAAAGAAGCTTTCTGAGAAACTGCTTGGTGTTCTGTGAATTCATCTCACAGAGTTACATGTGTATTTCGAGGATCTCTTTGCTAGCCTTCTTTCTCTGGAATCTGAGAACAGTTATTTCGGTTCCCTTTGAAGACTATAGGGCCAAAGGAAATATCCTCCGATAACAAAGAGAAAGAAGCTTTCTGAGAAACTTCTTTGTGTTCTGTGAAATCATCTCACAGAGATACAGCTTTCCCCTGAAGAAGCCTTTCGCTAAGACAGGTCTTGTGGAATTGGCAAAGTGATATTTGGAAGCCCGTAGAGGGCTATGGTGAAAAAGGAAATATCTTCAGATAAAATCTGGAAAGAAGCTTTCTGAGAAACTGCTTAGTGTTCTGTGAATTCATCTCACAGAGTTACATGTGTATTTCGAGGATCTCTTTGCTAGCCTTCTTTCTGTGGAATCTGAGAACAGATATTTCGGATCCCGTTGAAGACTATAGGGCCAAAGGAAATATCCTCCGATAACAAAGAGAAAGAAGCTTTCTGAGAAACTTCTTTGTGTTCTATTTAATCATCTCACAGAGTTACAGCTTTCTCCTGAAGAAGCCTTTCGCAAAGACACTTCTTGTGGAATTGGCAAAGTGATATTTGGAAGCCCATAGAGGGCTATGTAGAAAAAGGAAATATCCTCAGATGAAATCTGCAAAGAAGCTTTCTGAGAAACTGCTTGGTGTTCTGTGAATTCATCTCACAGAGTTACGTGTGTATTTCGAGGATCTCTTTGCTAGCCTTCTTTCTGTGGAATCTGAGAACAGATATTTCGGATCCCGTTGAAGACTATAGGGCCAAAGGAAATATCCTCCGATAACAAAGAGAAAGAAGCTTTCTGAGAAACTTCTTTGTGTTCTATTTAATCATCTCACAGAGTTAGAGCTTTCTCCTGAAGAAGCCTTTCGCAAGGACAGTTCTTGTGGAATTGGCAAAGTGATATTTGGAAACCCATAGAGGGCTATGTAGAAAAAGGAAATATCCTCAGATGAAATCTGCAAAGAAGCTTTCTGAGAAACTGCTTGGTGTTCTGTGAATTCATCTCACAGAGTTACATGTGTATTTCGAGGATCTCTTTGCTAGCCTTCTTTCTCTGGAATCTAAGAACAGTTATTTCGGTTCCCTTTGAAGACTATAGGGCCAAAGGAAATATCCTCCGATAACAAAGAGAAAGAAGCTTTCTGAGAAACTTCTTTGTGTTCTGTGAAATCATCTCACAGAGTTACAGCTTTCCCCTCAAGAAGCCTTTCGCTAAGACAGGTCTTCTGGAATTGGCAAAGTGATATTTGGAAGGCCATAGAGGGCTATGGTGAAAAAGGAAATATCCTCAGATGAAATCTGGCAAGAAGCTTTCTGAGAAACTGCTTAGTGTTCTGTTAATTCATCTCACAGAGTTACATGTGTATTTCGAGGATCTCTTTGCTAGCCTTATTTCTGTGGAATCTGAGAACAGATATTTCGGATCCTTTTAGAAACTATAGGGCCAAAGGAAATATCCTCCGATAACAAAGAGAAAGAAGCTTTCTGAGAAACTTCTTTGTGTTCTGTGAAATCATCTCACAGAGTTACAGCTTTCCCCTGAAGAAGCCTTTCGCTAAGACAGGTCTTGTGGAATTGGCAAAGTGATATTTGGAAGCCCAGAGAGGGCTCTGGTGAAAAAAGAAATATCCTCAGATAAAATCTGGAAAGAAGCTTTCTGAGAAACTGCTTAGTGTTCTGTGAATTTATCTCACAGAGTTACATGTGTATTTCGAGGATCTCTTTGCTAGCCTACTTTCTGTGGAATCTGAGAACAGATATTTCGGATTCCATTGAAGACCATAGGGCCAAAGGAAATATCCTCCGATAACAAAGAGAAAGAAGCTTTCTGAGAAACTACTTTGTGTTCTGTGAAATCATATCACAGAGTTACAGCTTTCCCCTGAAGAAGCCTTTCGCTAAGACAGTTATTGTGGAATTGGAAACGTGATATTTGGAAGCCCATAGAGGGCTCTGGTGAAAAAGGAAATATCCTCAGATGAAATCTGGAAAGAAGCTTTCTGAGATACTGCTTAGTGATCTGTGAATTCATCTCACAGAGTTACATGTGTATTTCGAGGATCTCTTTGCTAGCCTTCTTTCTGTGGAATCTGAGAACAGATATTTCGGATCGCTTTAAAGAGTATAGGACCAAAGGAAATATCCTCCGATAACAAAGAGAAAGAAGCTTTCTGAGAAACTTCTTTGTGTTCTGTGAAATCATTTCACAGAGTTACAGCTTTCCCCTCAAGAAGCCTTTCGCTAAGACAGTCCTTGTGGAATTGGCAAAGTGATATTTGGAAAATCATAGACGGCTCTGGTGAAAAAGTGAATATCATCTGATGAAATCTGGAAAGAAGCTTTCTGAGAAACTTCTTAGTGTTCTGTGAATTCATCTCACAGACTTACATGTGTACTTCGAGGATCTCTTTGCTAGCCTTCTTTCTGTGGAATCTGAGAACAGATATTTCGGTTCCCTTTGAAGACTATAGGGCCAAAGGAAATATCCTCCGATAACAAAGAGAAAGAAGCTTTCTGAGAAACTTCTTTGTGTTCTGTGAAATCATCTCACAGAGTTACAGCTTTCCCCTCAAGAAGCCTTTCGCTAAGACAGTTCCTGTGTAACTGGCAAAATGATATTTGGAAGCCCATAGAGGGCTACGGTGAAAAAGGAAATATCCTTAGATAAAATCTGGAAAGAAGCTTTCTGAGAAACTGCTTAGTGTTCTGTTAATTCATCTCACAGAGTTACATGTGTATTTCGAGGATCTCTTTGCTAGCCTTATTTCTGTGGAATCTGAGAACAGATATTTCGGATCCTTTTGAAGACTATAGGGCCAAAGGAAATATCCTCCGATAACAAAGAGAAAGAAGCTTTCTGAGAAACTTCTTTGTGTTCTGTGAAATCATCTCACAGAGTTACAGCTTTCCCCTGAAGAAGCCTTTCGCTAAGACAGGTCTTGTGGAATTGGCAAAGTGATATTTGGAAGCCCATAGAGGGCTATGGTGAAAAAGGAAATATCCTCAGATGAAATCTGGCAAGAAGCTTTCTGAGAAACTGCTTAGTGTTCTGTTAATTCATCTCACAGAGTTACATGTGTATTTCGAGGATCTCTTTGCTGGCCTTCGTTCTGTGGAATCTGAGAACAGATATTTCGGATCCCTTTGAAGATTATAGGGCCAAAGGAAATATCTTCCGATAACAAAGAGAAAGAAGCTTTCTGAGAAACTTCTTTGTGTTCTGTGAAATCATCTCACTGAGTTACAGCATTCCCCTGAAGAAGCCTTTCGCTAAGAAAGTTCTTGTGGAATTGGCAAAGTGATATTTGGTAGCCCATAGAGGGCTATTGTGAAAAAGGAAATATCCTCAGATGAAATCTGGAAAGAAGCTTTCTGAGAAACTGCTTAGTGTTCTGTTAATTCATCTCACAGAGTTACATGTGTATTTCGAGGATCGCTTTGCTAGCCTTCTTTCTGTGGAATCTGAGAACAGATATTTCGGATCCCTTTGTAGACTATAGGGCCAAAGGAAATATCCTCCGATAACAAAGAGAAAGAAGCTTTCTGAGAAACTTCTTTGTGTTCTGTGAAATCATCTCACAGAGTTACAGCTTTCCCCTCAAGAAGCCTTTCGCTAAGACAGTTCTTGTGGAATTGGCAAAGTGATATTTGGAAGCCCAGAGAGGGCTCTGGTGAAAAAGGAAATATCCTCAGATAAAATCTGGAAAGAAGCTTTCTGAGAAACTGCTTAGTGTTCTGTGAATTTATCTCACAGAGTTACATGTGTATTTTGAGGATCTCTTTGCTAGCCTTCTTTCTGTGGAATCTGAGAACAGATATTTCGGATCCCTTTGAAGACGATAGGGCCAAAGGAAATATCCTCCGATAACAAAGAGAAAGAAGCTTTCTGAGAAACTACTTTGTGTTCTGTGAAATCATATCACAGAGTTACAGCTTTCCCCTGAAGAAGCCTTTCGCTAAGACAGTTCTTGTGGAATTGGAAAAGTGATATTTGGAAGCCCATAGAGGGCTCTGGTGAAAAAGGAAATATCCTCAGATGAAATCTGGAAAGAAGCTTTCTGAGATACTGCTTAGTGTTCTGTTAATTCATTTCACAGAGTTGCATGTGTATTTCGAGGATCTCTTTGCTAGCCCTATTTCTGTGGAATCTGAGAACAGATATTTCGGTTCCTTTGAAGACTATAGGGCCAAAGGAAATATCCTCCGATAACAAAGAGAAAGAAGCTTTCTGAGAAACTTCTTTGTGTTCTGTGAAATCATCTCACAGAGTTACAGCTTTACCCTGAAGAAGCCTTTCGCTAAGACAGGTCTTGTGGAATTGGCAAAGTGATATTTGGAAGCCCAGAGAGGGCTCTGGTGAAAAATGAAATATCCTCAGATAAAATCTGGAAAGAAGCTTTCTGAGAAACTGCTTAGTGTTCTGTGAATTTATCTCACAGAGTTACATATGTATTTCGAGGATCTCTTTGCTAGCCTACTTTCTGTGGAATCTGAGAACAGATATTTCGGATTCCATTGAAGACCATAGGGCCAAAGGAAATATCCTCCGATAACAAAGAGAAAGAAGCTTTCTGAGAAACTACTTTGTGTCCTGTGAAATCATATCACAGAGTTACAGCTTTCCCCTGAAGAAGCCTTTCGCTAAGACAGTTCTTGTGGAATTGGAAACGTGATATTTGGAAGCCCATAGAGGGCTCTGGTGAAAAAGGAAATATCCTCAGATGAAATCTGGAAAGAAGCTTTCTGAGATACTGCTTAGTGATCTGTGAATTCATCTCACAGAGTTACATGTGTATTTCGAGGATCTCTTTGCTAGCCTTCTTTCTGTGGAATCTGAGAACAGATATTTCGGATCGCTTTAAAGACTATAGGACCAAAGGAAATATACTCCGATAACAAAGAGAAAGAAGCTTTCTGAGAAACTTCTTTGTGTTCTGTGAAATCATTTCACAGAGTTACAGCTTTCCCCTCAAGAAGCCTTTCTCTAAGACAGTCCTTGTGGAATTGGCAAAGTGATATTTGGAAAACCATAGACGGCTCTGGTGAAAAAGTGAATATCATCTGATGAAATCTGGAAAGAAGCTTTCTGAGAAACTTCTTAGTGTTCTGTGAATTCATCTCACAGACTTACATGTGTACTTCGAGGATCTCTTTGCTAGCCTTCTTTCTGTGGATTCTGAGAACAGATATTTCGGTTCCCTTTGAAGACTATGGGGCCAAAGGAAATATCCTCCGATAACAAAGAGAAAGAAGCTTTCTGAGAAACTTCTTTGTGTTCTGTGAAATCATCTCACAGAGTTACAGCTTTCCCCTCAAGAAGCCTTTCGCTAAGACAGTTCCTGTGGAATTGGCAAAATGATATTTGGAAGCCCATAGAGGGCTACGGTGAAAAAGGAAATATCCTTAGATAAAATCTGGAAAGAAGCTTTCTGAGAAACTGCTTAGTGTTCTGTTAATTCATCTCACAGAGTTACATGTGTATTTCGAGGATCTCTTTGCTAGCCTTCTTTCTGTGGAATCTGAGAACAGATATTTTGGATGCCTTTGAAGACTATAGGGCCAAAGGAAATATCCTCCGATAACAAAGAGAAAGAAGCTTTCTGAGAAACTTCTTTGTGTTCTGTGAAATCATCTCACAGAGTTACAGCTTTCCCCTCAAGAAGCCTTTCGCTAAGACAGTTCCTGTGGAATTGGCAAAGTGATATTTGGAAGCCCATAGAGGGCTACGGTGAAAAAGTAAATATGATCAGATGAAATCTGGAAAGAAGCTTTCTGAGAAACTGCTTAGTGTTGTGTGAATTCATCTCAAAGATTTACATGTGTATTTCGAGGATCTCTTTGCTATCCTTCTTTCTGTGGAATCTGAGAACAGATATTTCGGTTCCCTTTGAAGACTATAGGGCCAAAGGAAATATACTCTGATAACAAAGAGAAAGAAGCTTTCTGAGAAACTTCTTTGTGTTCTGTGAAATCATCTCACAGAGTTACAGCTTTCTCCTGAAGAAGCCTTTCGCAAAGACAGTTCTTGTGGAATTGGCAAAGTGATATTTGGAAGCCCATAGAGGGCTATGGTTAAAAAGGAAATATCCTCAGATGAAATCTGCAAAGAAGCTTTCTGAGAAACTGCTTGGAGTTCTGTGAATTCATCTCACAGAGTTACATGTGTATTTCGAGGATCTCTTTGCTAGCCTTCTTTCTCTGGAATCTGAGAACAGTTATTTCGGTTCCCTTTGAAGACTATAGGGCCAAAGGAAATATCCTCCGATAACAAAGAGAAAGAAGCTTTCTGAGAAACTTCTTTGTGTTCTGTGAAATCATCTCACAGAGATACAGCTTTCCCCTGAAGAAGCCTTTCGCTAAGACAGGTCTTGTGGAATTGGCAAAGTGATATTTGGAAGCCCGTAGAGGGCTATGGTGAAAAAGGAAATATCTTCAGATAAAATCTGGAAAGAAGCTTTCTGAGAAACTGCTTAGTGTTCTGTGAATTCATCTCACAGAGTTACATGTGTATTTCGAGGATCTCTTTGCTAGCCTTCTTTCTGTGGAATCTGAGAACAGATATTTCGGATCCCGTTGAAGACTATAGGGCCAAAGGAAATATCCTCCGATAACAAAGAGAAAGAAGCTTTCTGAGAAACTTCTTTGTGTTCTATTTAATCATCTCACAGAGTTACAGCTTTCTCCTGAAGAAGCCTTTCGCAAAGACACTTCTTGTGGAATTGGCAAAGTGATATTTGGAAGCCCATAGAGGGCTATGTAGAAAAAGGAAATATCCTCAGATGAAATCTGCAAAGAAGCTTTCTGAGAAACTGCTTGGTGTTCTGTGAATTCATCTCACAGAGTTACATGTGTATTTCGAGGATCTCTTTGCTAGCCTTCTTTCTGTGGAATCTGAGAACAGATATTTCGGATCCCGTTGAAGACTATAGGGCCAAAGGAAATATCCTCCGATAACAAAGAGAAAGAAGCTTTCTGAGAAACTTCTTTGTGTTCTATTTAATCATCTCACAGAGTTAGAGCTTTCTCCTGAAGAAGCCTTTCGCAAGGACAGTTCTTGTGGAATTGGCAAAGTGATATTTGGAAACCCATAGAGGGCTATGTAGAAAAAGGAAATATCCTCAGATGAAATCTGCAAAGAAGCTTTCTGAGAAACTGCTTGGTGTTCTGTGAATTCATCTCACAGAGTTACATGTGTATTTCGAGGATCTCTTTGCTAGCCTTCTTTCTCTGGAATCTAAGAACAGTTATTTCGGTTCCCTTTGAAGACTATAGGGCCAAAGGAAATATCCTCCGATAACAAAGAGAAAGAAGCTTTCTGAGAAACTTCTTTGTGTTCTGTGAAATCATCTCACAGAGTTACAGCTTTCCCCTCAAGAAGCCTTTCGCTAAGACAGGTCTTCTGGAATTGGCAAAGTGATATTTGGAAGGCCATAGAGGGCTATGGTGCAAAAGGAAATATCCTCAGATGAAATCTGGCAAGAAGCTTTCTGAGAAACTGCTTAGTGTTCTGTTAATTCATCTCACAGAGTTACATGTGTATTTCGAGGATCTCTTTGCTAGCCTTATTTCTGTGGAATCTGAGAACAGATATTTCGGATCCTTTTAGAAACTATAGGGCCAAAGGAAATATCCTCCGATAACAAAGAGAAAGAAGCTTTCTGAGAAACTTCTTTGTGTTCTGTGAAATCATCTCACAGAGTTACAGCTTTCCCCTGAAGAAGCCTTTCGCTAAGACAGGTCTTGTGGAATTGGCAAAGTGATATTTGGAAGCCCAGAGAGGGCTCTGGTGAAAAAAGAAATATCCTCAGATAAAATCTGGAAAGAAGCTTTCTGAGAAACTGCTTAGTGTTCTGTGAATTTATCTCACAGAGTTACATGTGTATTTCGAGGATCTCTTTGCTAGCCTACTTTCTGTGGAATCTGAGAACAGATATTTCGGATTCCATTGAAGACCATAGGGCCAAAGGAAATATCCTCCGATAACAAAGAGAAAGAAGCTTTCTGAGAAACTACTTTGTGTTCTGTGAAATCATATCACAGAGTTACAGCTTTCCCCTGAAGAAGCCTTTCGCTAAGACAGTTATTGTGGAATTGGAAACGTGATATTTGGAAGCCCATAGAGGGCTCTGGTGAAAAAGGAAATATCCTCAGATGAAATCTGGAAAGAAGCTTTCTGAGATACTGCTTAGTGATCTGTGAATTCATCTCACAGAGTTACATGTGTATTTCGAGGATCTCTTTGCTAGCCTTCTTTCTGTGGAATCTGAGAACAGATATTTCGGATCGCTTTAAAGACTATAGGACCAAAGGAAATATCCTCCGATAACAAAGAGAAAGAAGCTTTCTGAGAAACTTCTTTGTGTTCTGTGAAATCATTTCACAGAGTTACAGCTTTCCCCTCAAGAAGCCTTTCGCTAAGACAGTCCTTGTGGAATTGGCAAAGTGATATTTGGAAAATCATAGACGGCTCTGGTGAAAAAGTGAATATCATCTGATGAAATCTGGAAAGAAGCTTTCTGAGAAACTTCTTAGTGTTCTGTGAATTCATCTCACAGACTTACATGTGTACTTCGAGGATCTCTTTGCTAGCCTTCTTTCTGTGGAATCTGAGAACAGATATTTCGGTTCCCTTTGAAGACTATAGGGCCAAAGGAAATATCCTCCGATAACAAAGAGAAAGAAGCTTTCTGAGAAACTTCTTTGTGTTCTGTGAAATCATCTCACAGAGTTACAGCTTTCCCCTCAAGAAGCCTTTCGCTAAGACAGTTCCTGTGTAACTGGCAAAATGATATTTGGAAGCCCATAGAGGGCTACGGTGAAAAAGGAAATATCCTTAGATAAAATCTGGAAAGAAGCTTTCTGAGAAACTGCTTAGTGTTCTGTTAATTCATCTCACAGAGTTACATGTGTATTTCGAGGATCTCTTTGCTAGCCTTATTTCTGTGGAATCTGAGAACAGATATTTCGGATCCTTTTGAAGACTATAGGGCCAAAGGAAATATCCTCCGATAACAAAGAGAAAGAAGCTTTCTGAGAAACTTCTTTGTGTTCTGTGAAATCATCTCACAGAGTTACAGCTTTCCCCTGAAGAAGCCTTTCGCTAAGACAGGTCTTGTGGAATTGGCAAAGTGATATTTGGAAGCCCATAGAGGGCTATGGTGAAAAAGGAAATATCCTCAGATGAAATCTGGCAAGAAGCTTTCTGAGAAACTGCTTAGTGTTCTGTTAATTCATCTCACAGAGTTACATGTGTATTTCGAGGATCTCTTTGCTGGCCTTCGTTCTGTGGAATCTGAGAACAGATATTTCGGATCCCTTTGAAGATTATAGGGCCAAAGGAAATATCTTCCGATAACAAAGAGAAAGAAGCTTTCTGAGAAACTTCTTTGTGTTCTGTGAAATCATCTCACTGAGTTACAGCATTCCCCTGAAGAAGCCTTTCGCTAAGAAAGTTCTTGTGGAATTGGCAAAGTGATATTTGGTAGCCCATAGAGGGCTATTGTGAAAAAGGAAATATCCTCAGATGAAATCTGGAAAGAAGCTTTCTGAGAAACTGCTTAGTGTTCTGTTAATTCATCTCACAGAGTTACATGTGTATTTCGAGGATCGCTTTGCTAGCCTTCTTTCTGTGGAATCTGAGAACAGATATTTCGGATCCCTTTGTAGACTATAGGGCCAAAGGAAATATCCTCCGATAACAAAGAGAAAGAAGCTTTCTGAGAAACTTCTTTGTGTTCTGTGAAATCATCTCACAGAGTTACAGCTTTCCCCTCAAGAAGCCTTTCGCTAAGACAGTTCTTGTGGAATTGGCAAAGTGATATTTGGAAGCCCAGAGAGGGCTCTGGTGAAAAAGGAAATATCCTCAGATAAAATCTGGAAAGAAGCTTTCTGAGAAACTGCTTAGTGTTCTGTGAATTTATCTCACAGAGTTACATGAGTATTTTGAGGATCTCTTTGCTAGCCTTCTTTCTGTGGAATCTGAGAACAGATATTTCGGATCCCTTTGAAGACGATAGGGCCAAAGGAAATATCCTCCGATAACAAAGAGAAAGAAGCTTTCTGAGAAACTACTTTGTGTTCTGTGAAATCATATCACAGAGTTACAGCTTTCCCCTGAAGAAGCCTTTCGCTAAGACAGTTCTTGTGGAATTGGAAAAGTGATATTTGGAAGCCCATAGAGGGCTCTGGTGAAAAAGGAAATATCCTCAGATGAAATCTGGAAAGAAGCTTTCTGAGATACTGCTTAGTGTTCTGTTAATTCATTTCACAGAGTTGCATGTGTATTTCGAGGATCTCTTTGCTAGCCCTATTTCTGTGGAATCTGAGAACAGATATTTCGGTTCCTTTGAAGACTATAGGGCCAAAGGAAATATCCTCCGATAACAAAGAGAAAGAAGCTTTCTGAGAAACTTCTTTGTGTTCTGTGAAATCATCTCACAGAGTTACAGCTTTACCCTGAAGAAGCCTTTCGCTAAGACAGGTCTTGTGGAATTGGCAAAGTGATATTTGGAAGCCCAGAGAGGGCTCTGGTGAAAAATGAAATATCCTCAGATAAAATCTGGAAAGAAGCTTTCTGAGAAACTGCTTAGTGTTCTGTGAATTTATCTCACAGAGTTACATATGTATTTCGAGGATCTCTTTGCTAGCCTACTTTCTGTGGAATCTGAGAACAGATATTTCGGATTCCATTGAAGACCATAGGGCCAAAGGAAATATCCTCCGATAACAAAGAGAAAGAAGCTTTCTGAGAAACTACTTTGTGTTCTGTGAAATCATATCACAGAGTTACAGCTTTCCCCTGAAGAAGCCTTTCGCTAAGACAGTTCTTGTGGAATTGGAAACGTGATATTTGGAAGCCCATAGAGGGCTCTGGTGAAAAAGGAAATATCCTCAGATGAAATCTGGAAAGAAGCTTTCTGAGATACTGCTTAGTGATCTGTGAATTCATCTCACAGAGTTACATGTGTATTTCGAGGATCTCTTTGCTAGCCTTCTTTCTGTGGAATCTGAGAACAGATATTTCGGATCGCTTTAAAGACTATAGGACCAAAGGAAATATACTCCGATAACAAAGAGAAAGAAGCTTTCTGAGAAACTTCTTTGTGTTCTGTGAAATCATTTCACAGAGTTACAGCTTTCCCCTCAAGAAGCCTTTCTCTAAGACAGTCCTTGTGGAATTGGCAAAGTGATATTTGGAAAACCATAGACGGCTCTGGTGAAAAAGTGAATATCATCTGATGAAATCTGGAAAGAAGCTTTCTGAGAAACTTCTTAGTGTTCTGTGAATTCATCTCACAGACTTACATGTGTACTTCGAGGATCTCTTTGCTAGCCTTCTTTCTGTGGATTCTGAGAACAGATATTTCGGTTCCCTTTGAAGACTATAGGGCCAAAGGAAATATCCTCCGATAACAAAGAGAAAGAAGCTTTCTGAGAAACTTCTTTGTGTTCTGTGAAATCATCTCACAGAGTTACAGCTTTCCCCTCAAGAAGCCTTTCGCTAAGACAGTTCCTGTGGAATTGGCAAAATGATATTTGGAAGCCCATAGAGGGCTACGGTGAAAAAGGAAATATCCTTAGATAAAATCTGGAAAGAAGCTTTCTGAGAAACTGCTTAGTGTTCTGTTAATTCATCTCACAGAGTTACATGTGTATTTCGAGGATCTCTTTGCTAGCCTTCTTTCTGTGGAATCTGAGAACAGATATTTTGGATGCCTTTGAAGACTATAGGGCCAAAGGAAATATCCTCCGATAACAAAGAGAAAGAAGCTTTCTGAGAAACTTCTTTGTGTTCTGTGAAATCATCTCACAGAGTTACAGCTTTCCCCTCAAGAAGCCTTTCGCTAAGACAGTTCCTGTGGAATTGGCAAAGTGATATTTGGAAGCCCATAGAGGGCTACGGTGAAAAAGTAAATATGATCAGATGAAATCTGGAAAGAAGCTTTCTGAGAAACTGCTTAGTGTTGTGTGAATTCATCTCAAAGATTTACATGTGTATTTCGAGGATCTCTTTGCTATCCTTCTTTCTGTGGAATCTGAGAACAGATATTTCGGTTCCCTTTGAAGACTATAGGGCCAAAGGAAATATCCTCTGATAACAAAGAGAAAGAAGCTTTCTGAGAAACTTCTTTGTGTTCTGTGAAATCATCTCACAGAGTTACAGCTTTCTCCTGAAGAAGCCTTTCGCAAAGACAGTTCTTGTGGAATTGGCAAAGTGATATTTGGAAGCCCATAGAGGGCTATGGTGAAAAAGGAAATATCCTCAGATGAAATCTGCAAAGAAGCTTTCTGAGAAACTGCTTGGTGTTCTGTGAATTCATCTCACAGAGTTACATGTGTATTTCGAGGATCTCTTTGCTAGCCTTCTTTCTCTGGAATCTGAGAACAGTTATTTCGGTTCCCTTTGAAGACTATAGGGCCAAAGGAAATATCCTCCGATAACAAAGAGAAAGAAGCTTTCTGAGAAACTTCTTTGTGTTCTGTGAAATCATCTCACAGAGATACAGCTTTCCCCTGAAGAAGCCTTTCGCTAAGACAGGTCTTGTGGAATTGGCAAAGTGATATTTGGAAGCCCGTAGAGGGCTATGGTGAAAAAGGAAATATCTTCAGATAAAATCTGGAAAGAAGCTTTCTGAGAAACTGCTTAGTGTTCTGTGAATTCATCTCACAGAGTTACATGTGTATTTCGAGGATCTCTTTGCTAGCCTTCTTTCTGTGGAATCTGAGAACAGATATTTCGGATCCCGTTGAAGACTATAGGGCCAAAGGAAATATCCTCCGATAACAAAGAGAAAGAAGCTTTCTGAGAAACTTCTTTGTGTTCTATTTAATCATCTCACAGAGTTACAGCTTTCTCCTGAAGAAGCCTTTCGCAAAGACACTTCTTGTGGAATTGGCAAAGTGATATTTGGAAGCCCATAGAGGGCTATGTAGAAAAAGGAAATATCCTCAGATGAAATCTGCAAAGAAGCTTTCTGAGAAACTGCTTGGTGTTCTGTGAATTCATCTCACAGAGTTACATGTGTATTTCGAGGATCTCTTTGCTAGCCTTCTTTCTCTGGAATCTCAGAACAGTTATTTCGGTTCCCTTTGATGACTATAGGGCCAAAGGAAATATCCTCCGATAACAAAGAGAAAGAAGCTTTCTGAGAAACTTCTTTGTGTTCGGTGAAATCATCTCACAGAGTTACAGCTTTCCCCTCACGAAGCCTTTCGCTAAGACAGGTCTTGTGGAATTGGCAAAGTGATATTTGGAAGCCCATAGAGGGCTATGGTGAAAAAGAAAATATCCTCAGATGAAATCTGGAAAGAAGCTTTCTGAGAAACTGCTTAGTGTTCTGTTAATTCATCTCACAGAGTTACATGTGTATTTCGAGGATCTCTTTGCTAGCCTTATTTCTGTGGAATCTGAGAACAGATATTTCGGATCCTTTTGAAGACTATAGGGCCAAAGGAAATATCCTCCGATAACAAAGAGAAAGAAGATTTCGGAGAAACTTCTTTGTGTTCTGTGAAATCATCTCACAGAGTTACAGCTTTCCCCTGAAGAAGCCTTTCGCTAAGACAGGTCTTGTGGAATTGGCAAAGTGATATTTGGAAGACCATAGAGGGCTATGGTGAAAAAGGAAATATCCTCAGATGAAATCTGGCAAGAAGCTTTCTGAGAAACTGCTTAGTGTTCTGTTAATTCATCTCACAGAGTTACATGTGTATTTCGAGGATCTCTTTGCTAGCCTTCGTTCTGTGGAATCTGAGAACAGATATTTCGGATCCCTTTGAAGATTATAGGGCCAAAGGAAATATCCTCCGATAACAAAGAGAAAGAAGCTTTCTGAGAAACTTCTTTGTGTTCTGTGAAATCATCTCACAGAGTTACAGCATTCCCCTGAAGAAGCCTTTCGCTAAGAAAGTTCTTGTGGAATTGGCAAAGTGATATTTGGTAGCCCATAGAGGGCTATTGTGAAAAAGGAAATATCCTCAGATGAAATCTGGAAAGAAGCTTTCTGAGAAACTGCTTAGTGTTCTGTTAATTCATCTCACAGAGTTACATGTGTATTTCGAGGATCGCTTTGCTAGCCTTCTTTCTGTGGAATCTGAGAACAGATATTTCGGATCCCTTTGAAGACGATAGGGCCAAAGGAAATATCCTCCGATAACAAAGAGAAAGAAGCTTTCTGAGAAACTACTTTGTGTTCTGTGAAATCATATCACAGAGATACAGCTTTCCCCTGAAGAAGCCTTTCGCTAAGACAGTTCTTGTGGAATTGGAAAAGTGATATTTGGAAGCCCATAGAGGGCTCTGGTGAAAAAGGAAATATCCTCAGATGAAATCTGGAAAGAAGCTTTCTGAGATACTGCTTAGTGTTCTGTTAATTCATTTCACAGAGTTGCATGTTTATTTCGAGGATCTCTTTGCTAGCCCTATTTCTGTGGAATCTGAGAACAGATATTTCGGTTCCTTTGAAGACTATAGGGCCAAAGGAAATATCCTCAGATAACAAAGAGAAAGAAGCTTTCTGAGAAACTTCTTTGTGTTCTGTGAAATCATCTCACAGAGTTACAGCTTTCCCCTCATGAAGCCTTTAGCTAAGACAGTTCTTGTGGAATTGGCAAAGTGATATTTGGAAACCCATAGAGGGCTATGGTGAAAAAGTAAATATCCTCAGATGAAATCTGGAAAGAAGCTTTCTGGGAAACTGCTTAGTGTTCTGTGAATTCATCTCACAGAGTTACATGTGTATTTCGAGGATCTCTTTGCTAGCCTTCTTTCTGTGGAATCTGAGAACAGATATTTTGGTTCCCTTTGAAGAGTATAGGGCCAAAGGAAATATCCTCCGATAACAAAGAGAAAGAAGCTTTCTGAGAAACTTCTTTGTGATCTGTGAAATCATCTCACAGAGTTACAGCTTTCCCCTGTAGAAGCCTTTCGCTAAGACCGTTCTTGTGGAATTGGCAAAATGATATTTGGAAGCCCATAGAGGGCTATGGTGAAAAAGGAAATATCCTTAGATAAAATCTGGAAAGAAGCTTTCTGAGAAACTGCTTAGTGTTCTGTGAATTCATCTCACAGAGTTACATGTGTATTTCGAGGATCTCTTTGCTAGCCTTCTTTCTGTGGAATCTGAGAACAGATATTTCGGATCGCTTTAAAGACTATAGGGCCAAGGGAAATATCCTCCGATAACAAAGAGAAAGAAGCTTTCTGAGAAACTTCTTTGTGTTCTGTGAAATCATTTCACAGAGGTACAGCTTTCCCCTCAAGAAGCCTTTCGCTAAGACAGTCCTTGTGGAATTGGCAAAGTGATAATTGGAAGCCCATAGAGGGCTATGGTGAAAAAGTAAATATCATCTGATGAAATCTGGAAAGAAGCTTTCTGAGAAACTGCTTAGTGTTCTGTGAATTCATCTCACAGACTTACATGTGTATTTCGAGGATCTCTTTGCTAGCCTTGTTTCTGTGGAATCTGAGAACAGATATTTCGGTTCCCTTTGAAGACTATAGGGCCAAAGGAAATATCCTCCGATAACAAAGAGAAAGAAGCTTTCTGAGAAACTTCTTTGTGTTCTGTGAAATCATCTCACAGAGTTACAGCTTTCCCCTCAAGAAGCCTTTCGCTAAGACAGTTCCTGTGGAATTGGCAAAATGATATTTGAAAGCCCATAGAGGGCTACGGTGAAAAAGGAAATATCCTTAGATAAAATCTGGAAAGAAGCTTTCTGAGAAACTGCTTAGTGTTCTGTTAATTCATCTCACAGAGTTACATGTGTATTTCGAGGATCTCTTTGCTAGCCGTATTTCTGTGGAATCTGAGAACAGATATTTCGGTTCCCTTTGAAGACTATAGGGCCAAAGGAAATATCCTCCCATAACAAAGAGAAAGAAGCTTTCTGAGAAACTTCTTTGTGTTCTGTGAAATCATCTCACAGAGTTACAGCTTTCCCCTGAAGAAGCCTTTCGCTAAGACAGTTCTTGTGGAATTGGCAAAGTGATATTTGGAAGCCCATAGAGGGCTATGGTGAAAAAGGAAATATCCTCAGATGAAATCTGGAAAGAAGCTTTCTGAGAAACTGCTTAGTGTTCTGTGAATTCATCTCACAAAGTTACATGTGTATTTCGAGGATCTCTTTGCTAGCCTTCTTTCTGTGGAATGTGAGAACAGATATTTCGGTTCCCTTTGAAGAGTATAGGGCCAAAGGAAATATCCTTCGATAACAAAGAGAAAGAAGCTTTCTGAGAAACTTCTTTGTGTTCTGTGAAATCATCTCACAGAGTTACAGCTTTCCCCTCAAGAAGCCTTTCGTTAAGACAGTTCTTGTGGAATTGGCAAAATGATATTTGGAAGCCCATAGAGGGCTATGGTGAAAAAGGAAATATCCTTACATAAAATCTGGAAAGAAGCTTTCTGAGAAACTGCTTAGTGTTCTGTGAATTCATCTCACAGAGTTACATGTGTATTTCGAGGATCTCTTTGCTAGCCTTCTTTCTGTGGAATCTGAGAACAGATATTTCGGATCCCTTTGAAGACTACAGGGCCAAAGGAAATATCCTCCGATAACAAAGAGAAAGAAGCTTTCTGAGAAACTTCTTTGTGTTCTGTGAAATCATCTCACAGAGTTACAGCTTTCCCCTCAAGAAGCCTTTCGCTAAGACAGTTCTAGTGGAATTGGCAAAGTGATATTTGGAAGCCCATAGAGGGCTATGGTGAAAAAGGAAATATCGTCAAATGAAATCTGGAAAGAAGCTTTCTGCGAAACTGCTTAGTGTTCTGTGAATTCATCTCACAGAGTTACATGTGTATTTCGAGGATCTCTTGCTAGCACTATTTCTGTGGAATCTGAGACAGATATTTTGGATCCCTTTGAAGGCTATAGGGCCAAAGGAAATATCCTCCGATAACAAAGAGAAAGAAGCTTTCTGAGAAACTTCTTTGTGTTCTGTGAAATCATCTCACAGAGTTACAGCTTTCCCCTCAAGAAGCCTTTCGCTAAGACAGTTCTTGTGGATTTGGAAAAGTGATATTTGGAAGCCCATAGAGGGCTAGGGTGTAAAAGGAAATAACCTCAGATGAAATCTGGAAAGAAGCTTTCTGAGAAACTGCTTAGTGTTCTGTTAATTCATCTCACAGAGTTACATGTGTATTTCGAGGATCTCTTTGCTAGCCTTCTTTCTGTGGAATCTGAGAACACATATTTCGGATCCCTTTTGAATACTATAGGGCCAAAGGAAATATCCTCCGATAACAAAGAGAAAGAAGCTTTCTGAGAAACTTCTTTGTGTTCTGTGAAATCATCTCACAGAGTTACAGCTTTCCCCTCTAGAAGCCTTTCGCTAAGACAGATCTTGTGGAATTGGCAAAGTGATATTTGGAAGCCCTTAGAGGGCTATGGTGTAAAAGGAAATATCCTCAGATGAAATCTGGAAAGAAGCTTTCTGAGAAACTGCTTAGTGTTGTGTGAATTCATCTCACAGAATTACATGTGTATTTCGAGGATCTCTTTGCTAGCCTTCTTTCTGTGGAATCTGAAAACAGATATTTCTTTTCCCTTTGAAGAGTATAGGGCCAAAGGAAATATCCTCCGATAACAAAGAGAAAGAAGCTTTCTGAGAAACTTCTTTGTGTTCTGTGAAATCATCTCACAGAGTTACAGCTTTCCCCTCAAGAAGCCTTTCGCTAAGACAGTTCTTGTGGAATTGGCAAAATGATATTTGGAAGCCCATAGAGGGCTATGCTGAAAAAGGAAATATCCTTACATAAAATCTGGAAAGAAGCTTTCTGAGAAACTGCTTAGTGTTCTGTGAATTCATCTCACAGAGTTACATGTGTATTTCGAGGATCTCTTTGCTAGCCTTCTTTCTGTGGAATCTGAGAACAGATATTTCGGATCCCTTTGAAGACGATAGGGCCAAAGGAAATATCCTCCGATAACAAAGAGAAAGAAGCTTTCTGAGAAACTACTTTGTGTTCTGTGAAATCATATCACAGAGTTACAGCTTTCCCCTGAAGAAGCCTTTCGCTAAGACAGTTCTTGTGGAATTGGAAAAGTGATATTTGGAAGCCCATAGAGGGCTCTGGTGAAAAAGGAAATATCCTCAGATGAAATCTGGAAAGAAGCTTTCTGAGATACTGCTTAGTGTTCTGTTAATTCATTTCACAGAGTTGCATGTGTATTTCGAGGATCTCTTTGCTAGCCCTATTTCTGTGGAATCTGAGAACAGATATTTCGGTTCCTTTGAAGACTATAGGGCCAAAGGAAATATCCTCAGATAACAAAGAGAAAGAAGCTTTCTGAGAAACTTCTTTGTGTTCTGTGAAATCATCTCACAGAGTTACAGCTTTCCCCTCATGAAGCCTTTAGCTAAGACAGTTCTTGTGGAAATGGCAAAGTGATATTTGGAAACCCATAGAGGGCTATGGTGAAAAAGTAAATATCCTCAGATGAAATCTGGAAAGAAGCTTTCTGGGAAACTGCTTAGTGTTCTGTGAATTCATCTCACAGAGTTACATGTGTATTTCGAGGATCTCTTTGCTAGCCTTCTTTCTGTGGAATCTGAGAACAGATATTTCGGTTCCCTTTGAAGAGTATAGGGCCAAAGGAAATATCCTCCGATAACAAAGAGAAAGAAGCTTTCTGAGAAACTTCTTTGTGATCTGTGAAATCATCTCACAGAGTTACAGCTTTCCCCTGTAGAAGCCTTTCGCTAAGACCGTTCTTGTGGAATTGGCAAAATGATATTTGGAAGCCCATAGAGGGCTATGGTGAAAAAGGAAATATCCTTAGATAAAATCTGGAAAGAAGCTTTCTGAGAAACTGCTTAGTGTTCTGTGAATTCATCTCACAGAGTTACATGTGTATTTCGAGGATCTCTTTGCTAGCCTTCTTTCTGTGGAATCTGAGAACAGATATTTCGGATCGCTTTAAAGACTATAGGGCCAAGGGAAATATCCTCCGATAACAAAGAGAAAGAAGCTTTCTGAGAAACTTCTTTGTGTTCTGTGAAATCATTTCACAGAGGTACAGCTTTCCCCTCAAGAAGCCTTTCGCTAAGACAGTCCTTGTGGAATTGGCAAAGTGATATTTGGAAGCCCATAGAGGGCTATGGTGAAAAAGTAAATATCATCTGATGAAATCTGGAAAGAAGCTTTCTGAGAAACTGCTTAGTGTTCTGTGAATTCATCTCACAGACTTACATGTGTATTTCGAGGATCTCTTTGCTAGCCTTCTTTCTGTGGAATCTGAGAACAGATATTTCGGTTCCCTTTGAAGACTATAGGGCCAAAGTAAATATCCTCCGATAACAAAGAGAAAGAAGCTTTCTGAGAAACTTCTTTGTGTTCTGTGAAATCATCTCACAGAGTTACAGCTTTCCCCTCAAGAAGCCTTTCGCTAAGACAGTTCCTGTGGAATTGGCAAAATGATATTTGGAAGCCCAAAGAGGGCTACGGTGAAAAAGGAAATATCCTTAGATAAAATGTGGAAAGAAGCTTTCTGAGAAACTGCTTAGTGTTCTGTTAATTCATCTCACAGAGTTACATGTGTATTTCGAGGATCTCTTTGCTAGCCGTATTTCTGTGGAATCTGAGAACAGATATTTCGGTTCCCTTTGAAGACTATAGGGCCAAAGGAAATATCCTCCGATAAAAAAGAGAAAGAAGCTTTCTGAGAAACTTCTTTGTGTTCTGTGAAATCATCTCACAGAGTTACAGCTTTCCCCTGAAGAAGCCTTTCGCTAAGACAGTTCTTGTGGAATTGGCAAAGTGATATTTGGAAGCCCATAGAGGGCTATGGTGAAAAAGGAAATATCCTCAGATGAAATCTGGAAAGAAGCTTTCTGAGAAACTGCTTAGTGTTCTGTGAATTCATCTCACAAAGTTACATGTGTATTTCGAGGATCTCTTTGCTAGCCTTCTTTCTGTGGAATGTGAGAACAGATATTTCGGTTCCCTTTGAAGAGTATAGGGCCAAAGGAAATATCCTCCGATAACAAAGAGAAAGAAGCTTTCTGAGAAACTTCTTTGTGTTCTGTGAAATCATCTCACAGAGTTACAGCTTTCCCCTCAAGAAGCCTTTCGTTAAGACAGTTCTTGTGGAATTGGCAAAATGATATTTAGAAGCCCATAGAGGGCTATGGTGAAAAAGGAAATATCCTTAGATAAAATCTGGAAAGAAGCTTTCTGAGAAACTGCTTAGTGTTCTGTGAATTCATCTCACAGAGTTACATGTGTATTTCGAGGATCTCTTTGCTAGCCTTCTTTCTGTGGAATCTGAGAACAGATATTTCGGATCCCTTTGAAGACTATAGGGCCAAAGGAAATATCCTCCGATAACAAAGAGAAAGAAGCTTTCTGAGAAACTTCTTTGTGTTCTGTGAAATCATCTCACAGAGTTACAGCTTTCCCCTCAAGAAGCCTTTCGCTAAGACAGTTCTTGTGGAATTGGCAAAGTGATATTTGGAAGCCCATAGAGGGCTATGGTGAAAAAGGAAATATCGTCAAATGAAATCTGGAAAGAAGCTTTCTGCGAAACTGCTTAGTGTTCTGTGAATTCATCTCACAGAGTTACATGTGTATTTCGAGGATCTCTTGCTAGCACTATTTCTGTGGAATCTGAGACAGATATTTTGGATCCCTTTGAAGGCTATAGGGCCAAAGGAAATATCCTCCGATAACAAAGAGAAAGAAGCTTTCTGAGAAACTTCTTTGTGTTCTGTGAAATCATCTCACAGAGTTACAGCTTTCCCCTCAAGAAGCCTTTCGCTAAGACAGTTCTTGTGGAATTGGAAAAGTGATATTTGGAAGCCCATAGAGGGCTAGGGTGTAAAAGGAAATAACCTCAGATGAAATCTGGAAAGAAGCTTTCTGAGAAACTGCTTAGTGTTCTGTTAATTCATCTCACAGAGTTACATGTGTATTTCGAGGATCTGTTTGCTAGCCTTCTTTCTGTGGAATCTGAGAACACATATTTCGGATCCCTTTTGAATACTATAGGGCCAAAGGAAATATCCTCCGATAACAAAGAGAAAGAAGCTTTCTGAGAAACTTCTTTGTGTTCTGTGAAATCATCTCACAGAGTTACAGCTTTCCCCTCTAGAAGCCTTTCGCTAAGACAGATCTTGTGGAATTGGCAAAGTGATATTTGGAAGCCCTTAGAGGGCTATGGTGTAAAAGGAAGTATCCTCAGATGAAATCTGGAAAGAAGCTTTCTGAGAAACTGCTTAGTGTTGTGTGAATTCATCTCACAGAATTACATGTGTATTTCGAGGATCTCTTTGCTAGCCTTCTTTCTGTGGAATCTGAAAACAGATATTTTGGTTCCCTTTGAAGAGTATAGGGCCAAAGGAAATATCCTCCGATAACAAAGAGAAAGAAGCTTTCTGAGAAACTTCTTTGTGTTCTGTGAAATCATCTCACAGAGTTACAGCTTTCCCCTCAAGAAGCCTTTCGCTAAGACAGTTCTTGTGGAATTGGCAAAATGATATTTGGAAGCCCATAGAGGGCTATGCTGAAAAAGGAAATATCCTTACATAAAATCTGGAAAGAAGCTTTCTGAGAAACTGCTTAGTGTTCTGTGAATTCATCTCACAGAGTTACATGTGTATTTCGAGGATCTCTTTGCTAGCCTTCTTTCTGTGGAATCTGAGAACAGATATTTCGGATCCCTTTGAAGACTATAGGGCCAAAGGAAATATCCTCCCATAACAAAGAGAAAGAAGCTTTCTGAGAAACTTCTTTGTGTTCTGTGAAATCATCTCACAGATTAACAGCTTTCCCCTGAAGAAGCCTTTTGCTAAGACAGTTCTTGTGGAATTGGAAAAGTGATATTTGGAAGCCCATAGAGGGCTCTGGTGAAAAAGGATGTATCCTCAGATGAAATCTGGAAAGAAGCTTTCTGAGAAACTGCTTAGTGTTCTGTTAACTCATCTCACAGAGTTACATGTGTATTTCGAGGATCTCTTTCCTAGCCCTATTTCTGTGGAATCTGAGAACAGATATTTCGGATCCCTTTTAAGATTATAGGGCCAAAGGAAATATCCTCAGATAACAAAGAGAAAGAAGCTTTCTGAGAAACTTCTTTGTGTTCTGTGAAATCATCTCACAGAGTTACAGGTTTCCCCTGAAGAAGCCTTTCGCAAAGACAGTTCTTGTGGAATTGGCAAAGTGATATTTGGAAGCCCATAGAGGGCTATGGTGAAAAGAAAAATATCATCTGATGAAATCTGGAAACAAGCTTTCTGAGAAACTGCTTAGTGTTCTGTGAATTTATCTCACAGACTTACATGTGTATTTCGAGGATCTCTTTGCTAGCCTTCTTTCTGTGGAATCTGAGAACAGATATTTCGGTTCCCTTTGAAGAGTATAGGGCCAAAGGAAATATCCTCCGATAACAAAGAGAAAGAAGCTTTCTGAGAAACTTCTTTGTGTTCTGTGAAATCATCTCACAGAGATACAGCTTTCCCCTGAAGAATCCTTTCGCTAAGACTGTTCTTGTGGAATTGGCAAAATGATATTTGGTAGCCCATAGAGGGCTATGGAGAAAAAGGAAATATCCTTAGATAAAATCTGGAAAGAAGCTTTCAGAGAAACTGCTTAGTGTTCTGTGAATTCATCTCACAGAGTTACATGTGTATTTCGAGGATCTCTTTGCTAGCCTTCTTTCTGTGGAATCTGAGAACAGATATTTCGGTTCCCTTTGAAGATTATAAGGCCAAAGGAAATATCCTCCGATAACAAAGAGAAAGAAGCTTTCTGAGAAACTTCTTTGTGTTCTGTGAAGTCATCTCACAGAGTTACAGCTTTCCCCTCAAGAAGCCTTCAGCTAAGACAGTTCCTGTGGAAGTGGCAAAATGATATTTGGAAGCCCATAGAGGGCTACGGTGAAAAAGGAAATATCCTCAGATAAAATCTGGAAAGAAGCTTTCTGAGAAACTGCTTAGTGTTCTGTTAATTCATCTCACAGAGTTATTTGTGTATTTCGAGGATCTCTTTGCTAGCCTTATTTCTGTGGAATCTGAGAACAGATATTTCGGATCCCTTTGAAGACTATAGGGCCAAAGGAAATATCCTCAATAACAAAGAGAAAGAAGCTTTCTGAGAAACTTCTTTGTGTTCTGTGAAATCATCTCACAGAGTTACAGCTTTCCCCTCAAGAAGCCTTTCGCTAAGACAGTTCTTGTGGAATTGGCAAAGTGATATTTGGAAGCCCATAGACGGCTATGGTGAAAAAGGAATTATCCTCAGATGAAATCTGGAAAGAAGCTTTCTGAGAAACTGCTTAATGTTCTGTGAATTCATCTCACAGAGTTACATGTGTATTTCGAGGATCTCTTTGCTAGCCTTCTTTCTGTGGAATCTGAGAACAGATATTTCGGATCCCTTTGAAGACCATAGGGCCAAAGGAAATATCCTCCGATAACAAAGAGAAAGAAGCTTTCTGAGAAACTTCTTTGTGTTCTATTTAATCATCTCACAGAGTTACAGCTTTCTCCTGAATAAGCCTTTCGCAAAGACAGGTCTTGTGGAATTGGCAAAGTGATATTTGGAAGCCCATAGAGGGCTATGTAGAAAAAGGAAATATCCTCAGATGAAATCTGCAAAGAAGCTTTCTGAGAAACTGCTTGGTGTTCTGTGAATTCATCTCACAGAGTTACATGTGTATTTCGAGGATCTCTTTGCTCGCCTTCTTTCTCTGGAATCTGAGAACAGTTATTTCGGTTCCCTTTGAAGACTATAGGGCCAAAGGAAATATCCTCCGACAACAAAGAGAAAGAAGCTTTCTGAGAAACTTCTTTGTGTTCTGTGAAATCATCTCACAGAGTTACAGCTTTCCCCTCAAGAAGCCTTTCGCTAAGACAGGTCTTGTGGAATTGGCAAAGTGATATTTGGAAGCCCATAGAGGGCTATGGTGAAAAAGGAAATATCCTCAGATGAAATCTGGCAAGAAGCTTTCTGAGAAACTGCTTAGTGTTCTGTTAATTCATCTCACAGAGTTACATGTGTATTTCGAGGATCTCTTTGCTAGCCTTCTTTCTGTGGAATCTGAGAACAGATATTTCGGATCCCTTTGAAGATTATAGGGCCAAAGGAAATATCCTCCGATAACAAAGAGAAAGAAGCTTTCTGAGAAACTTCTTTGTGTTCTGCGAAATCATCTCACAGAGTTACAGCTTTCCCCTGAAGAAGCCTTTCGCTAAGAAAGTTCTTCTGGAATTGGCAAAGTGATATTTGGTAGCCCATAGAGGGCTATTGTGAAAAAGGAAATATCCTCAGATGAAATCTGGAAAGAAGCTTTCTGAGAAACTGCTTAGTGTTCTGTTAATTCATCTCACGGAGTTACATATGTATTTCGAGGATCCCTTTGCTAGCCTTCTTTCTGTGGAATCTGAGAACAGATATTTCGGATCCCTTTGAAGACTATAGGGCCAAAGGAAATATCCTCCGATAACAAAGAGAAAGAAGCTTTCTGAGAAACTTCTTTGTGTTCTGTGAAATCATCTCACAGAGTTACAGCTTTCCCCTGAAGAAGCCTTTCGATAAGACAGTTCTTGTGGAATTTGCAAAGTGATATTTGGAAGCCCAGAGAGGGCTCTGGTGAAAAAGGAAATATCCTCAGATAAAATCTGGAAAGAAGCTTTCTGAGAAACTGCTTAGTGTTCTGTGAATTTATCTCACAGAGTTACATGTGTATTTCGAGGATCTCTTTGCTAGCCTTCTTTCTGTGGAATCTGAGAACAGATATTTCGGATCCCTTTGAAGACCATAGGGCCAAAGGAAATATCCTCCGATAACAAAGAGAAAGAAGCTTTCTGAGAAACTACTTTGTGTTCTGTGAAATCATATCACAGAGTTACAGCTTTCCCCTGAAGAAGCCTTTCGCTAAGACAGTTCTTGTGGAATTGGAAAAGTGATATTTGGAAGCCCATAGAGGGCTCTGGTGAAAAAGGAAATATCCTCAGATTAAATCTGGAAAGAAGCTTTCTGAGATACTGCTTAGTGTTCTGTTAATTCATTTCACAGAGTTGCATGTCTATTTCGAGGATCTCTTTGCTAGCCCTATTTCTGTGGAATCTGAGAACAGATATTTCGGTTCCTTTGAAGACTATAGGGCCAAAGGAAATATCCTCCGATAACAAAGAGAAAGAAGCTTTCTGAGAAACTTCTTTGTGTTCTGTGAAATCATTTCACAGAGTTACAGCTTTCCCCTCAAGAAGCCTTTCGCTAAGACAGTCCTTGTGGAATTGGCAAAGTGATATTTGGAAGCCCATAGAGGGCTATGGTGAAATAGGAAATATCCTCAGATGAAATCTGGAAAGAAGCTTTCTGAGAAACTGCTTAGTGTTCTGTGAATTCATCTCACAGACTTACATGTGTATTTCGAGGATCTCTTTGCTAGCCTTCTTTCTGTGGAATCTGAGAACAGATATTTCGGTTCCCTTTGAAGACTATAGGGCCAAAGGAAATATCCTCCGATAACAATGAGAAAGAAGCTTTCTGAGAAACTTCTTTGTGTTCTGTGAAATCATCTCACAGAGTTACAGCTTTCCCCTCAAGAAGCCTTTCGCTAAGACAGTTCCTGTGGATTGGCAAAATGATATTTGGAAGTCCATAGAGGGCTACGGTGAAAAAGGAAATATCCTTAGATAAAATCTGGAAAGAAGCTTTCTGAGAAACTGCTTAGTGTTCTGTTAATTCATCTCACAGTGTTACATGTGTATTTCGAGGATCTCTTTGCTAGCCGTATTTCTGTGGAATCTGAGAACAGATATTTCGGTTCCCTTTGAAGACTATAGGGCCAAAGGAAATATCCTCCGATAACAAAGAGAAAGAAGCTTTCTGAGAAACTTCTTTGTGTTCTGTGAAATCATCTCACAGAGTTACAGCTTTCCCCTCAAGAAGCCTTTCGCTAAGACAGTTCTTGTGGAATTGGCAAAGTGATATTTGGAAGCCCATAGACGGCTATGGTGAAAAAGGAATTATCCTCAGATGAAATCTGGAAAGAAGCTTTCTGAGAAACTGCTTAATGTTCTGTGAATTCATCTCACAGAGTTACATGTGTATTTCGAGGATCTCTTTGCTAGCCTTCTTTCTGTGGAATCTGAGAACAGATATTTCGGATCCCTTTGAAGACCATAGGGCCAAAGGAAATATCCTCCGATAACAAAGAGAAAGAAGCTTTCTGAGAAACTTCTTTGTGTTCTATTTAATCATCTCACAGAGTTACAGCTTTCTCCTGAATAAGCCTTTCGCAAAGACAGGTCTTGTGGAATTGGCAAAGTGATATTTGGAAGCCCATAGAGGGCTATGTAGAAAAAGGAAATATCCTCAGATGAAATCTGCAAAGAAGCTTTCTGAGAAACTGCTTGGTGTTCTGTGAATTCATCTCACAGAGTTACATGTGTATTTCGAGGATCTCTTTGCTCGCCTTCTTTCTCTGGAATCTGAGAACAGTTATTTCGGGTCCCTTTGAAGACTATAGGGCCAAAGGAAATATCCTCCGACAACAAAGAGAAAGAAGCTTTCTGAGAAACTTCTTTGTGTTCTGTGAAATCATCTCACAGAGTTACAGCTTTCCCCTCAAGAAGCCTTTCGCTAAGACAGGTCTTGTGGAATTGGCAAAGTGATATTTGGAAGCCCATAGAGGGCTATGGTGAAAAAGGAAATATCCTCAGATGAAATCTGGCAAGAAGCTTTCTGAGAAACTGCTTAGTGTTCTGTTAATTCATCTCACAGAGTTACATGTGTATTTCGAGGATCTCTTTGCTAGCCTTCTTTCTGTGGAATCTGAGAACAGATATTTCGGATCCCTTTGAAGATTATAGGGCCAAAGGAAATATCCTCCGATAACAAAGAGAAAGAAGCTTTCTGAGAAACTTCTTTGTGTTCTGCGAAATCATCTCACAGAGTTACAGCTTTCCCCTGAAGAAGCCTTTCGCTAAGAAAGTTCTTCTGGAATTGGCAAAGTGATATTTGGTAGCCCATAGAGGGCTATTGTGAAAAAGGAAATATCCTCAGATGAAATCTGGAAAGAAGCTTTCTGAGAAACTGCTTAGTGTTCTGTTAATTCATCTCACGGAGTTACATATGTATTTCGAGGATCCCTTTGCTAGCCTTCTTTCTGTGGAATCTGAGAACAGATATTTCGGATCCCTTTGAAGACTATAGGGCCAAAGGAAATATCCTCCGATAACAAAGAGAAAGAAGCTTTCTGAGAAACTTCTTTGTGTTCTGTGAAATCATCTCACAGAGTTACAGCTTTCCCCTGAAGAAGCCTTTCGCTAAGACAGTTCTTGTGGAATTTGCAAAGTGATATTTGGAAGCCCAGAGAGGGCTCTGGTGAAAAAGGAAATATCCTCAGATGAAATCTGGAAAGAAGCTTTCTGAGAAACTGCTTAGTGTTCTGTGAATTTATCTCACAGAGTTACATGTGTATTTCGAGGATCTCTTTGCTAGCCTTCTTTCTGTGGAATCTGAGAACAGATATTTCGGATCCCTTTGAAGACCATAGGGCCAAAGGAAATATCCTCCGATAACAAAGAGAAAGAAGCTTTCTGAGAAACTACTTTGTGTTCTGTGAAATCATATCACAGAGTTACAGCTTTCCCCTGAAGAAGCCTTTCGCTAAGACAGTTCTTGTGGAATTGGCAAAGTGATATTTGGAAGCCCATAGAGGGCTCTGGTGAAAAAGGAAATATCCTCAGATTAAATCTGGAAAGAAGCTTTCTGAGATACTGCTTAGTGTTCTGTTAATTCATTTCACAGAGTTGCATGTCTATTTCGAGGATCTCTTTGCTAGCCCTATTTCTGTGGAATCTGAGAACAGATATTTCGGTTCCTTTGAAGACTATAGGGCCAAAGGAAATATCCTCCGATAACAAAGAGAAAGAAGCTTTCTGAGAAACTTCTTTGTGTTCTGTGAAATCATTTCACAGAGTTACAGCTTTCCCCTCAAGAAGCCTTTCGCTAAGACAGTCCTTGTGGAATTGGCAAAGTGATATTTGGAAGCCCATAGAGGGCTATGGTGAAAAAGTAAATATCATCTGATGAAATCTGGAAAGAAGCTTTCTGAGAAACTGCTTAGTGTTCTGTGAATTCATCTCACAGACTTACATGTGTATTTCGAGGATCTCTTTGCTAGCCTTCTTTCTGAGGAATCTGAGAACAGATATTTCGGTTCCCTTTGAAGACTATAGGGCCAAAGGAAATATCCTCCGATAACAATGAGAAAGAAGCTTTCTGAGAAACTTCTTTGTGTTCTGTGAAATCATCTCACAGAGTTACAGCTTTCCCCTCAAGAAGCCTTTCGCTAAGACAGTTCCTGTGGATTGGCAAAATGATATTTGGAAGTCCATAGAGGGCTACGGTGAAAAAGGAAATATCCTTAGATAAAATCTGGAAAGAAGCTTTCTGAGAAACTGCTTAGTGTTCTGTTAATTCATCTCACAGTGTTACATGTGTATTTCGAGGATCTCTTTGCTAGCCGTATTTCTGTGGAATCTGAGAACAGATATTTCGGTTCCCTTTGAAGACTATAGGGCCAAAGGAAATATCCTCCGATAACAAAGAGAAAGAAGCTTTCTGAGAAACTTCTTTGTGTTCTGTGAAATCATCTCACAGAGTTACAGCTTGCCCCTGAAGAAGCCTTTCGCTACGACAGTTCTTGTGGAATTGGCAAAGTGATATTTGGAAGCCCATAGAGGGCTCTGGTGAAAAAGGAAATATCCTCAGATGAAATCTGGAAAGAAGCTTTCTGAGAAACTGCTTAGTGTTCTGTGAATTCATCTCACAGAGTTACATGTGTATTTCGAGGATCTCTTTGCTAGCCCTATTTCTGTGGAATCTGAGAACAGATATTTCGGATCCCTTTGAAGACTATAGGGCCAAAGGAAATATCCTCCGATAACAAAGAGAAAGAAGCTTTCTGAGAAACTTCTTTGTGTTCTGTGAAATCATCTCACAGAGTTACAGCTTTCCCCTCAAGAAGCCTTTCGCTAAGACAGTTCTTGTGGAATTGGCAAAGTGATATTTGGAAGCCCATAGAGGGCTATGGTGAAAAAGGAAATATCCTCAGATGAAATCTGGAAAGAAGCTTTCTGAGAAACTGCTTAGTGTTCTGTAAATTCATGTCACAGAGTTACATGTGTATTTCTTGGATTTCTTTGCTAGCCTTATTTCTTTGGAATCTGAGAACAGATATTTCGGATCCCGTTGAAGATTATAGGGCCAAAGGAAATATCCTCCGATAACAAAGAGAAATAAGCCTTCTGAGAAACTTCTTTGTGTTCTATTTAATCATCTCACTGAGTTACAGCTTTCCCCTGAAGAAGCCTTTCTCTGAGACAGGTCTTGTGGAATTGACAAAGTGATATTTGGAAGCCCGTAGAGGGCTATGGTGAAAAAGGAAATATCCTCAAATGAAATCTGGAAAGAAGCTTTCTGAGAAACTGCTTAGTGTTCTATTAATTCATCTCACAGAGTTACATGTGTATTTCGAGGATTTCTTTGCTAGCCTTCTTTCTGTGGAATCTGAGAACAGATATTTCGGATCCCTTTGAGGACTATAGGGCCAAAGGAAATATCCTCCGATAACAAAGAGAAAGAAGCTTTCTGAGAAACTTCTTTGTGTTCTGTGAAATCATCTCACAGAGTTACAGCTTTCCCCTCAAGAAGCCTTTCGCTAAGACAGTTCTTGTGGAATTGGCAAAATGATATTTGGAAGCCCATAGAGGGCTACGGTGAAAAAGGAAATATCCTTAGATAAAATCTGGAAAGAAGCTTTCTGAGAAACTGCTTAGTGTTCTGTTAATTCATCTCACAGAGTTACATGTGTATTTCGAGGATCTCTTTGCTAGCCTTCTTTCTGTGGAATCTGAGAACAGATATTTCGGATCCCTTTGAAGACTATAGGGCCAAAGGAAATATCCTCCGATAACAAAGAGAAAGAAGCTTTCTGAGAAACTTCTTTGTGTTCTGTGAAATCATCTCACAGAATTACAGCTTTCCCCTCAAGAAGACTTTCGCTAAGACAGTTTTTGTGGAATTGGCAAAGTGATATTTGGAAGCCCATAGAGGGCTATGGTGAAAAAGGAAATATCCTCTGATGAAATCTGGAAAGAAGCTTTCTGAGAAACTGCTTAGTGTTCTGTGAATTCATCTCACAGAGTTACATGTGTATTTCGAGGATCTCTTTGCTAGCCTTCTTTCTCTGGAATCTGAGAAGAGATATTTCGGTTCCCTTTGAAGAGTATAGGGCCAAAGGAAATATCCTCCGATAACAAAGAGAAAGAAGCTTTCTGAGAAACTTCTTTGTGTTCTGTGAAATCATCTCACAGAGTTACAGCTTTCCCCTGAAGAAGCCTTTCGCTAAGACAGTTCTTGTGGAATTGGCAAAATGATATTTGGAAGCCCATAGAGGGCTATGGTGAAAAAGGAAATATCCTTAGATAAAATCTGGAAAGAAGCTTTCTGAGAAACTGCTTAGTGTTCGGTTAATTCATCTCACAGAGTTACATGTGTATTTCGAGGATCTCTTTGCTAGCCTTCTTTCTGTGGAATCTGAGAAGTAATATTTCGGATCCCTTTAAAGACTATAGGGCCAAAGTAAATATCCTCCGATAACAAAGAGAAAGAAGCTTCTGAGAAACTTCTTTGTGTTCTGTGAAATCATCTCACAGAGTTACAGCTTTCCCCTGAAGAAGCCTTTTGCTAAGACAGTTCTTGTGGAATTGGAAAAGTGATATTTGGAAGCCCATAGAGGGCTCTGGTGAAAAAGGAAATATCCTCAGATGAAATCTGGAAAGAAGCTTTCTGAGAAACTGCTTAGTGTTCTGTTAATTCATCTCACAGAGTTACATGGGTATTTCGAAGATCTCTTTGCTAGCCCTATTTCTGTGGAATCTGAGAACAGATATTTCGGATCCTTTTAGATTATAGGGCCAAAGGAAATATCCTCCGATAACAAAGAGAAAGAAGCTTTCTGAGAAACTTCTTTGTGTTCTGTGAAATCATCTCACAGAGTTACAGCTTTCCCCTCAAGAAGCCTTTCGCTAAGACAGTTCTTGTGGAATTGGCAAAGTGATATTTGGAAGCCCATAGAGGGCACCGGTGAAAAAGGAAATATCCTCAGATGAAATCTGGAAAGAAGCTTTCTGAGAAACTGCTTAGTATTCTGTTAATTCATCTCACAGAGTTACATGTGTATTTCAAGGATCTCTTTGCTAGCCCTCTTTCTGTGAAATCTGAGAACAGATATTTCGGATCCCTTTGAAGACTATAGGGCCAAAGAAACATCCTCCGATAACAAAGAGAAAGAAGCTTTCTGAAACACTTCTTTGTGTTCTGTGAAATCATCTCACAGAGTTACAGCTTTCCCCTCAAGAAGCCTTTCCCTAATACAGTTCTTTTGGAATTGGCAAAGTGATATTTGGAAGCCCATAGAGGGCTATGGTGAAAAAGGAAATATCGTCAAATGAAATCTGGAAAGAAGCTTTCTGCGAAACTGCTTAGTGTTCTGTGAATTCATCTCACAGAGTTACATGTGTATTTCGAGGATCTCTTGCTAGCACTATTCCTGTGGAATCTGAGACAGATATTTTGGATCCCGTTGAAGGCTATAGGGCCAAAGGAAATATCCTCGAATAACAAAGAGAAAGAAGCTTTCTGAGAAACTTCTTTGTGTTCTGTGAAATCATCTCACAGAGTTAAAGATTTCCCCTGAAGAAGCCTTTCGCTAAGACAGTTCTTGTGGAATTGGCAAAGTGATATTTGGAAGCCCATAGAGGACTATGGTGAAAAAGGAAATATCCTCATATGAAATCTGGAAAGAAGCTTTCTGAGAAACTGCTTAGTGTTCTGTTAATTCATCTCACAGAGTTACATGTGTATTTCGAGGATTTCTTTGCTAGCCTTCTTTCTGTGGAATCTGAGAACAGATATTTCGGATCCCGTTGAAGACTATAGGGCCAAAGGAAATATCCTCTGATAACAAAGAGAAAGAAGCTTTCTGAGAAACTTCTTTGTGTTCTGTGAAATCATCTCACAGAGTTACAGCTTTCCCCTGAAGAAGCCTTTCGCTAAGACAGTTCTTGTGGAATTGGCAAAGTGATATTTGGAAGCCCATAGAGGGCTATGGTGAAAAAGGAAATATCCTCAGATAAAATCTGGAAAGAAGCTTTCTGAGAAACTGCTTAGTGTTCTGTGAATTTATCTCACAGAGTTACATGTGTATTTCGAGGATCTCTTTGCTAGCCGTATTTCTGTGGAATCTGAGAACAGATATTTCAGATCCCTTTGAAGACTATAGGGCCAAAGGAAATATCCTCCGATAACAAAGAGAAAGAAGCTTTCTGAGAAACTTCTTTGTGTTCTGTGAAATCACCTCACAGAGTTACAGCTTTCCCATCAAAATGCCTTTCGCTAAGACAGTTCTTGTGGAATTGGCAAAGTGATATTTGGAAGCCCATAGAGGGCTAGGGTGAAAAAGGAAATAACCTCAGATGAAATCTGGAAAGAAGCTTTCTCAGAAACTTCTTTGTGTTCTGTGAAATCACCTCACAGAGTTACAGCTTTCCCCTCAAAAAGCCTTTCGCTAAGACAGTTCTTGTGGAATTGGCAAAGTGATATTTGGAAGCCCATAGAGGGCTAGGGTGTAAAAGGAAATAACCTCAGATGAAATCTGGAAAGAAGCTTTCTGAGAAACTGCTTAGTGTTCTGTGAATTCATCTCACAGAGTTACATGTGTATTTCGAGGATCTCTTTGCTAGCCTTCTTTCTGTGGAATCTGAGAACAGATATTTCGGATCCCTTTGAATACTATAGGGCCAAAGGAAATAACCTCCGATAACAAAGGGAAAGAAGCTTTCTGAGAAACTTCTTTGTGTTCTGTGAAATCATCTCACAGAGTTACAGCTTTCCCCTCTAGAAGCCTTTCGCTAAGACAGATCTTGTGGAATTGGCAAAGTGATATTTGGAAGCCCTTAGAGGGCTATGGTGTAAAAGGAAATATCCTCAGATGAAATCTGGAAAGAAGCTTTCTGAGAAACTGCTTAGTGTTCTGTTAATTCATCTCACAGAGTTACATGGGTATTTCGAGGATCTCTTTGCTAGCCCTATTTCTGTGGAATCTGAGAACAGATATTTCGGATCCTTTTAGATTATAGGGCCAAAGGAAATATCCTCCGATAACAAAGAGAAAGAAGCTTTCTGAGAAACTTCTTTGTGTTCTGTGAAATCATCTCACAGAGTTACAGCTTTCCCCTCAAGAAGCCTTTCGCTAAGACAGTTCTTGTGGAATTGGCAAAGTGATATTTGGAAGCCCATAGAGGGCACCGGTGAAAAAGGAAATATCCTCAGATGAAATCTGGAAAGAAGCTTTCTGAGAAACTGCTTAGTATTCTGTTAATTCATCTCACAGAGTTACATGTGTATTTCAAGGATCTCTTTGCTAGCCCTCTTTCTGTGAAATCTGAGAACAGATATTTCGGATCCCTTTGAAGACTATAGGGCCAAAGAAACATCCTCCGATAACAAAGAGAAAGAAGCTTTCTGAAACACTTCTTTGTGTTCTGTGAAATCATCTCACAGAGTTACAGCTTTCCCCTCAAGAAGCCTTTCCCTAATACAGTTCTTGTGGAATTGGCAAAGTGATATTTGGAAGCCCATAGAGGGCTATGGTGAAAAAGGAAATATCGTCAAATGAAATCTGGAAAGAAGCTTTCTGCGAAACTGCTTAGTGTTCTGTGAATTCATCTCACAGAGTTACATGTGTATTTCGAGGATCTCTTGCTAGCACTATTCCTGTGGAATCTGAGACAGATATTTTGGATCCCGTTGAAGGCTATAGGGCCAAAGGAAATATCCTCGAATAACAAAGAGAAAGAAGCTTTCTGAGAAACTTCTTTGTGTTCTGTGAAATCATCTCACAGAGTTAAAGATTTCCCCTGAAGAAGCCTTTCGCTAAGACAGTTCTTGTGGAATTGGCAAAGTGATATTTGGAAGCCCATAGAGGACTATGGTGAAAAAGGAAATATCCTCATATGAAATCTGGAAAGAAGCTTTCTGAGAAACTGCTTAGTGTTCTGTTAATTCATCTCACAGAGTTACATGTGTATTTCGAGGATTTCTTTGCTAGCCTTCTTTCTGTGGAATCTGAGAACAGATATTTCGGATCCCGTTGAAGACTATAGGGCCAAAGGAAATATCCTCTGATAACAAAGAGAAAGAAGCTTTCTGAGAAACTTCTTTGTGTTCTGTGAAATCATCTCACAGAGTTACAGCTTTCCCCTGAAGAAGCCTTTCGCTAAGACAGTTCTTGTGGAATTGGCAAAGTGATATTTGGAAGCCCATAGAGGGCTATGGTGAAAAAGGAAATATCCTCAGATAAAATCTGGAAAGAAGCTTTCTGAGAAACTGCTTAGTGTTCTGTGAATTTATCTCACAGAGTTACATGTGTATTTCGAGGATCTCTTTGCTAGCCGTATTTCTGTGGAATCTGAGAACAGATATTTCAGATCCCTTTGAAGACTATAGGGCCAAAGGAAATATCCTCCGATAACAAAGAGAAAGAAGCTTTCTGAGAAACTTCTTTGTGTTCTGTGAAATCACCTCACAGAGTTACAGCTTTCCCATCAAAATGCCTTTCGCTAAGACAGTTCTTGTGGAATTGGCAAAGTGATATTTGGAAGCCCATAGAGGGCTAGGGTGAAAAAGGAAATAACCTCAGATGAAATCTGGAAAGAAGCTTTCTCAGAAACTTCTTTGTGTTCTGTGAAATCACCTCACAGAGTTACAGCTTTCCCCTCAAAAAGCCTTTCGCTAAGACAGTTCTTGTGGAATTGGCAAAGTGATATTTGGAAGCCCATAGAGGGCTAGGGTGTAAAAGGAAATAACCTCAGATGAAATCTGGAAAGAAGCTTTCTGAGAAACTGCTTAGTGTTCTGTGAATTCATCTCACAGAGTTACATGTGTATTTCGAGGATCTCTTTGCTAGCCTTCTTTCTGTGGAATCTGAGAACAGATATTTCGGATCCCTTTGAATACTATAGGGCCAAAGGAAATAACCTCCGATAACAAAGGGAAAGAAGCTTTCTGAGAAACTTCTTTGTGTTCTGTGAAATCATCTCACAGAGTTACAGCTTTCCCCTCTAGAAGCCTTTCGCTAAGACAGATCTTGTGGAATTGGCAAAGTGATATTTGGAAGCCCTTAGAGGGCTATGGTGTAAAAGGAAATATCCTCAGATGAAATCTGGATAGAAGCTTTCTGAGAAACTGCTTAGTGTTGTGTGAATTCATCTCACAGAATTACATGTGTATTTCGAGGATCTCTTTGCTAGCCTTGTTTCTGTGGAATCTGAAAACAGATATTTCGGTTCCCTTTGAAGAGCATAGGGCCAAAGGAAATATCCTCCGATAACAAAGAGAAAGAAGCTTTCTGAGAAACTTCTTTGTGTTCTGTGAAATCATCTCACAGAGTTACAGCTTTCCCCTGAAGAAGCCTTTCGCTAAGACAGTTCCTGTGGAATTGGCAAAATGATATTTGGAAGCCCATAGAGGCCTATGCTGAAAAAGGAAATATCCTTAGATAAAATCTGGAAAGAAGCTTTCTGAGAAACTGCTTAGTGTTCTGTGAATTCATCTCACAGAGTTACATGTGTATTTCGAGGATCTCTTTGCTAGCCTTCTTTCTGTGGAATCTGAGAACAGATATTTCGGATCCCTTTGAAGACTATAGGGCCAAAGGAAATATCCTCCGATAACAAAGAGAAAGAAGCTTTCTGAGAAACTTCTTTGTGTTCTGTGAAATCATCTCACAGAGTTACAGCTTTCCCCTCAAGAAGCCTTTCGCTAAGACAGTTCTTGTGGAATTGGCAAAGTGATATTTGGAAGCCCATAGAGGGCTAGGGTGTAAAAGGAAATAACCTCAGATGAAATCTGGAAAGAAGCTTTCTGAGAAACTGCTTAGTGTTCTGTTAACTCATCTCACAGAGTTACATGTGTATTTCGAGATTCTCTTTGCTAGCCTTCTTTCTGTGGAATCTGAGAACAGATATTTCGGATCCCTTTGAATACTATAGGGCCAAAGGAAATATCCTCCGATAACAAAGGGAAAGAAGCTTTCTGAGAAACTTCTTTGTGTTCTGTGAAATCATCTCACAGAGTTACAGCTTTCCCCTCTAGAAGCCTTTCGCTAAGACAGATCTTGTGGAATTGGCAAAGTGATATTTGGAAGCCCTTAGAGGGCTATGGTGTAAAAGGAAATATCCTCAGATGAAATCTGGAAAGAAGCTTTCTGAGAAACTGCTTAGTGTTGTGTGAATTCATCTCACAGAATTACATGTGTATTTCGAGGATCTCTTTGCTAGCCTTCTTTCTGTGGAATCTGAAAACAGATATTTCGGTTCCCTTTGAAGACTATAGGGCCAAAGGAAATATCCTCCGACAACAAAGAGAAAGAAGCTTTCTGAGAAACTTCTTTGTGTTCTGTGAAATCATCTCACAGAGTTACAGCTTACCCCTGAAGAAGCGATTCGCTAAGACAGTTCTTGTGGAATTGGCAAAATGATATTTGGAAGCCCATAGGGGGCTATATTAAAAAAGGAAATATCCTTAGATAAAATCTGGAAAGAAGCTTTCTGAGAAACTGCTTAGTATTCTGTGAATTCCTCTCACAGAGTTACATGTGTATTTCGAGGATCTCTTTGCTAGCCTTCTTTCTGTGGAATCTGAGAACAGATGTTTCGGATCCCTTTGAAGACTATAGGGCCAAAGGAAATATCCTCCCATAACAAGGAGAAAGAAGCTTTCTGAGAAACTGCTTAGTGTTCTGTGAATTCATCTCACAGAGTTACATGTGTATTTCGAGGATCTCTTTGCTAGCCTTCTTTCTGTGGAATCTGAGAACAGATATTTCGGATCCCTTTGAAGACTATAGGGCCAAAGGAAATATCCTCCGATAACAAAGAGAAAGAAGCTTTCTGAGAAACTTCTTTGTGTTCTGTGAAATCATCTCACAGAGTTACAGCTTTCCCCTCTAGAAGCCTTTCGCTAAGACAGATCTTGTGGAATTGGCAAAGTGATATTTGGAAGCCCTTAGAGGGCTATGGTGTAAAAGGAAATATCCTCAGATGAAATCTGGAAAGAAGCTTTCTGAGAAACTGCTTAGTGTTGTGTGAATTCATCTCACAGAATTACATGTGTATTTCGAGGATCTCTTTGCTAGCCTTCTTTCTGTGGAATCTGAAAACAGATATTTCGGTTCCCTTTGAAGAGTATAGGGCCAAAGGAAATATCCTCCGATAACAAAGAGAAAGAAGCTTTCTGAGAAACTTCTTTGTGTTCTGTGAAATCATCTCACAGAGTTACAGCTTTCCCCTCAAGAAGCCTTTCGCTAAGACAGTTCTTGTGGAATTGGCAAAGTGATATTTGGAAGCCCATAGAGGGCTATGTTGAAAAAGGAAATATCGTCAAATGAAATCTGGAAAGAAGCTTTCTGCGAAACTGCTTAGTGTTCTGTGAATTCATCTCACAGAGTTACATGTGTATTTCGAGGATCTCTTGCTAGCACTATTTCTGTGGAATCTGAGACAGATATTTTGGATCCCTTTGAAGGCTATAGGGCCAAAGGAAATATCCTCCAATAACAAAGAGAAAGAAGCTTTCTGAGAAACTTCTTTGTGTTCTGTGAAATCATCTCACAGAGCTAAAGATTTCCCCTGAAGAAACCTTTCGCTAAGACAGTTCTTGTGGAATTGGCAAAGTGATATTTGGAAGCCCATAGAGGGCTATGGTGAAAAAGGAAATATCCTCAGATGAAATCTGGAAAGAAGCTTTCTGAGAAACTGCTTAGTGTTCTGTTAATTCATGTCACAGAGTTACATGTGTATTTCGAGGATTTCTTTGCTAGCCTTCTTTCTGTGGAATCTGAGAACAGATATTTCGGATCCCGTTGAAGACTATAGGGCCAAAGGAAATATCCTCCGATAACAAAGAGAAAGAAGCTTTCTGAGAAACTTCTTTGTGTTCTGTGAAATCATCTCACAGAGTTACAGCTTTCCCCTCAAGAAGCCTTTCGCTAAGACAGTTCCTGTGGAATTGGCAAAATGATATTTGGAAGCCCATAGAGGCCTATGCTGAAAAAGGAAATATCCTTAGATAAAATCTGGAAAGAAGCTTTCTGAGAAACTGCTTAGTGTTCTGTGAATTCATCTCACAGAGTTACATGTGTATTTCGAGGATCTCTTTGCTAGCCTTCTTTCTGTGGAATCTGAGAACAGATATTTCGGATCCCTTTGAAGACTATAGGGCCAAAGGAAATATCCTCCGATAACAAAGAGAAAGAAGCTTTCTGAGAAACTTCTTTGTGTTCTGTGAAATCATCTCACAGAGTTACAGCTTTCCCCTCAAGAAGCCTTTCGCTAAGACAGTTCTTGTGGAATTGGCAAAGTGATATTTGGAAGCCCATAGAGGGCTAGGGTGTAAAAGGAAATAACCTCAGACGAAATCTGGAAAGAAGCTTTCTGAGAAACTGCTTAGTGTTCTGTTAACTCATCTCACAGAGTTACATGTGTATTTCGAGATTCTCTTTGCTAGCCTTCTTTCTGTGGAATCTGAGAACAGATATTTCGGATCCCTTTGAATACTATAGGGCCAAAGGAAATATCCTCCGATAACAAAGGGAAAGAAGCTTTCTGAGAAACTTCTTTGTGTTCTGTGAAATCATCTCACAGAGTTACAGCTTTCCCCTCTAGAAGCCTTTCGCTAAGACAGATCTTGTGGAATTGGCAAAGTGATATTTGGAAGCCCTTAGAGGGCTATGGTGTAAAAGGAAATATCCTCAGATGAAATCTGGAAAGAAGCTTTCTGAGAAACTGCTTAGTGTTGTGTGAATTCATCTCACAGAATTACATGTGTATTTCGAGGATCTCTTTGCTAGCCTTCTTTCTGTGGAATCTGAAAACAGATATTTCGGTTCCCTTTGAAGACTATAGGGCCAAAGGAAATATCCTCCGACAACAAAGAGAAAGAAGCTTTCTGAGAAACTTCTTTGTGTTCTGTGAAATCATCTCACAGAGTTACAGCTTACCCCTGAAGAAGCGATTCGCTAAGACAGTTCTTGTGGAATTGGCAAAATGATATTTGGAAGCCCATAGGGGGCTATATTAAAAAAGGAAATATCCTTAGATAAAATCTGGAAAGAAGCTTTCTGAGAAACTGCTTAGTATTCTGTGAATTCCTCTCACAGAGTTACATGTGTATTTCGAGGATCTCTTTGCTAGCCTTCTTTCTGTGGAATCTGAGAACAGATGTTTCGGATCCCTTTGAAGACTATAGGGCCAAAGGAAATATCCTCCCATAACAAGGAGAAAGAAGCTTTCTGAGAAACTGCTTAGTGTTCTGTGAATTCATCTCACAGAGTTACATGTGTATTTCGAGGATCTCTTTGCTAGCCTTCTTTCTGTGGAATCTGAGAACAGATATTTCGGATCCCTTTGAAGACTATAGGGCCAAAGGAAATATCCTCCGATAACAAAGAGAAAGAAGCTTTCTGAGAAACTTCTTTGTGTTCTGTGAAATCATCTCACAGAGTTACAGCTTTCCCCTCTAGAAGCCTTTCGCTAAGACAGATCTTGTGGAATTGGCAAAGTGATATTTGGAAGCCCTTATAGGGCTATGGTGTAAAAGGAAATATCCTCAGATGAAATCTGGAAAGAAGCTTTCTGAGAAACTGCTTAGTGTTGTGTGAATTCATCTCACAGAATTACATGTGTATTTCGAGGATCTCTTTGCTAGCCTTCTTTCTGTGGAATCTGAAAACAGATATTTCGGTTCCCTTTGAAGAGTATAGGGCCAAAGGAAATATCCTCCGATAACAAAGAGAAAGAAGCTTTCTGAGAAACTTCTTTGTGTTCTGTGAAATCATCTCACAGAGTTACAGCTTTCCCCTCAAGAAGCCTTTCGCTAAGACAGTTCTTGTGGAATTGGCAAAGTGATATTTGGAAGCCCATAGAGGGCTATGTTGAAAAAGGAAATATCGTTCAAATGAAATCTGGAAAGAAGCTTTCTGCGAAACTGCTTAGTGTTCTGTGAATTCATCTCACAGAGTTACATGTGTATTTCGAGGATCTCTTGCTAGCACTATTTCTGTGGAATCTGAGACAGATATTTTGGATCCCTTTGAAGGCTATAGGGCCAAAGGAAATATCCTCCAATAACAAAGAGAAAGAAGCTTTCTGAGAAACTTCTTTGTGTTCTGTGAAATCATCTCACAGAGCTAAAGATTTCCCCTGAAGAAACCTTTCGCTAAGACAGTTCTTGTGGAATTGGCAAAGTGATATTTGGAAGCCCATAGAGGGCTATGGTGAAAAAGGAAATATCCTCAGATGAAATCTGGAAAGAAGCTTTCTGAGAAACTGCTTAGTGTTCTGTTAATTCATGTCACAGAGTTACATGTGTATTTCGAGGATTTCTTTGCTAGCCTCCTTTCTGTGGAATCTGAGAACAGATATTTCGGATCCCGTTGAAGACTATAGGGCCAAAGGAAATATCCTCCGATAACAAAGAGAAAGAAGCTTTCTGAGAAACTTCTTTGTGTTCTGTGAAATCATCTCACAGAGTTACAGCTTTCCCCTCAAGAAGCCTTTCGCTAAGACAGTTCTTGTGGAATTGGCAAAGTGATATTTGGAAGCCCATAGAGGCCTATGGTGAAAAAGGAAATATCCTTAGATAAAATCTGGAAAGAAGCTTTCTGAGAAACTGCTTAGTGTTCTGTGAATTTATCTCACAGAGTTACATGTGTATTTCGAGGATCTCTTTGCTAGCTTTCTTTCTGTGGAATCTGAGAACAGATATTTCGGATCCCTTTGAAGACTATAGGGCCAAAGGAAATATCCTCCGATAACAAAGAGAAAGAAGCTTTCTGAGAAACTTCTTTGTGTTCTGTGAAATCATCTCACAGAGTTACAGCTTTCCCCTCTACAAGCCTTTCGCTAAGACAGATCTTGTGGAATTGGCAAAGTGATATTTGGAAGCCCTTAGAGGGCTATGGTGTAAAAGGAAATATCCTCAGATGAAATCTGGAAAGAAGCTTTCTGAGAAACTGCTTAGTGTTGTGTGAATTCATCTCACAGAATTACATGTGTATTTCGAGGATCTCTTTGCTAGCCTTCTTTCTGTGGAATCTGAAAACAGATATTTCGGTTCCCTTTGAAGAGTATAGGGCCAAAGGAAATATCCTCCGATAACAAAGAGAAAGAAGCTTTCTGAGAAACTTCTTTGTGTTCTGTGAAATCATCTCACAGAGTTACAGCTTTCCCCTGAAGAAGCCTTTCGCTAAGGCAGTTCTTGTGGAATTGGCAAAATGATATTTGGAAGCCCATAGAGGGCTATGCTGAAAAAGGAAATATCCTTAGATAAAATCTGGAAAGAAGCTTTCTGAGAAACTGCTTAGTGTTCTGTGAATTCATCTCACAGAGTTACATGTGTATTTCAAGGATCTCTTTGCTAGCCTTCTTTCTGTGGAATCTGAGAACAGATATTTCGGATCCCTTTGAAGACTATAGGGCCAAAGGAAATATCCTCCCATAACAAAGAGAAAGAAGCTTTCTGAGAAACTTCTTTGTGTTCTGTGAAATCATCTCACAGAGTTACAGCTTTCCCCTCTAGAAGCCTTTCGCTAAGACAGATCTTGTGGAATTGGCAAAGTGATATTTGGAAGCCCTTAGAGGGCTATGGTGTAAAAGGAAATATCCTCAGATGAAATCTGGAAAGAAGCTTTCTGAGAAACTGCTTAGTGTTGTGTGAATTCATCTCACAGAATTACATGTGTATTTCGAGGATCTCTTTGCTAGCCTTCTTTCTGTGGAATCTGAGAACAGATATTTCGGATCCCTTTGAAGACTATAGGGCCAAAGGAAATATCCTCCGATAACAAAGAGAAAGAAGCTTTCTGAGAAACTTCTTTGTGTTCTGTGAAATCATCTCACAGAGTTACAGCTTTCCCCTCTAGAAGCCTTTCGCTAAGACAGATCTTGTGGAATTGGCAAAGTGATATTTGGAAGCCCTTAGAGGGCTATGGTGTAAAAGGAAATATCCTCAGATGAAATCTGGAAAGAAGCTTTCTGAGAAACTGCTTAGTGTTGTGTGAATTCATCTCACAGAATTACATGTGTATTTCGAGGATCTCTTTGCTAGCCTTCTTTCTGTGGAATCTGAAAACAGATATTTCGGTTCCCTTTGAAGAGTATAGGGCCAAAGGAAATATCCTCCGATAACAAAGAGAAAGAAGCTTTCTGAGAAACTTCTTTGTGTTCTGTGAAATCATCTCACAGAGTTACAGCTTTCCCCTCAAGAAGCCTTTCGCTAAGACAGTTCTTGTGGAATTGGCAAAGTGATATTTGGAAGCCCATAGAGGGCTATGTTGAAAAAGGAAATATCGTCAAATGAAATCTGGAAAGAAGCTTTCTGCGAAACTGCTTAGTGTTCTGTGAATTCATCTCACAGAGTTACATGTGTATTTCGAGGATCTCTTGCTAGCACTATTTCTGTGGAATCTGAGACAGATATTTTGGATCCCTTTGAAGGCTATAGGGCCAAAGGAAATATCCTCCAATAACAAAGAGAAAGAAGCTTTCTGAGAAACTTCTTTGTGTTCTGTGAAATCATCTCACAGAGCTAAAGATTTCCCCTGAAGAAACCTTTCGCTAAGACAGTTCTTGTGGAATTGGCAAAGTGATATTTGGAAGCCCATAGAGGGCTATGGTGAAAAAGGAAATATCCTCAGATGAAATCTGGAAAGAAGCTTTCTGAGAAACTGCTTAGTGTTCTGTTAATTCATGTCACAGAGTTACATGTGTATTTCGAGGATTTCTTTGCTAGCCTTCTTTCTGTGGAATCTGAGAACAGATATTTCGGATCCCGTTGAAGACTATAGGGCCAAAGGAAATATCCTCCGATAACAAAGAGAAAGAAGCTTTCTGAGAAACTTCTTTGTGTTCTGTGAAATCATCTCACAGAGTTACAGCTTTCCCCTCAAGAAGCCTTTCGCTAAGACAGTTCCTGTGGAATTGGCAAAATGATATTTGGAAGCCCATAGAGGCCTATGCTGAAAAAGGAAATATCCTTAGATAAAATCTGGAAAGAAGCTTTCTGAGAAACTGCTTAGTGTTCTGTGAATTCATCTCACAGAGTTACATGTGTATTTCGAGGATCTCTTTGCTAGCCTTCTTTCTGTGGAATCTGAGAACAGATATTTCGGATCCCTTTGAAGACTATAGGGCCAAAGGAAATATCCTCCGATAACAAAGAGAAAGAAGCTTTCTGAGAAACTTCTTTGTGTTCTGTGAAATCATCTCACAGAGTTACAGCTTTCCCCTCAAGAAGCCTTTCGCTAAGACAGTTCTTGTGGAATTGGCAAAGTGATATTTGGAAGCCCATAGAGGGCTAGGGTGTAAAAGGAAATAACCTCAGACGAAATCTGGAAAGAAGCTTTCTGAGAAACTGCTTAGTGTTCTGTTAACTCATCTCACAGAGTTACATGTGTATTTCGAGATTCTCTTTGCTAGCCTTCTTTCTGTGGAATCTGAGAACAGATATTTCGGATCCCTTTGAATACTATAGGGCCAAAGGAAATATCCTCCGATAACAAAGGGAAAGAAGCTTTCTGAGAAACTTCTTTGTGTTCTGTGAAATCATCTCACAGAGTTACAGCTTTCCCCTCTAGAAGCCTTTCGCTAAGACAGATCTTGTGGAATTGGCAAAGTGATATTTGGAAGCCCTTAGAGGGCTATGGTGTAAAAGGAAATATCCTCAGATGAAATCTGGAAAGAAGCTTTCTGAGAAACTGCTTAGTGTTGTGTGAATTCATCTCACAGAATTACATGTGTATTTCGAGGATCTCTTTGCTAGCCTTCTTTCTGTGGAATCTGAAAACAGATATTTCGGTTCCCTTTGAAGACTATAGGGCCAAAGGAAATATCCTCCGACAACAAAGAGAAAGAAGCTTTCTGAGAAACTTCTTTGTGTTCTGTGAAATCATCTCACAGAGTTACAGCTTACCCCTGAAGAAGCGATTCGCTAAGACAGTTCTTGTGGAATTGGCAAAATGATATTTGGAAGCCCATAGGGGGCTATATTAAAAAAGGAAATATCCTTAGATAAAATCTGGAAAGAAGCTTTCTGAGAAACTGCTTAGTATTCTGTGAATTCCTCTCACAGAGTTACATGTGTATTTCGAGGATCTCTTTGCTAGCCTTCTTTCTGTGGAATCTGAGAACAGATGTTTCGGATCCCTTTGAAGACTATAGGGCCAAAGGAAATATCCTCCCATAACAAGGAGAAGGAAGCTTTCTGAGAAACTGCTTAGTGTTCTGTGAATTCATCTCACAGAGTTACATGTGTATTTCGAGGATCTCTTTGCTAGCCTTCTTTCTGTGGAATCTGAGAACAGATATTTCGGATCCCTTTGAAGACTATAGGGCCAAAGGAAATATCCTCCGATAACAAAGAGAAAGAAGCTTTCTGAGAAACTTCTTTGTGTTCTGTGAAATCATCTCACAGAGTTACAGCTTTCCCCTCTAGAAGCCTTTCGCTAAGACAGATCTTGTGGAATTGGCAAAGTGATATTTGGAAGCCCTTATAGGGCTATGGTGTAAAAGGAAATATCCTCAGATGAAATCTGGAAAGAAGCTTTCTGAGAAACTGCTTAGTGTTGTGTGAATTCATCTCACAGAATTACATGTGTATTTCGAGGATCTCTTTGCTAGCCTTCTTTCTGTGGAATCTGAAAACAGATATTTCGGTTCCCTTTGAAGAGTATAGGGCCAAAGGAAATATCCTCCGATAACAAAGAGAAAGAAGCTTTCTGAGAAACTTCTTTGTGTTCTGTGAAATCATCTCACAGAGTTACAGCTTTCCCCTCAAGAAGCCTTTCGCTAAGACAGTTCTTGTGGAATTGGCAAAGTGATATTTGGAAGCCCATAGAGGGCTATGTTGAAAAAGGAAATATCGTTCAAATGAAATCTGGAAAGAAGCTTTCTGCGAAACTGCTTAGTGTTCTGTGAATTCATCTCACAGAGTTACATGTGTATTTCGAGGATCTCTTGCTAGCACTATTTCTGTGGAATCTGAGACAGATATTTTGGATCCCTTTGAAGGCTATAGGGCCAAAGGAAATATCCTCCAATAACAAAGAGAAAGAAGCTTTCTGAGAAACTTCTTTGTGTTCTGTGAAATCATCTCACAGAGCTAAAGATTTCCCCTGAAGAAACCTTTCGCTAAGACAGTTCTTGTGGAATTGGCAAAGTGATATTTGGAAGCCCATAGAGGGCTATGGTGAAAAAGGAAATATCCTCAGATGAAATCTGGAAAGAAGCTTTCTGAGAAACTGCTTAGTGTTCTGTTAATTCATGTCACAGAGTTACATGTGTATTTCGAGGATTTCTTTGCTAGCCTCCTTTCTGTGGAATCTGAGAACAGATATTTCGGATCCCGTTGAAGACTATAGGGCCAAAGGAAATATCCTCCGATAACAAAGAGAAAGAAGCTTTCTGAGAAACTTCTTTGTGTTCTGTGAAATCATCTCACAGAGTTACAGCTTTCCCCTCAAGAAGCCTTTCGCTAAGACAGTTCTTGTGGAATTGGCAAAGTGATATTTGGAAGCCCATAGAGGCCTATGGTGAAAAAGGAAATATCCTTAGATAAAATCTGGAAAGAAGCTTTCTGAGAAACTGCTTAGTGTTCTGTGAATTTATCTCACAGAGTTACATGTGTATTTCGAGGATCTCTTTGCTAGCTTTCTTTCTGTGGAATCTGAGAACAGATATTTCGGATCCCTTTGAAGACTATAGGGCCAAAGGAAATATCCTCCGATAACAAAGAGAAAGAAGCTTTCTGAGAAACTTCTTTGTGTTCTGTGAAATCATCTCACAGAGTTACAGCTTTCCCCTCTACAAGCCTTTCGCTAAGACAGATCTTGTGGAATTGGCAAAGTGATATTTGGAAGCCCTTAGAGGGCTATGGTGTAAAAGGAAATATCCTCAGATGAAATCTGGAAAGAAGCTTTCTGAGAAACTGCTTAGTGTTGTGTGAATTCATCTCACAGAATTACATGTGTATTTCGAGGATCTCTTTGCTAGCCTTCTTTCTGTGGAATCTGAAAACAGATATTTCGGTTCCCTTTGAAGAGTATAGGGCCAAAGGAAATATCCTCCGATAACAAAGAGAAAGAAGCTTTCTGAGAAACTTCTTTGTGTTCTGTGAAATCATCTCACAGAGTTACAGCTTTCCCCTGAAGAAGCCTTTCGCTAAGGCAGTTCTTGTGGAATTGGCAAAATGATATTTGGAAGCCCATAGAGGGCTATGCTGAAAAAGGAAATATCCTTAGATAAAATCTGGAAAGAAGCTTTCTGAGAAACTGCTTAGTGTTCTGTGAATTCATCTCACAGAGTTACATGTGTATTTCAAGGATCTCTTTGCTAGCCTTCTTTCTGTGGAATCTGAGAACAGATATTTCGGATCCCTTTGAAGACTATAGGGCCAAAGGAAATATCCTCCCATAACAAAGAGAAAGAAGCTTTCTGAGAAACTTCTTTGTGTTCTGTGAAATCATCTCACAGATTAACAGCTTTCCCCTGAAGAAGCCTTTTGCTAAGACAGTTCTTGTGGAATTGGAAAAGTGATATTTGGAAGCCCATAGAGGGCTCTGGTGAAAAAGGAAATATCCTCAGATGAAATCTGGAAAGAAGCTTTCTGAGAAACTGCTTAGTGTTCTGTTACCTCATCTCACAGAGTTACATGTTTATTTCGAGGATCTCTTTGCTAGCCCTATTTCTGTGGAATCTGAGAACAGATATTTCGGATCCCTTTGAAGACTATAGGGCCAAAGGAAATATCCTCAGATAACAAAGAGAAGGAAGCTTTCTGAGAAACTTCTTTGTGTTCTGAGAAATCATCTCACAGAGTTACAGCTTTCCCCTCAAGAAGCCTTTCGCTAAGACAGTTCTTGTGGAATTGGCAAAGTGATATTTGGAAGCCCCTAGAGGGCTATGGTGAAAAGGTAAATATCATCTGATGAAATCTGGAAACAAGCTTTCTGAGAAACTGCTTAGTGTTCTGCGAATTTATCTCACAGACTTACATGTGTATTTCGAGGATCTCTTTGCTAGCCTTCTTTCTGTGGAATCTGAGAACAGATATTTCGGTTCCCTTTGAAGAGTATAGGGCCAAAGGAAATATCCTCCGATAACAAAGAGAAAGAAGCTTTCTGAGAAACTTCTTTGTGTTCTGTGAAATCATCTCACAGAGTTACAGCTTTCCCCTCAAGAAGCCTTTCGCTAAAACAGTTCTTGTGGAATTTGAAAAGTGATATTTGGAAGCCCATAGACGGCTATGATGAAAAAGGAAATATCCTCAGATGAAATCTGGAAAGAAGCCTTCTGAGAAACTGCTTAGTGTTCTGTTAATTCATCTCACAGAGTTACATGTGTATTTCGAGGATCTCTTTGCTAGCCATATTTCTGTGGAATTTGAGAGCAGATATTTCGGATCCATTTGAAGACTCTAGGGCCAAAGGAAATATCCTCCGATAACAAAGAGAAAGAAGCTTTCTGAGAAACTTCTTAGTGTTCTGTAAAATCATCTCACAGAGTTACAGCTTTCCCCTCAAGAAGCCTTTCGCTAAGACAGTTCTTGTGGAATTGGCAAAGTGATATTTGGAAGCCCATAGAGGGCTAGGGTGTTAAAGGAAATAACCTCAGATGAAATCTGGAAAGAAGCTTTCTGAGAAACTGCTTAGTGTTCTGTGAATTCATCTCACAGAGTTACATGTGTATTTCGAGGATCTCTTTGCTAGCCTTCTTTCTGTGGAATCTGAGAACAGATATTTCGGATCCCTTTGAATACTATAGGGCCAAAGGAAATATCCTCCGATAACAAAGAGAAAGAAGCTTTCTGAGAAACTTCTTTGTGTTCTGTGAAATCATCTCACAGAGATACAGCTTTCCCCTCTAGAAGCCTTTCGCTAAGACATATCTTGTGGAATTGGCAAAGTGATATTTGTAAGCCCTTAGAGGGCTATGGTGTAAAAGGAAATATCCTCAGATGAAATCTGGAAAGAAGCTTTCTGAGAAACTGCTTAGTGTTCTGTTAATTCATCTCACAGAGTTACATGTGTATTTCGAGGATCTCTTTGCTAGCCTTCTTTCTGTGGAATCTGAGAGCAGATATTTCGGATCCCTTTGAAAACTATAGGGCCAAAGGAAATATCCTCCGATAACAAAGAGAAAGAAGCTTTCTGAGAAACTTCTTTGGGTTCTGTGAAATCATCTCACAGAGTTACAGCTTTCCCCTCAAGAAGCCTTTCGCTAAGACAGTTCTGGTGGAATTGGCAAAGTGATATTTGGAAGCCCAGAGAGGGCTGTGGTGAAAAAGGAAATATCCTCAGATGAAATCTGGAAAGAAGCTTTCTGAGAAACTGCTTAGTGTTCTGTTAATTCATCTCACAGAGTTACATGTGTATTTCGAGGATCTCTTTGCTAGTCCTATTTCTTTAGAATCTGAGAACAGATATTTCGGATCCCTTTGAAGACTATAGAGCCAAAGGAAATATCCTCCGATAACAAAGAGAAAGAAGCTTTCTGAGAAACTTCTTTGTGTTCTGTGAAATCATCTCACAGAGTTACAGCTTTCCCCTCAAGAAGCCTTTCGCTAAGACAGTTCTTGTGGAATTGGCAAAATGATATTTGGAAGCCCATAGAAGGCTATGGTGAAAAAGGAAATATCCTTAGATAAAATCTGGAAAGAAGCTTTCTGTGAAACTGCTTCGTGTTCTGTGAATTCATCTCACAGAGTTACATGTGTATTTCGAGGATCTCTTTGCTAGCCCTCTTTCTGTGGAATCTGAGAACAGATATTTCGGATCCCTTTGAAGACTATCGGGCCAAAGAAAATATCCTCCGATAACAAAGAGAAAGAAGCTTTCTGAGAAACTTCTTTGTGTTCTGTGAAATCATCTCACAGAGTTACAGCTTTCCCCTGAAGGAGCCTTTCGCTAAGACACTTCTTGTGGAATTGGCAAAGTGATATTTGGAAGCCCATAGAGGGCTACGGTGAAAAAGGAAATATCCTTAGATAAAATCTGGAAAGAAGCTTTCTGAGAAACTGCTTAGTGTTCTGTGAATTCATCTCACAGAGTTATATGTGCATTTCGAGGATCTCTTTGCTAGCCGTATTTCTGTGGAATCTGAGAACAGATATTTCGGATCCCTTTGAAGACTATAAGGCCAAAGGAAATATCCTCCGATAACAAAGAGAAAGAAGCTTTCTGAGAAACTTCTTTGTGTTCTGTGAAATCATCTCACAGAGTTACAGCTTTCCCCTCAAGAAGCCTTTCGCTAAGACAGTTCTTGTGGAATTGGCAAAGTGATATTTGGAAGCCCATAGAGAGCTCTGGTGAAAAAGGAAATATCGTCAGATTAAATCTGGAAAGAAGCTTTCTGCGAAACTGCTTAGTGTTCTGTTAATTCATGTCACAGTGTTACATGTGTATTTCGAGGATCTCTTTGCTAGCCCTATTTCTATGGAATCTGAGAACAGATATTTCGGATCCCTTTGAAGACTATAGGGCCAAAGGGAATATCCTCCGATAAAAAAGAGAAAGAAGGTTTCTGAGAAACTTCTTTATGTTCTATTTAATCATCTCACAGAGTTACAGCTTTCCCCTGAAGAAGCCTTTCTCTGAGACAGGTCTTGTGGAATTGGCAAAGTGATATTTGGAAGCCCCTAGAGGGCTATGGTGAAAAAGGAAATATCCTCAGATGAAATCTGGAAAGAAGCTTTCTGAGAAACTGCTTAGTGTTCTATTAATTCATCTCACAGAGTTACATGTGTATTTCGAGGATCTCTTTGCTAGCCTTATTTCTGTGGAATCTGAGAACAGATATTTCGGATCCCTTTGAGGACTATAGGGCCAAAGGAAATATCCTCCGATAACAAAGGGAAAGAAGCTTTCTGAGAAACTTCTTTGTGTTCTGTGAAATCATCTCACAGAGTTACAGCTTTCCCCTCAAGAAGCCTTAAGCTAAGACAGTTCTTGTGGAATTGGCAAAGTGATGTTTGGAAGCCCATAGAGGGCTATGGTGAAAAAGGAAATATCCTCAGATGAAATCTGGAAAGAAGCTTTCTGAGAAACTGCTTAGTGTACTGTTAATTCATCTCACAGAGTTACATGTGTATTTCGAGTATCTCTTTGCTAGCCTTATTTCTGTGGAATCTGAGAACAGATATTTCGTATCCCTTTGAAGACTATAGGGCCAAAGGAAATATCCTCCGATAACAAAGAGAAAGAAGCTTTCTGAGAAACTTCTTTGTGTTCTGTGAAATCATCTCACAGAGTTACAGCTTTCCCCTCAAGAAGCCTTTAGCTAAGACAGGTCTTGTGGAATTGGTAAAGTGATATTTGGAAGCCCATAGAGGGCTCTGGTGAAAAAGGAAATATCCTCAGATGAAATCTGGAAAGAAGCTTTCTGAGAAACTGCTTAGTGTTCTGTTAATTCGTCTCACAGAGATACATGTGTATTCCGAGGATCTCTTTGCTAGCCCTATTTCTGTGGAGTCTGAGAACAGATATTTCGGATCCCTTTGAAGACTATAGGGCCAAAGGAAATATCCTCCGATAACAAAGAGAAAGAAGCTTTCTGAGAAACTTCTTTGTGTTCTGTGAAATCATCTCACAGAGTTACAGCTTTCCCCTGAAGAAGCCTTTCGCTAAGACAGTTCTTGTGGAATTGGCAAAATGATATTTGGAAGCCCATAGAAGGCTATGGGGAAAAAGGAAATATCCTTACATAAAATCTGGAAAGAAGCTTTCTGAGAAACTGCTTAGTGTTCTGTGAATTCATCTCACAGAGTTACATGTGTATTTCGAGGATCTCTTTGCTAGCCTTCTTTCTGTGGAATCTGAGAACAGATATTTCGGATCCCTTTGAAGACTATAGGGCCAAAAGAAATATCCTCCGATAACAAAGAGAAAGAAGCTTTCTGAGAAACATCTTTGTGTTCTGTGAAATCATCTCACAGAGTTACAGCTTTCCCCTCAAGAAGCCTTTCGCTAAGACAGTTCTTGTGGAATTGGCAAAGTGATATTTGGAAGCCCATAGAGGGCTACGGTGAAAAAGGAAATATCCTTAGATAAAATCTGGAAAGAAGCTTTCTGAGAAACTGCTTAGTGTTCTGTAAATTCATCTCACAGAGTTATATGTGTATTTCGAGGATCTCTTTGCTAGCCGTATTTCTGTGGAATCTGAGAACAGACATTTCGGATCCCTTTGAAGACTATAGGGCCAAAAGAAATATCCTCCGATAACAAAGAGAAAGAAGCTTTCTGAGAAACTTCTTTGTGTTCTGTGAAATCATCTCACAGAGTTACAGCTTTCCCCTCAAGAAGTCTTTCGCTAAGACAGTTCTTGTGGAATTGGCAAAGTGATATTTGGAAGCCCATAGAGGGCTGTGGTGAAAAAGGAAATATCGTCAGATTAAATCTGGAAAGAAGCTTTCTGAGAAACTGCTTAGTGTTCTGTTAATTCATGTCACAGTGTTACATGTGTATTTCGAGGATCTCTTTGCTAGCCCTATTTCTGTGAAATCTGAGAACAGATATTTTGGATCCCTTTGAAGGCTATAGGGCCAAAGGAAATATCCTCGGATAACAAAGTGAAAGAAGCTTTCTGAGAAACTTCTTTGTGTTCTGTGAAATCATCTCACAGAGTTACAGCTTTCCCTTCAAGAAGCCTTTCGCTAAGACAGTTCTTGTGGAATTGGCAAAGTGATATTTGGAAGCCCATAGAGGGCTATGGTGAAAAAGGAAATATCCTCAGATGAAATCTGGAAAGAAGCTTCCTGAGAAACTGCTTAGTGTTCTGTTAATTCATGTCACAGAGTTACATGTGTATTTCGAGGATTTCTTTGCTAGCCTTCTTTCTGTGGAATCTGAATACAGATATTTCGGATCCCTTTGAAGACTATAGGGACAAAGGGAATATCCTCCGATAACAAAGAGAAAGAAGCTTTCTGAGAACCTTTTGGGTTCTATTTAATCATCTCACAGAGTTACAGCTTTCCCCTGAAGAAGCCTTTCTCTGAGACAGGTCTTGTGGAATTGCAAAGTGATATTTGGAAGCCCATAGAGGGCTATGGTGAAAAAGGAAATATCCTCAGATGATATCTGGAAAGAAGCTTTCTGAGAAACTGCTTAGTGTTCTATTAATTCATCTCACAGAGTTACATGTGTATTTCGAGGATCTCTTTGCTAGCCTTATTTCTGTGGAATCTGAGAACAGATATTTCGGATCCCTTTGAGGACTATAGGGCCAAAGGAAATATCCTCCGATAACAAAGAGAAAGAAGCTTTCTGAGAAACTTCTTTGTGTTCTGTGAAATCATCTCACAGAGTTACAGCTTTCCCCTCAAGAAGCCTTTCGCTAAGACAGGTCTTGTGGAATTGGCAAAGTGATATTTGGAAGCTCATAGAGGGCTATGGTGAAAAAGGAAATATCCTCAGATGAAATCTGGAAAGAAGCTTTCTGAGAAACTGCTTAGTGTTCTGTTAATTCATCTCACAGAGTTACATGTGTATTTCGAGTATCTCTTTGCTAGCCCTATTTCTGTGGAATCTGAGAACAGATATTTCGGATCCCTTTGAAGACTATAGGGCCAAAGGAAATATCCTCCGATAACAAAGAGAAAGAAGCTTTCTGAGAAACTTCTTTGTGTTCTGTGAAATCATCTCACAGAGTTACAGCTTTCCCCTCAAGAAGCCTTTCGCTAAGACAGTTCTTGTGGAATTGGCAAAATGATACTTGGAAGCCCATAGAAGGCTATGGTGAAAAAGGAAATATCCTTAGATAAAATCTGGAAAGAAGCTTTCTGAGAAACTGATTAGTGTTCTGTGAATTCATCTCACAGAGTTACATGTGTATTTCGAGGATCTCTTTGCTAGCCGTATTTATGTGGAATCTGAGAACAGATATTTCGGATCCCTTTGAAGACTATAGGGCCAAAGGAAATATCCTCCGATAACAAAGAGAAAGAAGCTTTCTGAGAAACTTCTTTGTGTTCTGTGAAATCATCTCACAGAGTTACAACTTTCCCCTCAAGAAGACTTTCGCTAAGACAGTTTTTATGGAATTGGCAAAGTGATATTTGGAAGCCCATAGAGGGCTATGGTGAAAAAGAAAATATCGTCAGATTAAATCTGGAAAGAAGCTTTCTGAGAAACTGCTTAGTGTTCTGTTAATTCATGTCAGAGTGTTACATGTGTATTTCGAGGATCTCTTTGCTAGCCCTATTTCTGTGAAATCTGAGAACAGATATTTTGGATCCCTTTGAAGGCTATAGGGCCAAAGGAAGTATCCTCGGATAACAAAGTGAAAGAAGCTTTCTGAGAAACTTCTTTGTGTTCTGTGAAATCATCTCACAGAGTTACAGCTTTCCCTTCAAGAAACCTTTCGCTAAGACAGTTCTTGTGGAATTGGCAAAGTGATATTTGGAAGCCCATAGAGGGCTATCGTAAAAAAGGAAATATCCTCAGTTGAAATCTGGAAAGAAGCTTTCTGAGAAACTGCTTAGTGTTCTATTAATTCATCTCACAGAGTTACATGTGTATTTCGAGGATCTCTTTGCTAGCCTTATTTCTGTGGAATCTGAGAACAGATATTTCGGATCCCTTTGAGGACTATAGGGCCAAAGGAAATATCCTCCGATAACAAAGAGAAAGAAGCTTTCTGAGAAACTTCTTTGTGTTCTGTGAAATCATCTCACAGAGTTACAGCTTTCCCCTCAAGAAGCCTTTCGCTAAGACAGTTCTTGTGGAATTGGCAAAGTGATATTTGGAAGCTCGTAGAGGGCTATGGTGAAAAAGGAAATATCCTCAGATGAAATCTGGAAAGAAGTTTTCTGAGAAACTGCTTAGTGTTCTGTTAATTCATCTCACAGAGTTACATGTGTATTTCGAGTCTCTCTTTGCTAGCCTTATTTCTGTGGAATCTGAGAACAGATATTTCGGATCCCTTTGAAGACTATAGGGCCAAAGGAAATATCCTCCGATAACAAAGAGAAAGAAGCTTTCTGAGAAACTTCTTTGTGTTCTGTGAAATCATCTCACAGAGTTACAGCTCTCCCCTCAAGAAGCCTTTCGCTAAGACAGGTCTTGTGGAATTGGTAAAGTGATATTTGGAAGCCAATAGAGGGCTCTGGTGAAAAAGGAAATATCCTCAGATGAAATCTGGAAAGAAGCTTTCTGAGAAACTGCTTAGTGTTCTGTTAATTCATCTCACAGAGTTACATGTGTATTTCGAGGATCTCTTTGCTAGCCCTATTTCTGTGGAATCTGAGAACAGATATTTCGGATCCCTTTGAAGACTATAGGGCCAAAGGAAATATCCTCCGATAACAAAGAGAAAGAAGCTTTCTGAGAAACTTCTTTGTGTTCTGTGAAATCATCTCACAGAGTTACAGCTTTCCCCTCAAGAAGCCTTTCGCTAAGACAGTTCTTGTGGAATTGGCAAAGTGATATTTGGAAGCCCATACAGGGCTATGGTGAAAAAGGAAATATCGTCAGATTAAATCTGGAAAGAAGCTTTCTGAGAAAATGCTTAGTGTTCTGTTAATTCATGTCACGGAGTTACATGTGTATTTCGAGGATCTCTTTGCTAGCCTTCTTTCTGTGGAATCTGAGAACAGATATTTCGGATCCCGTTGAAGACTATAGGGCCAAAGGAAATATCCTCTGATAACAAAGAGAGAGAAGCTTTCTGAGAAACTTCTTTGTGGTCTGTGAAATCATCTCACAGAGTTACAGCTTTCCCCTCAAGAAGCATTTCGATAAGACAGTTTTTGTGGAATTGGCAAAGTGATATTTGAAGCACATAGAGGGCTATGGTGAAAAAGAAAATATCCTCAGATGAAATCTGGAAAGAAGCTTTCTGAGAAACTGCTTAGTGTTCTGTTAATTCATGTCACAGAGTTACATGGGTATTTCGAGGATCTCTTTCCTAGCCTTCTTTCTGTGGAATCTGAGAACAGATATTTCGGATCCCTTTGAAGACTATAGGGCCGAAGGAAATATCCTCCGATAGAAAAGAGAATGAAGCTTTCTGAGAAACTTCTTTGTGTTCTGTGAAATCATCTCACAGAGTTACAGCTTTCCCCTCAAGAAGGCTATCGCTAAGACAGTTCTTGTGGAATTGGAAAAGTGATATTTGGAAGCCCATAGACGGCTATGATGAAAAAGGAAATATCCTCAGATGAAATCTGGAAAGAAGCTTTCTGAGAAACTGCTTAGTGTTCTGTTAATTCATCTCACAGAGTTACATGTGTATTTCGAGGATCTCTTTGCTAGCCTTCTTTCTGTGGAATCTGAGAACAGATATTTCGGATCCCTTTGAAGACTATAGGGCCAAAGGAAATATCCTCCGATAACAAAGAGAAAGAAGCTTTCTGAGAAACTTCTTTGTGTTCTGTGAAATCATCTCACCGAGTTACAGCTTTCCCCTCAAGAAGCCTTTCGCTAAGACAGTTCTTGTGGAATTGGCAAAGTGATGTTTGGAAGCCCATAGAGGCCTATGGTGAAAAAGGAAATAACCTCAGATGAAATCTGAAAAGAAGCTTTCTGAGAAACTGCTTCGTGTTCTGTTAATTCATGTCACATAGTTACATGTGTATTTCGAGGATCTCTCTGCTAGCCTTCTTGTTGTAGAATCTGAGAACAGATTTTTCGGATCCCGTTGAAGACTATAGGTCCAAAGGAAATATCATCCGATAACGAAGAGAAAGAAGCTTTCTGACAACCTTCTTTGTGTTCTGTGAAATCATCTCACAGAGTTACAGCTTTCCCCTCAAGAAGCCTTTCGCTAAGACAGGTCTTGTGGAATTGGCAAAGTGATATTTGGAAGCCCATAGAGGGCTATGGTGAAAAAGGAAATATCCTCAGATGAAATCTGGAAAGAAGCTTTCTGAGAAACTGCTTAGTGTTCTGTGAATTCATCTCACAGAGTTACATGTGTATTTCGAGGATCTCTTTGCTAGCCCTATTTCTGTGGAATCTGAGAACAGATATTTCGGATCCCTTTGAAGACTATAGGGCCAAAGGAAATATCCTCCGATAACAAAGAGAAAGAAGCTTTCTGAGAAACTTCTTTGTGTTCTGTGAAATCATCTCAAAGAGTTACAGCTTTCCCCTCAAGAAACCTTTCGCTAAGACAGTTCTTGTGGAATTGGCAAAGTGATATTTGGAAGCCCATAGAGGGTTCTGGTGAAAAAGGAAATATCCTCAGATGAAATCTGGAAAGAAGCTTTCTGAGAAACTGCTTAGTGTTCTGTTAATTCATCTCACAGAGTTACATGTATTTCGAGGATCTCTCTGCTAGCCTTCTTTCTGTGGAATCTGAGAACAGATATTTCGGATCCCTTTGAAGACTATAGGGCCAAAGGAAATATCCTCCGATAACAAAGAGAAATAAGCTTTCTGAGAAACTTCTTTGTGTTCTGTGAAATCATCTCACAGAGTTACAGCTTTCCCCTCAAGAAGCCTTTCGCTTAGACAGTTCTTGTGGAATTGGCAAAGTGATACTTGGAAGCCCATAGAGGGCTATGTTGAAAACGGAAATATTCTCAGATGAAATCTGGAAAGAGGCTTTCTGAGAAACTGCTTATTGTTCTGTTAATTCATCTCACAGAGTTACATGTGTCTTTCGAGGATCTCTTTGCTAGCCTTCTTTCTGTGGAATCTGAGAGCAGATATTTCGGATCCCTTTGAAGACTATAGGGCCAAAGGAAATATCCTCCGATAACAAAGAGAAAGAAGCTTTCTGAGAAACTTCTTTGTGTTCTGTGAAATCATCTCACAGAGTTACAGCTTTCCCCTCAAGAAGCCTTTCGCTAAGACAGTTCTTGTGGAATTGGCAAAGTAATATATGGAAGCCAATAGAGGGCTCTGTTGAAAAAGGAAATATCCTCAGATGAAATTTGCAAAGAAGCTTTCGGAGAAACTGCTTAGTGTTCTGTTAATTCATTTCACAGAGTTACATGTGTATTTCGAGGATCTCTTTGCTAGTCCTATTTCTTTGGAATCTGAGAACAGATATTTCGGATCCCTTTGAAGACTATATGGCCAAAGGAAATATCCTCCGATAACAAAGAGAAAGAAGCTTTCTGAGAAACTTCTTTGTGTTCTGTGAAATCATCTCACAGAGTTACAGCTTTCCCCTGAAGAAGCCTTTCGCTAAGACAGTTCTTGTGGAATTGGCAAAATGATATTTGGAAGCCCATAGAAGGCTATGGTGAAAAAGGAAATATCCTTAGATAAAATCTGGAAAGAAGCTTTCTGAGAAACTGCTTAGTGTTCTGTGAATTCATCTCACAGAGTTACATGTGTATTTCGAGGATCTCTTTGCTAGCCCTATTTCTGTGGAATCTGAGAACAGATATTTCGGATCCCTTTGAAGACTATAGGGCCAAAGGAAATATCCTCCGATAACAAAGAGAAAGAAGCTTTCTGAGAAACTTCTTTGTGTTCTGTGAAATCATCTCACAGAGTTACAGCTTTCCCTTCAAGAAGCCTTTCGCTAAGACAGTTCTTGTGGAATTGGCAAAGTGATATTTGGAAGCCCATAGAGGGCTACGGTGAAAAAGGAAATATCCTTAGATAAAATCTGGAAAGAAGCTTTCTGAGAAACTGCTTCGTGTTCTGTTAATTCATGTCACATAGTTACATGTGTATTTCGAGGATCTCTTTGCTAGCCTTCTTTCTGTAGAATCTGAGAACAGATTTTTCGGATCCCGTTGAAGACTATAGGTCCAAAGGAAATGTCATCCGATAAAGAAGAGAAAGAAGCTTTCTGAGAAACTTCTTTGTGTTCTGTGAAATCATCTCACAGAGTTACAGCTTTCCCCTCAAGAAGCCTTTCGCTAAGACAGGTCTTGTGGAATTGGCAAAGTGATATTTGGAAGCCCTTAGAGGGCTATGGTGAAAAAGGAAATATCCTCAGATGAAATCTGGAAAGAAGCTTTCTTTGAAACTGCTTAGTGTTCTGTTAATTCATCTCACAGAGTTACATGTGTATTTCGAGGATCTCTTTTCTAGCCTTCTTTCTCTGGAATCTGAGAACAGATATTTCGGATCCCTTTGAAGACTATAGGGCCAAAGGAAATATCCTCCGATAACAAAGAGAAAGAAGCTTTCTGAGAAACTTCTTTGTGTTCTGTGAAATCATCTCACAGAGTTACAGCTTTCCCCTCAAGAAACCTTTCGCTAAGACAGTTCCTGTGGAATTGGCAAAGTGATATTTGGAAGCCCATAGACGGCTACGGTGAAAAAGGAAATATCCTTAGATAAAATCTGGAATGAAGCTTTCTGAAAAACTGCTTAGTGTTCTGTGAATTCATCTCACAGAGTTACATGTGTATTTCGAGGATCTCTTTGCTAGCCTTCTATCTCTGGAATCTGAGAACAGATATTTTGGATCCCTTTGAAGACTATAGGGCCAAAGGAAATATCCTCCGATAAAGAAGAGAAAGAAGCTTTCTGAGAAACTTCTTTGTGTTCTGTGAAATCATCTCACAGAGTTACAGCTTTCCCCTGAAGAAGCCTTTCGCTAAGACAGTTCTTGTGGATTTGGCAAAGTGATATTTGGAAGCCCTTAGAGGGCTATTGTGAAAAAGGAAATATCCTCAGATGAAATCTGGAAAGAAGCTTTCTGAGAAACTGCTTAGTGTTCTGTGTGTTCATCTCACAGAGTTACATGTTTATTTCGAGGATCTCTTTGCTAGCCTTCTTTCTGTGGAATCTGAGAACAGATATTTCGGATCCCTTTGAAGACTATAGGGCCAAAGGAAATATCCTCCGATAACAAAGAGAAAGAAGCTTTCTGGGAAACTTCTTTGTATTCTGTGAAATCATCTCACAGAGTTACAGCTTTCCCCTCAAGAAACCTTTTGCTAAGACAGTTCTTGTGGAATTGGCAAAGTGATATTTGGAAGCCCATAGAGGGCTCTGGTGAAAAAGGAAATATCCTCAGATGAAATATGGAAAGAAGCTTTCTGAGAAACTGCTTAGTGTTCTGTTAATTCATCTCACAGAGTTACATGTATTTCGAGGATCTCTCTGCTAGCCTTCTTTCTGTGGAATCTGAGAACAGATATTTCGGATCCCTTTGAAGACTATAGGGCCAAAGGAAATATCGTCCGATAACAAAGAGAAATAAGCTTTCTGAGAAACTTCTTTGTGTTCTGTGAAATCATCTCACAGAGTTACAGCTTTCCCCTGAAGAAGCCTTTCGCTAAGACAGTTCTTGTGGAATTGGCAAAGTGATATTTGGAAGCCCATGGAGGGCTATGGTGAAAAAGGAAATATCCTTATATGAAATCTGGAAAGAAGCTTTCTGAGAAACTGCTTAGTGTTCTGTTAATTCATCTCACAGAGTTACATGTGTATTTCCAGGATCTCTTTGCTAGCCTTTTTTATCTGGAATCTGAGAACAGTTATTTCGGTTCCCTTTGAAGACTATAGGGCCAAAGGAAATATCCTACGATAACAAAGAGAAAGAAGCTTTCTGAGAAACTTCTTTGTGTTCTGTGAAATCATCTCACAGAGTTACAGCTTTCCCCTGAAGAAGCCTTTCGCTAAGACACTTCTTGTGGAATTGGCAAAGTGATATATGGAAGCCCATAGAGGGCTATGGTGAAAAAGGAAATATCCTCAGATGAAATCTGGAAAGAAGGTTTCTGAGAAACTGCTTAGTGTTCTGTTAATTCATCTCACAGAGTTACATGTGTATTTCGAGGATCTCTTTGCTAGCCCTATTTCTTTGGAATCTGAGAACAGATATTTCGGATCCCTTTGAAGACTATAGGGCCAAAGGAAATATCCTCCGATAACAAAGAGAAAGAAGCTTTCTGAGAAACTTCTTTGTGTTCTGTGAAATCATCTCACAGAGTTACAGCTTTCCCCTGAAGAAGCCTTTCGCTAAGACAGTTCTTGTGGAATTGGCAAAATGATATTTGGAAGCCCATAGAGGGCTACGGTGAAAAAGGAAATATCCTTACATAAAATCTGGAAAGAAGCTTTCTGTGAAACTGCTTAGTGTTCTGTTAATTCTTCTCACAGAGTTACATGTGTATTTCGACGATCTCTTTGCTAGCCTTCTTTCTGTGGAATCTGAGAACAGATATTTCGCATCCTTTTGAAGACTATAGGGGCAAAGGAAATATCCTCCGATAACAAAGAGAAAGAAGCTTTCTGAGAAACTTCTTTGTGTTCTGTGAAATCATCTCACAGAGTTACAGCTTTCCCCTGAAGAATCCTTTCGCTTAGACAGTTCTTCTGGAATTGGAAAAGTGATATTTGGAAGCCCATAGTGGGCTATGGGGAAAAGGAAATATCCTCAGATGAAATCTGGAAAGAAGCTTTCTGAGAAACTGCTTAGTGTTCTGTGAATTCATCTCACAGAGTTACATGTGTATTTCGAGGATCTCTTTGCTAAACTTCTTTCTGTGGAATCTGAGAACAGATATTTCGGATCACGTTGAAGACTATAGGGCCAAAGGAAATATCCTCCGATAACAAAGATGAAGAAGCTTTCTGAGAAACTTCTTTGTGTTCTATGAAATCATCTCACAGAGTTACAGCTTTCCCCTGAAGAAGCCTTTCGCTTAGACAGTTCTTGTGGAATTGGCAAAGTGATATTTGGAAGCCCATAGAGGGCTATCTTGAAAACGGAAATATTCTCAGATGAAATCTGGAAAGAGGCTTTCTGAGAAACTGCTTAGTGTTCTGTGAATTCATCTCACAGAGTTACATGTGTATTTCGAGGATCTCTTTGCTAGCCTTCTTTCTGTGGAATCTGAGAGCAGATATTTCGGATCCCTTTGAAGACTATAGGGCCAAAGGAAATATCCTCCGATAACAAAGAGAAAGAAGCTTTCTGAGAAACTTCTTTGTGTTCTGTGAAATCATCTCACAGATTACAGCTTTCCCATCAAGAAGCCTTTCGCTAAGACAGTTCTTGTGGAATTGGCAAAGTGATATTTGGAAGCCCATGGAGGGCTATGGTGAAAAAGGAAATATCCTTATATGAAATCTGGAAAGAAGCTTTCTGAGAAACTGCTTAGTGTTCTGTTAATTCATCTCACAGAGTTACATGTGTATTTCGAGGATCTCTTTGCTAGCCTTCTTTCTCTGGAATCTGATAACAGTTATTTCGGTTCCCTTTGAAGACTATAGAGCCAAAGGAAATATCCTCCGAAAACAAAGAGAAAGAAGCTTTCTGAGAAACTTCTTTGTGTTCTGTGAAATCATCTCACAGAGTTACAGCTTTCACCTCAAGAAGCCTTTCGCTAAGACAGTTCTTGTGGAATTGGCAAAGTGATATTTGGAAGCCCGTAGACGGCTATGGTGAAAAAGGAATTATCCTCAGATGAAATCTGGAAAGAAGCTTTCTGAGAAACTGCTTAGTGTTCTGTGAATTCATCTCACAGAGTTACATGTGTATTTCGAGGATCTCTTTGCTAGCCTTCTTTCTGTGGAATCTGAGAACAGATATTTCGGATCCCTTTGAAGACTATAGGGCCAAAGGAAATATCCTCCGATAACAAAGAGAAAGAAGCTTTCTGAGAAACTTCTTTGTGTTCTGTGAAATCATCTCACAGAGTTTCAGCATTCCCCTCAAGAAGCCTTTCGCTAAGACAGTTCTTGTGGAATTGGCAAAGTGATATATGGAAGCCAATAGAGGGCTCTGTTGAAAAAGGAAATATCCTCAGATGAAATCTGCAAGGAAGCTTTCTGAGAAACTGCTTAGTGTTCAGTTAATTCATTTCACAGAGTTACATGTGTATTTCGAGGAACTCTTTGCTAGTCCTATTTCTTTGGAATCTGAGAACAGATATTTCGGATCCCTTTGAAGACTATAGGGCCAAAGGAAATATCCTCCGATAACAAAGAGAAAGAAGCTTTCTGAGAAACTTCTTTGTGTTCTGTGAAATCATCTCACAGAGTTACAGCTTTCCCCTCAAGAAGCCTTTCGGTAAGACAGTTCTTGTGGAATTGGCAAAATGATATTTGGAAGCCGATAGAAGGCAATGGTGAAAAAGGAAATATCCTTAGATAAAATCTGGAAAGAAGCTTTCTGAGAAACTGCTTTGTGTTCTGTGAATTCATCTCACAGAGTTACATGTGTATTTCGAGGATCTCTTTGCTAGCCTTCTTTCTGTGGAATCTGAGAACAGATATTTCGGATCCCTTTGAAGACTATAGGGCCAAAGGAAATATCCTCCGATAACAAAGAGAAAGAAGCTTTCTGAGAAACTTCTTTGTGTTCTGTGAAATCATCTCACAGAGTTACAGCTTTCCCCTCAAGAAGCCTTTCGCTAAGACAGTTCTTCTGGAATTGGCAAAGTGATATTTGGAAGCCCATAGAGGGCTAGGGTGAAAAAGGAAATAACCTCAGATGAAATCTGGAAAGAAGCTTTCTGCGAAACTGCTTAGTGTTCTGTGAATTCATCTCACAGAGTTACATGTGTATTTCGAGGATCTCTTTGCTAGCCTTCTTTCTGTGGAATCTGAGAACAGATATTTCGGATCCCTTTGAAGACTATAGGGCCAAAGGAAATATCCTCCGATAACAAAGAGAAAGAAGCTTTCTGAGAAACTTCTTTGTGTTCTGTGAAATCATCTCACAGAGTTACAGCTTTCCCCTCTAGAAGCCTTTCGCTAAGACAGATCTTGTGGAATTGGCAAAGTGATATTTGGAAGCCCTTAGAGGGCTATGGTGTAAAAGGAAATATCCTCAGATGAAATCTGGAAAGAAGCTTTCTGAGAAACTGCTTAGTGTTCTGTTAATTCATCTCACAGAGTTACATGTGTATTTCGAGGATCTCTTTGCTAGTTTCTTTCTGTGGAATCTGAGAGCAGATATTTCCGATCCCTTTGAAAACTATAGGGCCAAAGGAAATATCCTCCAATAACAAAGAGAAAGAAGCTTTCTGAGAAACTTCTTTGTGTTCTGTGAAATCATCTCACAGAGTTACAGCTTTCCCCTCAAGAAGACTTTCGCTAAGACAGTTCTTGTGGAGTTGGCAAAGTGATATTTGGAAGCCCATAGAGGGCTCTGGTTAAAAAGGAAATATCCTCAGATGAAATCTGGAAAGAAGCTTTCTGAGAAACTGCTTAGTGTTCTGTTAATTCATCTCACAGAGTTACATGTGTATTTCGAGGATCTCTTTGCTAGTCCTATTTCTTTAGAATCTGAGAACAGATATTTCGGATCCCTTTGAAGACTATAGGGCCAAAGGAAATATCCTCCGATAAAAAAGAGAAAGAAGCTTTCTGAGAAACTTCTTTGTGTTCTGTGAAATCATCTCAAAGAGTTACAGCTTTCCCCTGAAGAAGCCTTTCGCTAAGACAGTTCTTGTGGAATTGGCAAAATGATATTTGGAAGCCCACAGAAGGCTATGGTGAAAAAGGAAATATCCTTACATAAAATCTGGAAAGAAGCTTTCTGAGAAACTGCTTAGTGTTCTGTTAATTCATCTCACAGTGTTACATGTGTATTTCGAGGATCTCTTTGCTAGCCTTCTTTCTGTGGAATCTGAGAACAGATATTTCGGATCCCTTTGAAGACTATAGGGCCAAAGGAAATATCCTCCGATAACAAAGAGAAAGAAGCTTTCTGAGAAACTTCTTTGTGTTCCGTGAAATCATCTCACAGAGTTACAGCTTTCCCCTCAAGAAACCTTTCGCTAAGACAGTTCTTGTGGAATTGGCATAGTGATATTTGGAAGCCCATAGAGGGCTCTGGTGAAAAAGGAAATATCCTCAGATGAAATCTGGAAAGAAGCTTTCTGAGCAACTGCTTAGTGTTCTGTTAATTCATCTCACAGAGTTACATGTATTTCGAGGATCTCTCTGCTAGCCTTCTTTCTGTGGAATCTGAGAACAGATATTTCGGATCCCTTTGAAGACTATAGGGCCAAAGGAAATATCCTCCGATAACAAAGAGAAAGAAGCTTTCTGAGAAACTTCATTGTGTTCTGTGAAATCATCTCACAGAGTTACAGCTTTCCCCTGAAGAAGACTTTCGCTAAGACAGTTCTTGTGGAATTGGCAAAATGATATTTGGAAGCCCATAGAGGGCTATGGTGAAAAAGGAAATATCCTTAGATAAAATCTGGAAAGAAGCTTTCTGTGAAACTGCTTAGTGTTCTGTGAATTCATCTCACAGAGTTACATGTGTATTTCGGGGATCTCTTTGCTAGCCTTCTTTCTGTGGAATCTGAGAACAGATATTTCGGATCCCTTTGAAGACTATAGGGCCAAAGGAAATATCCTCCTATAACAAAGAGAAAGAAGCTTTCTGAGAAACTTCTTTGTGTTCTGTGAAATCATCTCACAGAGTTACAGCTTTCCCCCGAATAATCTTTTCGCTTAGACAGTTCTTGAGGAATTGGAAAAGTGATATTTGGAAGCCCATAGAGGGCTATGGGGAAAAGGAAATATCCTCAGATGAAATCTGGAAAGAAGCTTTCTGAGAAACTGCTTAGTGTTCTGTGAATTCATCTCACAGAGTTACATGTGTATTTCGAGGATCTCTTTGCTAGCCTTCTTTCTGTGGAATCTGAGAACAGATATTTCGGATCCCGTTGAAGACTATAGGGCCAAAGGAAATCTCCTCCGATAACAAAGATGAAGAAGCTTTCTGAGAAACTTCTTTGTGTTCTATGAAATCATCTCACAGAGTTACAGCTTTCCCCTGAAGAAGCCTTTCGCTTAGACAGTTCTTGTGGAATTGGCAAAGTGATATTTGGAAGCCCATAGAGGGTTATATTGAAAACGGAAGTATTCTCAGTTGAAATCTGGAAAGAGGCTTTCTGAGAAACTGCTTAGTGTTCTGTGAATTCATCTCACAGAGTTACATGTGTATTTCGAGGATCTCTTTGCTAGCCTTCTTTCTGTGGAATCTGAGAGCAGATATTTCGGATCCCTTTGAAGACTATAGGGCCAAAGGAAATATCCTCCGATAACAAAGAGAAAGAAGCTTTCTGAGAAACTTCTTTGTGTTCTGTGAAATCATCTCACAGAGTTACAGCTTTCCCCTCAAAAAGACTTTTGCTAAGACAGTTCTTGTGGAATTGGCAAAGTGATATATGGAAGCCAATAGAGGGCTCTGTTGAAAAAGGAAATATCCTCAGATGAAATCTGCAAAGAAGCTTTCTGAGAAACTGCTTAGTGTTCTGTTAATTCATTTCTCAGAGTTACATGTGTATTTCGAGGATCTCTTTGCTAGCCTTCTTTCTGTGGAATCTGAGAACAGATATTTCGGATCCCTTTGAAGACTATAGGGCCAAAGGAAATATCCTCCGATAACAAAGAGAAAGAAGCTTTCTGAGAAACTTCTTTGTGTTCTGTGAAATCATCTCACAGAGTTACAGCTTTCCCCTCAAGAAGCCTTTCGGTAAGACAGTTCTTGTGGAATTGGCAAAATGATATTTGGAAGCCGATAGAAGGCAATGGTGAAAAAGGAAATATCCTTAGATAAAATCTGGAGAGAAGCTTTCTGAGAAACTGCTTAGTGTTCTGTGAATTCATCTCACAGAGTTACATGTGTATTTCGAGGATCTCTTTGCTAGCCTTCTTTCTGTGGAATCTGAGAACAGATATTTCGGATCCCTTTGAAGACTATAGGGCCAAAGGAAATATCCTCCGATAACAAAGAGAAAGAAGCATTCTGAGAAACTTCTTTGTGTTCTGTGAAATCATCTCACAGAGTTACAGCTTTCCCCTCAAGAAGCCTTTCGCTAAGACAGGTCTTGTGGAATTGGCAAAGTGATATTTGGAAGACCTTAGAGGGCTATGGTGAAAAAGGAAATATCCTCAGATGAAATCTGGAAAGAAGCTTTCTGAGAAACTGCTTAGTGTTCTGTGAAATCATCTCACAGAGTTACATGTGTATTTCGAGGATCTCTTTGCTAGTTTCTTTCTGTGGAATCTGAGAGCAGATATTTCCGATCCCTTTGAAAACTATAGGGCCAAAGGAAATATCCTCCAATAACAAAGAGAAAGAAGCTTTCTGAGAAACTTCTTTGTGTTCTGTGAAATCATCTCACAGAGTTACAGCTTTCCCCTCAAGAAGACTTTCGCTAAGACAGTTCTTGTGGAGTTGGCAAAGTGATATTTGGAAGCCCATAGAGGGCTCTGGTTAAAAAGGAAATATCCTCAGATGAAATCTGGAAAGAAGCTTTCTGAGAAACTGCTTAGTGTTCTGTTAATTCATCTCACAGAGTTACATGTGTATTTCGAGGATCTCTTTGCTAGTCCTATTTCTTTAGAATCTGAGAACAGATATTTCGGATCCCTTTGAAGACTATAGGGCCAAAGGAAATATCCTCCGATAAAAAAGAGAAAGAAGCTTTCTGAGAAACTTCTTTGTGTTCTGTGAAATCATCTCAAAGAGTTACAGCTTTCCCCTGAAGAAGCCTTTCGCTAAGACAGTTCTTGTGGAATTGGCAAAATGATATTTGGAAGCCCACAGAAGGCTATGGTGAAAAAGGAAATATCCTTACATAAAATCTGGAAAGAAGCTTTCTGAGAAACTGCTTAGTGTTCTGTTAATTCATCTCACAGTGTTACATGTGTATTTCGAGGATCTCTTTGCTAGCCTTCTTTCTGTGGAATCTGAGAACAGATATTTCGGATCCCTTTGAAGACTATAGGGCCAAAGGAAATATCCTCCGATAACAAAGAGAAAGAAGCTTTCTGAGAAACTTCTTTGTGTTCCGTGAAATCATCTCACAGAGTTACAGCTTTCCCCTCAAGAAACCTTTCGCTAAGACAGTTCTTGTGGAATTGGCAAAGTGATATTTGGAAGCCCATAGAGGGCTCTGGTGAAAAAGGAAATATCCTCAGATGAAATCTGGAAAGAAGCTTTCTGAGCAACTGCTTAGTGTTCTGTTAATTCATCTCACAGAGTTACATGTATTTCGAGGATCTCTCTGCTAGCCTTCTTTCTGTGGAATCTGAGAACAGATATTTCGGATCCCTTTGAAGACTATAGGGCCAAAGGAAATATCCTCCGATAACAAAGAGAAAGAAGCTTTCTGAGAAACTTCATTGTGTTCTGTGAAATCATCTCACAGAGTTACAGCTTTCCCCTGAAGAAGCCTTTCGCTAAGACAGTTCTTGTGGAATTGGCAAAATGATATTTGGAAGCCCATAGAGGGCTATGGTGAAAAAGGAAATATCCTTAGATAAAATCTGGAAAGAAGCTTTCTGTGAAACTGCTTAGTGTTCTGTGAATTCATCTCACAGAGTTACATGTGTATTTCGGGGATCTCTTTGCTAGCCTTCTTTCTGTGGAATCTGAGAACAGATATTTCGGATCCCTTTGAAGACTATAGGGCCAAAGGAAATATCCTCCTATAACAAAGAGAAAGAAGCTTTCTGAGAAACTTCTTTGTGTTCTGTGAAATCATCTCACAGAGTTACAGCTTTCCCCCGAATAATCTTTTCGCTTAGACAGTTCTTGAGGAATTGGAAAAGTGATATTTGGAAGCCCATAGAGGGCTATGGGGAAAAGGAAATATCCTCAGATGAAATCTGGAAAGAAGCTTTCTGAGAAACTGCTTAGTGTTCTGTGAATTCATCTCACAGAGTTACATGTGTATTTCGAGGATCTCTTTGCTAGCCTTCTTTCTGTGGAATCTGAGAACAGATATTTCGGATCCCGTTGAAGACTATAGGGCCAAAGGAAATCTCCTCCGATAACAAAGATGAAGAAGCTTTCTGAGAAACTTCTTTGTGTTCTATGAAATCATCTCACAGAGTTACAGCTTTCCCCTGAAGAAGCCTTTCGCTTAGACAGTTCTTGTGGAATTGGCAAAGTGATATTTGGAAGCCCATAGAGGGTTATATTGAAAACGGAAGTATTCTCAGTTGAAATCTGGAAAGAGGCTTTCTGAGAAACTGCTTAGTGTTCTGTGAATTCATCTCACAGAGTTACATGTGTATTTCGAGGATCTCTTTGCTAGCCTTCTTTCTGTGGAATCTGAGAGCAGATATTTCGGATCCCTTTGAAGACTATAGGGCCAAAGGAAATATCCTCCGATAACAAAGAGAAAGAAGCTTTCTGAGAAACTTCTTTGTGTTCTGTGAAATCATCTCACAGAGTTACAGCTTTCCCCTCAAAAAGACTTTTGCTAAGACAGTTCTTGTGGAATTGGCAAAGTGATATATGGAAGCCAATAGAGGGCTCTGTTGAAAAAGGAAATATCCTCAGATGAAATCTGCAAAGAAGCTTTCTGAGAAACTGCTTAGTGTTCTGTTAATTCATTTCTCAGAGTTACATGTGTATTTCGAGGATCTCTTTGCTAGCCTTCTTTCTGTGGAATCTGAGAACAGATATTTCGGATCCCTTTGAAGACTATAGGGCCAAAGGAAATATCCTCCGATAACAAAGAGAAAGAAGCTTTCTGAGAAACTTCTTTGTGTTCTGTGAAATCATCTCACAGAGTTACAGCTTTCCCCTCAAGAAGCCTTTCGGTAAGACAGTTCTTGTGGAATTGGCAAAATGATATTTGGAAGCCGATAGAAGGCAATGGTGAAAAAGGAAATATCCTTAGATAAAATCTGGAGAGAAGCTTTCTGAGAAACTGCTTAGTGTTCTGTGAATTCATCTCACAGAGTTACATGTGTATTTCGAGGATCTCTTTGCTAGCCTTCTTTCTGTGGAATCTGAGAACAGATATTTCGGATCCCTTTGAAGACTATAGGGCCAAAGGAAATATCCTCCGATAACAAAGAGAAAGAAGCATTCTGAGAAACTTCTTTGTGTTCTGTGAAATCATCTCACAGAGTTACAGCTTTCCCCTCAAGAAGCCTTTCGCTAAGACAGGTCTTGTGGAATTGGCAAAGTGATATTTGGAAGACCTTAGAGGGCTATGGTGAAAAAGGAAATATCCTCAGATGAAATCTGGAAAGAAGCTTTCTGAGAAACTGCTTAGTGTTCTGTGAAATCATCTCACAGAGTTACATGTGTATTTCGAGGATCTCTTTGCTAGCCTTCTTTCTGTGGAATCTGAGAACAGATATTTCGGATCCCTTTGAAGACTATAGGGCCAAAGGAAATATCCTCCGATAACAAAGAGAAAGAAGCTCTCTGAGAAACTTCTTTGTGTTCTGTGAAATCATCTCACAGAGTTACAGCTTTCCCCTCAAGAAACCTTTCGCTAAGACAGTTCTTGTGGAATTGGCAAAGTGATATTTGGAAGCCTATAGAGGGCTATGGTGAAAAAGGAAATATCCTCAGATGAAATCTGGAAAGAAGCTTTCTGAGAAACTGCTTAGTGTTCTGTTAATTCATCTCACAGAGTTACATGTGTATTTCGAGGATCTCTTTGCTAGCCTTCTTTCTCTGGAATCTGAGAACAGTTATTTCGGTTCCCTTTGAAGACTATAGGGCCAAAGGAAATATCCTCCGATAACAAAGAGAAAGAAGCTTTCTGAGAAACTTCTTTGTGTTCTGTGAAATCATCTCACAGAGTTACAGCTTTCCCCTGAAGAAGCCTTTCGCTAAGACAGTTCTTGTGGAATTGGCAAAATGATATTTGGAAGCCCATAGACGGCTATGGTGAAAAAGGAAATATCCTTAGATAAAATCTGGAAAGAAGCTTTCTGAGAAACAGCTTAGTGTTCTGTGAATTCATCTCACAGAGTTACATGTGTATTTCGAGGATCTCTTTGCTAGCCTTCTATCTGTGGAATCTGAGAACAGATATTTTGGATCCCTTTGAAGACTATAGGGCCAAAGGAAATATCCTCCGATAACAAAGAGAAAGAAGCTTTCTGAGAAACTTCTTTCTGTTCTGTGAAATCATCTCACAGAGTTACAGCTTTCCCCTGAAGAAGCCTTTCGCTAAGACAGTTCTTGTGGATTTGGCAATGTGATATTTGGAAGCACATAGAGGGCTATTGTGAAAAAGGAAATATCCTCAGATGAAATCTGGAAAGATGCTTTCTAAGAAACTGCTTAGTGTTCTGTGTGTTCATCTCACAGAGTTACATGTGTATTTCGAGGATCTCTTTGCTAGCCTTCTTTCTGTGGAATCTGAGAACAGATATTTCGGATCCCTTTGAAGACTATAGGGCTAAAGTAAATACCCTCCGATAACAAAGAGAAAGAAGCTTTCTGCGAAACTTCTTTGTGTTCTGTGAAATCATCTCACAGAGTTACAGCTTTCCCCCGAAGAATCTTTTCGCTTAGACAGTTCTTGAGGAATTGGAAAAGTGATATTTGGAAGCCCATAGAGGGCTATGGGGAAAAGGAAATATCCTCAGATGAAATCTGGAAAGAAGCTTTCTGAGAAACTGCTTAGTGTTCTGTGAATTCATCTCACAGAGTTACATGTGTATTTCGAGGATCTCTTTGCTAGCCTTCTTTCTGTGGAATCTGAGAACAGATATTTCGGATCCCGTTGAAGACTATAGGGCCAAAGGAAATCTCCTCCGATAACAAAGATGAAGAAGCTTTCTGAGAAACTTCTTTGTGTTCTATGAAATCATCTCACAGAGTTACAGCTTTCCCCTGAAGAAGCCTTTCGCTTAGACAGTTCTTGTGGAATTGGCAAAGTGATATTTGGAAGCCCATAGAGGGCTATATTGAAAACGGAAGTATTCTCAGTTGAAATCTGGAAAGAGGCTTTCTGAGAAACTGCTTAGTGTTCTGTGAATTCATCTCACAGAGTTACATGTGTATTTCGAGGATCTCTTTGCTAGCCTTCTTTCTGTGGAATCTGAGAGCAGATATTTCGGATCCCTTTGAAGACTATAGGGCCAAAGGAAATATCCTCCGATAACAAAGAGAAAGAAGCTTTCTGAGAAACTTCTTTGTGTTCTGTGAAATCATCTCACAGAGTTACAGCTTTCCCCTCAAAAAGACTTTTGCTAAGACAGTTCTTGTGGAATTGGCAAAGTGATATATGGAAGCCAATAGAGGGCTCTGTTGAAAAAGGAAATATCCTCAGATGAAATCTGCAAAGAAGCTTTCTGAGAAACTGCTTAGTGTTCTGTTAATTCATTTCTCAGAGTTACATGTGTATTTCGAGGATCTCTTTGCTAGCCTTCTTTCTGTGGAATCTGAGAACAGATATTTCGGATCCCTTTGAAGACTATAGGGCCAAAGGAAATATCCTCCGATAACAAAGAGAAAGAAGCTTTCTGAGAAACTTCTTTGTGTTCTGTGAAATCATCTCACAGAGTTACAGCTTTCCCCTCAAGAAGCCTTTCGGTAAGACAGTTCTTGTGGAATTGGCAAAATGATATTTGGAAGCCGATAGAAGGCAATGGTGAAAAAGGAAATATCCTTAGATAAAATCTGGAGAGAAGCTTTCTGAGAAACTGCTTAGTGTTCTGTGAATTCATCTCACAGAGTTACATGTGTATTTCGAGGATCTCTTTGCTAGCCTTCTTTCTGTGGAATCTGAGAACAGATATTTCGGATCCCTTTGAAGACTATAGGGCCAAAGGAAATATCCTCCGATAACAAAGAGAAAGAAGCTTTCTGAGAAACTTCTTTGTGTTCTGTGAAATCATCTCACAGAGTTACAGCTTTCCCCTCAAGAAGCCTTTCGCTAAGACAGGTCTTGTGGAATTGGCAAAGTGATATTTGGAAGACCTTAGAGGGCTATGGTGAAAAAGGAAATATCCTCAGATGAAATCTGGAAAGAAGCTTTCTGAGAAACTGCTTAGTGTTCTGTGAAATCATCTCACAGAGTTACATGTGTATTTCGAGGATCTCTTTGCTAGCCTTCTTTCTGTGGAATCTGAGAACAGATATTTCGGATCCCTTTGAAGACTATAGGGCCAAAGGAAATATCCTCCGATAACAAAGAGAAAGAAGCTCTCTGAGAAACTTCTTTGTGTTCTGTGAAATCATCTCACAGAGTTACAGCTTTCCCCTCAAGAAACCTTTCGCTAAGACAGTTCTTGTGGAATTGGCAAAGTGATATTTGGAAGCCTATAGAGGGCTATGGTGAAAAAGGAAATATCCTCAGATGAAATCTGGAAAGAAGCTTTCTGAGAAACTGCTTAGTGTTCTGTTAATTCATCTCACAGAGTTACATGTGTATTTCGAGGATCTCTTTGCTAGCCTTCTTTCTCTGGAATCTGAGAACAGTTATTTCGGTTCCCTTTGAAGACTATAGGGCCAAAGGAAATATCCTCCGATAACAAAGAGAAAGAAGCTTTCTGAGAAACTTCTTTGTGTTCTGTGAAATCATCTCACAGAGTTACAGCTTTCCCCTGAAGAAGCCTTTCGCTAAGACAGTTCTTGTGGAATTGGCAAAATGATATTTGGAAGCCCATAGACGGCTATGTTGAAAAAGGAAATATCCTTAGATAAAATCTGGAAAGAAGCTTTCTGAGAAACAGCTTAGTGTTCTGTGAATTCATCTCACAGAGTTACATGTGTATTTCGAGGATCTCTTTGCTAGCCTTCTATCTGTGGAATCTGAGAACAGATATTTTGGATCCCTTTGAAGACTATAGGGCCAAAGGAAATATCCTCCGATAACAAAGAGAAAGCAGCTTTCTGAGAAACTTCTTTCTGTTCTGTGAAATCATCTCACAGAGTTACAGCTTTCCCCTGAAGAAGCCTTTCGCTAAGACAGTTCTTGTGGATTTGGCAATGTGATATTTGGAAGCACATAGAGGGCTATTGTGAAAAAGGAAATATCCTCAGATGAAATCTGGAAAGATGCTTTCTAAGAAACTGCTTAGTGTTCTGTGTGTTCATCTCACAGAGTTACATGTGCATTTCGAGGATCTCTTTGCTAGCCTTCTTTCTGTGGAATCTGAGAACAGATATTTCGGATCCCTTTGAAGACTATAGGGCTAAAGGAAATATCCTCCGATAACAAAGAGAAAGAAGCTTTCTGAGAAACTTCTTTGTGTTCTGTGAAATCATCTCACAGAGTTACAGCTTTCCCCTCAAGAAACCTTTCGCTAAGACGGTTCTTGTGGAATTGGCAAAGTGATATTTGGAAGCCCATAGAGGGCTCTGGTGAAAAAGGAAATATCCTCAGATGAAATCTGGAAAGAAGCTTTCTGAGAAATTGCTTAGTGTTCTGTTAATTCATCTCACAGAGTTACATGTATTTCGAGGATCTCTCTGCTAGCCTTCTTTCTGTGGAATCTGAGAACAGATATTTCGGATCCCTTTGAAGACTATAGGGCCAAAGGAAATATCCTCCGATAACAAAGAGAAATAAGCTTTCTGAGAAACTTCTTTGTGTTCTGTGAAATCATCTCACGGAGTTACAGCTTTCCCCTGAAGAAGCCTTTCGCTAAGACACTTCTTGTGGAATTGGCAAAGTGATATTTGGAATCCCATGGAGGGCTATGGTGAAAAAGGAAATATCCTTATATGAAATCTGGAAAGAAGCTTTCTGAGAAACTGCTTAGTGTTCTGTTAATTCATCTCACAGAGTTACATGTGTATTTCGAGGATCTCTCTGCTAGCCTTCTTTCTCTGGAATCTGAGAACAGTTATTTCGGTTCCCTTTGAAGACTATAGGGCCAAAGGAAATATCCTCCGATAACAAAGAGAAAGAAGCTTTCTGAGAAACTTCTTTGTGTTCTGTGAAATCATCTCACAGAGTTACAGCTTTCCCCTGAAGAAGCCGTTCGCTAAGACATTTCTTGTGGAATTGGCAAAGTGATATATGGAAGCCCATAGAGGGCTATGGTGAAAAAGGAAATATCCTCAGATGAAATCTGGAAAGAAGCTTTCTGAGAAACTGCTTAGTGTTCTGTTAATTCATCTCACAGAGTTACATGTGTATTTCGAGGATCTCTTTGCTAGCCCTATTTCTTTGGAATCTGAGAACAGATATTTCGGATCCCTTTGAAGACTATAGGGCCAAAGGAAATATCCTCCGATAACAAAGAGAAAGAAGCTTTCTGAGAAACTTCTTTGTGTTCTGTGAAATCATCTCACAGAGTTACAGCTTTCCCCCGAAGAATCTTTTCGCTTAGACAGTTCTTGTGGAATTGGCAAAGTGATATTTGGAAGCCCATAGAGGGCTATGGTGAAAAAGGAAATATCCTCAGATGAAATCTGGAAAGAAGCTTTCTGAGAAACTGCTTAGTGTTCTGTGAATTCATCTCACAGAGTTACATGTGTATTTCGAGGATCTCTTTGCTAGCCTTCTTTCTGTGGAATGTGAGAACAGATATTTCGGATCCCGTTGAAGACTATAGGGCCAAAGGAAATCTCCTCCGATAACAAAGATGAAGAAGCTTTCTGAGAAACTTCTTTGTGTTCTGTGAAATCATCTCACAGAGTTACAGCTTTCCCCTGAAGAAGCCTTTGGCTTAGACAGTTCTTGTGGAATTGGCAAAGTGATATTTGGAAGCCCATAGAGGGCTATATTGAAAACGGAAATATTCTCAGATGAAATCTGGAAAGAGGCTTTCTGAGAAACTGCTTAGTGTTCTGTGAATTCATCTCACAGAGTTACATGTGTATTTCGAGGATCTCTTTGCTAGCCTTCTTTCTGTGGAATCTGAAAACAGATATTTCGGTTCCCTTTGAAGAGTATAGGGCCAAAGGAAATATCCTCCGATAACAAAGAGAAAGAAGCTTTCTGAGAAACTTCTTTGTGTTCTGTGAAATCATCTCACAGAGTTACAGCTTTCCCCTCAAGAAGACTTTCGCTAAGACAGTTCTTGTGGAATTGGCAAAGTGATATATGGAAGCCAATAGAGGGCTCTGTTGAAAAAGGAAATATCCTCAGATGAAATCTGCAAAGAAGCTTTCTGAGAAACTGCTTAGTGTTCTGTTAATTCATTTGTCAGAGTTACATGTGTATTTCGAGGATCTCTTTGCTAGTCCTTTTTCTTTGGAATCTGAGAACAGATATTTCGGATCCCTTTGAAGACTATAGGGCCAAAGGAAATATCCTCCGATAACAAAGAGAAAGAAGCTTTCTGAGAAACTTCTTTGTGTTCTGTGAAATCATCTCACAGAGTTACAGCTTTCCCCTCAAGAAGCCTTTCGCTAAGACAGTTCTTGTGGAATTGGCAAAATGATATTTGGAAGCCCATAGAAAGCAATGGTGAAAAAGGAAATATCCTTAGATAAAATCTGGAGAGAAGCATTCTGAGAAACTGCTTTGTGTTCTGTGCATTCATCTCACAGAGTTACATGTGTATTTCGAGGATCTCTTTGCTAGCCTTCTTTCTGTGGAATCTGAGAACAGATATTGACTATAGGGCCAAAGGAAATATCCTCCGATAACAAAGAGAAAGAAGCTTTCTGAGAAACTTCTTTGTGTTCTGTGAAATCATCTCACAGAGTTACAGCTTTCCCCTGAAGAAGCCTTTCGCTAAGACAGTTCTTGTGGAATTGGCAAAGTGATATTTGGAAGCCCATAGAGGGCTATGGTGAAAAAGGAAATATCCTCAGATGAAATCTGGAAAGAAGCTTTCTGCGAAACTGCTTAGTGTTCTGTTAATTCATCTCACAGAGTTACATGTGTATTTCGAGGATCTCTTTTCTAGCCCATTTCTGTGGAATCTGAGAACAGATATTTTGGATCCCTTTGAAGACTATAGGGCCAAAGGAAATATCCTCGGATAACAAAGAGAAAGAAGCTTTCTGAGAAACTTCTTTGTGTTCTGTGAAATCATCTCACAGAGTTACAGCTTTCCCCTCAAGAAGCCTTTCGCTAAGACAGTTCTTGTGAAATTGGCAAAGTGATATTTGGAAGCCCATAGAGGGCTCTGGTGAAAAAGGAAATATCCTCAGATGAAATCTGAAAAGAAGCTTTCTGAGAAACTGCTTCGTGTTCTGTTAATTCATGTCACATAGTTACATGTGTATTTCGAGGATCTCTTTGCTAGCCTTCTTTCTGTAGAATCTGAGAACAGATTTTTCGGATCCCGTTGAAGACTATAGGTCCAAAGGAAATATCATCCGATAAAGAAGAGAAAGAAGCTTTCTGAGAAACTTCTTTGTGTTCTGTGAAATCATCTCACAGAGTTACAGCTTTCCCCTCAAGAAGCCTTTCGCTAAGACAGGTCTTGTGGAATTGGCAAAGTGATATTTGGAAGCCCTTAGGGGCTATGGTGAAAAAGGAAATATCCTCAGATGAAATCTGGAAAGAAGCTTTCTGAGAAACTGCTTAGTGTTCTGTTAATTCATCTCACAGAGTTACATGTATTTCGAGGATCTCTCTGCTAGCCTTCTTTCTGTGGAATCTGAGAACAGATATTTCGGATCCCTTTGAAGACTATAGGGCCAAAGGAAATATCCTCCGATAACAAAGAGAAAGAAGCTTTCTGAGAAACTTCTTTGTGTTCTGTGAAATCATCTCACAGAGTTACTGCTTTCCCCTGAAGAAGCCTTTCGCTAAGACAGTTCTTGTGGAATTGGCAAAGTGATATTTGGAAGCCCATGGTGGGTTCTGGTGAAAAAGGAAATATCCTTATATGAAAACTGGAAAGAAGCTTTCTGAGAAACTGCTTAGTGTTCTGTTAATTCATCTCACAGAGTTACATGTGTATTTCGAGGATCTCTTTGCTAGCCTTCTTTCTCTGGAATCTGAGAACAGTTATTTCGGTTCCCTTTGAAGACTATAGGGCCAAAGGAAATATCCTCCGATAACAAAGAGAAAGAAGCTTTCTGAAAAACTTCTTTGTGTTCTGTGAAATCATCTCACAGAGTTACAGCTTTCCCCTCAAGAAGCCTGTCGCTAAGACATTTCTTGTGGAATTGGCAAAGTGATATATGGAAGCCCATAGAGGGCTATGGTGAAAAAGGAAATATCCTCAGATGAAATCTGGAAAGAATGTTTCTGAGAAACTGCTTAGTGTTCTGTTAATTCATCTCACAGAGTTACATGTGTATTTCGAGGATCTCTTTGCTAGCCTTCTTTCTGTGGAATCTGAGAACAGATATTTCGGATCCCTTTGAAGACTATAGGGCCAAAGGAAATATCCTCCGATAACAAAGAGATAGAAGCTTTCTGAGAAACTTCTTTGTGTTCTGTGAAATCATCTCACAGAGTTACAGCTTTCCCCCGAAGAATCTTTTCTCTTAGACAGTTCTTGTGGAATTGGAAAAGTGATATTTGGAAGCCCATAGAGGGCTATGGGGAAAAGGAAATATCCTCAGATGAAATCTGGAAAGAAGCTTTCTGAGAAACTGCTTAGTGTTCTGTGAATTCATCTCACAGAGTTACATGTGTATTTCGAGGATCTCTTTGCTAGCCTTCTTTCTGTGGAATCTGAGAACAGATATTTCGGATCCCTTTGAAGACTATAGGGCCAAAGGAAATCTCCTCCGATAACAAAGATGAAGAAGCTTTCTGAGAAACTTCTTTGTGTTCTATGAAATCATCTCACAGAGTTACAGCTTTCCCCTGAAGAAGCCTTTCGCTAAGACAGTTCTTGTGGAATTGGCAAAATGATATTTGGAAGCCCATAGAAGGCTATGGTGAAAAAGGAAATATCCTTAGATAAAATCTGGAAAGAAGCTTTCTGAGAAACTGCTTAGTGTTCTGTGAATTCATCTCACAGAGTTACATGGGTATTTCGAGGATCTCTTTGCTAGCCTTCTTTCTGTGGAATCTGAGAACAGATATTTCGGATCCCTTTGAAGACTATAGGGCCAAAGGAAATATCCTCCCATAACAAAGAGAAAGAAGCTTTCTGAGAAACTTCTTTGTGTTCTGTGAAATCATCTCACAGAGTTACATCTTTCCCCTCAAGAAACCTTTCACTAAGACAGTTCTTGTGGAATTGGCAAAGTGATATTTGGAAGCCCATAGAGGGTTCTGGTGAAAAAGGAAATATCCTCAGATGAAATCTGGAAAGAAGCTTTCTGAGAAACTGCTTAGTGTTCTGTTAATTCATCTCACAGAGTTACATGTATTTCGAGGATCTCTCTGCTAGCCTTCTTTCTGTGGAATCTGAGAACAGGTATTTCGGATCCCTTTGAAGACTATAGGGCCAAAGGAAATATCCTCCGATAACAAAGAGAAATAAGCTTTCTGAGAAACTTCTTTGTGTTCTGTGAAATCATCTCACAGAGTTACAGCTTTCCCCTCAAGAAGCCTGTCGCTAAGACATTTCTTGTGGAATTGGCAAAGTGATATATGGAAGCCCATAGAGGGCTATGGTGAAAAAGGAAATATCCTCAGATGAAATCTGGAAAGAATGTTTCTGAGAAACTGCTTAGTGTTCTGTTAATTCATCTCACAGAGTTACATGTGTATTTCGAGGATCTCTTTGCTAGCCTTCTTTCTGTGGAATCTGAGAACAGATATTTCGGATCCCTTTGAAGACTATAGGGCCAAAGGAAATATCCTCCGATAACAAAGAGATAGAAGCTTTCTGAGAAACTTCTTTGTGTTCTGTGAAATCATCTCACAGAGTTACAGCTTTCCCCCGAAGAATCTTTTCTCTTAGACAGTTCTTGTGGAATTGGAAAAGTGATATTTGGAAGCTCATAGAGGGCTATGGGGAAAAGGAAATATCCTCAGATGAAATCTGGAAAGAAGCTTTCTGAGAAACTGCTTAGTGTTCTGTGAATTCATCTCACAGAGTTACATGTGTATTTCGAGGATCTCTTTGCTAGCCTTCTTTCTGTGGAATCTGAGAACAGATATTTCGGATCCCTTTGAAGACTATAGGGCCAAAGGAAATCTCCTCCGATAACAAAGATGAAGAAGCTTTCTGAGAAACTTCTTTGTGTTCTATGAAATCATCTCACAGAGTTACAGCTTTCCCCTGAAGAAGCCTTTCGCTAAGACAGTTCTTGTGGAATTGGCAAAATGATATTTGGAAGCCCATAGAAGGCTATGGTGAAAAAGGAAATATCCTTAGATAAAATCTGGAAAGAAGCTTTCTGAGAAACTGCTTAGTGTTCTGTGAATTCATCTCACAGAGTTACATGGGTATTTCGAGGATCTCTTTGCTAGCCTTCTTTCTGTGGAATCTGAGAACAGATATTTCGGATCCCTTTGAAGACTATAGGGCCAAAGGAAATATCCTCCCATAACAAAGAGAAAGAAGCTTTCTGAGAAACTTCTTTGTGTTCTGTGAAATCATCTCACAGAGTTACATCTTTCCCCTCAAGAAACCTTTCACTAAGACAGTTCTTGTGGAATTGGCAAAGTGATATTTGGAAGCCCATAGAGGGTTCTGGTGAAAAAGGAAATATCCTCAGATGAAATCTGGAAAGAAGCTTTCTGAGAAACTGCTTAGTGTTCTGTTAATTCATCTCACAGAGTTACATGTATTTCGAGGATCTCTCTGCTAGCCTTCTTTCTGTGGAATCTGAGAACAGGTATTTCGGATCCCTTTGAAGACTATAGGGCCAAAGGAAATATCCTCCGATAACAAAGAGAAATAAGCTTTCTGAGAAACTTCTTTGTGTTCTGTGAAATCATCTCACAGAGTTCCAGCTTTCCCCTGAAGAAGCCTTTCGCTAAGACAGTTCTTGTGGAATTGGCAAAGTGATATTTGGAAGCCCATGGAGGGCTACGGTAAAAAAGGAAATATCCTTATATGAAATCTGGAAAGAAGCTTTCTGAGAAACTGCTTAGTGTTCTGTTAATTCATCTCACAGAGTTACATGTGTATTTCGAGGATCTCTTTGCTAGCCTTCTTTCTCTGGAATCTGAGAACAGTTATTTCGGTTCCCTTTGCAGACTATAGGGCCAAAGGAAATATCCTCCGATAACAAAGAGAAAGAAGCTTTCTGACAAACTTCTTTGTGTTCTGTGAAATCATCTCACAGAGTTACAGCTTTCCCCTCAAGAAGCCTTTCGCTAAGACAGTTCTTGTGGAATTGGCAAAGTGATATTTGGAAGCCCATAGAGGGCTATGGTGAAAAAGGAAATATCCTCAGATGAAATCTGGAAAGAAGCTTTCTGCGAAACTGCTTAGTGTTCTGTTAATTCATCTCACAGAGTTACATGTGTATTTCGAGGATCTCTTTTCTAGCCCATTTCTGTGGAATCTGAGAACAGATATTTTGGATCCCTTTGAAGACTATAGGGTCAAAGGAAATATCCTCGGATAACAAAGAGAAAGAAGCTTTCTGAGAAACTTCTTTGTGTTCTGTGAAATCATCTCACAGAGTTACAGCTTTCCCCTCAAGAAGCCTTTCGCTAAGACAGTTCTTGTGAAATTGGCAAAGTGATATTTGGAAGCCCATAGAGGGCTCTGGTGAAAAAGGAAATATCCTCAGATGAAATCTGAAAAGAAGCTTTCTGAGAAACTGCTTCGTGTTCTGTTAATTCATGTCACATAGTTACATGTGTATTTCGAGGATCTCTTTGCTAGCCTTCTTTCTGTAGAATCTGAGAACAGATTTTTCGGATCCCGTTGAAGACTATAGGTCCAAAGGAAATATCATCCGATAAAGAAGAGAAAGAAGCTTTCTGAGAAACTTCTTTGTGTTCTGTGAAATCATCTCACAGAGTTACAGCTTTCCCCTCAAGAAGCCTTTCGCTAAGACAGGTCTTGTGGAATTGGCAAAGTGATATTTGGAAGCCCTTAGGGGCTATGGTGAAAAAGGAAATATCCTCAGATGAAATCTGGAAAGAAGCTTTCTGAGAAACTGCTTAGTGTTCTGTGAATTCATCTCACAGAGTTACATGTGTATTTCGAGGATCTCTTTGCTAGCCTTCTATCTGTGGAATCTGAGAACAGATATTTTGGATCCCTTTGAAGACTATAGGGCCAAAGGAAATATCCTCCGATAACAAAGAGAAAGAAGCTTTCTGAGAAACTTCTTTCTGTTCTGTGAAATCATCTCACAGAGTTACAGCTTTCCCCTGAAGAAGCCTTTCGCTAAGACAGTTCTTGTGGATTTGGCAAGGTGATATTTGGAAGCCCATAGAGGGCTATTGTGAAAAAGGAAATATCCTCAGATGAAATCTGGAAAGAAGCTTTCTGAGAAACTGCTTAGTGTTCTGTGTGTTCATCTCACATAGTTACATGTGTATTTCGAGGATCTCTTTGCTAGCCTTCTTTCTAAGGAATCTGAGAACAGATATTTCGGATCCCTTTGAAGACTATAGGGCCAAAGGAAATATCCTCCGATAACAAAGAGAAAGAAGCTTTCTGAAAAACTTCTTTGTGTTCTGTGAAATCATCTCACAGAGTTACAGCTTTCCCCTCAAGAAACCTTTCGCTAAGACAGTTCTTGTGGAATTGGCAAAGTGATATTTGGAAGCCCATAGAGGGCTCTGGTGAAAAAGGAAATATCCTCAGATGAAATCTGGAAAGAAGCTTTCTGAGAAACTGCTTAGTGTTCTGTTAATTCATCTCACAGAGTTACATGTATTTCGAGGATCTCTCTGCTAGCCTTCTTTCTGTGGAATCTGAGAACAGATATTTCGGATCCCTTTGAAGACTATAGGGCCAAAGGAAATATCCTCCGATAACAAAGAGAAAGAAGCTTTCTGAGAAACTTCTTTGTGTTCTGTGAAATCATCTCACAGAGTTACAGCTTTCCCCTGAAGAAGCCTTTCGCTAAGACAGTTCTTGTGGAATTGGCAAAGTGATATTTGGAAGCCCATGGAGGGTTATGGTGAAAAAGGAAATATCCTTATATGAAAACTGGAAAGAAGCTTTCTGAGAAACTGCTTAGTGTTCTGTGAATTCATCTCACAGAGTTACATGTGTATTTCGAGGATCTCTTTGCTAGCCTTCTTTCTCTGGAATCTGAGAACAGTTATTTCGGTTCCCTTTGAAGACTATAGGGCCAAAGGAAATATCCTCCGATAACAAAGAGAAAGAAGCTTTCTGAGAAACTTCTTTGTGTTCTGTGAAATCATCTCACAGAGTTACAGCTTTCCCCTCAAGAAGCCTTTCGCTAAGACATTTCTTGTGGAATTGGCAAAGTGATATATGGAAGCCCATAGAGGGCTACGGTGAAAAAGGAAATATCCTCAGATGAAATCTGGAAAGAAGGTTTCTGAGAAACTGCTTAGTGTTCTGTTAATTCATCTCACAGAGTTACATGTGTATTTCGAAGATCTCTTTGCTAGCCTTCTTTCTGTGGAATCTGAGAACAGATATTTCGGATCCCTTTGAAGACTATAGGGCCAAAGGAAATATCCTCCGATAACAAAGAGATAGAAGCTTTCTGAGAAACTTCTTTGTGTTCTGTGAAATCATCTCACAGAGTTACAGCTTTCCCCCGAAGAATCTTTTCGCTTAGACAGTTCTTGTGGAATTGGAAAAGTGATATTTGGAAGCCCATAGAGGGCTATGGGGAAAAGGAAATATCCTCAGATGAAATCTGGAAAGAAGCTTTCTGAGAAACTGCTTAGTGTTCTGTGAATTCATCTCACAGAGTTACATGTGTATTTCGAGGATCTCTTTGCTAGCCTTCTTTCTGTGGAATCTGAGAACAGATATTTCGGATCCCTTTGAAGACTATAGGGCCAAAGGAAATATCCTCCGATAACAAAGAGAAAGAAGCTTTCTGAGAAACTTCTTTGTGTTCTGTGAAATCATCTCACAGAGTTACAGCTTTCCCCTCAAGAAGCCTGTCGCTAAGACATTTCTTGTGGAATTGGCAAAGTGATATATGGAAGCCCATAGAGGGCTATGGTGAAAAAGGAAATATCCTCAGATGAAATCTGGAAAGAATGTTTCTGAGAAACTGCTTAGTGTTCTGTTAATTCATCTCACAGAGTTACATGTGTATTTCGAGGATCTCTTTGCTAGCCTTCTTTCTGTGGAATCTGAGAACAGATATTTCGGATCCCTTTGAAGACTATAGGGCCAAAGGAAATATCCTCCCATAACAAAGAGAAAGAAGCTTTCTGAGAAACTTCTTTGTGTTCTGTGAAATCATCTCACAGAGTTACATCTTTCCCCTCAAGAAACCTTTCACTAAGACAGTTCTTGTGGAATTGGCAAAGTGATATTTGGAAGCCCATAGAGGGTTCTGGTGAAAAAGGAAATATCCTCAGATGAAATCTGGAAAGAAGCTTTCTGAGAAACTGCTTAGTGTTCTGTTAATTCATCTCACAGAGTTACATGTATTTCGAGGATCTCTCTGCTAGCCTTCTTTCTGTGGAATCTGAGAACAGGTATTTCGGATCCCTTTGAAGACTATAGGGCCAAAGGAAATATCCTCCGATAACAAAGAGAAATAAGCTTTCTGAGAAACTTCTTTGTGTTCTGTGAAATCATCTCACAGAGTTCCAGCTTTCCCCTGAAGAAGCCTTTCGCTAAGACAGTTCTTGTGGAATTGGCAAAGTGATATTTGGAAGCCCATGGAGGGCTACGGTAAAAAAGGAAATATCCTTATATGAAATCTGGAAAGAAGCTTTCTGAGAAACTGCTTAGTGTTCTGTTAATTCATCTCACAGAGTTACATGTGTATTTCGAGGATCTCTTTGCTAGCCTTCTTTCTCTGGAATCTGAGAACAGTTATTTCGGTTCCCTTTGCAGACTATAGGGCCAAAGGAAATATCCTCCGATAACAAAGAGAAAGAAGCTTTCTGACAAACTTCTTTGTGTTCTGTGAAATCATCTCACAGAGTTACAGCTTTCCCCTGAAGAAGCCTTTCGCTAAGACAGTTCTTGTGGAATTGGCAAAATGATATTTGGAAGCCCATAGACGGCTATGGTGAAAAAGGAAATATCCTCAGATGAAATCTGGAAAGAAGCTTTCTGAGAAACTGCTTAGTGTTCTGTTAATTCATCTCACAGAGTTACATGTATTTCGAGGATCTCTCTGCTAGCCTTCTTTCTGTGGAATCTGAGAACAGATATTTCGGATCCCTTTGAAGACTATAGGGCCAAAGGAAATATCCTCCAATAACAAAGAGAAAGAAGCTTTCTGAGAAACTTCTTTGTGTTCTGTGAAATCATCTCACAGAGTTACTGCTTTCCCCTGAAGAAGCCTTTCGCTAAGACAGTTCTTGTGGAATTGGCAAAGTGATATTTGGAAGCCCATGGAGGGTTCTGGTGAAAAAGGAAATATCCTTATATGAAAACTGGAAAGAAGCTTTCTGAGAAACTGCTTAGTGTTCTGTTAATTCATCTCACAGAGTTACATGTGTATTTCGAGGATCTCTTTGCTAGCCTTCTTTCTCTGGAATCTGAGAACAGTTATTTCGGTTCCCTTTGAAGACTATAGGGCCAAAGGAAATATCCTCCGATAACAAAGAGAAAGAAGCTTTCTGAGAAACCTCTTTGTGTTCTGTGAAATCATCTCACAGAGTTACAGCTTTCCCCTCAAGAAGCCTGTCGCTAAGACATTTCTTGTGGAATTGGCAAAGTGATATATGGAAGCCCATAGAGGGCTATGGTGAAAAAGGAAATATCCTCAGATGAAATCTGGAAAGAATGTTTCTGAGAAACTGCTTAGTGTTCTGTTAATTCATCTCACAGAGTTACATGTGTATTTCGAGGATCTCTTTGCTAGCCTTCTTTCTGTGGAATCTGAGAACAGATATTTCGGATCCCTTTGAAGACTATAGGGCCAAAGGAAATATCCTCCGATAACAAAGAGAAAGAAGCTTTCTGAGAAACTTCTTTGTGTTCTGTGAAATCATCTCACAGAGTTACAGCTTTCCCCTCAAGAAGCCTGTCGCTAAGACATTTCTTGTGGAATTGGCAAAGTGATATATGGAAGCCCATAGAGGGCTATGGTGAAAAAGGAAATATCCTCAGATGAAATCTGGAAAGAATGTTTCTGAGAAACTGCTTAGTGTTCTGTTAATTCATCTCACAGAGTTACATGTGTATTTCGAGGATCTCTTTGCTAGCCTTCTTTCTGTGGAATCTGAGAACAGATATTTCGGATCCCTTTGAAGACTATAGGGCCAAAGGAAATATCCTCCGATAACAAAGAGATAGAAGCTTTCTGAGAAACTTCTTTGTGTTCTGTGAAATCATCTCACAGAGTTACAGCTTTCCCCCGAAGAATCTTTTCTCTTAGACAGTTCTTGTGGAATTGGAAAAGTGATATTTGGAAGCCCATAGAGGGCTATGGGGAAAAGGAAATATCCTCAGATGAAATCTGGAAAGAAGCTTTCTGAGAAACTGCTTAGTGTTCTGTGAATTCATCTCACAGAGTTACATGTGTATTTCGAGGATCTCTTTGCTAGCCTTCTTTCTGTGGAATCTGAGAACAGATATTTCGGATCCCTTTGAAGACTATAGGGCCAAAGGAAATCTCCTCCGATAACAAAGATGAAGAAGCTTTCTGAGAAACTTCTTTGTGTTCTATGAAATCATCTCACAGAGTTACAGCTTTCCCCTGAAGAAGCCTTTCGCTAAGACATTTCTTGTGGAATTGGCAAAGTGATATATGGAAGCCCATAGAGGGCTATGGTGAAAAAGGAAATATCCTCAGATGAAATCTGGAAAGAATGTTTCTGAGAAACTGCTTAGTGTTCTGTTAATTCATCTCACAGAGTTACATGTGTATTTCGAGGATCTCTTTGCTAGCCTTCTTTCTGTGGAATCTGAGAACAGATATTTCGGATCCCTTTGAAGACTATAGGGCCAAAGGAAATATCCTCCCATAACAAAGAGAAAGAAGCTTTCTGAGAAACTTCTTTGTGTTCTGTGAAATCATCTCACAGAGTTACATCTTTCCCCTCAAGAAACCTTTCACTAAGACAGTTCTTGTGGAATTGGCAAAGTGATATTTGGAAGCCCATAGAGGGTTCTGGTGAAAAAGGAAATATCCTCAGATGAAATCTGGAAAGAAGCTTTCTGAGAAACTGCTTAGTGTTCTGTTAATTCATCTCACAGAGTTACATGTATTTCGAGGATCTCTCTGCTAGCCTTCTTTCTGTGGAATCTGAGAACAGGTATTTCGGATCCCTTTGAAGACTATAGGGCCAAAGGAAATATCCTCCGATAACAAAGAGAAATAAGCTTTCTGAGAAACTTCTTTGTGTTCTGTGAAATCATCTCACAGAGTTCCAGCTTTCCCCTGAAGAAGCCTTTCGCTAAGACAGTTCTTGTGGAATTGGCAAAGTGATATTTGGAAGCCCATGGAGGGCTACGGTAAAAAAGGAAATATCCTTATATGAAATCTGGAAAGAAGCTTTCTGAGAAACTGCTTAGTGTTCTGTTAATTCATCTCACAGAGTTACATGTGTATTTCGAGGATCTCTTTGCTAGCCTTCTTTCTCTGGAATCTGAGAACAGTTATTTCGGTTCCCTTTGCAGACTATAGGGCCAAAGGAAATATCCTCCGATAACAAAGAGAAAGAAGCTTTCTGACAAACTTCTTTGTGTTCTGTGAAATCATCTCACAGAGTTACAGCTTTCCCCTGAAGAAGCCTTTCGCTAAGACAGTTCTTGTGGAATTGGCAAAATGATATTTGGAAGCCCATAGACGGCTATGGTGAAAAAGGAAATATCCTCAGATGAAATCTGGAAAGAAGCTTTCTGAGAAACTGCTTAGTGTTCTGTTAATTCATCTCACAGAGTTACATGTATTTCGAGGATCTCTCTGCTAGCCTTCTTTCTGTGGAATCTGAGAACAGATATTTCGGATCCCTTTGAAGACTATAGGGCCAAAGGAAATATCCTCCGATAACAAAGAGAAAGAAGCTTTCTGAGAAACTTCTTTGTGTTCTGTGAAATCATCTCACAGAGTTACTGCTTTCCCCTGAAGAAGCCTTTCGCTAAGACAGTTCTTGTGGAATTGGCAAAGTGATATTTGGAAGCCCATGGAGGGTTCTGGTGAAAAAGGAAATATCCTTATATGAAAACTGGAAAGAAGCTTTCTGAGAAACTGCTTAGTGTTCTGTTAATTCATCTCACAGAGTTACATGTGTATTTCGAGGATCTCTTTGCTAGCCTTCTTTCTCTGGAATCTGAGAACAGTTATTTCGGTTCCCTTTGAAGACTATAGGGCCAAAGGAAATATCCTCCGATAACAAAGAGAAAGAAGCTTTCTGAGAAACTTCTTTGTGTTCTGTGAAATCATCTCACAGAGTTACAGCTTTCCCCTCAAGAAGCCTGTCGCTAAGACATTTCTTGTGGAATTGGCAAAGTGATATATGGAAGCCCATAGAGGGCTATGGTGAAAAAGGAAATATCCTCAGATGAAATCTGGAAAGAATGTTTCTGAGAAACTGCTTAGTGTTCTGTTAATTCATCTCACAGAGTTACATGTGTATTTCGAGGATCTCTTTGCTAGCCTTCTTTCTGTGGAATCTGAGAACAGATATTTCGGATCCCTTTGAAGACTATAGGGCCAAAGGAAATATCCTCCGATAACAAAGAGATAGAAGCTTTCTGAGAAACTTCTTTGTGTTCTGTGAAATCATCTCACAGAGTTACAGCTTTCCCCCGAAGAATCTTTTCTCTTAGACAGTTCTTGTGGAATTGGAAAAGTGATATTTGGAAGCCCATAGAGGGCTATGGGGAAAAGGAAATATCCTCAGATGAAATCTGGAAAGAAGCTTTCTGAGAAACTGCTTAGTGTTCTGTGAATTCATCTCACAGAGTTACATGTGTATTTCGAGGATCTCTTTGCTAGCCTTCTTTCTGTGGAATCTGAGAACAGATATTTCGGATCCCTTTGAAGACTATTGGGCCAAAGGAAATCTCCTCCGATAACAAAGATGAAGAAGCTTTCTGAGAAACTTCTTTGTGTTCTATGAAATCATCTCACAGAGTTACAGCTTTCCCCTGAAGAAGCCTTTCGCTAAGACAGTTCTTGTGGAATTGGCAAAATGATATTTGGAAACCCATAGAAGGCTATGGTGAAAAAGGAAATATCCTTAGATAAAATCTGGAAAGAAGCTTTCTGAGAAACTGCTTAGTGTTCTGTGAATTCATCTCACAGAGTTACATGTGTATTTCGAGGATCTCTTTGCTAGCCTTCTTTCTGTGGAATCTGAGAACAGATATTTCGGATCCCTTTGAAGACTATAGGGCCAAAGGAAATATCCTCCCATAACAAAGAGAAAGAAGCTTTCTGAGAAACTTCTTTGTGTTCTGTGAAATCATCTCACAGAGTTACATCTTTCCCCTCAAGAAACCTTTCACTAAGACAGTTCTTGTGGAATTGGCAAAGTGATATTTGGAAGCCCATAGAGGGTTCTGGTGAAAAAGGAAATATCCTCAGATGAAATCTGGAAAGAAGCTTTCTGAGAAACTGCTTAGTGTTCTGTTAATTCATCTCACAGAGTTACATGTATTTCGAGGATCTCTCTGCTAGCCTTCTTTCTGTGGAATCTGAGAACAGGTATTTCGGATCCCTTTGAAGACTATAGGGCCAAAGGAAATATCCTCCGATAACAAAGAGAAATAAGCTTTCTGAGAAACTTCTTTGTGTTCTGTGAAATCATCTCACAGAGTTCCAGCTTTCCCCTGAAGAAGCCTTTCGCTAAGACAGTTCTTGTGGAATTGGCAAAGTGATATTTGGAAGCCCATGGAGGGCTACGGTAAAAAAGGAAATATCCTTATATGAAATCTGGAAAGAAGCTTTCTGAGAAACTGCTTAGTGTTCTGTTAATTCATCTCACAGAGTTACATGTGTATTTCGAGGATCTCTTTGCTAGCCTTCTTTCTCTGGAATCTGAGAACAGTTATTTCGGTTCCCTTTGCAGACTATAGGGCCAAAGGAAATATCCTCCGATAACAAAGAGAAAGAAGCTTTCTGACAAACTTCTTTGTGTTCTGTGAAATCATCTCACAGAGTTACAGCTTTCCCCTCAAGAAGCCTTTCGCTAAGACAGTTCTTGTGGAATTGGCAAAGTGATATTTGGAAGCCCATAGAGGGCTATGGTGAAAAAGGAAATATCCTCAGATGAAATCTGGAAAGAAGCTTTCTGCGAAACTGCTTAGTGTTCTGTTAATTCATCTCACAGAGTTACATGTGTATTTCGAGGATCTCTTTTCTAGCCCATTTCTGTGGAATCTGAGAACAGATATTTTGGATCCCTTTGAAGACTATAGGGCCAAAGGAAATATCCTCGGATAACAAAGAGAAAGAAGCTTTCTGAGAAACTTCTTTGTGTTCTGTGAAATCATCTCACAGAGTTACAGCTTTCCCCTCAAGAAGCCTTTCGCTAAGACAGTTCTTGTGGAATTGGCAAAGTGATATTTGGAAGCCCATAGAGGGCTCTGGTGAAAAAGGAAATATCCTCAGATGAAATCTGAAAAGAAGCTTTCTGAGAAACTGCTTCGTGTTCTGTTAATTCATGTCACATAGTTACATGTGTATTTCGAGGATCTCTTTGCTAGCCTTCTTTCTGTAGAATCTGAGAACAGATTTTTCGGATCCCGTTGAAGACTATAGGTCCAAAGGAAATATCATCCGATAAAGAAGAGAAAGAAGCTTTCTGAGAAACTTCTTTGTGTTCTGTGAAATCATCTCACAGAGTTACAGCTTTCCCCTCAAGAAGCCTTTCGCTAAGACAGGTCTTGTGGAATTGGCAAAGTGATATTTGGAAGCCCTTAGGGGCTAGGGTGAAAAAGGAAATATCCTCAGATGAAATCTGGAAAGAAGCTTTCTGAGAAACTGCTTAGTGTTCTGTGAATTCATCTCACAGAGTTACATGTGTATTTCGAGGATCTCTTTGCTAGCCTTCTTTCTGTGGAATCTGAGAACAGATATTTCGGATCCCTTTGAAGACTATAGGGCCAAAGGAAATATCCTCCGATAACAAAGAGAAAGAAGCTTTCTGAGAAACTTCTTTGTGTTCTGTGAAATCATCTCACAGAGTTACAGCTTTCCCCTCAAGAAACCTTTCGCTAAGACAGTTCTTGTGGAATTGGCAAAGTGATATTTGGAAGCCCATAGAGGGTTCTGGTGAAAAAGGAAATATCCTCAGATGAAATCTGGAAAGAAGCTTTCTGAGAAACTGCTTAGTGTTCTGTTAATTCATCTCACAGAGTTACATGTATTTCGAGGATCTCTCTGCTAGCCTTCTTTCTGTGGAATCTGAGAACAGATATTTCGGATCCCTTGAAGACTACAGGGCCAAAGGAAATATCCTCCGATAACAAAGAGAAATAAGCTTTCTGAGAAACTTCTTTGTATTCTGTGAAATCATCTCACAGAGTTACAGCTTTCCCCTGAAGAAGCCTTTCGCTAAGACAGTTCTTGTGGAATTGGCAAAGTGATATTTAGAAGCCCATGGAGGGCTATGGTAAAAAAGGAAATATCCTTATATGAAATCTGGAAAGAAGCTTTCTGAGAAACTGCTTAGTGTTCTGTTAATTCATCTCACAGAGTTACATGTGTATTTCGAAGATCTCTTTGCTAGCCTTCTTTCTCTGGAATCTGAGAACAGTTATTTCGGTTCCCTTTGAAGACTATAGGGCCAAAGGAAATATCCTCCGATAACAAAGAGAAAGAAGCTTTCTGAGAAACTTCTTTGTGTTCTGTGAAATCATCTCACAGAGTTACAGCTTTCCCCTCAAGAAGCCTTTCGCTAAGACAGTTCTTGTGGAATTGGCAAAATGATATTTGGCAGCCCATAGACGGCTATGGTGAAAAAGGAAATATCCTTAGATAAAATCTGGAAAGAAGCTTTCTGAGAAACTGCTTAGTGTTCTGTGAATTCATCTCACAGAGTTACATGTGTATTTCGAGGATCTCTTTGCTAGCCTTCTATCTGTGGAATCTGAGAACAGATATTTTGGATCCCTTTGAAGACTATAGGGCCAAAGGAAATATCCTCCGATAACAAAGAGAAAGAAGCTTTCTGAGAAACTTCTTTGTGTTCTGTGAAATCATCTCACAGAGTTACAGCTTTCCCCTGAAGAAGCCTTTCGCTAAGACAGTTCTTGTGGATTTGGCAAGGTGATATTTGGAAGCCCATAGAGGGCTATTGTGAAAAAGGAAATATCCTCAGATGAAATCTGGAAAGAAGCTTTCTGAGAAACTGCTTAGTGTTCTGTGTGTTCATCTCACATAGTTACATGTGTATTTCGAGGATCTCTTTGCTAGCCTTCTTTCTAAGGAATCTGAGAACAGATATTTCGGATCCCTTTGAAGACTATAGGGCCAAAGGAAATATCCTCCGATAACAAAGAGAAAGAAGCTTTCTGAAAAACTTCTTTGTGTTCTGTGAAATCATCTCACAGAGTTACAGCTTTCCCCTCAAGAAACCTTTCGCTAAGACAGTTCTTGTGGAATTGGCAAAGTGATATTTGGAAGCCCATAGAGGGCTCTGGTGAAAAAGGAAATATCCTCAGATGAAATCTGGAAAGAAGCTTTCTGAGAAACTGCTTAGTGTTCTGTTAATTCATCTCACAGAGTTACATGTATTTCGAGGATCTCTCTGCTAGCCTTCTTTCTGTGGAATCTGAGAACAGATATTTCGGATCCCTTTGAAGACTATAGGGCCAAAGGAAATATCCTCCGATAACAAAGAGAAAGAAGCTTTCTGAGAAACTTCTTTGTGTTCTGTGAAATCATCTCACAGAGTTACAGCTTTCCCCTGAAGAAGCCTTTCGCTAAGACAGTTCTTGTGGAATTGGCAAAGTGATATTTGGAAGCCCATGGAGGGTTATGGTGAAAAAGGAAATATCCTTATATGAAAACTGGAAAGAAGCTTTCTGAGAAACTGCTTAGTGTTCTGTGAATTCATCTCACAGAGTTACATGTGTATTTCGAGGATCTCTTTGCTAGCCTTCTTTCTCTGGAATCTGAGAACAGTTATTTCGGTTCCCTTTGAAGACTATAGGGCCAAAGGAAATATCCTCCGATAACAAAGAGAAAGAAGCTTTCTGAGAAACTTCTTTGTGTTCTGTGAAATCATCTCACAGAGTTACAGCTTTCCCCTCAAGAAGCCTTTCGCTAAGACATTTCTTGTGGAATTGGCAAAGTGATATATGGAAGCCCATAGAGGGCTATGGTGAAAAAGGAAATATCCTCAGATGAAATCTGGAAAGAAGGTTTCTGAGAAACTGCTTAGTGTTCTGTTAATTCATCTCACAGAGTTACATGTGTATTTCGAAGATCTCTTTGCTAGCCTTCTTTCTGTGGAATCTGAGAACAGATATTTCGGATCCCTTTGAAGACTATAGGGCCAAAGGAAATATCCTCCGATAACAAAGAGATAGAAGCTTTCTGAGAAACTTCTTTGTGTTCTGTGAAATCATCTCACAGAGTTACAGCTTTCCCCCGAAGAATCTTTTCGCTTAGACAGTTCTTGTGGAATTGGAAAAGTGATATTTGGAAGCCCATAGAGGGCTATGGGGAAAAGGAAATATCCTCAGATGAAATCTGGAAAGAAGCTTTCTGAGAAACTGCTTAGTGTTCTGTGAATTCATCTCACAGAGTTACATGTGTATTTCGAGGATCTCTTTGCTAGCCTTCTTTCTGTGGAATCTGAGAACAGATATTTCGGATCCCTTTGAAGACTATAGGGCCAAAGGAAATCTCCTCCGATAACAAAGATGAAGAAGCTTTTTGAGAAACTTCTTTGTGTTCTATGAAATCATCTCACAGAGTTACAGCTTTCCCCTGAAGAAGCCTTTCGCTAAGACAGTTCTTGTGGAATTTGCAAAATGATATTTGGAAGCCCATAGAAGGCTATGGTGAAAAAGGAAATATCCTTAGATAAAATCTGGAAAGAAGCTTTCTGAGAAACTGCTTAGTGTTCTGTGAATTCATCTCACAGAGTTACATGTGTATTTCGAGGATCTCTTTGCTAGCCTTCTTTCTGTGGAATCTGAGAACAGATATTTCGGATCCCTTTGAAGACTATAGGGCCAAAGGAAATATCCTCCGATAACAAAGAGAAAGAAGCTTTCTGAGAAACTTCTTTGTGTTCTGTGAAATCATCTCACAGAGTTACATCTTTCCCCTCAAGAAACCTTTCACTAAGACAGTTCTTGTGGAATTGGCAAAGTGATATTTGGAAGCCCATAGAGGGTTCTGGTGAAAAAGGAAATATCCTCAGATGAAATCTGGAAAGAAGCTTTCTGAGAAACTGCTTAGTGTTCTGTTAATTCATCTCACAGAGTTACATGTATTTCGAGGATCTCTCTGCTAGCCTTCTTTCTGTGGAATCTGAGAACAGGTATTTCGGATCCCTTTGAAGACTATAGGGCCAAAGGAAATATCCTCCGATAAAAAAGAGAAATAAGGTTTCTGAGAAACTTCTTTGTGTTCTGTGAAATCATCTCACAGAGTTACAGCTTTCCCCTGAAGAAGCCTTTCGCTAAGACAGTTCTTGTGGAATTGGCAAAGTGATATTTGGAAGCCCATGGAGGGGTACGGTAAAAAAGGAAATATCCTTATATGAAATCTGGAAAGAAGCTTTCTGAGAAACTGCTTAGTGTTCTGTAAATTCATCTCACAGAGTTACATGTGTATTTCGAGGATCTCTTTGCTAGCCCCATTTCTGTGGAAACTGAGAACAGATATTTCGGTTCCCTTTGAAGACTATAGGGCCAAAGGAAATATCCTCCGATAACAAAGAGAAAGAAGCTTTCTGAGAAACTTCTTTGTGTTCTGTGAAATCATCTCACAGAGTTACAGCTTTCCCCTGAAGAAGCCTTTCGCTAAGACATTTCTTGTGGAATTGGAAAAGTGATATATGGAAGCCCATAGAGGGCTATGGTGAAAAAGGAAATATCCTCAGATGAAATCTGGAAAGAAGGTTTCTTAGAAATTGCTTAGTGTTCTGTTAATTCATCTCACAGAGTTACATGGGTATTTCGAGGATCTCTTTGCTAGCCCTATTTCTTTGGAATCTGAGAACAGATATTTCGGATCCCTTTGAAGACTATAGGGCCAAAGGAAATATCCTCCGATAACAAAGAGAAAGAAGCTTTCTGAGAAACTTCTTTGTGTTCTGTGAAATCATCTCACAGAGTTACAGCTTTCCCCTGAAGAAGCCTTTCGCTAAGACAGTTCTTGTGGAATTGGCAAAATGATATTTGGAAGCCCATAGAGGTCTAGGGGAAAAGGAAATATCCTCAGATGAAATCTGGAAAGAAGCTTTCTGAGAAACTGCTTAGTGTTCTGTGAATTCATCTCACAGAGTTACATGTGTATTTCGAGGATCTCTTTGTTAGCCTTCTTTCTGTGGAATCTGAGAACCGATATTTCGGATCCCGTTGAAGACTATAGGGCCAAAGGAAATATCCTCCGATAACAAAGAGAAAGAAGCTTTCTGAGAAACTTCTTTGTGTGCTGTGAAATTATCTCACAGAGTTACAGCTTTCCCCTCAAGAAGCCTTTCGCTAAGACAGTTCTTGTGGAATTGGCAAAGTGATATTTGGAAGCCCATAGAGGGCTCTGTTGAAAAAGGAAATATCCTCAGATGAAATCTGCAAAGAAGCTTTCTGAGAAACTGCTTAGTGTTCTGTTAATTCATTTCACAGAGTTACATGTGTATTTCGAGGATCCCTTTGCTAGTCCTATTTTTGGAATCTGAGAACAGATATTTCGGATCCCTTTGAAGACTATAGGGCCAAAGGAAATATCCTCCGATAACAAAGAGAAAGAAGCTTTCTGAGAAACTTCTTTGTGTTCTGTGAAATCATCTCACAGAGTTACAGCTTTCCCCTCAAGAAGACTTTCGCTAAGAGAGTTCTTGTGGAATTGGCAAAATGATATTTGGAAGCCCATAGAAGACAATGGTGAAAAAGGAAATATCCTTAGATAAAATCTGGAAAGAAGCTTTCTGAGAAACTGCTTTGTGTTCTGTGAATTCATCTCACAGGGTTACATGTGTATTTCGAGGATCTCTTTGCTAGCCTTCTTTCTGTGGAATCTGAGAACAGATATTTCGGATCCCTTTGAAGACTATAGGGCCAAAGGAAATATCCTCCGATAACAAAGAGAAAGAAGCTTTCTGAGAAACTTCTTTGTGTTCGGTGAAATCATCTCACAGAGTTACAGCTTTCCCCTCAAGGAGACTTTCGCTAAGACTGTTCTTGTGGAATTGGCAAAGTGATATTTGGAAGCACATAGAGGGCTATGGTGAAAAAGGAAATATCCTCAGATGAAATCTGGAAAGAAGCTTTCTGAGAAACTGCTTAGTGTTCTGTTAATTCATCTCACAGAGTTACATGTGTATTTCGAGGATCTCTTTGGTAGCCTTCTTTCTGTGGAATCTGAGAACAGATACTTCGGATCCCGTTGAAGACTATAGGGACAAAGGAAATATCCTCCGATAACAAAGATGAAGAAGCTTTCTGAGAAACTTCTTTGTGTTCTATGAAATCATCTCACAGAGTTACAGCTTTCCCCTGAAGAAGCCTTTCGCTTAGACAGTTCTTGTGGAATTGGCAAAGTGATATTTGGAAGCCCATAGAGGGCAATGGTGAAAAAGGAAATATCCTCAGATGAAATCTGGAAAGAAGCTTTCTGAGAAACTGCTTAGTGTTCTGTGAATTCATCTCACAGAGTTACATGTGTATTTCGAGGATCTCTTTGCTAGCCTTCTTTCTGTGGAATCTGAGAACAGATATTTCGTATCCCGTTGAAGACTATAGGGCCAAAGGTAATATCCTCCGATAACAAAGATGAAGAAGCTTTCTGAGAAACTTCTTTGTGTTCTATGAAATCATCTCACAGAGTTACAGCTTTCCCCTGAAGAAGCCTTTCGCAAAGACAGTTCTTGTGGAATTGGCAAAGTGATATTTCGAAGCCCATAGAGGGCTATGTTTAAAAAGGAAATATTCTCAGATGAAATCTGGAAAGAGGCTTTCTGAGAAACTGCTTAGTGTTCTGTTAATTCATCTCACAGAGTTACATGTGTATTTCGAGGATCTCTTTGCTAGCCTTCTTTCTGTGGAATCTGAGAGCAGATATTTCGGATCCCTTTGAAGACTATAGGGCCAAAGGAAATATCCTGCGATAACAAAGATAAAGAAGCTTTCTGAGAAACTTCTTTGTGTTCTGTGAAATCATCTCACAGAGTTACAGCTTTCCCCTGAAGAAGCCTTTCGCTAAGACAGTTCTTGTGGAATTGGCAAAGTGATATATGGAAGCCAATAGAGGGCTCTGTTGAAAAAGGAAATATCCCCAGATGAAATCTGCAAAGAAGCTTTCTGAGAAACTGCTTAGTGTTCTGTTAATTCATTTCACAGAGTTACTTGTGTATTTCGAGGATCTCTTTGCTAGTCCTATTTCTTTGGAATCTGAGAACAGATATTTCGGATCCCTTTGAGACTATAGGGCCAAAGGAAATATCCTCCGATAACAAAGAGAAAGAAGTTTCTGAGAAACTTCTTTGTGTTCTGTGAAATCATCTCACAGAGTTACAGCTTTCCCCTGAAGAAGCCTTTCGCTAAGACAGTTCTTGTGGAATTGGCAAAGTGATATTTGGAAGCCCATGGAGGGCTATGGTGAAAAAGGAAATATCCTTAGATAAAATCAGGAAAGAAGCTTTCTGAGAAACTGCTTAGTGTTCTGTTAATTCATTTCACAGAGTTACATGTTTATTTCGAGGATCTCTTTGCTAGCCTTCTTTCTGTGGAATCTGAGAACAGATATTTCGGATCCCTTTGAAGACTATAGGGCCAAAGGAAATATCCTCCGATAACAAAGAGAAAGAAGCTTTCTGAGAAACTTCTTTGTGTTCTGTGAAATCATCTCACAGAGTTACAGCTTTCCCCTCAAGAAGCCTTTCGCTAAGACAGTTCTTGTGGAATTGGCAAAGTGATATTTGGAAGCCCATAGAGGGCTATTGTGAAAAAGGAAATATCCTCAGATGAAATCTGGAAAGAAGCTTTCTGAGAAACTGCTTAGTGTTCTGTGAATTCATCTCACTGAGTCATGTGTATTTCGAGGATCTCTTTGCTAGCCTTCTTTCTGTGGAATCTGAGAACAGATATTTCGGATCCCTTTGAAGACTATAGGGCCAAAGGAAATATCCTCCGATAACAAAGAAAGAAGCTTTCTGAGAAACTTCTTTGTGTTCTGTGAAATCATCTCAGAGAGTTACAGCTTTCCCCTGAAGAAGCCTTTCGCTTAGACAGTTCTTGTGGAATTGGCAAAGTGATATTTGGAAGCCCATAGAGGGCTCTGTTGAAAAAGGAAATATTCTCGGATGAAATCTGGAAAGATGCTTTCTGAGAAACTGCTTAGTGTTCTGTTAATTCATCTCACAGAGTTACATGTGTATTTCGAGGATCTCTTTGCTAGCCTTCTTTCTGTGGAATCTGAGAACAGATATTTCGTATCCCGTTGAAGACTATAGGGCCAAAGGAAATATCCTCCGATAACAAAGATGAAGAAGCTTTCTGAGAAACTTCTTTGTGTTCTATGAAATCATCTCACAGAGTTACAGCTTTCCCCTGAAGAAGCCTTTCGCAAAGACAGTTCTTGTGGAATTGGCAAAGTGATATATGGAAGAAAATAGGGGGCTCTGTTGAAAAAGGAAATATCCTCAGATGAAATCTGCAAAGAAGCTTTCTGAGAAACTGCTTAGTGTTCTGTTAATTCATTTCACAGAGTTACATGTGTATTTCGAGGATCTCTTTGCTAGTCCTATTTCTTTGGAATCTGAGAACAGATATTTCGGATCCCTTTGAAGACTATAGGGCCAAAGGAAATATCCTCCGATAACAAAGAGAAAGAAGCTTTCTGAGAAACTTCTTTGTGTTCTCTGAAATCATCTCACAGAGTTACAGCTTTCCCCTCAAGAAGCCTTTCGCTAAGACATTTCTTGTGGAATTGGCAAAGTGATATATGGAAGCCCATAGAGGGCTATGGTGAAAAAGGAAATATCCTCAGATGAAATCTGGAAAGAAGCTTTCTGAGAAACTGCTTAGTGTTCTGTTAATTCATCTCACAGAGTTACATGTGTATTTCGAAGATCTCTTTGCTAGCCTTCTTTCTGTGGAATCTGAGAACAGATATTTCGGATCCCTTTGAAGACTATAGGGCCAAAGGAAATATCCTCCGATAACAAAGAGATAGAAGCTTTCTGAGAAACTTCTTTGTGTTCTGTGACATCATCTCACAGAGTTACAGCTTTCCCCCGAAGAATCTTTTCGCTTAGACAGTTCTTGTGGAATTGGAAAAGTGATATTTGGAAGCCCATAGAGGGCTATGGGGAAAAGGAAATATCCTCAGATGAAATCTGGAAAGAAGCTTTCTGAGAAACTGCTTAGTGTTCTGTGAATTCATCTCACAGAGTTACATGTGTATTTCGAGGATCTCTTTGCTAGCCTTCTTTCTGTGGAATCTGAGAACAGATATTTCGGATCCCTTTGAAGACTATAGGGCCAAAGGAAATCTCCTCCGATAACAAAGATGAAGAAGCTTTTTGAGAAACTTCTTTGTGTTCTATGAAATCATCTCACAGAGTTACAGCTTTCCCCTGAAGAAGCCTTTCGCTAAGACAGTTCTTGTGGAATTTGCAAAATGATATTTGGAAGCCCATAGAAGGCTATGGTGAAAAAGGAAATATCCTTAGATAAAATCTGGAAAGAAGCTTTCTGAGAAACTGCTTAGTGTTCTGTGAATTCATCTCACAGAGTTACATGTGTATTTCGAGGATCTCTTTGCTAGCCTTCTTTCTGTGGAATCTGAGAACAGATATTTCGGATCCCTTTGAAGACTATAGGGCCAAAGGAAATATCCTCCGATAACAAAGAGAAAGAAGCTTTCTGAGAAACTTCTTTGTGTTCTGTGAAATCATCTCACAGAGTTACATCTTTCCCCTCAAGAAACCTTTCACTAAGACAGTTCTTGTGGAATTGGCAAAGTGATATTTGGAAGCCCATAGAGGGTTCTGGTGAAAAAGGAAATATCCTCAGATGAAATCTGGAAAGAAGCTTTCTGAGAAACTGCTTAGTGTTCTGTTAATTCATCTCACAGAGTTACATGTATTTCGAGGATCTCTCTGCTAGCCTTCTTTCTGTGGAATCTGAGAACAGGTATTTCGGATCCCTTTGAAGACTATAGGGCCAAAGGAAATATCCTCCGATAAAAAAGAGAAATAAGGTTTCTGAGAAACTTCTTTGTGTTCTGTGAAATCATCTCACAGAGTTACAGCTTTCCCCTGAAGAAGCCTTTCGCTAAGACAGTTCTTGTGGAATTGGCAAAGTGATATTTGGAAGCCCATGGAGGGGTACGGTAAAAAAGGAAATATCCTTATATGAAATCTGGAAAGAAGCTTTCTGAGAAACTGCTTAGTGTTCTGTAAATTCATCTCACAGAGTTACATGTGTATTTCGAGGATCTCTTTGCTAGCCCCATTTCTGTGGAAACTGAGAACAGATATTTCGGTTCCCTTTGAAGACTATAGGGCCAAAGGAAATATCCTCCGATAACAAAGAGAAAGAAGCTTTCTGAGAAACTTCTTTGTGTTCTGTGAAATCATCTCACAGAGTTACAGCTTTCCCCTGAAGAAGCCTTTCGCTAAGACATTTCTTGTGGAATTGGAAAAGTGATATATGGAAGCCCATAGAGGGCTATGGTGAAAAAGGAAATATCCTCAGATGAAATCTGGAAAGAAGGTTTCTTAGAAATTGCTTAGTGTTCTGTTAATTCATCTCACAGAGTTACATGGGTATTTCGAGGATCTCTTTGCTAGCCCTATTTCTTTGGAATCTGAGAACAGATATTTCGGATCCCTTTGAAGACTATAGGGCCAAAGGAAATATCCTCCGATAACAAAGAGAAAGAAGCTTTCTGAGAAACTTCTTTGTGTTCTGTGAAATCATCTCACAGAGTTACAGCTTTCCCCTGAAGAAGCCTTTCGCTAAGACAGTTCTTGTGGAATTGGCAAAATGATATTTGGAAGCCCATAGAGGTCTAGGGGAAAAGGAAATATCCTCAGATGAAATCTGGAAAGAAGCTTTCTGAGAAACTGCTTAGTGTTCTGTGAATTCATCTCACAGAGTTACATGTGTATTTCGAGGATCTCTTTGTTAGCCTTCTTTCTGTGGAATCTGAGAACCGATATTTCGGATCCCGTTGAAGACTACAGGGCCAAAGGAAATCTCCTCCGATAACAAAGATGAAGAAGCTTTCTGAGAAACTTCTTTGTGTTCTATGAAATCATGTCACAGAGTTACAGCTTTCCCCTGAAGAAGCCTTTCGCTTAGACAGTTCTTGTGGAATTGGCAAAGTGATATTTGGAAGCCCATAGAGGGCTATATTGAAAACGGAAATATTCTCAGATGAAATCTGGAAAGAGGCTTTCTGAGAAACTGCTTAGTGTTCTGTGAATTCATCTCACAGAGTTACATGTGTATTTCGAGGATCTCTTTGCTAGCCTTCTTTCTGTGGAATCTGAGAGCAGATATTTCGGATCCCTTTGAAGACTATAGGGCCAAAGGAAATATCCTCCGATAACAAAGAGAAAGAAGCTTTCTGAGAAACTTCTTTGTGTTCTGTGAAATCATCTCACAGAGTTACAGCATTCCCCTCAAGAAGCCTTTCGCTAAGACAGTTCTTGTGGAATTGGCAAAGTGATATATGGAAGCCAATAGAGGGCTCTGTTGAAAAAGGAAATATCCTCAGATGAAATCTGCAAAGAAGCTTTCTGAGAAACTGCTTAGTGTTCTGTTAATTCATTTCACAGAGTTACATGTGTATTTCGAGGATCTCTTTGCTAGCCTTCTTTCTGTGGAATCTGAGAACAGATATTTCGGATCCCTTTGAAGACTATAGGGCCAAAGGAAATATCCTCCGATAACAAAGAGAAAGAAGCTTTCTGAGAAACTTCTTTGTGTTCTGTGAAATCATCTCACAGAGTTACAGCTTTCCCCTCAAGAAGCCTTTCGCTAAGACAGTTCTTGTGGAATTGGCAAAGTGATATTTGGAAGCCCATAGAGGGCTATTGTGAAAAAGGAAATATCCTCAGATGAAATCTGGAAAGAAGCTTTCTGAGAAACTGCTTAGTGTTCTGTGAATTCATCTCACTGAGTTACATGTGTATTTCGAGGATCTCTTTGCTAGCCTTCTTTCTGTGGAATCTGAGAACAGATATTTCGGATCCCTTTGAAGACTATAGGGCCAAAGGAAATATCCTCCGATAACAAAGAAAGAAGCTTTCTGAGAAACTTCTTTGTGTTCTGTGAAATCATCTCAGAGAGTTACAGCTTTCCCCTGAAGAAGCCTTTCGCTTAGACAGTTCTTGTGGAATTGGCGAAGTGATATTTGGAAGCCCATAGAGGGCTCTGTTGAAAAAGGAAATATTCTCGGATGAAATCTGGAAAGATGCTTTCTGAGAAACTGCTTAGTGTTCTGTTAATTCATCTCACAGAGTTACATGTGTATTTCGAGGATCTCTTTGCTAGCCTTCTTTCTGTGGAATCTGAGAACAGATATTTCGTATCCCGTTGAAGACTATAGGGCCAAAGGAAATATCCTCCGATAACAAAGATGAAGAAGCTTTCTGAGAAACTTCTTTGTGTTCTATGAAATCATCTCACAGAGTTACAGCTTTCCCCTGAAGAAGCCTTTCGCAAAGACAGTTCTTGTGGAATTGGCAAAGTGATATATGGAAGAAAATAGGGGGCTCTGTTGAAAAAGGAAATATCCTCAGATGAAATCTGCAAAGAAGCTTTCTGAGAAACTGCTTAGTGTTCTGTTAATTCATTTCACAGAGTTACATGTGTATTTCGAGGATCTCTTTGCTAGTCCTATTTCTTTGGAATCTGAGAACAGATATTTCGGATCCCTTTGAAGACTATAGGGCCAAAGGAAATATCCTCCGATAACAAAGAGAAAGAAGCTTTCTGAGAAACTTCTTTGTGTTCTGTGAAATCATCTCACAGAGTTACAGCTTTCCCCTCAAGAAGCCTTTCGCTAAGACAGTTCTTGTGAAATTGGCAAAATGATATTTGGAAGCCCATCGAAGGCTATGGTGAAAAAGGAAATATCCTTAGATAAAATCTGGAAAGAAGCTTTCTGAGAAACTGCTTAGTGTTCTGTGAATTCATCTCACAGAGTTACATGTGTATTTCGAGGATCTCTTTGCTAGCCTTCTTTCTGTGGAATCTGAGAGCAGATATTTCGGATCCCTTTGAAGACTATAGGGCCAAAGGAAATATCCTCCGATAACAAAGAGAAAGAAGCTTTCTGAGAAACTTCTTTGTGTTCTGTAAAATTATCTCACAGAGTTACAGCTTTCCCCTCAAGAAGCCTTTCGCTAAGACAGTTCTTGTGGAATTGGCAAAGTGATATTTGGAAGCCCATAGAGGGCTCTGTTGAAAAAGGAAATATCCTCAGATGAAATCTGCAAGGAAGCTTTCTGAGAAACTGCTTAGTGTTCTGTTAATTCATTTCAGAGAGTTACATGTGTATTTCGAGGATCCCTTTGCTAGTCCTATTTCTTTTGAATCTGAGAACAGATATTTCGGATCCCTTTGAAGACTATAGGGCCAAAGGAAATATCCTCCGATAACAAAGAGAAAGAAGCTTTCTGAGAAACTTCTTTGTGTTCTGTGAAATCATCTCACAGAGTTACAGCTTTCCCCTCAAGAAGCCTTTCGCTAAGACAGTTCTTGTGGAATTGGCAAAATGATATTTGGAAGCCCATAGAAGGCAATGGTGAAAAAGGAAATATCCTTAGATAAAATCTGGAAAGAAGCTTTCTGAGAAACTGCTTTGTGTTCTGTGAATTCATCTCACAGAGTTACATGTGTATTTCGAGGATCTCTTTGCTAGCCTTCTTTCTGTGGAATCTGAGAACAGATATTTCGGATCCCTTTGAAGACTATAGGGCCAAAGAAAATATCCTCCGATAACAAAGAGAAAGAAGCTTTCTGAGAAACTTCTTTGTGTTCTGTGAAATCATCTCACAGAGTTACAGCTTTCCCCTCAAGGAGACTTTCGCTAAGACAGTTCTTGTGGAATTGGCAAAGTGATATTTGGAAGCCCATAGAGGGCTATGGTGAAAAAGGAAATATCCTCAGATGAAATCTGGAAAGAAGCTTTCTGAGAAACTGCTTAGTGTTCTGTGAATTCATCTCACAGAGTTACATGTATATTTCGAGGATCTCTCTGGTAGCCTTCTTTCTGTGGAATCTGAGAACAGATACTTCGGATCCCGTTGAAGACTATAGGGACAAAGGAAATATCCTCCGATAACAAAGATGAAGAAGCTTTCTGAGAAACTTCTCTGTGTTCTATGAAATCATCTCACAGAGTTACAGCTTTCCCCTGAAGAAGCCTTTCGCTAAGACAGTTCTTGTGGAATTGGCAAAGTGATATATGGAAGAAAATAGAGGGCTCTGTTGAAAAAGGAAATATCCTCAGATGAAATCTGCAAAGAAGCTTTCTGAGAAACTGCTTAGTGTTCTGTTACTTCATTTCACAGAGTTACATGTGTATTTCGAGGATCTCTTTGCTAGTCCTATTTCTTTGGAATCTGAGAACAGATATTTCGGATCCCTTTGAAGACTATAGGGCCAAAGGAAATATCCTCCGATAACAAAGAGAAAGAAGCTTTCTGAGAAACTTCTTTGTGTTCTGTGAAATCATCTCACAGAGTTACAGCTTTCCCCTGAAGAAGCCTTTCGCTAAGACAGTTCTTGTGAAATTGGCAAAATGATATTTGGAAGCCCATAGAAGGCTATGGTGAAAAAGGAAATATCCTTAGATAAAATCTGGAAAGAAGCTTTCTGAGAAACTGCTTAGTGTTCTGTGAATTCATCTCACAGAGTTACATGTGTATTTCGAGGATCTCTTTGCTAGCCTTCTTTCTGTGGAATCTGAGAACAGATATTTCGGATCCCTTTGAAGACTATAGGGCCAAAGGAAATATCCTCCGATAACAAAGAGAAAGAAGCTTTCTGAGAAACTTCTTTGTGTTCTGTGAAATCATCTCACAGAGTTACAGCTTTCCCCTCAAGAAACCTTTCGCTAAGACAGTTCTTGTGGAATTGGCAAAGTGATATTTGGAAGCCCATAGAGGGTTCTGGTGAAAAAGGAAATATCCTCAGATGAAATCTGGAAAGAAGCTTTCTGAGAAACTGCTTAGTGTTCTGTTAATTCATCTCACAGAGTTACATGTATTTCGAGGATCTCTCTGCTAGCCTTCTTTCTGTGGAATCTGAGAACAGATATTTCGGATCTCTTTGAAGACTATAGGGCCAAAGGAAATATCCTCCGATAACAAAGAGAAAGAAGCTTTCTGAGAAACTTCTTTGTGTTCTGTGAAATCATCTCACAGAGTTACAGCTTTCCCCTCAAGAAGCCTTTCGCTAAGACAGTTCTTGTGGAATGGGCAAAGTGATATTTGGAAGCCCATAGAGGGCTATGGTGAAAAAGGAAATATCCTCAGATGAAATCTGGAAAGAAGCTTTCTGAGAAACTGCTTAGTGTTCTGTGAATTCATCTCACAGAGTTACATGTGTATTTCGAGGATCTCTTTGCTAGCCTTCTTTCTGTGGAATCTGAGAACAGATATTTCGGATCCCGTTGAAGACTATAGGGCCAAAGGAAATATCCTCCGATAACAAAGATGAAGAAGCTTTCGGAGAAACTTCTTTGTGTGCTATGAAATCATCTCACAGAGTTACAGCTTTCCCCTCAAGAAGCCTTTCGCTTAGACAGTTCTTGTGGAATTTGCAAAGTGATATTTGGAAGCCCATAGAGGGCTATGTTGAAAACGGAAATATTCTCAGATGAAATCTGGAAAGAGGCTTTCTGAGAAACTGCTTATTGTTCTGTGAATTCATCTCACAGAGTTACATGTGTATTTCGAGGATCTCTTTGCTAGACTTCTTTCTGTGGAATCTGAGAGCAGATATTTCGGATCCCTTTGAAGACTATAGGGCCAAAGGAAATATCCTCCGATAACAAAGAGAAAGAAGCTTTCTGAGAAACTTCTTTGTGTTCTGTGAAATTATCTCACAGAGTTACAGCTTTCCCCTCAAGAAGCCTTTCGCTAAGACAGTTCTTGTGGAATTGGCAAAGTGATATTTGGAAGCCCATAGAGGGCTCTGTTGAAAAAGGAAATATCCTCAGATGAAATCTGCAAAGAAGCTTTCTGAGAAACTGCTTAGTGTTCTGTTAATTCATTTCAGAGAGTTACATGTGTATTTCGAGGATCCCTTTGCTAGTCCTATTTCTGTGGAATCTGAGAACAGATATTTCGGATCCCTTTGAAGACTATAGGGCCAAAGGAAATATCCTCCGATAACAAAGAGAAAGAAGCTTTCTGAGAAACTTCTTACTGTTCTGTGAAATCATCTCACAGAGTTACAGCTTTCCCCTCAAGAAGCCTTTCGCTAAGACAGTTCTTGTGGAATTGGCAAAATGATATTTCGAAGCCCATAGAAGGCAATGGTGAAAAAGGAAATATCCTTAGATAAAATCTGGAAAGAAGCTTTCTGAGAAACTGCTTTGTGTTCTGTGAATTCATCTCACAGAGTTACATGTGTATTTCGAGGATCTCTTTGCTAGCCTTCTTTCTGTGGAATCTGAGAACAGATATTTCGGATCCCTTTGAAGACTATAGGGCCAAAGGAAATATCCTCCGATAACAAAGAGAAAGAAGCTTTCTGAGAAACTTCTTTGTGTTCTGTGAAATCATCTCACAGAGTTACAGCTTTCCCCTCAAGGAGACTTTCGCTAAGACAGTTCTTGTGGAATTGGCAAAGTGATATTTGGAAGCCCTTAGAGGGCTATGGTGAAAAAGGAAATATCCTCAGATGAAATCTGGAAAGAAGCTTTCTGAGAAACTGCTTAGTGTTCTGTGAATTCATCTCACAGAGTTACATGTGTATTTCGAGGATCTCTTTGGTAGCCTTCTTTCTGTGGAATCTGAGAACAGATACTTCGGATCCGTTGAAGACTATAGGGACAAAGGAAATATCCTCCGATAACAAAGATGAAGAAGCTTTCTGAGAAACTTCTCTGTGTTCTATGAAATAATCTCACAGAGTTACAGCTTTCCCCTGAAGAAGCCTTTCGCTTAGACAGTTCTTGTGGAATTGGCAAAGTGATATTTGGAAGCCCATAGAGGGCAATGGTGAAAAAGGAAATATCCTCAGATGAAATCTGGAAAGAAGCTTTCTGAGAAACTGCTTAGTGTTCTGTGAATTCATCTCACAGAGTTACATGTGTATTTCGAGGATCTCTTTGTTAGCCTTCTTTCTGTGGAATCTGAGAACCGATATTTCGGATCCCGTTGAAGACTATAGGGCCAAAGGAAATCTCCTCCGATAACAAAGATGAAGAAGCTTTCTGAGAAACTTCTTTGTGTTCTATGAAATCATGTCACGGAGTTACAGCTTTCCCCTGAAGAAGTCTTTCGCTTAGACAGTTCTTGTGGAATTGGCAAAGTGATATTTGGAAGCCCATAGAGGGCTATGTTGAAAACGGAAATATTCTCAGATGAAATCTGGAAAGAGGCTTTCTGAGAAACTGCTTAGTGTTCTGTGAATTCATCTCACAGAGTTACATGTGTATTTCGAGGATCTCTTTGCTAGCCTTCTTTCTGTGGAATCTGAGAGCAGATATTTCGGATCCCTTTGAAGACTATAGGGCCAAAGGAAATATCCTCCGATAACAAAGAGAAAGAAGCTTTCTGAGAAACTTCTTTGTGTGCTGTGAAATTATCTCACAGAGTTACAGCTTTCCCCTCAAGAAGCCTTTCGCTAAGACAGTTCTTGTGGAATTGGCAAAGTGATATTTGGAAGCCCATAGAGGGCTCTGTTGAAAAAGGAAATATCCTCAGATGAAATCTGCAAAGAAGCTTTCTGAGAAACTGCTTAGTGTTCTGTTAATTCATTTCACAGAGTTACATGTGTATTTCGAGGATCCCTTTGCTAGTCCTATTTCTTTGGAATCTGAGAACAGATATTTCGGATCCCTTTGAAGACTATAGGGCCAAAGGAAATATCCTCCGATAACAAAGAGAAAGAAGCTTTCTGAGAAACTTCTTTGTGTTCTGTGAAATCATCTCACAGAGTTACAGCTTTCCCCTCAAGAAGCCTTTCGCTAAGACAGTTCTTGTGGAATTGGCAAAATGATATTTGGAAGCCCATAGAAGACAATGGTGAAAAAGGAAATATCCTTAGATAAAATCTGGAAAGAAGCTTTCTGAGAAACTGCTTTGTGTTCTGTGAATTCATCTCACAGGGTTACATGTGTATTTCGAGGATCTCTTTGCTAGCCTTCTTTCTGTGGAATCTGAGAACAGATATTTCGGATCCCTTTGAAGACTATAGGGCCAAAGGAAATATCCTCCGATAACAAAGAGAAAGAAGCTTTCTGAGAAACTTCTTTGTGTTCTGTGAAATCATCTCACAGAGTTACAGCTTTCCCCTCAAGGAGACTTTCGCTAAGACAGTTCTTGTGGAATTGGCAAAGTGATATTTGGAAGCACATAGAGGGCTATGGTGAAAAAGGAAATATCCTCAGATGAAATCTGGAAAGAAGCTTTCTGAGAAACTGCTTAGTGTTCTGTTAATTCATCTCACAGAGTTACATGTGTATTTCGAGGATCTCTTTTGTAGCCTTCTTTCTGTGAAATCTGAGAACAGATACTTCGGATCCCGTTGAAGACTATAGGGAGAAAGGAAATATCCTCCGATAACAAAGATGAAGAAGCTTTCTGAGAAACTTCTTTGTGTTCTATGAAATCATCTCACAGAGTTACAGCTTTCCCCTGAAGAAGCCTTTCGCTTAGACAGTTCTTGTGGAATTGGCAAAGTGATATTTGGAAGCCCATAGAGGGCAATGGTGAAAAAGGAAATATCCTCAGATGAAATCTGGAAAGAAGCTTTCTGAGAAACTGCTTAGTGTTCTGTGAATTCATCTCACAGCGTTACATGTGTATTTCGAGGATCTCTTTGCTAGCCTTCTTTCTGTGGAATCTGAGAACAGATATTTCGTATCCCGTTGAAGACTATAGGGCCAAAGGAAATATCCTCCGATAACAAAGATGAAGAAGCTTTCTGAGAAACTTCTTTGTGTTCTGTGAAATCATCTCACAGAGTTACAGGTTTCCCCTCAAGAAGCCTTTCGCTAAGACAGTTCTTGTGGAATGGGCAAAGTGATATTTGGAAGCCCATAGAGGGCTATGGTGAAAAAGGAAATATCCTCAGATGAAATCTGGAAAGAAGCTTTCTGAGAAACTGCTTAGTGTTCTGTTAATTCATCTCACAGAGTTACATGTGTATTTCGAGGATCTCTTTGCTAGCCTTCTTTCTGTGGAATCTGAGAACAGATATTTCGGATCCCGTTGAAGACTATAGGGCCAAAGGAAATATCCTCCGATAACAAAGATGAAGAAGCTTTCTGAGAAACTTCTTTGTGTGCTATGAAATCATCTCACAGAGCTACAGCTTTCCCCTCAAGAAGCCTTTCGCTTAGACAGTTCTTGTGGAATTGGCAAAGTGATATTTGGAAGCCCATAGAGGGCTATGTTGAAAACGGAAATATTCTCAGATGAAATCTGGAAAGAGGCTTTCTGAGAAACTGCTTAGTGTTCTGTGAATTCATCTCACAGAGTTACATGTGTATTTCGAGGATCTCTTTGCTAGACTTCTTTCTGTGGAATCTGAGAGCAGATATTTCGGATCCCTTTGAAGACTATAGGGCCAAAGGAAATATCCTCCGATAACAAAGAGAAAGAAGCTTTCTGAGAAACTTCTTTGTGTTCTGTGAAATTATCTCACAGAGTTACAGCTTTCCCCTCAAGAAGCCTTTCGCTAAGACAGTTCTTGTGGAATTGGCAAAGTGATATTTGGAAGCCCATAGAGGGCTCTGTTGAAAAAGGAAATATCCTCAGATGAAATCTGCAAAGAAGCTTTCTGAGAAACTGCTTAGTGTTCTGTTAATTCATTTCAGAGAGTTACATGTGTATTTCGAGGATCCCTTTGCTAGTCCTATTTCTGTGGAATCTGAGAACAGATATTTCGGATCCCTTTGAAGACTACAGGGCCAAAGGAAATATCCTCCGATAACAAAGAGAAAGAAGCTTTCTGAGAAACTTCTTAGTGTTCTGTGAAATCATCTCACAGAGTTACAGCTTTCCCCTCAAGAAGCCTTTCGCTAAGACAGTTCTTGTGGAATTGGCAAAATGATATTTGGAAGCCCATAGAAGGCAATGGTGAAAAAGGAAATATCCTTAGATAAAATCTGGAAAGAAGCTTTCTGAGAAACTGCTTTGTGTTCTGTGAATTCATCTCACAGAGTTACATGCGTATTTCGAGGATCTCTTTGCTAGCCTTCTTTCTGTGGAATCTGAGAACAGATATTTCGGATCCCTTTGAAGACTATAGGGCCAAAGGAAATATCCTCCGATAACAAAGAGAAAGAAGCTTTCTGAGAAACTTCTTTGTGTTCTGTGAAATCATCTCACAGAGTTACAGCTTTCCCCTCAAGAAGCCTTTCGCTAAGACAGTTCTTGTGGAATTGGCAAAATGATATTTGGAAGCCTAAAGAAGGCTATGGTGAAAAAGGAAATATCCTTACATAAAATCTGGAAAGAAGCTTTCTGAGAAACTGCTTAGTGTTCTGTGAATTCATCTCACAGAGTTACATGTGTATTTCGAGGATCTCTTTGCTAGCCTTCTTTCTGTGGACTCTGAGAACAGATATTTCGGATCCCTTTGAAGACTATAGGGCCAAAGGAAATATCCTCCGATAACAAAGAGAAAGAAGCTTTCTGAGAAACTTCTTTGTGTTCTGTGAAATCATCTCACAGAGTTACAGCTTTCCCCTCAAGAAGCCTTTCGCTAAAACAGGTCTTGTGGAATTGGCAAAGTGATATTTGGAAGCCCATCGAGGGCTATGGTGAAAAAGGAAATATCCTCAGATGAAATCTGGAAAGAAGCTTTCTGAGAAACTGCTTAGTTTTCTGTGAATTCATCTCACAGAGTTACATGTGTATTTCGAGGATCTCTTTGCTAGCCTTCTTTCTGTGGAATCTGAGAACAGATATTTCGGATCCCTTTGAAGAGTATAGGGCCAAAGGAAATATCCTCCGATAACAAAGAGAAAGAAGCTTTCTGAGAAACTTCTTTGTGTTCTGTGAAATCATCTCACAGAGTTACAGCTTTCCCCTCAAGAAACCTTTCGCTAAGACAGTTCTTGTGGAATTGGCAAAGTGATATTTGGAAGCCCATAGAGGGTTCTGGTGAAAAAGGAAATATCCTCAGATGAAATCTGGAAAGAAGCTTTCTGAGAAACTGCTTAGTGTTCTGTGAATTCATCTCACAGAGTTACATGTGTATTTCGAGGATCTCTTTGCTAGCCTTCTTTCTGTGGAATCTGAGAACAGATATTTTGGATCCCGTTGAAGACTATAGGGCCAAAGGAAATATCCTCCGATAACAAAGATGAAGAAGCTTTCTGAGAAACTTCTTTGTGTGCTATGAAATCATCTCACAGAGTTACAGCTTTCCCCTCAAGAAGCCTTTCGCTTAGACAGTTCTTGTGGAATTGGTAAAGTGATATTTGGAAGCCCATAGAGGGCTATGTTGAAAACGGAAATATTCTCAGATGAAATCTGGAAAGAGGCTTTCTGAGAAACTGCTTAGTGTTCTGTGAATTCATCTCACAGAGTTACATGTGTATTTCGAGGATCTCTTTGCTAGCCTTCTTTCTGTGGAATCTGAGAGCAGATATTTCGGATCCCTTTGAAGACTATAGGGCCAAAGGAAATATCCTCCGATAACAAAGAGAAAGAAGCTTTCTGAGAAACTTCTTTGTGTTCTGTGAAATTATCTCACAGAGTTACAGCTTTCCCCTCAAGAAGCCTTTCGCTAAGACAGTTCTTGTGGAATTGGCAAAGTGATATTTGGAAGCCCATAGAGGGCTCTGTTGAAAAAGGAAATATCCTCAGTTGAAATCTGCAAAGAAGCTTTCTGAGAAACTGCTTAGTGTTCTGTTAATTCATTTCAGAGAGTTACATGTGTATTTCGAGGATCCCTTTGCTAGTCCTATTTCTTTGGAATCTGAGAACAGATATTTCGGATCCCTTTGAAGACTAGAGGGCCAAAGGAAATATCCTCCGATAACAAAGAGAAAAAAGCTTTCAGAGAAACTTCTTTGTGTTCTGTGAAATCATCTCACAGAGTTACAGCTTTCCCCTCAAGAGGCCTTTCGCTAAGACAGTTCTTGTGGAATTGGCAAAATGATATTTGGAAGCCCATAGAAGGCTATGGTGAAAAAGGAAATATCCTTAGATAAAATCTGGAAAGAAGCTTTCTGAGAAACTGCTTAGTGTTCTGTGAATTCATCTCACAGAGTTACATGTGTATTTCGAGGATCTCTTTGCTAGCCTTCTTTCTGTGGAATCTGAGAACAGATATTTCGGATCCCTTTGAAGACTATAGGGCCAAAGGAAATATCCTCCGATAACAAAGAGAAAGAAGCTTTCTGAGAAACTTCTTTGTGTTCTGTGAAATCATCTCACAGAGTTACAGCTTTCCCCTCAAGAAGCCTTTCGCTAAGACAGGTCTTGTGGAATTGGCAAAGTGATATTTGGAAGCCCTTAGAGGGCTATGGTGTAAAAGGAAATCTCCTCAGATGAAATCTGGAAAGAAGCTTTCTGAGAAACTGCTTAGTGTTCTGTTAATTCATCTCACAGAGATACATGTGTATTTCGAGGATCCCTTTGCTAGCCTTCTTTCTGTGGAATCTGAGAGCAGATATTTCGGATCCCTTTGAAAACTATAGGGCCAAAGGAAATATCCTCCGATAACAAAGAGAAAGAAGCTTTCTGAGAAACTTCTCTGTGTTCTGTGAAATCATCTAACAGAGTTACAGCTTTCCCGTGAAGAAGCCTTTCGCTTAGACAGTTCTTGTGGAATTGGCAAAGTGATATTTGGAAGCCCATAGAGGGCTCTGGTGAAAAAGGAAATATCCTCAGATGAAATCTGGAAAGAAGCTTTCTGAGAAACTGCTTAGTGTTCTGTTAATTCATCTCACAGAGTTACATGTGTATTTCGAGGATCTCTTTGCTAGTCCTATTTCTTTAGAATCTGAGAACAGATATTTCGGATCCCTTTGAAGACTATAGGGCCAAAGGAAATATCCTCCGATAACAAAGAGAAAGAAGCTTTCTGAGAAACTTCTTTGTGTTCTGTGAAATCATCTCACAGAGTTACAGCTTTCCCCTCAAGAAGCCTTTCGCTAAGACAGTTCTTGTGGAATTGGCAAAATGATATTTGGAAGCCCATAGAAGGCAATGGTGAAAAAGGAAATATCCTTAGATAAAATCTGGAGAGAAGCTTTCTGAGAAACTGCTTTGTGTTCTGTGAATTCATCTCACAGAGTTACATGTGTATTTCGAGGATCTCTTTGCTAGCCTTCTTTCTGTGGAATCTGAGAACAGATATTTCGGATCCCGTTGAAGACTATAGGGCCAAAGGAAATATCCTCCGATAACAAAGATGAAGAAGCTTTCTGAGAAACTTCTTTGTGTGCTATGAAATCATCTCACAGAGTTACAGCTTTCCCCTCAAGAAGCCTTTCGCTAAGACAGGTCTTGTGGAATTGGCAAAGTGATATTTGGAAGCCCATAGAGGGCTATGGTGAAAAAGGAAATATCCTCAGATGAAATCTGGAAAGAAGCTTTCTGAGAAACTGCTTAGTGTTCTGTGAATTCATCTCACAGAGTTACATGTGCATTTCGAGGATGTCTTTGCTAGCCTTCTTTCTGTGGAATCTGAGAACAGATATTTCGGATCCCTTTGAAGACTATAGGACCAAAGGAAATATCCTCCGATAACAAAGAGAAAGAAGCTTTCTGAGAAACTTCTTTGTGTTCTGTGAAATCATCTCACAGAGTTACAGCTTTCCCCTCAAGAAACCTTTCGCTAAGACAGTTCTTGTGGAATTGGCAAAGTGATATTTGGAAGCCCATAGAGGGTTCTGGTGAAAAAGGAAATATCCTCAGATGAAATCTGGAAAGAAGCTTTCTGAGAAACTGCTTAGTGTTCTGTTAATTCATCTCACAGAGTTACATGTATTTCGAGGATCTCTCTGCAGCCTTCTTTCTGTGGAATCTGAGAACAGATATTTCGGATCCCTTTGAAGACTATAGGGCCAAAGGGAATATCCTCCGATAACAAAGAGAAATAAGCTTTCTGAGAAACTTCTTTGTGTTCTGTGAAATCATCTCACAGAGTTACAGCTTTCCCCTGAAGAAGCCTTTCGCTAAGACAGTTCTTGTGGAATTGGCAAAGTGATATTTGGAAGCCCATGGAGGGCTATGGTGAAAAAGGAAATATCCTTATATGAAATCTGGAAAGAAGCTTTCTGAGAAACTGCTTAGTGTTCTGTTAATTCATCTCACAGTGTTACATGTGTATTTCGAGGATCTCTTTGCTAGCCTTCTTTCTCTGGAATCTGAGAACAGTTATTTCGGTTCCCTTTGAAGACTATATGGCCAAAGGAAATATCCTCCGATAACCAAGAAAAAGAAGCTTTCTGAGAAACTTCTTTGTGTTCTGTGAAATCATCTCACAGAGTTACAGCTTTCCCCTGAAGAAGCCGTTCGCTAAGACAGTTCTTTTGGAATGGGCAAAGTGATATTTGGAAGCCCATAGAGGGCTATGGTGAAAAAGGAAATATCCTCAGATGAAATCTGGAATGAAGCTTTCTGAGAAACTGCTTAGTGTTCTGTGAATTCATCTCACAGAGTTACAAGTGTATTTCGAGGATCTCTTTGCTAGCCTTCTTTCTGTGGAATCTGAGAACAGATATTTCGGATCCCGTTGAAGACTATAGGTCCAAAGGAAATATCCTCCGATAACAAAGATGAAGAAGCTTTCTGAGAAACTTCTTTGTGTGCTATGAAATCATCTCACAGAGTTACAGCTTTCCCCTCAAGAAGCCTTTCGCTAAGACAGTTCTTGTGGAATTGGTAAAGTGATATTTGGAAGCCCATAGAGGGCTCTGTTGAAAAAGGAAATATCCTCAGATGAAATCTGCAAAGAAGCATTCTGAGAAACTACTTAGTGTTCTGTTAATTCATTTCAGAGAGTTACATGTGTATTTCGAGGATCTCTTTGCTAGTCCTATTTCTTTGGAATCTGAGAACAGATATTTCGGATCCCTTTGAAGACTATAGGGCCAAAGGAAATATCCTCCGATAACAAAGAGAAAGAAGCTTTCTGAGAAACTTCTTTGTGTTCTGTGAAATCATCTCACAGAGTTACAGCTTTCCACTGAAGAAGCCTTTCGCTTAGACAGTTCTTGTGGAATTGGCAAAGTGATATTTGGAAGCCCATAGAGGGCAATGGTGAAAAAGGAAATATCCTCAGATGAAATCTGGAAAGAAGCTTTCTGAGAAACTGCTTAGTGTTCTGTGAATTCATCTCATAGAGTTACATGTGTATTTCGAGGATCTCTTTGCTAGCCTTCTTTCTGTGGAATCTGAGAACAGATATTTCTGATCCCGTTGAAGACTATAGGGCCAAAGGAAATATCCTCCTATAACAAAGATGAAGAAGCTATCTGAGAAACTTCTTTGTGTTCTATGAAATCATCTCACAGAGTTACAGCTTTCCCCTCAAGAAGCCTTTGGCTTAGACAGTTCTTGTGGAATTGGCAAAGTGATATTTGGAAGCCCATAGAGGGCTATGTTTTTAAAACGGAAATATTCTCAGATGAAATCTGGAAAGAGGCTTTCTGAGAAACTGCTTAGTGTTCTGTGAATTCATCTCAGAGCGTTACATGTGTATTTCGAGGATCTCTTTGCTAGCCTTCTTTCTGTGTAATCTGAGAGCAGATATTTCGGATCCCTTTGAAGACTATAGGGCCAAAGGAAATATCCTCCGATAACAAAGAGAAAGAAGCTTTCTGAGAAACTTCTTTGTGTTCTGTGAAATTATCTCACAGAGTTACAGCTTTCCCCTCAAGAAGCCTTTCGCTAAGACAGTTCTTGTGGAATTGGCAAAGTGATATTTGGAAGCCCATAGAGGGCTCTGTTGAAAAAGGAAATATCCTCAGATGAAATCTGCAAAGAAGCTTTCAGAGAAACTACTTAGTGTTCTCTTAATTCATTTCCGAGTGTTACATGTGTATTTCGAGGATCTCTTTGCTAGTCCTATTTCTTTGGAATCTGAGAACAGATATTTCGGATCCCTTTGAAGACTATAGGGCCAAAGGAAATATCCTCCGATAACAAAGAGAAAGAAGCTTTCTGAGAAACTTCTTTGTGTTCTGTGAAATCATCTCACAGAGTTACAGCTTTCCACTGAAGAAGCCTTTCGCTTAGACAGTTCTTGTGGAATTGGCAAAGTGATATTTGGAAGCCCATAGAGGGCAATGGTGAAAAAGGAAATATCCTCAGATGAAATCTGGAAAGAAGCTTTCTGAGAAACTGCTTAGTGTTCTGTGAATTCATCTCACAGAGTTACATGTGTATTTCGACGATCTCTTTGCTAGCCCTATTTCTGTGAAATCTGAGAACAGATATTTCGGATCCCTTTGAAGACTATAGGGCCAAAGGAAATATCCTCGGATAACAAAGAGAAAGAAGCTTTCTGAGAAACTTCTTTGTGTTCTGTGAAATCATCTCACAGAGTTACAGCTTTCCCCTCAAGAAGCCTTTCGCTAAGACAGTTCTTGTGGAATTGGCAAAGTGATATTTGGAAGCCCATAGAGGGCTATGTTGAAAAAGGAATTATCCTCAGATGAAATCTGGAAAGAAGCTTTCTGAGAAACTGCATAGTGTTCTGTTGATTCATCTCACAGAGTTACATGTGTATTTCGAGGATCTCTCTGCTAGCCTTCTTTCTGTGGAATCTGAGAACAGATATTTCGGATCCCTTAGAAGACTATAGGGCCAAAGGAAATATCCTCCGATAACAAAGAGAAAGAAGCTTTCTGAGAAACTTCTTTGTGTTCTGTGAAATCATCTCACAGAGTTACAGCTTTCCCCTCAAGAAGCCTTTCTCTAAGACAGTTCTTGTGGAATTGGCAAAATTATATTTGGAAGCCCTTAGAGGGCTATGGTGAAAAAGGAAATATCCTAAGATAAAATCTGGAAAAAGCTTTCTGAGAAACTGCTTAGTGTTCTGTGATTTCATCTCACAGAGTTACATGTGTATTTCGAGGATCTCTTTGCTGGCCTTCTTTCTGTGGAATCTGAGAACAGATATTTCGGATCCCATTTAAGACTATAGGGCAAAAGGAAATATCCTCCGATAACAAAGAGAAAGAAGCTTTCTGAGTAAATTCTTTGTGTTCTGTGAAATCATCTCATAGAATTACGGCTTTCCCCTGAAGAAGCCTTTCGCTAAGACAGTTCTTGTGGAATTGGCAAAGTGATATTTGGAAGCCCATAGAGGGCTGTGGTGAAAAAGGAAATATCCTCAGATGAAATCTGGAAAGAAGCTTTCGGAGAAACTGCTTAGTGTTCTGTTAATTCATCTCACAGAGTTACATGTGTATTTCGAGCATCTCTTTGCTAGCCGTATTTCTGTGGAATCTGAGAACAGATATTTCGGATCCCTTTGAAGACTATAGGGCCAAAGGAAATATCCTCCGATAACAAAGAGAAAGAAGCTTTCTGAGAAAATTCTTTGTGTTCTGTGAAATCATCTCACAGAGTTACAGCTTTCCCCTCAAGAAGCCTTTCGCTAAGACAGTTCTTGTGGAATTGGCAAAGTGATATTTGGAAGCCCATAGAGGGCTATGTTGAAAAAGGAATTATCCTCAGATGAAATCTGGAAAGAAGCTTTCTGAGAAACTGCATAGTGTTCTGTGAATTCATCTCACAGAGTTACATGTGTATTTCGAGGATCTCTCTGCTAGCCTTCTTTCTGTGGAATCTGAGAACAGATATTTCGGATCCCTTAGAAGACTATGGGGCCAAAGGAAATATCCTCCGATAACAAAGAGAAAGAAGCTTTCTGAGAAACTTCTTTGTGTTCTGTGAAATCATCTCACAGAGTTACAGCTTTCCCCTCAAGAAGCCTTTCTCTAAGACAGTTCTTGTGGAATTGGCAAAATTATATTTGGAAGCCCTTAGAGGGCTATGGTGAAAAAGGAAATATCCTTAGATAAAATCTGGAAAAAGCTTTCTGAGAAACTGCTTAGTGTTCTGTGATTTCATCTCACAGAGTTACATGTGTATTTCGAGGATCTCTTTGCTGGCCTTCTTTCTGTGGAATCTGAGAACAGATATTTCGGATCCCATTTAAGACTATAGGGCAAAAGGAAATATCCTCCGATAACAAAGAGAAAGAAGCTTTCTGAGTAAATTCTTTGTGTTCTGTGAAATCATCTCATAGAATTACGGCTTTCCCCTGAAGAAGCCTTTCGCTAAGACAGTTCTTGTGGAATTGGCAAAGTGATATTTGGAAGCCCATAGAGGGCTGTGGTGAAAAAGGAAATATCCTCAGATGAAATCTGGAAAGAAGCTTTCGGAGAAACTGCTTAGTGTTCTGTTAATTCATCTCACAGAGTTACATGTGTATTTCGAGCATCTCTTTGCTAGCCGTATTTCTGTGGAATCTGAGAACAGATATTTCGGATCCCTTTGAAGACTATAGGGCCAAAGGAAATATCCTCCGATAACAAAGAGAAAGAAGCTTTCTGAGAAAATTCTTTGTGTTCTGTGAAATCATCTCACAGAGTTACAGCTTTCCCCTCAAGAAGCCTTTCTCTAAGACAGTTCTTCTGGAATTGGCAAAGTGATATTTGGAAGCCCATAGAGGGCTATGGTGAAAAAGGAAATAACCTCAGAGGAAATCTGGAAAGAAGCTTTCTGAGAAACTGCATAGTGTTCTGTGAATTCATCTCACAGAGTTACATGTGTATTTCGAGGATGTCTTTGCTAGCCTTCTTTCTGTGGAATCTGAGAACAGATATTTCGGATCCCTTTGAAGACTATGGGGCCAAAGGAAATATCCTCCGATAACAAAGAGAAAGAAGTTTTCTGAGAAACTTCTTTGTGCTCTGTGAAATCATCTCACAGAGTTACAGCTTTCCCCTCAAGAAGCCTTCGCTAAGACAGTGCTTGTGGAATTGGCAAGGTGATATTTGGAAGCCCATAGAGGGCTATGGTGAAAAAGGAAATATCCACAGATGAAATCTGGAAAGAAGCTTTCTGAGAAACTGCTTAGTGTTCTGTTAATTCATCTCAAAGAGTTACATGTGTATTTCGAGGATCTTTTTGCTAGCCCTATTTCTTTGGAATCTGAGAACAGATATTTCGGATCCCTTTGAAGACTATAGGGCCAAAGGAAATATCCTCCGATAACAAAGAGAAAGAAGCTTTCTGAGAAACTTCTTTGTGTTCTGTGAAATCATCTCAAAGAGTTACAGCTTTAACCTGAAGAAGCCTTTCGCTAAGATAGTTCTTCTGGAATTGGCAAAATGGTATTTGGAAGCCCATAGTGGGCTATGGTGAAAAAGGAAATAACCTCAGATGAAATCAGGAAAGAAGCTTTCTGAGAAACTGCTTAGTGTTCTGTGAATTCATCTCACAGAGTTACATGTGCATTTCGAGGATCTCTTTGGTAGCCTTCTTTCTGTGGAATCTGAGAACAGATATTTCGGATCCCTTTGAAGACTATAGGGCCAAAGGAAGTATCCTCCGATAACAAAGAGAAAGAAGCTTTCTGAGAAACTTCTTTGTGTTCTCTGAAATCATCTCACAGAGTTACAGCTTTACCCTCAAGAAGCCTTTCGCTAAGACAGTTCTTGTGGAATTGGCAAAGTGATATTTGGAAGCCCATAGAGGGCTCTGATGAAAAAGGAAATATTCTCAGATGAAATCTGGAAAGAGGCTTTCTGAGAAACTTCTTCGTGTTCTGTGAAATCATCTCACAGAGGTACAGCTTTCCCCTGAAGAAGCCTTTCGCTAAGACAGTTCTTGTGGAATTGGCAAAGTGATATTTGGAAGCCCATAGAGGGCTATGTTGAAAAAGGAATTATCCTCAGATGAAATCTGGAAAGAAGCTTTCTGAGAAACTGCTTAGTGTTCTGTTAATTCATCTCACAGAGTTACATGTGTATTTCGAGGATCTCTTTGCTAGCCTTCTTTCTGTGGAATCTGAGAACAGATATTTCGGATCCCGTTGAAGACTATTGGGCCAAAGGAAATATCCTCCGATAAGAAAGAGAAAGAAGCTTTCTGAGAAACTTCTTTGTGTTCTGTGAAATCATCTCACAGAGTTACAGCTTTCCCCTGAAGAAGCCTTTCGCTAAGACAGTTCTTGTGGAATTGGCAAAGTGATATTTGGAAGCCCATAGAGGGCTATGGGGAAAAAGGAAATATCCTCAGATGAAATCTGGAAAGAAGCTTTCTGAGAAACTGCTTAGTGTTCTGTTAATTCATCTCACAGAGTTACATGTGTATTTCTCGGATCTCTTTGCTGGCCTTCTTTCTCTGGAATCTGAGAACAGTTATTTCGGTTCCCTTTGAAGACTATAGGGCCAAAGGAAATATCCTCCGATAACAAAGAGAAAGAAGCTTTCTGAGAAACTTCTTTGTGTTCTGTGAAATCATCTCAAAGAGTTACAGCTTTCCCCTCAAGAAGCCTTTCGCTAAGACAGTTCTTGTGCAATTGGCAAAGTGATATTTGGAAGCCCATATAGGGCTATGGTGAAAAAGGAAATATCCTCAGATGAAATCTGGAAAGAAGCTTTCTGAGAAACTGCTTAGTGTTCTGTGAATTCATCTCACAGAGCTACATGTGTATTTCGAGGATCTCTTTGCTAGCCTTCTTTCTGTGGAATCTGAGAACAGATATTTCGGATCCATTTGAAGACTATTGGGCCAAAGGAAATATCCTCCGATAACAAAGAGAAAGAAGCTTTCTTAGAAAATTCTTTGTGTTCTGTGAAATCATCTCACAGAGTTACAGCTTTCCCCTCAAGAAGCCTTTCGCTAAGACAGTTCTTGTGGAATTGGCAAAGTGTTATTTGGAACCCCTAGAGGGCTATGGTGAAAAAGGAAATATCGTCAGATGTAATCTGGAAAGAAGCTTTCTGCGAAACTGCTTAGTGTTCTGTTAATTCATCTCACAGAGTTACATGTGTATTTCGAGGATCTCTTTGCTAGCCCTATTTCTGTGGAATCTGAGAACAGATATTTTGGATCCCTTTGAAGGCTATAGGGCCAAAGGAAATATCCTCGGATAACAAAGAGAAAGAAGCTTTCTGAGAAACTTCTTTGTGTTCTGTGAAATCATCTCACAGAGTTACAGCTTTCCCCTGAAGAAGCCTTTCTCTGAGACAGGTCTTGTGGAATTGGCAAAGTGATATTTGGAAGCCCATAGAGGGCTATGGTGAAAAAGGAATTATCCTCAGATGAAATCTGGAAAGAAGCTTTCTGAGAAACTGCTTAGTGTTCTGTTAATTCATCTCACAGAGTTACATGTGTATTTTGAGGATCTCTTTGCTAGCCTTCTTTCTGTGGAATCTGAGAACAGATATTTCGGATCCCTTTGAAGACTATAGGGCCAAAGGAAATATCCTCCGATAACAAAGAGAAAGAAGCTTTCTGAGAAACTTCTTTGTGTTCTGTGAAATCATCTCACAGAGTTACAGCTTTCCCCTCAAGAAGCCTTTCGCTAAGACAGTTCTTGTGGAATTGGCAAAGTGATATTTGGAAGCCCATAGAGGGCTATGGTGAAAAAGGAAATATCCTCAGATGAAATCTGGAAAGAAGCTTTTTGAGAAACTGCTTAGTGTTCTGTAAATTCATCTCACAGAGTTACATGTGTACTTCGAGGATCTCTTTGCTAGCCTTCTTTCTCTGGAATCTGAGAACAGTTATTTCGTTTCCCTTTGAAGACTATGGGGCCAAAGGAAATATCCTCCGATAACAAAGAGAAAGAAGCTTTCTGAGAAACTTCTTTGTGTTCTGTGAAATTATCTCACAGAGTTACAGCTTTCCCCTGAAGAAGCCTTTCGCTAAGACAGTTCTTGTGGAATTGGCAAAGTGATATTTGGAAGCCCATCGAGGGCTATGGAGAAAAAGTAAATATCATCAGATGAAATCTGGAAAGAAGCTTTCTGAAAAACTGCTTAGTGTTCTGTGAATTCATCTCACAGAGTTACATGTGTTTTTTGAGTATCTCTTTGCTAGCCTTCTTTCTGTGGAATCTGAGAACAGATATTTCGGATCCCTTTGAAGACTATAGGGCCAAAGGAAATATCCTCCGATAACAAAGAGAAAGAAGCTTTCTGAGAAACTTCTTTGTGTTCTGTGAAATCATCTCACAGAGTTACAGCTTTCCCCTGAAGAAGCCTTTCGCTAAGACAGTTCTTGTGGAATTGGCAAAATGATATTTGGAAGCCCATAGAGGGCTACGGTGAAAAAGGAAATATCCTTAGATAAAATCTGGAAAGAAGCTTTCTCAGAAACTGCTTAGTGTTCTGTTAAATCATGTCACAGAGTTACTTGTGTATTTCGAGGATCTCTTTGCTAGCCTTCTTTCTGTGGAATCTGAGAACAGATATTTCGGATCCCGTTGAAGACTACAGGGCCAAAGGAAATATCCTCCGATAACAAAGAGAATGAAGCTTTCTGAGAAACTTCTTTCAGTTCTGTGAAATCATCTCACAGAGTTACAGCTTTCCCCTGAAGAAGCCTTTCGCCAAGACAGTTCTTGTGGAATTGGCAAAGTGATATTTGGAAGCCCATAGAGGGCTATGGTGAAAAAGGAAATATCCTCAGATGAAATCTGGAAAGAAGCTTTCTGAGAAACTGCTTAGTGTTCTGTTAATTCATCTCACAGAGTTACATGTGTATTTCGAGCATCTCTTTGCTAGCCGTATTTCTGTGGAATGTGAGAACAGATATTTCGGATCCCATTTAAGACTATAGGGCAAAAGGAAATATCCTCCAATAACAAAGAGAAAGAAGCTTTCTGAGAAAATTCTTTGTGTTCTGTGAAATCATCTCACAGAATTACAGCTTTCCCCTGAAGAAGCCTTTCGCAAAGACAGTTCTTGTGGAATTGGCAAAGTGATATTTGGAAGCCCATAGAGGGCTGTGGTGAAAAAGGAAATATCCTCAGATGAAATCTGGAAAGAAGCTTTCTGAGAAACTGCTTAGTGTTCTGTGAATTCATCTCACAGAGATACATGTGTATTTCGAGGATCTCTTTGCTAGCCTTCTTTCTGTGGAATCTGAGAACAGATAATTCGGATCCCTTTGAAGACTATAGGGCCAAAGGAAATATCCTCCGATAACAAAGAGAAAGAAGTTTTCTGAGAAACTTCTATGTGTTCTGTGAAATCATCTCACAGAGTTACAGCTTTCCCCTCAAGAAGCCTTCGCTAAGACAGTGCTTGTGGAATTGGCAAGGTCATATTTGGAAGCCCATAGAGGGCTATGGTGAAAAAGGAAATTTCCTCAGATGAAATCTGGAAAGAAGCTTTCTGAGAAACTGCTTAGTGTTCTGTTAATTCATCTCACAGAGTTACATGTGTATTTCGAGGATCTCTTTGCTAGCCCTATTTCTTTGGAATCTGAGAACAGATATTTCGGTCCCTTTGAAGACTATAGGGCCAAAGGAAATATCCTCCGATAACAAAGAGAAAGAAGCTTTCTGAGAAACTTCTTTGTGTTCTGTGAAATCATCTCAAAGAGTTACAGCTGTAACCTGAAGAAGCCTTTCGCTAAGATAGTTCTTCTGGAATTGGCAAAGTGGTATTTGGAAGCCCATAGAGGGCTATGGTGAAAAAGGAAATAACCTCAGATGAAATCAGGAAAGAAGCTTTCTGAGAAACTGCTTAGTGTTCTGTGAATTCATCTCACAGAGTTACATGTGCATTTCGAGGATCTCTTTGGTAGCCTTCTTTCTGTGGAATCTGAGAACAGATATTTCGGATCTCTTTGAAGACTATAGGGCCAAAGGAAATATCCTCCGATAACAAAGAGAAAGAAGCTTTCTGAGAAACTTCTTTGTGTTCTGTGAAATCATCTCACAGAGTTACAGCTTTCCCCTCAAGAAGCCTTTCGCTAAGACAGGTCTTGTGGAATTGGCAAAGTGATATTTGGAAGCCCATAGAGGGCTATGGTGAAAAAGGAAATATCCTCAGATGAAATCTGGAAAGAAGCTTTCTGAGAGACTAATTAGTGTTCTGTTAATTCATCTCACAGAGTTACATGTGTATTTCAAGGATCTCTTTGCTGGCCGTATTTCTGTGGAATCTGAGAACAGATATTTCGGATCCCTTTGAAGACTATAGGGCCAAAGGAAATATCCTCCGATAACGAAGAGAAAGAAGCTTTCTGAGAAACTTCTTTGTGTTCTCTGAAATCATCTCACAGAGTTACAGCTTTCCCCTGAAGAAGCCTTTCGCTTAGACAGTTCTTGTGGAATTGTCAAAGTGATATTTGGAAGCCCATAGAGGGCTATGTTGAAAAAGGAATTATCCTCAGATGAAACCTGGAAAGAAGCTTTCTGAGAAACTGCTTAGTGTTCTTTGATTTCATCTCACAGAGTTACATGTGTATTTCGAGGATCTCTTTGCTAGCCTTCTTTCTCTGGAATCTGAGAACAGTTTTTTCGGTTCCCTTTGAAGACTATAGGGCCAAAGGAAATATCCTCCGATAACAAAGAGAAAGAAGCTTTCTGAGAAACTTCTTTGTGTTCTGTGAAATCATCTCACAGAGTTACAGCTTTCCCCTCAAGAAGCCTTTCGCTAAGACAGTTCTTGTGCAATGTGGCAAAGTGATATTTGGAAGCCCATAGAGGGCTATGGTGAAAAAGGAAATATCCTCAGATGAAATCTGGAAAGAAGCTTTCTGAGAAACTGCTTAGTGTTCTGTGAATTCATCTCACAGAGTTACATGTGTATTTCGACGATCTCTTTCCTAGCCCTATTTCTGTGCAATCTGAGAACAGATATTTCGGATCCCTTTGAAGACTATAGGGCCAAAGGAAATATCCTCCGAAAACAAAGAGAAAGAAGCTTTCTGAGAAACTTCTTTGTGTTCTGTGAAATCATCTCAAAGAGTTACAGCTGTAACCTGAAGAAGCCTTTCGCTAAGACAGTTCTTCTGGAATTGGCAAAGTGGTTTTTGGAAGCCCATAGAGGGCTATGGTGAAAAAGGAAATAACCTCAGATGAAATCAGGAAAGAAGCTTTCTGAGAAACTGCTTAGTGTTCTGTGAATTCATCTCACAGAGTTACATGTGCATTTCGAGGATCTCTTTTGTAGCCTTCTTTCTGTGGAATCTGAGAACAGATATTTCGGATCCCTTTGAAGACTATAGGGCCAAAGGAAATATCCTCCGATAACAAAGAGAAAGAAGCTTTCTGAGAAACTTCTTTGTGTTCTGTGAAATCATCTCACAGAGTTACAGCTTTCCCCTCAAGAAGCCTTTCTCTAAGACAGGTCTTGTGGAATTGGCAAAGTGATATTTGGAAGCCCATAGAGGGCTATGGTGAAAAAGGAAATATCCTCAGATGAAATCTGGAAAGAAGCTTTCTGAGAGACTAATTAGTGTTCTGTTAATTCATCTCACAGAGTTACATGTGTATTTCAAGGATCTCTTGGCTGGCCGTATTTCTGTGGAATCTGAGAACAGATATTTCGGATCCCTTTGAAGACTATAGGGCCAAAGGAAATATCCTCCGATAACGAAGAGAAAGAAGCTTTCTGAGAAACTTCTTTGTGTTCTCTGAAATCATCTCACAGAGTTACAGCTTTCCCCTCAAGAAGCCTTTCGCTAAGACAGTTCTTGTGGAATTGGCAAAGTGATATTTGGAAGCCCATAGAGGGCTCTGATGAAAAAGGAAATATTCTCAGATGAAATCTGGAAAGAGGCTTTCTGAGAAACTGCTTAGTGTTCTGTTAATTCATCTCACAGAGTTACATGTGTACTTCGAGGATCTCTTTGCTAGCCTTCTTTCTCTGGAATCTGAGAACAGTTATTTCGGTTCCCTTTGAAGACTATGGGGCCAAAGGAAATATCCTCCGATAACAAAGAGAAAGAAGCTTTCTGAGAAACTTCTTTGTGTTCTGTGAAATCATCTCACTGAGTTACAGCTTTCCCCTGAAGAAGCCTTTCGCTAAGACAGTTCTTGTGGAATTGGCAAAGTGATATTTGGAAGCCCTTCGAGGGCTATGGTGAAAAAGTAAATATCATCAGATGAAATCTGGAAAGAAGCTTTCTGAAAAACTGCTTAGTGTTCTGTGAATTCATCTCACAGAGTTACATGTGTTTTTCGAGGATCTCTTTGTTAGCCTTCTTTCTGTGGAATCTGAGAACAGATATTTCGGATCCCTTTGAAGAGTATAGGGCCAAAGGAAATATCCTCCGATAACAAAGAGAAAGAAGCTTTCTCAGAAAATTCTTTGTGTTCTGTGAAATCATCTCACAGAGTTACAGCTTTACCCTCAAGAAGCCTTTCTCTAAGACAGTTCTTCTGGAATTGGCAAAGTGATATTTGGAAGCCCATAGAGGGCTATGGTGAAAAAGGAAATAACCACAGAGGAAATCTGGAAAGAAGCTTTCTGAGAAACTGCATAGTGTTCTGTGAATTCATCTCACAGAGTTACATGTGTATTTCGAGGATCTCTTTGCTAGCCTTCTTTCTGTGGAATCTGAGAACAGATATTTCGGATCCCTTTGAAGACTATAGGGCCAAAGGAAATATCCTCCGATAACAAAGAGAAAGAAGTTTTCTGAGAAACTTCTTTGTGCTCTGTGAAATCATCTCACAGAGTTACAGCTTTCCCCTCAAGAAGCCTTCGCTAAGACAGTGCTTGTGGAATTGGCAAGGTGATATTTGGAAGCCCATAGAGGGCTATGGTGAAAAAGGAAATATCCACAGATGAAATCTGGAAAGAAGCTTTCTGAGAAACTGCTTAGTGTTCTGTTAATTCATCTCAAAGAGTTACATGTGTATTTCGAGGATCTCTTTGCTAGCCCTATTTCCTTGGAATCTGAGAACAGATATTTCGGATCCCTTTGAAGACTATAAGGCCAAAGGAAATATCCTCCGATAACAAAGAGAAAGAAGCTTTCTGAGAAACTTCTTTGTGTTCTGTGAAATCATCTCAAAGAGTTACAGCTTTAACCTGAAGAAGCCTTTCGCTAAGATAGTTCTTCTGGAATTGGCAAAGTGGTATTTGGAAGCCCATAGTGGGCTATGGTGAAAAAGGAAATAACCTCAGATGAAATCAGGAAAGAAGCTTTCTGAGAAACTGCTTAGTGTTCTGTGAATTCATCTCACAGAGTTACATGTGCATTTCGAGGATCTCTTTGGTAGCCTTCTTTCTGTGGAATCTGAGAACAGATATTTCGGATCCCTTTGAAGACTATAGGGCCAAAGGAAATATCCTCCGATAACAAAGAGAAAGAAGCTTTCTGAGAAACTTCTTTGTGTTCTCTGAAATCATCTCACAGAGTTACAGCTTTACCCTCAAGAAGCCTTTCGCTAAGACAGTTCTTGTGGAATTGGCAAAGTGATATTTGGAAGCCCATAGAGGGCTCTGATGAAAAAGGAAATATTCTCAGATGAAATCTGGAAAGAGGCTTTCTGAGAAACTTCTTCGTGTTCTGTGAAATCATCTCACAGAGGTACAGCTTTCCCCTAAAGAAGCCTTTAGCTAAGACAGTTCTTGCGGAATTGGCAAAGTGATATTTGGAAGCCCATAGAGGGCTATGTTGAAAAAGGAATTATCCTCAGATGAAATCTGGAAAGAAGCTTTCTGAGAAACTGCTTAGTGTTCTGTGAATTCATCTCACAGAGTTACATGTGTATTTCGAGGATCTCTCTGCTAGCCTTCTTTCTGTGGAATCTGAGAACAGATATTTCGGATCCCTTTGAAGACTATAGGGCCAAAGGAAATACCCTCCGATAACAAAGAGAAAGAAGCTTTCTGAGAAACTTCTTTGTGTTCTGTGAAATCATCTCACAGAGTTACAGCTTTCCCCTCAAGAAGCCTTTCTCTAAGACAGTTCTTGTGGAATTGGCAAAATTATATTTGGAAGCCCATAGAGGGCTATGGTGAAAAAGGAAATATCCTTAGATAAAATCTGGAAAAAGCTTTCTGAGAAACTGCTTAGTGTTCTGTGATTTCATCTCACAGAGTTACATGTGTATTTCGAGGATCTCTTTGCTAGCCCTCTTTCTCTGGAATCTGACAACAGTTATTTCGGTTCCCTTTGAAGACTATAGGGCCAAAGGAAATATCCTCCGATAACAAAGAGAAAGAAGCTTTCTGAGAAACTTCTTTGTGTTCTGTGAAATCATCTCAAAGAGTTACAGCTTTCCCCTCAAGAAGCCTTTCGCTAAGACAGTTCTTGTGCAATTGGCAAAGTGATATTTGGAAGCCCATATAGGGCTATGGTGAAAAAGGAAATATCCTCAGATGAAATCTGGAAAGAAGCTTTCTGAGAAACTGCTTAGTGTTCTGTGAATTCATCTCACAGAGCTACATGTGTATTTCGAGGATCTCTTTGCTAGCCTTCTTTCTGTGGAATCTGAGAACAGATATTTCGGATCCATTTGAAGACTATTGGGCCAAAGGAAATATCCTCCGATAACAAAGAGAAAGAAGCTTTCTTAGAAAATTCTTTGTGTTCTGTGAAATCATCTCACAGAGTTACAGCTTTCCCCTCAAGAAGCCTTTCGCTAAGACAGTTCTTGTGGAATTGGCAAAGTGTTATTTGGAACCCCTAGAGGGCTATGGTGAAAAAGGAAATATCGTCAGATGTAATCTGGAAAGAAGCTTTCTGCGAAACTGCTTAGTGTTCTGTTAATTCATCTCACAGAGTTACATGTGTATTTCGAGGATCTCTTTGCTAGCCCTATTTCTGTGGAATCTGAGAACAGATATTTTGGATCCCTTTGAAGGCTATAGGGCCAAAGGAAATATCCTCGGATAACAAAGAGAAAGAAGCTTTCTGAGAAACTTCTTTGTGTTCTGTGAAATCATCTCACAGAGTTACAGCTTTCCCCTGAAGAAGCCTTTCTCTGAGACAGGTCTTGTGGAATTGGCAAAGTGATATTTGGAAGCCCATAGAGGGCTATGGTGAAAAAGGAATTATCCTCAGATGAAATCTGGAAAGAAGCTTTCTGAGAAACTGCTTAGTGTTCTGTTAATTCATCTCACAGAGTTACATGTGTATTTTGAGGATCTCTTTGCTAGCCTTCTTTCTGTGGAATCTGAGAACAGATATTTCGGATCCCTTTGAAGACTATAGGGCCAAAGGAAATATCCTCCGATAACAAAGAGAAAGAAGCTTTCTGAGAAACTTCTTTGTGTTCTGTGAAATCATCTCACAGAGTTACAGCTTTCCCCTCAAGAAGCCTTTCGCTAAGACAGTTCTTGTGGAATTGGCAAAGTGATATTTGGAAGCCCATAGAGGGCCATGGTGAAAAAGGAAATATCCTCAGATGAAATCTGGAAAGAAGCTTTTTGAGAAACTGCTTAGTGTTCTGTAAATTCATCTCACAGAGTTACATGTGTACTTCGAGGATCTCTTTGCTAGCCTTCTTTCTCTGGAATCTGAGAACAGTTATTTCGTTTCCCTTTGAAGACTATGGGGCCAAAGGAAATATCCTCCGATAACAAAGAGAAAGAAGCTTTCTGAGAAACTTCTTTGTGTTCTGTGAAATTATCTCACAGAGTTACAGCTTTCCCCTGAAGAAGCCTTTCGCTAAGACAGTTCTTGTGGAATTGGCAAAGTGATATTTGGAAGCCCATCGAGGGCTATGGTGAAAAAGTAAATATCATCAGATGAAATCTGGAAAGAAGCTTTCTGAAAAACTGCTTAGTGTTCTGTGAATTCATCTCAAAGAGTTACATGTGTTTTTCGAGTATCTCTTTGCTAGCCTTCTTTCTGTGGAATCTGAGAACAGATATTTCAGATCCCTTTGAAGACTATAGGGCCAAAGGAAATATCCTCCGATAACAAAGAGAAAGAAGCTTTCTGAGAAACTTCTTTGTGTTCTGTGAAATCATCTCACAGAGTTACAGCTTTCCCCTGAAGAAGTCTTTCGCTAAGACAGTTCTTGTGGAATTGGCAAAATGATATTTGGAAGCCCATAGAGGGCTACGGTGAAAAAGGAAATATCCTTAGATAAAATCTGGAAAGAAGCTTTCTCAGAAACTGCTTAGTGTTCTGTTAAATCATGTCACAGAGTTACTTGTGTATTTCGAGGATCTCTTTGCTAGCCTTCTTTCTGTGGAATCTGAGAACAGATATTTCGGATCCCGTTGAAGACTACAGGGCCAAAGGAAATATCCTCCGATAACAAAGAGAATGAAGCTTTCTGAGAAACTTCTTTCAGTTCTGTGAAATCATCTCACAGAGTTACAGCTTTCCCCTGAAGAAGCCTTTCGCAAAGACAGTTCTTGTGGAATTGGCAAAGTGATATTTGGAAGCCCATAGAGGGCTGTGGTGAAAAAGGAAATATCCTCAGATGAAATCTGGAAAGAAGCTTTCTGAGAAACTGCTTAGTGTTCTGTGAATTCATCTCACAGAGATACATGTGTATTTCGAGGATCTCTTTGCTAGCCTTCTTTCTGTGGAATATGAGAACAGATATTTCGGATCCCTTTGAAGACTATAGGGCCAAAGGAAATATCCTCCGATAACAAAGAGAAAGAAGTTTTCTGAGAAACTTCTATGTGTTCTGTGAAATCATCTCACAGAGTTACAGCTTTCCCCTGAAGAAGCCTTCGCTAAGACAGTGCTTGTGGAATTGGCAAGGTGATATTTGGAAGCCCATAGAGGGCTATGGTGAAAAAGGAAATTTCCTCAGATGAAATCTGGAAAGAAGCTTTCTGAGAAACTGCTTAGTGTTCTGTTAATTCATCTCACAGAGTTACATGTGTATTTCGAGGATCTCTTTGCTAGCCCTATTTCTTTGGAATCTGAGAACAGATATTTCGGTCCCTTTGAAGACTATAGGGCCAAAGGAAATATCCTCCGATAACAAAGAGAAAGAAGCTTTCTGAGAAACTTCTTTGTGTTCTGTGAAATCATCTCAAAGAGTTACAGCTGTAACCTGAAGAAGCCTTTCGCTAAGATAGTTCTTCTGGAATTGGCAAAGTGGTATTTGGAAGCCCATAGCGGGCTATGGTGAAAAAGGAAATAACCTCAGATGAAATCTGGAAAGAAGCTTTCTGAGAAACTGCTTAGTGTTCTGTGAATTCATCTCACAGAGTTACATGTGCATTTCGAGCATCTCTTTGGTAGCCTCCTTTCTGTGGAATCTGAGAACAGATGTTTCGGATCCCTTTGAAGACTATAGGGCCAAAGGAAATATCCTCCGATAACAAAGAGAAAGAAGCTTTCTGAGAAACTTCTTTGTGTTCTGTGAAATCATCTCACAGAGTTACAGCTTTCCCCTCAAGAAGCCTTTCGCTAAGACAGGTCTTGTGGAATTGGCAAAGTGATATTTGGAAGCCCATATAGGGCTATGGTGAAAAAGGAAATATCCTCAGATGAAATCTGGAAAGAAGCTTTCTGAGAGACTACTTGGTGTTCTGTTAATTCATCTCACAGAGTTACATGTGTATTTCAAGGATCTCTTTGCTGGCCGTATTTCTGTGGAATCTGAGAACAGATATTTCGGATCCCTTTGAAGACTATAGGGCCAAAGGAAATATCCTCCGATAACGAAGAGAAAGAAGCTTTCTGAGAAACTTCTTTGTGTTCTCTGAAATCATCTCACAGAGTTACAGCTTTCCCCTCAAGAAGCCTTTCTCTAAGACAGTTCTTGTGGAATTGGCAAAGTGATATTTGGAAGCCCATAGAGGGCTCTGGTGAAAAGGGAAATATTCTCAGATGAAATCAGGAAAGAGGCTTTCTGAGAAACTGCTTAGTGTTCTGTTAATTCATCTCACAGAGTTACTTGTGTATTTCGAGGATCTCTTTGCTCGCCTTCCTTCTGTGGAATCTGAGAACAGATATTTCGTATCCCTTTAAAGACTATAGGGCCAAAGGAAATATCCTCCGATAACAAAGAGAAAGAAGATTTCTGAGAAACTTTTTTGTGTTCTATGAAATCATCTCACAGAGTTACAGCTTTTCCCTGAAGAAGCCTTTCGCTTAGACAGTTCTTGTGGAATTGACAAAGTGATATTTGGAAGCCCATAGAGGGCTATGTTGAAAAAGGAATTATCCTCAGATGAAATCTGGAAAGAAGCTTTCTGAGAAACTGCTTAGTGTTCTGTGATTTCATCGCACAGAGTTACATGTGTATTTCGAGGATCTCTTTGCTAGCCTTCCTTCTCTGGAATCTGAGAACAGTTATTTCGGTTCCCTTTGAAGACTATGGGGCCAAAGGAAATATCCTCCGATATCAAAGAGAAAGAAGCTTTCTGAGAAACTTCTTTGTGTTCTGTGAAATCATCTCACAGAGTTACAGCTTTCCCCTGAAGAAGCCTTTCGCTAAGACAGTTCTTGTGGAATTGGCAAAGTGATATTTGGAAGCCCATCGAGGGCTATGGTGAAAAAGTAAATATCATCAGATGAAATCTGGAAAGAAGCTTTCTGAAAAACTGCTTAGTGTTCTGTGAATTCATCTCATGGAGTTACATGTGTTTTTCGAGTATCTCTTTGCTAGCCTTCTTTCTGTGGAATCTGAGAACAGATATTTCGGTTCCCTTTGAAGACTATATGGCCAAAGGAAATATTCTCCGATAACAAAGAGAAAGAAGCTTTCTGAGAAACTTCTTTGTGTTCTGTGAAATCATCTCACAGAGTTACAGCTTTCCCCTGAAGAAGCCTTTCGCTAAGACTGTTCTTGTGGAATTGGAAAAGTGATATTTGGAAGCCCATAGAGGGCTATAGTGAAAAAGGAAATATCGTCAGATGAAATCTGGAAAGAAGCTTTCTGCGAAACTGCTTAGTGTTCTGTTAATTCATCTCACAGAGTTACATGTGTATTTCGAGGATCTCTTTGCTAGCACTGTTTCTGTGGAATCTGAGAACAGATATTTCGGATCCCTTTGAAGGCTATAGGGCCAAAGGAAATATCCTCGGATAACAAAGAGAAAGAAGCTTTCTGAGAAACTTCTTTGTGTTCTGTGAAATCATCTCACAGAGTTACAGCTTTCCCCTCAAGAAGCCTTTTGCTAAGACAGTTCTGTGGAATTGGCAAAGTGATATTTGGAAGCCCATAGAGGGCTCTGGTGAAAAAGGAAATATCCTCAGATGAAATCTGGAAAGAAGCTTTCTGAGAAACTGCTTAGTGTTCTGTTAATTCATCTCACAGAGTAACATGTATTTCGAGGATCTCTCTGCTAGCCTTCTTTCTGTGGAATCTGAGAACAGATATTTCGGAACCCTTTGAAGACTATAGGGCCAAAGGAAATATCCTCCGATAACAAAGAGAAAGAAGCTTTCTGAGAAACTTCTTTGTGTTCTGTGAAATCATCTCACAGAGTTACAGCTTTCCCCTCAAGAAGCCTTTCGCTAAGACAGTTCTTGTGGAATTGGCAAAGTGATATTTGGAAGCCCATAGAGGGCTATGGTGAAAAAGGAAATATCCTCAGATGAAATCTGGAAAGAAGCTTTCTGAGAAACTGCTTAGTATTCTGTGAATTCATCTCACAGAGTTACATGTGTACTTCGAAGATCTCTTTGCTAGCCTTCTTTCTCTGGAATCTGAGAAAAGTTATTTCGGTTCCCTTTGAAGACTATGGGGCCAAAGGAAATATCCTCCGATAACAAAGAGAAAGAAGCTTTCTGAGAAACTTCTTTGTGTTCTGTGAAATCATCTCACAGAGTTACAGCTTTCCCCTGAAGAAACCTTTCGCTAAGACAGTTCTTGTGGAATTGGCAAAGTGATATTTGGAAGCCCATCGAGGGCTATGGTGAAAAAGTAAATATCATCAAACGAAATCTGGAAAGAAGCTTTCTGAAAAACTGCTTAGTGTTCTGTGAATTCATCTCACGGAGTTACATGTGTTTTTCGAGGATCTCTTTGCTAGCCTTCTTTCTGTGGAATCTGAGAACAGATATTTCGGTTCCCTTTGAAGACTATAGGGCCAAAGGAAATATCCTCGGATAACAAAGAGAAAGAAACTTTCTGAGAAACTTCTTTGTGTTCTGTGAAATCATCTCACAGAGTTACAGCTTTCCCCTCAAGAAGCCTTTCGCTAAGACAGTTCTTGTGCAATTGGCAAAGTGATATTTGGAAGCCCATAAAGGGCTATGGTGAAAAAGGAAATATCCTCAGATGAAATCTGGAAAGAAGCTTTCTGAGAAACTGCTTAGTGTTCTGTTAATTCATCTCACAGTGTTACATGTGTACTTCGAGGATCTCTTTACTAGCCCTATTTCTTTGGAATCTGAGAACAGATATTTCGGATCTCTTTAAAGACTATAGGGCCAAAGGAAATATCCTCCCATAACAAAGAGAAAGAAGCTTTCTGAGAAACTTCTTTGTGTTCTGTGAAATCATCTCACAGAGTTACAGCTTTCCCCTAAAGAAGCCTTTCGCTAAGACAGTTCTTGTGGAATTGGCAAAATGATATTTGGAAGCCCATAGAGGGCTATGGTGAAAAAGGAAATATCCTTAGATAAAATCTGGAAAGAAGCTTTCTGAGAAACTGCTTAGTGTTCTGTTAATTCATGTCACAGTGTTACATGTGTATTTCGAGGATCTCTTTGCGAGCCTTCTTTCTGTGGAATCTGAGAACAGATATTTCGGATCCCGTTGAAGACTATAGGGCCAAAGGAAATATCCTCCGATAACAAAGAGAAAGAAGCTTTCTGAGAAACTTCTTTCAGTTCTGTGAAATCATCTCACAGAATTACAGCTTTCCCCTGAAGAAGCCTTTCGCTAAGACAGTTCTTGTGGAATTGGCAAAGTGATATTTGGAAGCCCATAGAGGGCTATGGTGAAAAAGGAAATATCCTCAGATGAAATCTGGAAAGAAGCTTTCTGAGAAACTGCTTAGTGTTCTGTTAATTCATCTCACAGAGTTACATGTGTATTTCGAGCATCTCTTTGCTAGCCGTATTTCTGTGGAATCTGAGAACAGATATTTCGGATCCCATTTAAGACTATAGGGCAAAAGGAAATATCCTCCGATAACAAAGAGAAAGAAGCTTTCTTAGAAAATTCTTTGTGTTCTGTGAAATCATCTCACAGAGTTACAGCTTTCCCCTGAAGAAGCCTTTCGCTAAGACAGTTCTTGTGGAATTGGCAAAGTGATATTTGGATGCCCATAGAGGGCTGTGGTGAAAAAGGAAATATCCTCAGATGAAATCTGGAAAGAAGCTTTCTGAGAAACTGCTTAGTGTTCTGTTAATTCATCTCAAAGAGTTACATGTGTATTTCGAGGATCTCTTTGCTAGCCCTATTTCTGTGACATCTGAGAACAGATATTTCGGATCCCTTTGAAGACTATAGGGCCAAAGGAAATATCCTCCGATAACGAAGAGAAAGAAGCTTTCTGAGAAACTTCTTTGTGTTCTCTGAAATCATCTCACAGAGTTACAGCTTTCCCCTCAAGAAGCCTTTCGCTAAGACAGTTCATGTGGAATTGGCAAAGTGATATTTGGAAGCCCATAGAGGGCTCTGGTGAAAAAGGAAATATTCTCAGATGAAATCTGGAAAGAGGCTTTCTGAGAAACTGCTTAGTGTTCTGTTAATTCATCTCACAGAGTTACATGTGCATTTCGAGGATCTCTTTGTTAGCCCTATTTCTTTGGAATTTGAGAACAGATATTTCGGATCCCTTTAAAGACTATGGGGCCAAAGGAAATATCCTCCGATAACAAAGAAAGAAGCTTTCTGAGAAACTTCTTTGTTGTCTGTGAAATCATCTCACAGAGTTACAGCTTTCCCCTGAAGAAGCCTTTCACTAAGACAGTTCTTGTGGAATTGGCAAAGTGATATTTGGAAGCCCATAGAGGGCTATGGTGAAAAAGGAAATATCCTCACATGAAATCTGGAAAGAAGATTTCTGAGACACTGCTTAGTGTTCTGTGAATTTATCTCACAGGGTTACATGTGTATTTCGAGGATCTCTTTGCTAGCCTTCTTTCTGTGGAATCTGAGAACAGATATTTCGGATCCCGTTGAAGACTATATGGCCAAAGGAAATATCCTCCGATAACAAAGAGAAAGAAGCTTTCTGAGAAACTTTTTTGTGTTCTATGAAATCATCTCACAGAGTTACAGCTTTCCCCTGAAGAAGCCTTTCGCTTAGACAGTTCTTGTGGAATTGGCAAAGTGACATTTGGAAGCCCATAGAGGGCTATTTTGAAAAAGGAATTATCCTCAGATGAAATCTGGAAAGAAGCTTTCTGAGAAACTGCTTAGTGTTCTGTGATTTCATCTCACAGAGTTACATGTGTATTTCGAGGATCTCTTTGCTAGCCTTCCTTCTCTGGAATCTGAGAACAGTTATTTCGGTTCCCTTTGAAGAATATAGGGCCAAAGGAAATATCCTCCGATAACAAAGAGAAAGAAGCTTTCTGAGAAACTTCTTTGTGTTCTGTGAAATCATCTCACAGAGTTACAGCTTTCCCCTCAAGAAGCCTTTCGCTAAGACAGTTCTTGTGCAATTGGCAAAGTGATATTTGGAAGCCCATAAAGGGCTATGGTGAAAAAGGAAATATCCTCAGATGAAATCTGGAAAGAAGCTTTCTGAGAAACTGCTTAGTGTTCTGTTAATTCATCTCACAGTGTTACATGTGTACTTCGAGGATCTCTTTACTAGCCCTATTTCTTTGGAATCTGAGAACAGATATTTCGGATCTCTTTAAAGACTATAGGGCCAAAGGAAATATCCTCCCATAACAAAGAGAAAGAAGCTTTCTGAGAAACTTCTTTGTGTTCTGTGAAATCATCTCACAGAGTTACAGCTTTCCCCTAAAGAAGCCTTTCGCTAAGACAGTTCTTGTGGAATTGGCAAAATGATATTTGGAAGCCCATAGAAGGCTATGGTGAAAAAGGAAATATCCTTAGATGAAATCTGGAAAGAAGCTTTCTGAGAAACTGCTTAGTGTTCTGTGAATTCATCTCACAGAGTTACATGTGTATTTCGAGGATCTCTTTGCTAGCCTTCTTTCTGTGGAATCTGAGAACAGATATTTCGGATCCCTTTGAAGACTATAGGGCCAAAGGAAATATCCTCCGATAACAAAGAGAAAGAAGCTTTCTGAGAAACTTCTTTGTGTTCTGTGAAATCATCTCACAGAGTTACAGCTTTCCCCTGAAGAAGTCTTTCGCTAAGACAGTTCTTGTGGAATTGTCAAAGTGATATTTGGAAGCCCAAAGAGGGCTAGGGTGAAAAAGGAAATATCCTCAGATGAAATCTGGAAAGAAGCTTTCTGCGAAACTGCTTAGTGTTCTGTTAATTCATCTCACAGAGTTACATGTGTATTTCGAGAATCTCTTTCCTAGCCCTATTTCTGTGGAATCTGAGAATAGATATTTTGGATCCCTTTGAAGGCTATAGGGCCAAAGGAAATATCCTCGGATAACAAAGAGAAAGAAGCTTTCTGAGAAACTTCTTTGTGTTCTGTGAAATCATCTCACAGAGTTACAGCTTTCCCCTCAAGAAGCCTTTCGCTAAGACAGTTCTTGTGGAATTGGCAAAGTGATATTTGGAAGCCCATAGAGGGCTATGGTGAAAAACGAAATATCCTCAGATGAAATATGGAAAGAAGCTTTCTGAGAAACGGCTTAGTGTTCTGTTAATTCATGTCACAGAGTTACATGTGTATTTCGAGGATCACTTTGCTAGCCTTCTTTCTGTGGAATCTGAGAAAAGATATTTCGGATCCCGTTGAAGACTATAGGGAAAAAGGAAATATCCTCCGATAACAAAGAGAAAGAAGCTTTCTGAGAAACCTCTTTGTTGTCTGTGAAATCATCTCACAGAGTTACAGCTTTCCCCTCAAGAAGCCTTTCTCTAAGACAGTTCTTGTGGAATTGGCAAAATGATATTTGGAAGCAAATAGAGGGCTATGGTGAAAAAGGAAATATCCTTAGATAAAATCTGGAAAGAAGCTTTCTGAGAAACTGCTTAGTGTTCTGTGAATTCATCTCACAGAGTTACATGTGAATTTCGAGGATCTCTTTGCTAGCCTTCTTTCTGTGGAATCTGAGAACAGATATTTCGGATCCCGTTGAAGACTATAGAGCCAAAGGAAATATCCTCCGATAACACAGAGAAAGAAGCTTTCTGAGAAACTTCTTTGTGTTCTATGAAATCATCTCACAGAGTTACAGCTTTCCCCTGAAGAAGCCTTTCGCATAGACAGTTCTTGTGGAATTCGCAAAGTGATATTTGGAAGCCCATAGAGGGCTATGTTGAAAAAGGAATTATCCTCAGATGAAATCTGGAAAGAAGCTTTCTGAGAAACTGCTTAGTGTTCTGTGATTTCATCTCACAGAGTTACATGTGTATTTCGAGGATCCCTTTGCTAGCCTTCTTTCTCTGGAATCTGAGAACAGTTATTTCGGTTCCCTTTGAAGACGATAGGGCCAAAGGAAATATCCTCCGATAACAAAGAGAAAGAAGCTTTCTGAGAAACTTCTTTGTGTTCTGTGAAATCATCTCACAGAGTTACAGCTTTCCCCTCAAGAAGCCTTTCGCTAAGACAGTTCTTGTGCAATTGGCAAAGTGATATATGGAAGCCCATATAGGGCTATGGTGAAAAAGGAAATATCCTCAGATGAAATCTGGAAAGAAGCTTTCTGAGAAACTGCTTAGTGTTCTGTTAATTCATCTCACAGAGTTACATGTGTATTTCGAGGATCTCTTTGCTAGCCCTGTTTCTTTGAAATCTGAGAACAGATATTTCGGATCCCTTTGAAGACTATAGGGCAAAGGAAATATCCTCCGATAACAAAGAGAAAGAAGCTTTCTGAGAAACTTCTTTGTGTTCTGTGAAATCATCTCACAGAGTTACAGCTTTCCCCTCAAGAAGCCTTTCGCTAAGACAGTTCTGTGGAATTGGCAAAATGATATTTGGAAGCCCATAGAGGGCTATGGTGAAAAAGGAAATATCCTCAGATAAAATCTGAAAGAAGCTTTCTGAGGAACTGCTTAGTGTTCTGTTAATTCATCTCACAGAGTTACATGTGTATTTCGAGGATCTCTTTGCTAGCCTTGTTTCTGTGGAATCTGAGAACAGATATTTCGGATCCCTTTGAAGACTATAGGGCCAAAGGAAATATCCTCCAATAACAAAGAGAAAGAAGCTTTCTGAGAAACTTCTTTGTGTTCTGTGAAATCATCTCACAGAGTTACAGCTTTCCCCTCAAGAAGCCTTTCGCTAAGACAGTTCTTGTGGAATTGGCAAAGTGATATTTGGAAGCCCATAGAGGGCTATGGTGAAAAAGGAAATATCCTCAGATGAAATCTGGAAAGAAGCTTTCTGAGAAACTGTTTAGTGTTCTGTGAATTCATCTCACAGAGTTACATGTGTATTTCGAGGATCTCTTTGCTAGCCTTCTTTCTGTGGAATCTGAGAACAGATATTTCGGATCCCGTTGAAGACTATAGGGCCAAAGGAAATATCCTCCGATAACAAAGAGAAAGAAGCTTTCTGAGAAACTTCTTTGTGTTCTATGAAATCATCACACAGAGTTACAGCTTTCCCCTGAAGAAGCCTTTCGCTTTGACTGTTCTTGTGGAATTGGCAAAGTGATATTTGGAAGCCCGTAGAGGGCTATGTTGAAAAATGAATTATCCTCAGATGAAATCTGGAAAGAAGCTTTCTGAGAAACTGCTTAGTGTTCTGTGAATTCATGTCACAGAGTTGCATGTGTATTTCGAGGATCTCTTTGCTACCCTTCTTTCTTTGGAATCTGAGAACAGTTATTTCGGTTCCCTTTGAAGACTATAGGGCTAAAGGAAATATCCTCAGATAACAAAGAGAAAGAAGCTTTCTGAGAAACTTCTTTGTGTTCTGTGAAATCATCTCACAGAGTTACAGCTTTCCCCTCAAGAAGCCTTTCCCTAAGACAGTTCTTGTGGAATTGGCAAAGTGATATTTGGAATCCCATAGAGGGCTATGGGGAAAAAGGAAATATCCTCAGATGAAATCTGGAAAGAAGCTATCTGAGAAACTGCTTAGTGTTCTGTTAATTCATCTAACAGAGTTACATGTGTATTTCGAGGATCTCTTTGCTAGCCCTTTTTCTGTGGAATCTGAGAAGAGATATTTCGGATCCATTTGAATACTATAGGGCCAAAGGAAATATCCTCGGATAACAAAGAGAAAGAAGCTTTCTGAGAAACTTCTTTGTGTTCTGTGAAATCATCTCACAGAGTTACAGCTTTCCCCTCAAGAAGCCTTTCGCTAAGACAGTTCTTGTGGAATTGGCAAAGTTATATTTGGAAGCCCATTGAGGGATACGGTGAAAAAGGAAATATCCTCAGATGAAATCTGGAAAGAAGCTTTCTGAGAAACTACTTAGTGTTCTGTGAATTCATCTCACAGAGTTACATGTGTATTTCGAGGATCTCTTTGCTAGCCTTCTTTCTGTGGAATCTGAGAACAGATATTTCGGATCCCTTTGAAGACTATAGGGCCAAAGGAAGTATCCTCTGATAACAAAGAGAAAGAAGCTTTCTGAGAAACTTCTTCGTGTTCTGTGAAATCATCTCACAGAGTTACAGCTTTCCCCTGAAGAAGCCTTTCGCTAAGACAGTTCTTGTGGAATTGGCAAAATTATATTTGGAAGCCCATTGAGGGCAATGGTGAAAAAGGAAATATCCTCGGATGAAATCTGGAAAGAAGCTTTCTGAGAAACTGCTTAGTGTTCTGTTAATTCATCTCGCAGATTTACATGTGTATTTCGAGGATCTCTTTGCTAGCCCTATTTCTGTGAAATCTGAGAACAGATATTTCGGATCCCTTTGAAGACTATAGGGCCAAAGGAAATATCCTCCGATAACAAAGAGAAAGAATCTTTCTGAGAAAATTCTTTGTGTTCTGTGAAATCATCTCACAGAGTTACAGCTTTCCCCTCAAGTAGCCTTTCCCTCATACAGTTCTTTTGGAATTCGCAAAGTGATATTTGGAAGCCCATAGAGGGCTATGGTGAAAAAGGAAATATCCTCAGATGAAATCTGGAAAGAAGCTTTCTGAGAAACTGCTTAGTGTTCTGTGAATTCATCTCACAGAGTTACATGTGTATTTCGAGGATCTCTTTGCTAGCCCTATTTCTGTGGAATCTGAGAACAGATATTTCGGATCCCTTTGAACACTATAGGGCCAAAGGAAATATCCTCGGATAAAAAAGAGAAAGAAGCTTTCTGAGAAACTTCTTTGTGTTCTGTGAAATCATCTCACAGAGTTACAGCTTTCCCCTCAAGAAGCCTTTCGTTAAGACAGTTCTTGTGGAATTGGCAAAGTGATATTTGGAAGCCCATAGAGGGCTATGGTGAAAAAGGAAATATCCTCAGATGAAATCTGGAAAGAAGCTTTCTGAGAAACTGCTTAGTGTTCTGTTAATTCATGTCACAGAGTTTCATGTGTATTTCGAGGATCTCTTTGCTAGCCCTATTTCTGTGAAATCTGATAACAGATATTTCGGATCCCTTTGAAGACTATAGGGCCAAAGGAAATATCCTCCGATAAAAAAAAGAGAAAGAAGCTTTCTGAGAAAATTCTTTGTGTTCTGTGAAATCATCTCACAGAGTTACAGCTTTCCCCTCAAGAAGCCTTTCGCTAATACAGTTCTTGTGGAATAGGCAAAGTGATATTTGGAAGTCCATAGAGGGCTATGGTGAAAAAGGAAATAACCTCAGATGAAATCTGGAAAGAAGCTTTCTGAGAAACTGCTTAGTGTTCTGTGAATTCATCTCACAGAGTTACATGTGTATTTCGAGGATCTCTTTTCTATCCTTCTTTCTGTGGAATCTGAGAACAGATATTTCGGATCCCTTTGAAGAGTATAGGGCCAAAGGAAATATCCTCCGATAACAAAGAGAAAGAAGCTTTCTGAGAAACTTCTTTGTGTTCTGTGAAATCATCTCACAGAGTTACAGCTTTCCCCTCAAGAAGCCTTTCGCTAAGACATTTCTTGTGGAATTCGCAAAGTGATATTTGGAAGCGCAAAGAGGGCTATGGTGAAAAAGGAAATATCCTCAGATGAATTCTGGAAAGAAGCTTTCTGAGAAACTACTTAGTGTTCTCTTAATTCATCTCACAGAGTTACATGTGTATTTCGAGGATCTCTTTGCTAGCCGTATTTCTGTGGAATCTGAGAACAGATATTTCGGTTCCCTTTGAAGACTATAGGGCCAAAGGAAATATCCACCGATAACAAATAGAAAGAAGCTTTCTGAGAAAATTCTTTGTGTTCTGTGAAATCATCTCACAGAGTTACAGCTTACCCCTCAAGAAGCCTTTCGCTATGACAGTTCTTGTGGAATTGGCAAAGTGATATTTGGAAGCCCATAGAGGGCTATGGTGAAAACGGAAATAACCTCAGATGAAATCTGGAAAGACGCTATCTGAGAAACTGATTAGTGTTCTGTGAATTCATCTCACAGAGTTACATGTGTATTTTGAGGATCTCTTTGCTAGCCTTCTTTCTGTGGAATCTGAGAACAGATATTTCGGATCCCTTTGAAGACTATAGGGCCAAAGGAAATATCCTCCGATAACAAAGAGAAAGAAGCTTTCTGAGAAACTTCTTTGTGTTCTGTGAAATCATCTCACAGAGTTACAGCTTTCCCCTCAAGAAGCCTTTCTCCAAGACAGTTCTTGTGGAATTGGCAAAGTGATATTTGGAAGCCCATAGAGGGCTATGGTGAAAAAGGAAATATCCTCAGATGAATTCTGGAAAGGAGCTTTCTGAGAAACTACTTAGTGTTCTGTGAATTCATCTCACAGAGTTACATGTGTATTTCGATGATCTCTTTGCTACCCGTATTTCTGTGGAATCTGAGAACAGATATTTCGGATCCCTTTGAAGACTATAGGGCCAAAGGAAATATCCTCCGATAACAAAGAGAAAGAAGCTTTCTGAGAAGCTTCTTTGTGTTCTGTGAAATCATCTCACTGAGTTACAGCTTTCCCCTAAAGAAGCCTTTCGCTAAGACAGTTCTTGTGGAATTGGCAAAGTGATATTTGGAAGCCCATAGAGGGCTATGGTGAAAAAGGAAATATTCTCAGATGAAATCTGGAAAGAAGCTTTCTGAGAAACTGCTTAGTGTTCTGTTAATTCATCTCGAAGAGTTACATGTGTATTTCGAGGATCTCTTTGGTAGCCTTCTTTCTGTGGAGTCTGAGAACACATGTTTCGCATCCCTTTGAAGACTATAGGGCCAAAGGAAATATCCTCCAATAACAAAGAGAAAGAAGCTTTCTGAGAAACTTCTTTGTGTTCTGTTAAATCATCTCACGGAGTTACCGCTTTCCCCTCAAGAAGCCTTTCGCTAAGACAGTTCTTGTGGAATTGGCAAAGTGATATTTGGAAGCCCATAGAGGGCTATTGTGAAAAAGGAAATATCCACAGATGAAATCTGGAAAGAAGCTTTCTGAGAATCTTCTTAGTGTTCTGTTAATTCATCTCACAGAGTTACATGTGTATTTCGAGGATCTCTTTGCTAGCCCTATTTCTTAGGAATAAGAGAACAGATATTTCGGATCCCTTTGAAGACTATAGGGCCAAAGGAAATATCCTCCAATAACAAAGAGAAAGAAGCTTTCTGAGAAACTTCTTTGTGTTCTGTGAAATCATGTCACAGAGTTACAGCTTTCCCCTGAAAAATCCTTTCGCTAAGACAGTTCTTGTGGAATTGGCAATGATATTTGGAAGCCCATAGAGGGCTATGGTGAAAAAGGAAATATCCTCAGATGAAATCTGGAAATAAGCTTTCTGAGAAACTGCTTAGTGTTCTGTTAATTCATTTCACAGAGTTACATGTGTATTTCGAGGATCTCTTTGCTAGCCTTCTTTCTGTGAATCTGAGAACAGATATTTCGGATCCCTTTGAAGACTATCGGCCCAAAGGCAATATCCTCCGATAACAAAGAGAAAGAAGCTTTCTGAGAAACTTCTTTGTGTTCTGTGAAATCATTTCAGAGAGTTACAGCTTTCCCCTCAAGAAGCCTTTTGCTAAGACAGTTCTTGTGGAATTGGCAAAGTGATATTTGGAAGCCCATAGAGGACTATGGTGAAAAAGGAAATAACCTCAGATGAAATCTAGAAAGAAGCTTTCTGAGAAACTTCTTCGTGTTCTGTGAATTCATCTCACCGAGTTACATGTGTATTTCGAGGATCTCTTTGCCAGCCTTCTTTCTGTGGGATCTGAGAACAGATATTTCGGATCCATTTGAAGACTATAGGGGCAAAGGAAATATCCTCCGATAACAAAGAGAAAGAAGCTTTCTGAGAAACTACTTTGTGTTCTGTGAAATCATCTCACCGAGTTACAGCTTTCCCCTCAAGAAGCCTTTCGCTAAGACAGTTCTTGTGGAATTGGCAAAGTGATATTTGGAAGCCCATAGAGGGCTACGGTGAAAAAGGAAATATCCTCAGATGAAATTTGGAAAGAAGCTTTCTGAGAAACTGCTTAGTGTTCTGTTAATTCATCTCACAGAGTTACATGTGTATTTCGAGGATCTCTTTGCTAGCCCTATTTCTGTGAAATCTGAGAACAGATATTTCGGATCCCTTTGAAGACTGTAGGGCCAAAGGAAATATCCTCCGATAACAAAGAGAAAGAAGCTTTCTGAGAAACTTCTTTGTGTTCTGTTAAATCGTCTCACAGTGTTACAGCTTTCCTCTCAAGAAGCCTTTCGCTAAGACAGTTCTTGTGGAATTGGCAAAGTGATATTTGGAAGCCCATAGAGGGCTATGGTGAAAAAGGAAATAACCTCAGATGAAATCTGGAAAGAAGCTTTCTGAGAAACTGCTTAGTGTTCTGTGAATTCATCTCACAGAGTTACATGTGTATTTCGAGGATCTCTTTGCTAGCCTTCTTTCTCTGGAATCTGAGAACAGATATTTCGGATCCCTTTGAAGACTATAGGGCCAAAGGAAATATCCTCCGATAACAAAGAGAAAGAAGCTTTCTGAGAAACTTCTTTGTGTTCTTTGAAATCATCTCACAGAGTTACAGCTTTCCCCTCAAGAAGCCTTTAGCTAAGACATTTCTTGTGGAATTGGCAAAGTGATATTTGGAAGCGCAAAGAGGGCTATGGTGAAAAAGGAAATATCCTCAGATGAATTCTGGAAAGAAGCTTTCTGAGAAACTACTTAGTGTTCTCTTAATTCATCTCACAGAGTTACATGTGTATTTCGAGGATCTCTTTGCTAGCCGTATTTCTGTGGAATCTGAGAACAGATATTTCAGATCCCTTTGAAGACTATAGGGCCAAAGGAAATATCGTCCGATAACAAAGAGAAAGAAGCTTTCTGAGAAGCTTCTTTGTGTTCTATGAAATCATCTCACTGAGTTACAGCTTTCCCCTAAAGAAGCCTTTCTCCAAGACAGTTCTTGTGGAATTGGCAAAGTGATATTTGGAAGCCCATAGAGGGCTATGGTGAAAAAGGAAATATCCTCAGATGAAATTTGGAAAGAAGCTTTCTGAGAAACTGCTTAGTGTTCTGTTAATTCATCTCACAGAGTTACATGTGTATTTCGAGGATCTCTTTGCTAGCCTTCTTTCTGTGGTGTCTGAGAACAGATATTTCGGATCCCTTTGAAGACTATAGTGCCAAAGGAAATATCCTCCAATAACAAAGAGAAAGAACCTTTCTGAGAAACTTCTTTCTGTTCTGTTAAATCATCTCACATAGTTACCGCTTTCCCCTCAAGAAGCCTTTCGCTAAGACAGTTCTTGTGGAATTGGCAAAGTGATATTTGGAAGCCCATAGAGGGCTATCGTGAAAAAGGAAATATCCACAGATGAAATCTGGAAAGAAGCTTTCTGAGAAACTTCTTAGTGTTCTGTTAATTCATCTCACAGAGTTACATGTGTATTTCGAGGATCTCTTTGCTAGCCCTATTTCTTTGGAATATGAGAACAGATATTTCGGATCCCTTGGAAGACTATAGGGCCAAAGGAAATATCCTCCGATAACAAAGAGAAAGAAGCTTTCTGAGAAACTTCTTTGTGTTCTGTGAAATCATCTCACAGAGTTACAGCTTTCCCCTGAAGAAGCCTTTCGCTAAGACAGTTCTTGTGGAATTGGCAATGATATATGGAAGCGCATAGAGGGCTATGGTGAAAAAGGAAATATCCTCAGATGAAATCTGGAAAGAAGCTTTCTGAGAAACTGCTTAGTGTTCTGTTAATTCATCTCACAGAGTTACATGTGTATTTCGAGGATCTCTTTGCTAGCCTTCTTTCTGTGGAATCTGAGAACAGATATTTCGGATCCCTTGGAAGACTATAGGGCCAAAGGACATATCCTCAGATAACAAAGAGAAAGAAGCTTTCTGAGAAACTTCTTTGTGTTCTGTGAAATAATCTCACAGAGTTACAGCTTTCCGCTGAAGAAGCCTTTCGCTAAGACAGTTCTTGTGGAATTGGAAAAGTGATATTTGGAAGCCCATAGAGGGCTATGGTGAAAAAGGAAATATTCTCAGATGAAATCTGGAAAGAAGCTTTCTGAGAAACTGCTTAGTGTTTTGTTAATTCATCTCACAGAGTTACATCTGTATTTCGAGGATCTCTTTGCTAGCCCTATTTCTTTGGAATCTGAGAACAGATATTTCGGATCCCTTTGAAGACTATAGGGCCAAAGGAAATATCCTCCGATAACAAAGAGAAAGAAGCTTTATGAGAAACTTCTTTGTGTTCTGTGAAATCACCTCACAGAGTTACAGCTTTACCCTGAAGAAGCCTTTCGCTAAGACAGTTCTTGTGGAATTGGCAATGATATTTGGAAGCCCATAGAGGGCTATGGTAAAAATGGAAATATCCTCAGATGAAATCTGGGAAGAAGCTTTCTGAGAAACTGCTAAGTGTTCTGTTAATTCATCTCACAGAGTTACATGTGTATTTCGAGGATCTCTTTGCTAGCCTTCTTTCTGTGGAATCTGAGAACAGATATTTCGGATGCCTTTGAAGACTATAGGGCCAAAGGAAATATCCTCCGATAACAAGGAGAAAGAAGCTTTCTGAGAAACTTCTTTGTGTTCTGTGAAATCATCTCACAGAGTTACAGCTTTCCCCTCAAGAAGCCTTTCGCTAAGACAGTTCTTGTGGAATTGGAAAAGTGATATTTGGAAGCCCATAGAGGGCTATGGTGAAAACGGAAATAACCTCAGATGAAATCTGGAAAGACGCTATCTGAGAAACTGATTAGTGTTCTGTGAATTCATCTCACAGAGTTACATGTGTATTTTGAGGATCTCTTTGCTAGCCTTCTTTCTGTGGAATCTGAGAACAGATATTTCGGATCCCTTTGAAGACTATAGGGCCAAAGGAAATATCCTCCGATAACAAAGAGAAAGAAGCTTTCTGAGAAACTTCTTTGTGTTCTGTGAAATCATCTCACAGAGTTACAGCTTTCCCCTCAAGAAGCCTTTCTCCAAGACAGTTCTTGTGGAATTGGCAAAGTGATATTTGGAAGCCCATAGAGGGCTATGGTGAAAAAGGAAATATCCTCAGATGAATTCTGGAAAGGAGCTTTCTGAGAAACTACTTAGTGTTCTGTGAATTCATCTCACAGAGTTACATGTGTATTTCGATGATCTCTTTGCTACCCGTATTTCTGTGGAATCTGAGAACAGATATTTCGGATCCCTTTGAAGACTATAGGGCCAAAGGAAATATCCTCCGATAACAAAGAGAAAGAAGCTTTCTGAGAAGCTTCTTTGTGTTCTGTGAAATCATCTCACTGAGTTACAGCTTTCCCCTAAAGAAGCCTTTCGCTAAGACAGTTCTTGTGGAATTGGCAAAGTGATATTTGGAAGCCCATAGAGGGCTATGGTGAAAAAGGAAATATTCTCAGATGAAATCTGGAAAGAAGCTTTCTGAGAAACTGCTTAGTGTTCTGTTAATTCATCTCGAAGAGTTACATGTGTATTTCGAGGATCTCTTTGGTAGCCTTCTTTCTGTGGAGTCTGAGAACACATGTTTCGCATCCCTTTGAAGACTATAGGGCCAAAGGAAATATCCTCCAATAACAAAGAGAAAGAAGCTTTCTGAGAAACTTCTTTGTGTTCTGTTAAATCATCTCACGGAGTTACCGCTTTCCCCTCAAGAAGCCTTTCGCTAAGACAGTTCTTGTGGAATTGGCAAAGTGATATTTGGAAGCCCATAGAGGGCTATTGTGAAAAAGGAAATATCCACAGATGAAATCTGGAAAGAAGCTTTCTGAGAATCTTCTTAGTGTTCTGTTAATTCATCTCACAGAGTTACATGTGTATTTCGAGGATCTCTTTGCTAGCCCTATTTCTTAGGAATAAGAGAACAGATATTTCGGATCCCTTTGAAGACTATAGGGCCAAAGGAAATATCCTCCAATAACAAAGAGAAAGAAGCTTTCTGAGAAACTTCTTTGTGTTCTGTGAAATCATGTCACAGAGTTACAGCTTTCCCCTGAAAAATCCTTTCGCTAAGACAGTTCTTGTGGAATTGGCAATGATATTTGGAAGCCCATAGAGGGCTATGGTGAAAAAGGAAATATCCTCAGATGAAATCTGGAAATAAGCTTTCTGAGAAACTGCTTAGTGTTCTGTTAATTCATTTCACAGAGTTACATGTGTATTTCGAGGATCTCTTTGCTAGCCTTCTTTCTGTGAATCTGAGAACAGATATTTCGGATCCCTTTGAAGACTATCGGCCCAAAGGCAATATCCTCCGATAACAAAGAGAAAGAAGCTTTCTGAGAAACTTCTTTGTGTTCTGTGAAATCATTTCAGAGAGTTACAGCTTTCCCCTCAAGAAGCCTTTTGCTAAGACAGTTCTTGTGGAATTGGCAAAGTGATATTTGGAAGCCCATAGAGGACTATGGTGAAAAAGGAAATAACCTCAGATGAAATCTAGAAAGAAGCTTTCTGAGAAACTTCTTCGTGTTCTGTGAATTCATCTCACCGAGTTACATGTGTATTTCGAGGATCTCTTTGCCAGCCTTCTTTCTGTGGGATCTGAGAACAGATATTTCGGATCCATTTGAAGACTATAGGGGCAAAGGAAATATCCTCCGATAACAAAGAGAAAGAAGCTTTTTGAGAAACTACTTTGTGTTCTGTGAAATCATCTCACCGAGTTACAGCTTTCCCCTCAAGAAGCCTTTCGCTAAGACAGTTCTTGTGGAATTGGCAAAGTGATATTTGGAAGCCCATAGAGGGCTACGGTGAAAAAGGAAATATCCTCAGATGAAATTTGGAAAGAAGCTTTCTGAGAAACTGCTTAGTGTTCTGTTAATTCATCTCACAGAGTTACATGTGTATTTCGAGGATCTCTTTGCTAGCCCTATTTCTGTGAAATCTGAGAACAGATATTTCGGATCCCTTTGAAGACTGTAGGGCCAAAGGAAATATCCTCCGATAACAAAGAGAAAGAAGCTTTCTGAGAAACTTCTTTGTGTTCTGTTAAATCGTCTCACAGAGTTACAGCTTTCCTCTCAAGAAGCCTTTCGCTAAGACAGTTCTTGTGGAATTGGCAAAGTGATATTTGGAAGCCCATAGAGGGCTATGGTGAAAAAGGAAATAACCTCAGATGAAATCTGGAAAGAAGCTTTCTGAGAAACTGCTTAGTGTTCTGTGAATTCATCTCACAGAGTTACATGTGTATTTCGAGGATCTCTTTGCTAGCCTTCTTTCTCTGGAATCTGAGAACAGATATTTCGGATCCCTTTGAAGACTATAGGGCCAAAGGAAATATCCTCCGATAACAAAGAGAAAGAAGCTTTCTGAGAAACTTCTTTGTGTTCTTTGAAATCATCTCACAGAGTTACAGCTTTCCCCTCAAGAAGCCTTTAGCTAAGACATTTCTTGTGGAATTGGCAAAGTGATATTTGGAAGCGCAAAGAGGGCTATGGTGAAAAAGGAAATATCCTCAGATGAATTCTGGAAAGAAGCTTTCTGAGAAACTACTTAGTGTTCTCTTAATTCATCTCACAGAGTTACATGTGTATTTCGAGGATCTCTTTGCTAGCCGTATTTCTGTGGAATCTGAGAACAGATATTTCAGATCCCTTTGAAGACTATAGGGCCAAAGGAAATATCGTCCGATAACAAAGAGAAAGAAGCTTTCTGAGAAGCTTCTTTGTGTTCTATGAAATCATCTCACTGAGTTACAGCTTTCCCCTAAAGAAGCCTTTCTCCAAGACAGTTCTTGTGGAATTGGCAAAGTGATATTTGGAAGCCCATAGAGGGCTATGGTGAAAAAGGAAATATCCTCAGATGAAATTTGGAAAGAAGCTTTCTGAGAAACTGCTTAGTGTTCTGTTAATTCATCTCACAGAGTTACATGTGTATTTCGAGGATCTCTTTGCTAGCCTTCTTTCTGTGGAGTCTGAGAACAGATATTTCGGATCCCTTTGAAGACTATAGTGCCAAAGGAAATATCCTCCAATAACAAAGAGAAAGAACCTTTCTGAGAAACTTCTTTCTGTTCTGTTAAATCATCTCACATAGTTACCGCTTTCCCCTCAAGAAGCCTTTCGCTAAGACAGTTCTTGTGGAATTGGCAAAGTGATATTTGGAAGCCCATAGAGGGCTATCGTGAAAAAGGAAATATCCACAGATGAAATCTGGAAAGAAGCTTTCTGAGAAACTTCTTAGTGTTCTGTTAATTCATCTCACAGAGTTACATGTGTATTTCGAGGATCTCTTTGCTAGCCCTATTTCTTTGGAATATGAGAACAGATATTTCGGATCCCTTGGAAGACTATAGGGCCAAAGGAAATATCCTCCGATAACAAAGAGAAAGAAGCTTTCTGAGAAACTTCTTTGTGTTCTGTGAAATCATCTCACAGAGTTACAGCTTTCCCCTGAAGAAGCCTTTCGCTAAGACAGTTCTTGTGGAATTGGCAATGATATATGGAAGCGCATAGAGGGCTATGGTGAAAAAGGAAATATCCTCAGATGAAATCTGGAAAGAAGCTTTCTGAGAAACTGCTTAGTGTTCTGTTAATTCATCTCACAGAGTTACATGTGTATTTCGAGGATCTCTTTGCTAGCCTTCTTTCTGTGGAATCTGAGAACAGATATTTCGGATCCCTTGGAAGACTATAGGGCCAAAGGACATATCCTCAGATAACAAAGAGAAAGAAGCTTTCTGAGAAACTTCTTTGTGTTCTGTGAAATAATCTCACAGAGTTACAGCTTTCCGCTGAAGAAGCCTTTCGCTAAGACAGTTCTTGTGGAATTGGAAAAGTGATATTTGGAAGCCCATAGAGGGCTATGGTGAAAAAGGAAATATTCTCAGATGAAATCTGGAAAGAAGCTTTCTGAGAAACTGCTTAGTGTTTTGTTAATTCATCTCACAGAGTTACATCTGTATTTCGAGGATCTCTTTGCTAGCCCTATTTCTTTGGAATCTGAGAACAGATATTTCGGATCCCTTTGAAGACTATAGGGCCAAAGGAAATATCCTCCGATAACAAAGAGAAAGAAGCTTTATGAGAAACTTCTTTGTGTTCTGTGAAATCACCTCACAGAGTTACAGCTTTACCCTGAAGAAGCCTTTCGCTAAGACAGTTCTTGTGGAATTGGCAATGATATTTGGAAGCCCATAGAGGGCTATGGTAAAAATGGAAATATCCTCAGATGAAATCTGGGAAGAAGCTTTCTGAGAAACTGCTAAGTGTTCTGTTAATTCATCTCACAGAGTTACATGTGTATTTCGAGGATCTCTTTGCTAGCCTTCTTTCTGTGGAATCTGAGAACAGATATTTCGGATCCCTTTGAAGACTATAGGGCCAAAGGAAATATCCTCCGATAACAAGGAGAAAGAAGCTTTCTGAGAAACTTCTTTGTGTTCTGTGAAATCATCTCACAGAGTTACAGCTTTCCCCTCAAGAAGCCTTTCGCTAAGACAGTTCTTGTGGAATTGGAAAAGTGATATTTGGAAGCCCATAGGTGGCTCTGGTGAAAAAGGAAATATCCTCAGATGAAATCTGGAAAGAAGCTTTCTAAGACACTGCTTAGTGTTCTGTTAATTCATCTCACAGATTTACATGTGTATTTCGAGGAACTCTTTGCTAGCCCTATTTCTGTGGAACCTGAGAACAGATATTTCGGATCCCTTTGAAGACTATAGGGCCAAAGGAAATATCCTCCGATAACAAAGAGTAAGAAGCTTTCTGAGAATCTGCTTAGTGTTCTGTGAATTCAACTCACAGAGTTACATGTGTGTTTCGAGGATCTCTTTGATAGCCTTCTTTCTGTGGAATCTGAGAACAGATATTTCGGTTCCCTTTGAAGAGTATAGGGCCAAAGGAAATATCCACCGATAACAAATAGAAAGAAGCTTTCTGAGAAAATTCTTTGTGTTCTGTGAAATCATCTCACAGAGTTACAGCTTTCCCCTCAAGAAGCCTTTCGCTAAGACAGTTCTTGTGGAATTGGCAAAGTGATATTTGGAAGCCCATAGAGGGCTATGGTGAAAAAGGAAATAACTTCAGATGAAATCTGGAAAGAAGCTATCTGAGAAACTGATTAGTGTTCTGTGAATTCATCTCACAGAGTTACATGTGTATTTCGAGGATCTCTTTTCTATCCTTCTTTCTGTGGAATCTGAGAACAGATATTTCGGATCCCTTTGAAGACTATAGGGCCAAAGAAAATATCCTCCGATAAAAAAGAGAAAGAAGCTTTCTGAGAAACTTCTTTGTGTTCTGTGAAATCATCTCACAGAGTTACAGCTTTCCCCTGAAGAAGCCTTTCGCTAAGACAGTTCTTGTGGAATTGGCAAACTGATATTTGGAAGCCCATAGAGGGCTATGGTGAAAAAGGAAATATCCTCAGATGAATTCTGGAAAGGAGCTTTCTGAGAAACTACTTAGTGTTCTGTGAATTCATCTCACAGAGTTACATGTGTATTTCGATGATCTCTTTGCTACCCGTATTTCTGTGGAATCTGAGAACAGATATTTCGGATCCCTTTGAAGACTATAGGGCCAAAGGAAATATCCTCCGATAACAAAGAGAAAGAAGCTTTCTGAGAAACTTCTTTGTGTTCTGTGAAATCATCTCACAGAGTTACAGCTTTCCCCTGAAAAAGCCTTTCGCTAAGACAGTTCTTGTGGAATTGGCAATGATATTTGGAAGCCCATAGAGGGCTATGGTGAAAAAGGAAATATCCTCAGATGAAATCTGGAAATAAGCTTTCTGAGAAACTGCTTAGTGTTCTGTTAATTCATCTCACAGAGTTACATGTGTATTTCGAGGATCTCTTTGCTAGCCCTATTTCTGTGAAATCTGAGAACAGATATTTCGGATCCCTTTGAAGACTGTAGGGCCAAAGGAAATATCCTCCGATAACAAAGAGCAAGAAGCTTTCTGAGAAACTTCTTTGTGTTCTGTTAAATCATCTCACAGAGTTACAGCTTTCTTCTCAAGAAGCCTTTCGCTAAGACAGTTCTTGTGGAATTGGCAAAGTGATATTTGGAAGCCCATAGAGGGCTATGGTGAAAAAGGAAAAAACCTCAGATGAAATCTGGAAAGAAGCTTTCTGAGAAACTGCTTAGTGTTCTGTGAATTCATCTCACAGAGTTACATGTGTATTTCGAGGATCTCTTTGTTAGCCTTCTTTCTGTGGAATCTGAGAACAGATATTTCGGATCCCTTTGAAGACTATAGGGCCAAAGGAAATATCCTCCGATAACAAAGAGAAAGAAGCTTTCTGAGAAACTTCTTTGTGTTCTGTGAAATCCTCTCACAGAGTTACATCTTTCCCCTCAAGAAGCCTTTTGCTAGGACAGTTCTTGTGGAATTGGCAAAGTGATATTTGGAAGCCCATAGAGGGCTATGGTGAAAAAGGAAATAACCTTAGATGAAATCTGGAAAGAAGCTTTCTGAGAAACTGCTTAGTGTTCTGTGAATTCATCTAACAGAGTTACATGTGTATTTCGAGGATCTCTTTGCTAGCCTTCTTTCTGTGGAATCTGAGAACAGATATTTCGGATCCCTTTGAAGACTATAGGGCCAAAGGAAATATCCTCCGATAACAAAGAGAAAGAAGCTTTCTGAGAAACTTCTTTGTGTTCTGTGAATTCATCTCACAGAGTTACATGTGTATTTCTCGGAACTCTTTGCTAGCCGTATTTCTGTGGAATCTGAGAACAGATATTTCGGATCCCTTTGAAGACTATAGGGCCAAAGGACATATCCTCCGATAACAAAGAGAAAGAAGCTTTCTGAGAAGCTTCTTTGTGTTCTGTGAAATAATCTCACAGAGTTACAGCTTTCCCCTAAAGAAGCCTTTCGCTAAGACAGTTCTTGTGGAATTGGCAAAGTGATATTTGGAAGCCCATAGAGGGCTATCGTGAAAAAGGAAATATCCACAGATGAAATCTGGAAAGAAGCTTTCTGAGAAACTGCTTAGTGTTCTGTTAATTCATCTCACAGAGTTACATGTGTATTTCGAGGATCTCTTTGCTAGCCCTATTTCTTTGAAATCTGTGAACAGATATTTCGGATCCCTTTGAAGACTATAGGGCCAAAGGAAATATCCTCCGATAAGAAAGAGGAAGAAGCTTTCTGTGAAACTTCTTTGTGTTCTGTGAAATCATCTCACAGAGTTACAGCTTTCCCCTCTAGAAGCCTTTCGCTAAGACAGTTCTTGTGGAATTGGAAAAATGATATTTGGAAGCCCATAGAGGGCTATGGTGAAAAAGGAAATATCCTTAGATAAAATCTGGAAAGAAGCTTTCTGAGAAACTGCTTAGTGTTCTGTGAATTCATCTCACAGAGTTACATGTGTATTTCGAGGATCTCTTTGCTAGCCTTGTTTCTGTGGAATCTGAGAACAGATATTTCGGATCCCTTTGAAGACTGTAGGGCCAAAGGAAATATCCTCCGATAACAAAGAGAAAGAAGCTTTCTGAGAAACTTCTTTGTGTTCTGTGAAATCATCTCACAGAGTTACAGCTTCCCCCTCAAGAAGCCTTTCGCTAAGACAGTTCTTGTGGAATTGGCAAAGTGATATTTGGAAGCCCATAGAGGGCTATGGTGAAAAAGGAAATAACCTCAGATGAAATCTGGAAAGAAGCTTTCTGAGAAACTGCTTAGTGTTCTGTGAATTCATCTCACAGAGTTACATGTGTATTTCGAGGATCTCTTTGCTAGCCCTATTTCTTTGGAATCTGAGAACAGATATTTCGGATCCCTTTGAAGACTATAGGGCCAAAGGAAATATCCTCCGATAACAAAGAGAAGGAAGCTTTCTGAGAAACTTCTTTGTGTTCTGTGAAATCACCTCACAGAGTTACAGCTTTCCCCTCAAGAAGCCTTTTGCTAGGACAGTTCTTTTGGAATCGGCAAAGTGATATTTGGAAGCCCATAGAGGGCTATGGTGAAAAAGGAAATAACCTTAGATGAAATCTGGAAAGAAGCTTTCTGAGAAACTGCTTAGTGTTCTGTGAATTCATCTCACAGAGTTACATGTGTATTTCGAGGATCTCTTTGCTAGCCCTATTTCTTTGGAATCTGAGAACAGATATTTCGGATCCCCTTGAAGACTATAGGGCCAAAGGACATATCCTCCGATAACAAAGAGAAAGAAGCTTTCTGAGAAGCTTCTTCGTGTTCTGTGAAATAATCTCACAGAGTTACAGCTTTCCCCTCAAGAAGCCTTTCGCTAAGACAGTTCTTGTGGAATTGGCAAAGTGATATTTGGAACCCATAGAGGGCTATGGTAAAAAGGAAATATTCTCAGATGAAATCTGGAAAGAAGCTTTCTGAGAAACTGCTTAGTGTTCTGTGAATTCATCTCACAGAGTTACATGTGTATTTCTCGGATCTCTTTGCTAGCCTTCTTTCTGTGGAATCTGAGAACAGATATTTCGGATACCATTGAAGACTATAGGGCCAAAGGAAATATCCTCCAATAACAAAGAGAAAGAAGCTTTCTGAGAAACTTCTTTGTGTTCTGTTAAATCATCTCACGGAGTTACAGCTTTCCCCTGAAGAAGCCTTTCGCTAAGACAGTTCTTGTGGAATTGGCAAAGTGATATTTGGAAGCCCATAGAGGGCTATCGTGAAAAAGGAAATATCCACAGATGAAATCTGGGAAGAAGCTTTCTGAGAAACTGCTTAGTGTTATGTTAATTCATCTCACAGAGTTACATGTGTATTTCGAGGATCTCTTTGCTAGCCCTATTTCTTTGAAATCTGAGAACAGATATTTCGGATCCCTTTGAAGACTGTAGGGCCAAAGGAAATATCCTCCGATAACAAAGAGAAAGAAGCTTTCTGAGAAACTTCTTTGTGTTCTGTGAAATCATCTCACAGAGTTACAGCTTTCACCTCTAGAAGCCTTTCGCTAAGACAGTTCTTGTGGAATTGGAAAAATGATATTTGGAAGCCCATAGAGGGCTATGGTGAAAAAGGAAATATCCTTAGATAAAATCTGGAAAGAAGCTTTCTGAGAAACTGCTTAGTGTTCTGTGAATTCATCTCACAGAGTTACATGTGTATTTCGAGGATTTCTTTGCTAGCCTTGTTTCTGTGGAATCTGAGAACAGATATTTCGGATCCCTTTGAAGACTATAGGGCCAAAGGAAATATCCTCCGATAACAAAGAGAAAGAAGCTTTCTGAGAAACTTCTTTGTGTTCTGTGAAATCATCTCACAGAGTTACAGCTTCCCCCTCAAGAAGCCTTTCGCTAAGACAGTTCTTGTGGAATTGGCAAAGTGATATTTGGAAGCCCATAGAAGGCTATGGTGAAAAAGGAAATAACCTCAGATGAAATCTGGAAAGAAGCTTTCTGAGAAACTGCTTAGTGTTCTGTGAATTCATCTCACAGAGTTACATGTGTATTTCGAGGATCTCTTTGCTAGCCCTATTTCTTTGGAATCTGAGAACAGATATTTCGGATCCCTTTGAAGACTATAGGGCCAAAGGAAATATCCTCCGATAACAAAGAGAAAGAAGCTTTCTGAGAAACTTCTTTGTGTTCTGTGAAATCATCTCACAGAGTTACAGCTTCCCCCTCAAGAAGCCTTTCGCTAAGACAGTTCTTGTGGAATTGGCAAAGTGATATTTGGAAGCCCATAGAGGGCTATGGTGAAAAAGGAAATAACCTCAGATGAAATCTGGAAAGAAGCTTTCTGAGAAACTGCTTAGTGTTCTGTGAATTCATCTCACAGAGTTACATGTGTATTTCGAGGATCTCTTTGCTAGCCCTATTTCTTTGGAATCTGAGAACAGATATTTCGGATCCCTTTGAAGACTATAGGGCCAAAGGAAATATCCTCCGATAACAAAGAGAAAGAAGCTTTCTGAGAAACTTCTTTGTGTTCTGTGAAATCACCTCACAGAGTTACAGCTTTCCCCTCTAGAAGCCTTTCGCTAAGACAGTTCTTGTGGAATTGGCAATGATATTTGGAAGCCCATAGAGGGCTATGGTTAAAATGGAAATATTCTCAGATGAAATCTGGAAAGAAGCTTTCTGAGAAACTGCTTAGTGTTCTGTTAATTCATCTCACAGAGTTACATGTGTATTTCGAGGATCTCTTTGCTAGCCTTCTTTCTGTGGAAACTGAGAACAGATATTTCGGATCCCTTTGAAGACTATAGGGCCAAAGGAAATATCCTCCGATAACAAAGAGAAAGAAGCTTTCTGAGAAATTTCTTTGTGTTCTGTGAAATCATCTCACAGAGTTAGAGCTTTCCCCTCAAGAAGCCTTTCGCTAAGACAGTTCTTGTGGAATTGGAAAAGTGATATTTGGAAGCCCATAGAGGGCTATGGTGAAAAAGTAAATATCATCAGATGAAATCTGGAAAGAAGCTTTCTGAGAAACTGCTTAGTGTTCTGTGAATTCAACTCACAGAGTTACATGTGTATTTCGAGGATCTCTTTGATAGCCTTCTTTCTGTGGAATATGAGAACAGAGATTTCGGATCCCTTTGAAGACTATAGGGCCAAAGGAAATATCCTCCGATAACAAAGAGAAAGAAGCTTTCTGAGAAAATTCTTTGTGTTCTGTGAAATCATCTCACAGAGTTACAGCTTTCCCCTCAAGAAGCCTTTCGCTAAGACAGTTCTTTTGGAATTGGCAAAATGATATTTAGAAGCCCATAGAGGGCTATGGTGAAAAAGGAAATAACCTCAGCTGAAATCTGGAAAGAAGCTTTCTGAGAAACTGCTTAGTATTCTGTGAATTCATCTCACAGAGTTACATGTGTATTTCGAGGATCTCTTTTCTATCCTTCTTTCTGTGGAATCTGAGAACAGATATTTCGGATCCCTTTGAAGACTATAGGGCCAAAGGAAATATCCTCCGATAACAAAGAGAAAGAAGCTTTCTGAGAAACTTCTTTGTGTTCTGTGAAATCATCTCACAGAGTTACAGCTTTCCCCTCAAGAAGCCTTTCGCTAAGACAGTTCTTGTGGAATTGGGAAAGTGATATTCGGAAGCCCATAGAGGGCTATGGTTAAAATGGAAATATTCTCAGATGAAATCTGGAAAGAAGCTTTCTGAGAAACTGCTTAGTGTTCTGTTAATTCATCTCACAGAGTTACATGTGTATTTCGAGGATCTCTTTGCTAGCCTTCTTTCTGTGGAATCTGAGAACAGATATTTCGGATCCCTTTGAAGACTATAGGGCCAAAGGAAATATCCTCCGATAACAAAGAGAAAGAAGCTTTCTGAGAAATTTCTTTGTGTTCTGTGAAATCATCTCACAGAGTTAGAGCTTTCCCCTCAAGAAGCCTTTCGCTAAGACAGTTCTTGTGGAATTGGAAAAGTGATATTTGGAAGCCCATAGAGGGCTATGGTGAAAAAGTAAATATCATCAGATGAAATCTGGAAAGAAGCTTTCTGAGAAACTGCTTAGTGTTCTGTGAATTCAACTCACAGAGTTACATGTGTATTTCGAGGATCTCTTTGATAGCCTTCTTTCTGTGGAATATGAGAACAGAGATTTCGGATCCCTTTGAAGACTATAGGGCCAAAGGAAATATCCTCCGATAACAAAGAGAAAGAAGCTTTCTGAGAAAATTCTTTGTGTTCTGTGAAATCATCTCACAGAGTTACAGCTTTCCCCTCAAGAAGCCTTTCGCTAAGACAGTTCTTTTGGAATTGGCAAAATGATATTTAGAAGCCCATAGAGGGCTATGGTGAAAAAGGAAATAACCTCAGCTGAAATCTGGAAAGAAGCTTTCTGAGAAACTGCTTAGTATTCTGTGAATTCATCTCACAGAGTTACATGTGTATTTCGAGGATCTCTTTTCTATCCTTCTTTCTGTGGAATCTGAGAACAGATATTTCGGATCCCTTTGAAGACTATAGGGCCAAAGGAAATATCCTCCGATAACAAAGAGAAAGAAGCTTTCTGAGAAACTTCTTTGTGTTCTGTGAAATCATCTCACAGAGTTACAGCTTTCCCCTCAAGAAGCCTTTCGCTAAGACAGTTCTTGTGGAATTGGGAAAGTGATATTCGGAAGCCCATAGAGGGCTATAGTGAAAAAGGAAATATCCTCAGATGAATTCTGGAAAGAAGCTTTCTGAGAAACTACTTAGTGTTCTGTGAATTCATCTCACAGAGTTACATGTGTATTTCGAGGATCTCTTTGCTAGCCCTATTTCTTTGGAATCTGAGAACAGATATTTCGGATCCCTTTGAAGACTATAGGGCCAAAGGAAATATCCTCCGATAACAAAGAGAAAGAAGCTTTCTGAGAAACTTCTTTGTGTTCTGTGAAATCACCTCACAGAGTTACAGCTTTCCCCTGAAGAAGCCTTTCGCTAAGACAGTTCTTGTGGAATTGGCAATGATGTTTGGAAGCCCATAGAGGGCTATGTTTAAAATGGAAATATCCTCAGATGAAATCTGGAAAGAAGCTTTCTGAGAAACTGCTTAGTGTTCTGTTAATTCATCTCACAGATTTACATGTGTATTTCGAGGATCTCTTTGCTAGCCTTCTTTCTGTGGAATCTGAGAACAGATATTTCGGATCCCTTTGAAGACTATAGGGCCAAAGGAAATATCCTCTGATAACAAAGAGAAAGAAGCTTTCTGAGAAATTTCTTTGTGTTCTGTGAAATCATCTCACAGAGTTAGAGCTTTCCCCTCAAGAAGCCTTTCGCTAAGACAGTTCTTGTGGAATTGGAAAAGTGATATTTGGAAGCCCATAGAGGGCTATGGTGAAAAAGTAAATATCCTCAGATGAAATCTGGAAAGAAGCTTTCTGAGAAACTGCTTAGTGTTCTGTGAATTCAACTCACAGAGTTACATGTGTATTTCGAGGATCTCTTTGATAGCCTTCTTTCTGTGGAATATGAGAACAGATATTTCGGTTCCCTTTGAAGACTATAGGGCCAAAGGAAATATCCTCCGATAACAAAGAGAAAGAAACTTTCTGAGAAAATTCTTTGTGTTCTGTGAAATCATCTCACAGAGTTACAGCTTTCCCCTCAAGAAGCCTTTCGCTAAGACAGTTCTTTTGGAATTGGCAAAATGATATTTGGAAGCCCATAGAGGGCTATGGTGAAAAAGGAAATAACCTCAGATGAAATCTGGAAAGAAGATTTCTGAGAAACTGCTTAGTGTTCTGTGAATTCATCTCACAGAGTTACATGTGTATTTCGAGGATCTCTTTTCTATCCTTCTTTCTGTGGAATCTGAGAACAGATATTTCGGATCCCTTTGAAGACTATAGGGCCAAAGGAAATATCCTCCGATAACAAAGAGAAAGAAGCTTTCTGAGAAACTTCTTTGTGTTCTGTGAAATCATCTCACAGAGTTACAGCTTTCCCCTCAAGAAGCCTTTCGCTAAGACAGTTCTTGTGGAATTGGGAAAGTGATATTCGGAAGCCCATAGAGGGCTATGGTGAAAAAGGAAATATCCTCAGATGAATTCTGGAAAGAAGCTTTCTGAGAAACTACTTAGTGTTCTGTTAATTCATCTCACAGAGTTACATGTGTATTTCGAGGATCTCTTTGCTAGCCTTCTTTCTGTGGAGTCTGAGAACACATATTTCGCATCCCTTTGAAGACTATAGGGCCAAAGGAAATATCCTCCGATAACAAGGAGAAAGAAGCTTTCTGAGAAACTTCTTTGTGTTCTGTGAAATCATCTCACAGAGTTACAGCTTTCCCCTCAAGAAGCCTTTCGCTAAGACAGTTCTTGTGGAATTGGAAAAGTGATATTTGGAAGCCCATAGATGGCTCTGGTGAAAAAGGAAATATCCTCAGATGAAATCTGGAAAGAAGCTTTCTAAGACACTGCTTAGTGTTCTGTTAATTCATCTCACAGATTTACATGTGTATTTCGAGGAACTCTTTGCTAGCCCTATTTCTGTGGAACCTGAGAACAGATATTTCGGATCCCTTTGAAGACTATAGGGCCAAAGGAAATATCCTCCGATAACAAAGAGTAAGAAGCTTTCTGAGAATCTGCTTAGTGTTCTGTGAATTCAACTCACAGAGTTACATGTGTGTTTCGAGGATCTCTTTGATAGCCTTCTTTCTGTGGAATCTGAGAACAGATATTTCGGTTCCCTTTGAAGAGTATAGGGCCAAAGGAAATATCCACCGATAACAAATAGAAAGAAGCTTTCTGAGAAAATTCTTTGTGTTCTGTGAAATCATCTCACAGAGTTACAGCTTTCCCCTCAAGAAGCCTTTCGCTAAGACAGTTCTTGTGGAATTGGCAAAGTGATATTTGGAAGCCCATAGAGGGCTATGGTGAAAAAGGAAATAACTTCAGATGAAATCTGGAAAGAAGCTATCTGAGAAACTGATTAGTGTTCTGTGAATTCATCTCACAGAGTTACATGTGTATTTCGAGGATCTCTTTTCTATCCTTCTTTCTGTGGAATCTGAGAACAGATATTTCGGATCCCTTTGAAGACTATAGGGCCAAAGAAAATATCCTCCGATAAAAAAGAGAAAGAAGCTTTCTGAGAAACTTCTTTGTGTTCTGTGAAATCATCTCACAGAGTTACAGCTTTCCCCTGAAGAAGCCTTTCGCTAAGACAGTTCTTGTGGAATTGGCAAACTGATATTTGGAAGCCCATAGAGGGCTATGGTGAAAAAGGAAATATCCTCAGATGAATTCTGGAAAGGAGCTCTCTGAGAAACTACTTAGTGTTCTGTGAATTCATCTCACAGAGTTACATGTGTATTTCGATGATCTCTTTGCTACCCGTATTTCTGTGGAATCTGAGAACAGATATTTCGGATCCCTTTGAAGACTATAGGGCCAAAGGAAATATCCTCCGATAACAAAGAGAAAGAAGCTTTCTGAGAAACTTCTTTGTGTTCTGTGAAATCATCTCACAGAGTTACAGCTTTCCCCTGAAAAAGCCTTTCGCTAAGACAGTTCTTGTGGAATTGGCAATGATATTTGGAAGCCCATAGAGGGCTATGGTGAAAAAGGAAATATCCTCAGCTGAAATCTGGAAATAAGCTTTCTGAGAAACTGCTTAGTGTTCTGTTAATTCATCTCACAGAGTTACATGTGTATTTCGAGGATCTCTTTGCTAGCCCTATTTCTGTGAAATCTGAGAACAGATATTTCGGATCCCTTTGAAGACTGTAGGGCCAAAGGAAATATCCTCCGATAACAAAGAGCAAGAAGCTTTCTGAGAAACTTCTTTGTGTTCTGTTAAATCATCTCACAGAGTTACAGCTTTCTTCTCAAGAAGCCTTTCGCTAAGACAGTTCTTGTGGAATTGGCAAAGTGATATTTGGAAGCCCATAGAGGGCTATGGTGAAAAAGGAAAAAACCTCAGATGAAATCTGGAAAGAAGCTTTCTGAGAAACTGCTTAGTGTTCTGTGAATTCATCTCACAGAGTTACATGTGTATTTCGAGGATCTCTTTGCTAGCCTTCTTTCTGTGGAATCTGAGAACAGATATTTCGGATCCCTTTGAAGACTATAGGGCCAAAAGAAATATCCTCCGATAACAAAGAGAAAGAAGCTTTCTGAGAAACTTCTTTGTGTTCTGTGAATTCATCTCACAGAGTTACATGTGTATTTCTCGGATCTCTTTGCTAGCCGTATTTCTGTGGAATCTGAGAACAGATATTTCGGATCCCTTTGAAGACTATAGGGCAAAAGGACATATCCTCCGATAACAAAGAGAAAGAAGCTTTCTGAGAAGCTTCTTTGTGTTCTGTGAAATAATCTCACAGAGTTACAGCTTTCCCCTAAAGAACCCTTTCGCTAAGACAGTTCTTGTGGAATTGGCAAAGTGATATTTGGAAGCCCATAGAGGGCTATCGTGAAAAAGGAAATATCCACAGATGAAATCTGGAAAGAAGCTTTCTGAGAAACTGCTTAGTGTTCTGTTAATTCATCTCACAGAGTTACATGTGTATTTCGAGGATCTCTTTGCTAGCCCTATTTCTTTGAAATCTGAGAACCGATATTTCGGATCCCTTTGAAGACTATAGGGCCAAAGGAAATATCCTCCGATAAGAAAGAGGAAGAAGCTTTCTGTGAAACTTCTTTGTGTTCTGTGAAATCATCTCACAGAGTTACAGCTTTCCCCTCTAGAAGCCTTTCGCTAAGACAGTTCTTGTGGAATTGGAAAAATGATATTTGGAAGCCCATAGAGGGCTATGGTGAAAAAGGAAATATCCTTAGATAAAATCTGGAAAGAAGCTTTCTGAGAAACTGCTTAGTGTTCTGTGAATTCATCTCACAGAGTTACATGTGTATTTCGAGGATCTCTTTGCTAGCCTTGTTTCTGTGGAATCTGAGAACAGATATTTCGGATCCCTTTGAAGACTGTAGGGCCAAAGGAAATATCCTCCGATAACAAAGAGAAAGAAGCTTTCTGAGAAACTTCTTTGTGTTCTGTGAAATCATCTCACAGAGTTACAGCTTCCCCCTCAAGAAGCCTTTCGCTAAGACAGTTCTTGTGGAATTGGCAAAGTGATATTTGGAAGCCCATAGAGGGCTATGGTGAAAAAGGAAATAACCTCAGATGAAATCTGGAAAGAAGCTTTCTGAGAAACTGCTTAGTGTTCTGTGAATTCATCTCACAGAGTTACATGTGTATTTCGAGGATCTCTTTGCTAGCCCTATTTCTTTGGAATCTGAGAACAGATATTTCGGATCCCTTTGAAGACTATAGGGCCAAAGGAAATATCCTCCGATAACAAAGAGAAGGAAGCTTTCTGAGAAACTTCTTTGTGTTCTGTGAAATCACCTCACAGAGTTACAGCTTTCCCCTCAAGAAGCCTTTTGCTAGGACAGTTCTTTTGGAATCGGCAAAGTGATATTTGGAAGCCCATAGAGGGCTATGGTGAAAAAGGAAATAACCTTAGATGAAATCTTGAAAGAAGCTTTCTGAGAAACTGCTTAGTGTTCTGTGAATTCATCTCACAGAGTTACATGTGTATTTCGAGGATCTCTTTGCTAGCCTTCTTTCTGTGGAATCTGAGAACAGATATTTCGGATCCCTTTGAAGACTATAGGGCCAAAGGAAATATCCTCCGATAACAAAGAGAAAGAAGCTTTCTGAGAAACTTCTTTGTGTTCTGTGAATTCATCTCACAGAGTTACATGTGTATTTCTCGGATCTCTTTGCTAGCCGTATTTCTGTGGAATCTGAGAACAGATATTTCGGATCCCTTTGAAGACTATAGGGCCAAAGGACATATCCTCCGATAACAAAGAGAAAGAAGCTTTCTGAGAAGCTTCTTTGTGTTCTGTGAAATAATCTCACAGAGTTACAGCTTTCCCCTCAAGAAGCCTTTCGCTAAGACAGTTCTTGTGGAATTGGCAAAGTGATATTTGGAACCCATAGAGGGCTATGGTAAAAAGGAAATATTCTCAGATGAAATCTGGAAAGAAGCTTTCTGAGAAACTGCTTAGTGTTCTGTGAATTCATCTCACAGAGTTACATGTGTATTTCTCGGATCTCTTTGCTAGCCTTCTTTCTGTGGAATCTGAGAACAGATATTTCGGATACCATTGAAGACTATAGGGCCAAAGGAAATATCCTCCAATAACAAAGAGAAAGAAGCTTTCTGAGAAACTTCTTTGTGTTCTGTTAAATCATCTCACGGAGGTACAGCTTTCCCCTGAAGAAGCCTTTCGCTAAGACAGTTCTTGTGGAATTGGCAAAGTGATATTTGGAAGCCCATAGAGGGCTATCGTGAAAAAGGAAATATCCACAGATGAAATCTGGAAAGAAGCTTTCTGAGAAACTGCTTAGTGTTCTGTTAATTCATCTCACAGAGTTACATGTGTATTTCGAGGATCTCTTTGCTAGCCCTATTTCTTTGAAATCTGAGAACAGATATTTCGTATCCCTTTGAAGACTGTAGGGCCAAAGGAAATATCCTCCGATAACAAAGAGAAAGAAGCTTTCTGAGAAACTTTTTTGTGTTCTGTGAAATCATCTCACAGAGTTACAGCTTTCACCTCTAGAAGCCTTTCGCTAAGACAGTTCTTGTGGAATTGGAAAAATGATATTTGGAAGCCCATAGAGGGCTATGGTGAAAAAGGAAATATCCTTAGATAAAATCTGGAAAGAAGCTTTCTGAGAAACTGCTTAGTGTTCTGTGAATTCATCTCACAGAGTTACATGTGTATTTCGAGGATTTCTTTGCTAGCCTTGTTTCTGTGGAATCTGAGAACAGATATTTCGGATCCCTTTGAAGACTATAGGGCCAAAGGAAATATCCTCCGATAACAAAGAGAAAGAAGCTTTCTGAGAAACTTCTTTGTGTTCTGTGAAATCATCTCACAGAGTTACAGCTTCCCCCTCAAGAAGCCTTTCGCTAAGACAGTTCTTGTGGAATTGGCAAAGTGATATTTGGAAGCCCATAGAGGGCTATGGTGAAAAAGGAAATAACCTCAGATGAAATCTGGAAAGAAGCTTTCTGAGAAACTGCTTAGTGTTCTGTGAATTCATCTCACAGAGTTACATGTGTATTTCGAGGATCTCTTTGCTAGCCCTATTTCTTTGGAATCTGAGAACAGATATTTCGGATCCCCTTGAAGACTATAGGGCCAAAGGACATATCCTCCGATAACAAAGAGAAAGAAGCTTTCTGAGAAGCTTCTTTGTGTTCTGTGAAATAATCTCACAGAGTTACAGCTTTCCCCTCAAGAAGCCTTTCGCTAAGACAGTTCTTGTGGAATTGGCAAAGTGATATTTGGAACCCATAGAGGGCTATGGTAAAAAGGAAATATTCTCAGATGAAATCTGGAAAGAAGCTTTCTGAGAAACTGCTTAGTGTTCTGTGAATTCATCTCACAGAGTTACATGTGTATTTCTCGGATCTCTTTGCTAGCCTTCTTTCTGTGGAATCTGAGAACAGATATTTCGGATACCATTGAAGACTATAGGGCCAAAGGAAATATCCTCCAATAACAAAGAGAAAGAAGCTTTCTGAGAAACTTCTTTGTGTTCTGTTAAATCATCTCACGGAGTTACAGCTTTCCCCTGAAGAAGCCTTTCGCTAAGACAGTTCTTGTGGAATTGGCAAAGTGATATTTGGAAGCCCATAGAGGGCTATCGTGAAAAAGGAAATATCCACAGATGCAATCTGGAAAGAAGCTTTCTGAGAAACTGCTTAGTGTTCTGTGAACTCATCTCACAGAGTTACATGTGTATTTCGAGGATCTCTTTGCTAGCCCTATTTCTTTGGAATCTGAGAACAGATATTTCGGATCCCTTTGAAGACTATAGGGCCAAAGGAAATATCCTCCGATAACAAAGAGAAAGAAGCTTTCTGAGAAACTTCTTTGTGTTCTGTGAAATCACCTCACAGAGTTACAGCTTTCCCCTCTAGAAGCCTTTCGCTAAGACAGTTCTTGTGGAATTGGCAATGATATTTGGAAGCCCATAGAGGGCTATGGTTAAAATGGAAATATTCTCAGATGAAATCTGGAAAGAAGCTTTCTGAGAAACTGCTTAGTGTTCTGTTAATTCATCTCACAGAGTTACATGTGTATTTCGAGGATCTCTTTGCTAGCCTTCTTTCTGTGGAATCTGAGAACAGATATTTCGGATCCCTTTGAAGACTATAGGGCCAAAGGAAATATCCTCCGATAACAAAGAGAAAGAAGCTTTCTGAGAAATTTCTTTGTGTTCTGTGAAATCATCTCACAGAGTTAGAGCTTTCCCCTCAAGAAGCCTTTCGCTAAGACAGTTCTTGTGGAATTGGAAAAGTGATATTTGGAAGCCCATAGAGGGCTATGGTGAAAAAGTAAATATCATCAGATGAAATCTGGAAAGAAGCTTTCTGAGAAACTGCTTAGTGTTCTGTGAATTCAACTCACAGAGTTACATGTGTATTTCGAGGATCTCTTTGATAGCCTTCTTTCTGTGGAATATGAGAACAGATATTTCGGTTCCCTTTGAAGACTATAGGGCCAAAGGAAATATCCTCCGATAACAAAGAGAAAGAAGCTTTCTGAGAAAATTCTTTGTGTTCTGTGAAATCATCTCACAGAGTTACAGCTTTCCCCTCAAGAAGCCTTTCGCTAAGACAGTTCTTTTGGAATTGGCAAAATGATATTTAGAAGCCCATAGAGGGCTATGGTGAAAAAGGAAATAACCTCAGCTGAAATCTGGAAAGAAGCTTTCTGAGAAACTGCTTAGTATTCTGTGAATTCATCTCACAGAGTTACATGTGTATTTCGAGGATCTCTTTTCTATCCTTCTTTCTGTGGAATCTGAGAACAGATATTTCGGATCCCTTTGAAGACTATAGGGCCAAAGGAAATATCCTCCGATAACAAAGAGAAAGAAGCTTTCTGAGAAACTTCTTTGTGTTCTGTGAAATCATCTCACAGAGTTACAGCTTTCCCCTCAAGAAGCCTTTCGCTAAGACAGTTCTTGTGGAATTGGGAAAGTGATATTCGGAAGCCCATAGAGGGCTATAGTGAAAAAGGAAATATCCTCAGATGAATTCTGGAAAGAAGCTTTCTGAGAAACTACTTAGTGTTCTGTGAATTCATCTCACAGAGTTACATGTGTATTTCGAGGATCTCTTTGCTAGCCCTATTTCTTTGGAATATGAGAACAGATATTTCGGATCCCTTTGAAGACTATAGGGCCAAAGGAAATATCCTCCGATAACAAAGAGAAAGAAGGTTTCTGAGAAACTTCTTTGTGTTCTGTGAAATCACCTCACAGAGTTACAGCTTTCCCCTGAAGAAGCCTTTCGCTAAGAGAGTTCTTGTGGAATTGGCAATGATATTTGGAAGCCCATAGAGGGCTATGTTTAAAATGGAAATATCCTCAGATGAAATCTGGAAAGAAGCTTTCTGAGAAACTGCTTAGTGTTCTGTTAATTCATCTCACAGAGTTACATGTGTATTTCGAGGATCTCTTTGCTAGCCTTCTTTCTGTGGAATCTGAGAACAGATATTTCGGATCCCTTTGAAGACTATAGGGCCAAAGGAAATATCCTCTGATAACAAAGAGAAAGAAGCTTTCTGAGAAATTTCTTTGTGTTCTGTGAAATCATCTCACAGAGTTAGAGCTTTCCCCTCAAGAAGCCTTTCGCTAAGACAGTTCTTGTGGAATTGGAAAAGTGATATTTGGAAGCCCATAGAGGGCTATGGTGAAAAAGTAAATATCATCAGATGAAATCTGGAAAGAAGCTTTCTGAGAAACTGCTTAGTGTTCTGTGAATTCAACTCACAGAGTTACATGTGTATTTCGAGGATCTCTTTGATAGCCTTCTTTCTGTGGAATATGAGAACAGATATTTCGGTTCCCTTTGAAGACTATAGGGCCAAAGGAAATATCCTCCGATAACAAAGAGAAAGAAGCTTTCTGAGAAAATTCTTTGTGTTCTGTGAAATCATCTCACAGAGTTACAGCTTTCCCCTCAAGAAGCCTTTCGCTAAGACAGTTCTTTTGGAATTGGCAAAATGATATTTGGAAGCCCATAGAGGGCTATGGTGAAAAAGGAAATAACCTCAGATGAAATCTGGAAAGAAGATTTCTGAGAAACTGCTTAGTGTTCTGTGAATTCATCTCACAGAGTTACATGTGTATTTCGAGGATCTCTTTTCTATCCTTCTTTCTGTGGAATCTGAGAACAGATATTTCGGATCCCTTTGAAGACTATAGGGCCAAAGGAAATATCCTCCGATAACAAAGAGAAAGAAGCTTTCTGAGAAACTTCTTTGTGTTCTGTGAAATCATCTCACAGAGTTACAGCTTTCCCCTCAAGAAGCCTTTCGCTAAGACAGTTCTTGTGGAATTGGGAAAGTGATATTCGGAAGCCCATAGAGGGCTATGGTGAAAAAGGAAATATCCTCAGATGAATTCTGGAAAGAAGCTATCTGAGAAACTACTTAGTGTTCTGTTAATTCATCTCACAGAGTTACATGTGTATTTCGAGGATCTCTTTGCTAGCCTTCTTTCTGTGGAGTCTGAGAACACATATTTCGCATCCCTTTGAAGACTATAGGGCCAAAGGAAATATCCTCCGATAACAAAGAGAAAGAAGCTTTCTGAGAAACTTCTTTGTGTTCTGTTAAATCATCTCACGGAGTTACCGCTGTCCCCTCAAGAGGCCTTTCGCTAAGACAGTTCTTGTGGAATTGGCAAAGTGATATTTGGAAGCCCATAGAGGGCTATCGTGAAAAAGGAAATATCCACAGATGAAATCTGGAAAGAAGCTTTCTGAGAAACTTCTTAGTGTTCTGTGAATTCATCTCACAGAGTTACATGTGTATTTCGAGGATCTCTTTGCTAGCCCTATTTCTTTGGAATCTGAGAACAGATATTTCGGATCCCTTTGAAGACTATAGGACTAAAGGACATATCCTCCGATAACAAAGAGAAAGAAGCTTTCTGAGAAACTTCTTTGTGTTCTGTGAAATCACCTCACAGAGTTACAGCTTTCCCCTGAAGAAGCCTTTCGCTAAGACAGTTCTTGTGGAATTGGCAATGACATTTGGAAGCCCATAGAGGGCTACGGTGAAAATGGAAATATCCTCAGATGATATCTGGAAAGAAGCTTTCTGAGAAACTGCTTAGTGTTCTGTTAATTCACCTCACAGAGTTACATGTGTATTTCTCGGATCTCTTTGCTAGTCTTCTTTCTGTAGAATCTGAGAACAGATATTTCGGATCCAGTTGAAGACTATAGGGCCAAAGGAAATATCCTCAGATAACTAAGAGAAAGAAGCTTTCTGAGAAACTTCTTTGTGTTCTGTGAAATCATCTCAGCGAGTTACAGCTTTCCCCTCAAGAAACCTTTCCCTAAGACAGTTCTTGTGGAATTGGCGAAGTGATATTTGGAAGTCCATAGAGGGCTATGGTGAAAAAGGAAATATTCTAAGATGAAATCTGGAAAGAAGCTTTCTGAGAAACTGCTTAGTGTTCTGTTAATTCATCTCACAGATTTACATGTGTATTTCGAGGATCTCTTTGCCAGCCTTATTTCTGTGGAATCTGAGAACAGATATTTCGGATCCCTTTGAAGACTATAGGGCCAAAGGAAATATCCTCCGATAACAAAGAGAAAGAAGCTTTCTGAGAAACTTCTTTGTGTTCTGTGAAATCATCTCACAGAGTTACAGCTATCCCCTCAAGAAGCCTTTCGCTAAGACAGTTCTTGTGGAATTGGCAAAGTGATATTTGGAAGCCCATAGAGGGCTATGGTGAAAAAGGAAATATCCTCAGATGAAATCTGGAAAGAAGCTTTCTGAGAAACTACTTAGTGTTCTGTTAATTCATCTCACAGAGTTACATGTGTATTTCGAGGTTCTCTTTGCTAGCCGTATTTCTGTGGAATCTGAGAACAGATATTTCGGATACCTTTGAAGACTATAGGGCCAAAGGACATATCCTCCGATAACAAAGAGAAAGAAGCTTTCTGAGAAGCTTCTTTGTGTTCTGTGAAATAATCTCACAGAGTTACTGCTTTCCCCTAAAGAAGCCTTTCGCTAAGACAGTTCTTGTGGAATTGGCAAAGTGATATTTGGAACCCCATAGAGGGCTATGGTGAAAAAGGAAATATTCTCAGATGAAATCTGGAAAGAAGCTTTCTGAGAAACTGTTTAGTGTTCTGTAAATTCATCTCACAGAGTTAAATGTGTATTTCGAGGATCTCTTTTCTAGCCGTATTTCTGTGGAATCTGAGAACAGATATTTCGGATCCCTTTGAAGACTATAGGGCAGAAGGAAATATCCTCCGATAACAAAGAGAAAGAAGCTTTCTGAGAAACTTCTTTGTGTTCTGTGAAATCATCTCACAGAGTTACAGCTTTCCCCTGAAGAAGCCTTTCGCTAAGACAGTTCTTGTGGAATTGGCAAAGTGATATTTGGAAGCCCATAGAGGTCTATCGTCAAAAAGGAAATATCCTCAGATGAAATCTGGAAAGAAGCTTTCTGAGAAATTGCTTAGTGTTCTGTTAATTCATCTCACAGAGTTACATGTGTATATCGAGGATCTCTTTGCTAGCCCTATTTCTGTGAAATCTGAGAACAGATATTTCGGATCCCTTTGAAGACTATAGGGCCAAAGGAAATATCCTCCGATAACAAAGAGAAAGAAGCTTTCTGAGAAACTTCTTTGTGTTCTGTGAAATCATCTCACAGAGTTACAGCTTTCCCCTCAGGAAGCCTTTCGCTAAGACACTTCTTGTGGAATTGGCAAAGTGATATTTGGAAGCCCATAGAGGGCTATGGTGAAAAAGGAAATAACCTCAGATGAAATCTGGAAAGAAGCTTTCTGAGAAACTGATTAGTGTTCTGTGAATTCATCTCACAGAGTTACATGTGTATTTCGAGGATCTCTTTGCTAGCCCTATTTCTTAGGAATCTGACAACAGATATTTCGGATCCCTTTGAAGACTATAGGACTAAAGGAAATATCCTCCGATAACAAAGAGAAAGAAGCTTTCTGAGAAACTTCTTTGTGTTCTGTGAAATCACCTCACAGAGTTACAGCTTTCCCCTGAAGAAGCCTTTCGCTAAGACAGTTCTTGTGTAATTGGCAATGATATTTGGAAGCCCATAGAGGGCTATAGTGAAAACGGAAATAACCTCAGATGAAATCTGGAAAGAAGCTTTCTGAGAAACTGCTTAGTGTTGTGTGAATTCATCTCACAGGGTTACATGTGTATTTCGAGGATCTCTTTGCTAGCCTTCTTTCTGTGGAATCTGAGAACAGATATTTCGGATCCCTTTGAAGACTATAGGGCCAAGGGAAATATCCTCCGATAACAAAGAGAAAGAAGCTTTCTGAGAAACTTCTTTGTGTTCTGTGAAATCATCTCAAAGAGTTACAGCTTTCCCCTCAAGAAGCCTTTCGCTAAGACAGTTCTTGTGGAATTGGCAAAGTGATATTTGGAAGCCCATAGAGGGCTATGGTGAAAAAGTAAATATCATCAGATGAAATCTGGAAGGAAGCTTTCTGAGAAACTGCTTAGTGTTCTGTGAATTCAACTCACAGTGTTACATGTGTATTTCGAGGATCTCTTTGATAGCCTTCTTTCTGTGGAATCTGAGAACAGATATTTCGGTTCCCTTTGAAGACTATAGGGCCAAAGGAAATATCCTCCGATAACAAAGAAAAAGAGGCTTTCTGAGAAATTTCTTTGTGTTCTGTGAAATCATCTCACAGAGTTTCAGCTTTCCCCTCAGGAAGCCTTTCGCTAAGACAGTTCTTGTGGAATTGGCAAAGTGATATTTGGAAGCCCATAGAGGTCTATGTTGAAAAAGGAAATATCCTCAGATGAATTCTGGAAAGAAGCTTTCTGAGAAACTACTTAGTGTTCTCTTAATTCATCTCACAGAGTTACATGTGTATTTCGAGGATCTCTTTGCTAGCCTTCTTTCTGTGGAATCTGAGAACAGATATTTCGGATCCCTTTGAAGACTATAGGGCCAAAAGAAATATCCTCCGATAACAAAGAGAAAGAAGCTTTCTGACAAGCTTCTTTGTGTCCTGTGAAATCATCTCACAGAATTACAGCTTTCCCCTAAAGAAGCCTTTCGCTAAGACAGTTCTTGTGGAATTGGCAAAGTGATATTTGGAAGCCCATGGAGGGCTATGGTGAAAAAGGAAATATTCTCAGATAAAATCTGGAAAGAAGCTTTCTCAGAAACTGCTTAGTGTTCTGTTAATTCATCTCACAGATTTACATGTGTATTTCGAGGATCTCTTTGCCAGCCCTATTTCTGTGGAATCTGAGAACAGATATTTCGGATCCCTTTGAAGACTATAGGGCCAAAGGAAATATCCTCCGATAACAAAGAGAAAGAAGCTTTCTGAGAAACTTCTTTGTGTTCTGTGAAATCACCTCACAGAGTTACAGCTTTCCCCTCAAGAAGCCTTTCGCTAAGACAGTTCTTGTGGAATTGGCAAAGTGATATTTGGAAGCCCATAGAGGGCTATGGTGAAAAAGTAAATATCATCAGATGAATTCTGGAAGGAAGCTTTCTGAGAAACTGCTTAGTGTTCTGTGAATTCAACTCACAGAGTTACATGTGTATTTCGAGGATCTCTTTGATAGCCTTCTTTCTGTGGAATCTGAGAACAGATATTTCGGTTCCCTTTGAAGACTATAGGGCCAAAGGAAATATCCTCCGATAACAAAGAGAAAGAAGCTTTCTGAGAAACTTCTTTGTGTTCTGTGAAATCATCTCACAGAGTTACAGCTTTCCCCTCAAGAAGCCTTTCGCTAAGACAGTTCTTGTGGAATTGGGAAAGTGATATTCGGAAGCCCATAGAGGGCTATAGTGAAAAAGGAAATATCCTCAGATGAATTCTGGAAAGAAGCTTTCTGAGAAACTACTTAGTGTTCTGTGAATTCATCTCACAGAGTTACATGTGTATTTCGAGGATCTCTTTGCTAGCCCTATTTCTTTGGAATATGAGAACAGATATTTCGGATCCCTTTGAAGACTATAGGGCCAAAGGAAATATCCTCCGATAACAAAGAGAAAGAAGGTTTCTGAGAAATTTCTTTGTGTTCTGTGAAATCACCTCACAGAGTTACAGCTTTCCCCTGAAGAAGCCTTTCGCTAAGACAGTTCTTGTGGAATTGGCAATGATATTTGGAAGCCCATAGAGGGCTATGTTTAAAATGGAAATATCCTCAGATGAAATCTGGAAAGAAGCTTTCTGAGAAACTGCTTAGTGTTCTGTTAATTCATCTCACAGAGTTACATGTGTATTTCGAGGATCTCTTTGCTAGCCTTCTTTCTGTGGAATCTGAGAACAGATATTTCGGATCCCTTTGAAGACTATAGGGCCAAAGGAAATATCCTCTGATAACAAAGAGAAAGAAGCTTTCTGAGAAATTTCTTTGTGTTCTGTGAAATCATCTCACAGAGTTAGAGCTTTCCCCTCAAGAAGCCTTTCGCTAAGACAGTTCTTGTGGAATTGGAAAAGTGATATTTGGAAGCCCATAGAGGGCTATGGTGAAAAAGTAAATATCATCAGATGAAATCTGGAAAGAAGCTTTCTGAGAAACTGCTTAGTGTTCTGTGAATTCAACTCACAGAGTTACATGTGTATTTCGAGGATCTCTTTGATAGCCTTCTTTCTGTGGAATATGAGAACAGATATTTCGGTTCCCTTTGAAGACTATAGGGCCAAAGGAAATATCCTCCGATAACAAAGAGAAAGAAGCTTTCTGAGAAACTTCTTTGTGTTCTGTGAAATCATCTCACAGAGTTACAGCTATCCCCTCAAGAAGCCTTTCGCTAAGACAGTTCTTGTGGAATTGGCAAAGTGATATTTGGAAGCCCATAGAGGGCTATGGTGAAAAAGGAAATATCCTCAGATGAAATCTGGAAAGAAGCTTTCTGAGAAACTACTTAGTGTTCTGTTAATTCATCTCACAGAGTTACATGTGTATTTCGAGGTTCTCTTTGCTAGCCGTATTTCTGTGGAATCTGAGAACAGATATTTCGGATACCTTTGAAGACTATAGGGCCAAAGGACATATCCTCCGATAACAAAGAGAAAGAAGCTTTCTGAGAAGCTTCTTTGTGTTCTGTGAAATAATCTCACAGAGTTACTGCTTTCCCCTAAAGAAGCCTTTCGCTAAGACAGTTCTTGTGGAATTGGCAAAGTGATATTTGGAACCCCATAGAGGGCTATGGTGAAAAAGGAAATATTCTCAGATGAAATCTGGAAAGAAGCTTTCTGAGAAACTGTTTAGTGTTCTGTAAATTCATCTCACAGAGTTAAATGTGTATTTCGAGGATCTCTTTTCTAGCCGTATTTCTGTGGAATCTGAGAACAGATATTTCGGATCCCTTTGAAGACTATAGGGCAGAAGGAAATATCCTCCGATAACAAAGAGAAAGAAGCTTTCTGAGAAACTTCTTTGTGTTCTGTGAAATCATCTCACAGAGTTACAGCTTTCCCCTGAAGAAGCCTTTCGCTAAGACAGTTCTTGTGGAATTGGCAAAGTGATATTTGGAAGCCCATAGAGGTCTATCGTCAAAAAGGAAATATCCTCAGATGAAATCTGGAAAGAAGCTTTCTGAGAAATTGCTTAGTGTTCTGTTAATTCATCTCACAGAGTTACATGTGTATATCGAGGATCTCTTTGCTAGCCCTATTTCTGTGAAATCTGAGAACAGATATTTCGGATCCCTTTGAAGACTATAGGGCCAAAGGAAATATCCTCCGATAACAAAGAGAAAGAAGCTTTCTGAGAAACTTCTTTGTGTTCTGTGAAATCATCTCACAGAGTTACAGCTTTCCCCTCAGGAAGCCTTTCGCTAAGACACTTCTTGTGGAATTGGCAAAGTGATATTTGGAAGCCCATAGAGGGCTATGGTGAAAAAGGAAATAACCTCAGATGAAATCTGGAAAGAAGCTTTCTGAGAAACTGATTAGTGTTCTGTGAATTCATCTCACAGAGTTACATGTGTATTTCGAGGATCTCTTTGCTAGCCCTATTTCTTAGGAATCTGACAACAGATATTTCGGATCCCTTTGAAGACTATAGGACTAAAGGAAATATCCTCCGATAACAAAGAGAAAGAAGCTTTCTGAGAAACTTCTTTGTGTTCTGTGAAATCACCTCACAGAGTTACAGCTTTCCCCTGAAGAAGCCTTTCGCTAAGACAGTTCTTGTGTAATTGGCAATGATATTTGGAAGCCCATAGAGGGCTATAGTGAAAACGGAAATAACCTCAGATGAAATCTGGAAAGAAGCTTTCTGAGAAACTGCTTAGTGTTGTGTGAATTCATCTCACAGGGTTACATGTGTATTTCGAGGATCTCTTTGCTAGCCTTCTTTCTGTGGAATCTGAGAACAGATATTTCGGATCCCTTTGAAGACTATAGGGCCAAGGGAAATATCCTCCGATAACAAAGAGAAAGAAGCTTTCTGAGAAACTTCTTTGTGTTCTGTGAAATCATCTCAAAGAGTTACAGCTTTCCCCTCAAGAAGCCTTTCGCTAAGACAGTTCTTGTGGAATTGGCAAAGTGATATTTGGAAGCCCATAGAGGGCTATGGTGAAAAAGTAAATATCATCAGATGAAATCTGGAAGGAAGCTTTCTGAGAAACTGCTTAGTGTTCTGTGAATTCAACTCACAGTGTTACATGTGTATTTCGAGGATCTCTTTGATAGCCTTCTTTCTGTGGAATCTGAGAACAGATATTTCGGTTCCCTTTGAAGACTATAGGGCCAAAGGAAATATCCTCCGATAACAAAGAAAAAGAGGCTTTCTGAGAAATTTCTTTGTGTTCTGTGAAATCATCTCACAGAGTTTCAGCTTTCCCCTCAGGAAGCCTTTCGCTAAGACAGTTCTTGTGGAATTGGCAAAGTGATATTTGGAAGCCCATAGAGGTCTATGTTGAAAAAGGAAATATCCTCAGATGAATTCTGGAAAGAAGCTTTCTGAGAAACTACTTAGTGTTCTCTTAATTCATCTCACAGAGTTACATGTGTATTTCGAGGATCTCTTTGCTAGCCTTCTTTCTGTGGAATCTGAGAACAGATATTTCGGATCCCTTTGAAGACTATAGGGCCAAAAGAAATATCCTCCGATAACAAAGAGAAAGAAGCTTTCTGACAAGCTTCTTTGTGTCCTGTGAAATCATCTCACAGAATTACAGCTTTCCCCTAAAGAAGCCTTTCGCTAAGACAGTTCTTGTGGAATTGGCAAAGTGATATTTGGAAGCCCATGGAGGGCTATGGTGAAAAAGGAAATATTCTCAGATAAAATCTGGAAAGAAGCTTTCTCAGAAACTGCTTAGTGTTCTGTTAATTCATCTCACAGATTTACATGTGTATTTCGAGGATCTCTTTGCCAGCCCTATTTCTGTGGAATCTGAGAACAGATATTTCGGATCCCTTTGAAGACTATAGGGCCAAAGGAAATATCCTCCGATAACAAAGAGAAAGAAGCTTTCTGAGAAACTTCTTTGTGTTCTGTGAAATCACCTCACAGAGTTACAGCTTTCCCCTCAAGAAGCCTTTCGCTAAGACAGTTCTTGTGGAATTGGCAAAGTGATATTTGGAAGCCCATAGAGGGCTATGGTGAAAAAGTAAATATCATCAGATGAATTCTGGAAGGAAGCTTTCTGAGAAACTGCTTAGTGTTCTGTGAATTCAACTCACAGAGTTACATGTGTATTTCGAGGATCTCTTTGATAGCCTTCTTTCTGTGGAATCTGAGAACAGATATTTCGGTTCCCTTTGAAGACTATAGGGCCAAAGGAAATATCCTCCGATAACAAAGAGAAAGAAGCTTTCTGAGAAACTTCTTTGTGTTCTGTGAAATCATCTCACAGAGTTACAGCTTTCCCCTCAAGAAGCCTTTCGCTAAGACAGTTCTTGTGGAATTGGGAAAGTGATATTCGGAAGCCCATAGAGGGCTATAGTGAAAAAGGAAATATCCTCAGATGAATTCTGGAAAGAAGCTTTCTGAGAAACTACTTAGTGTTCTGTGAATTCATCTCACAGAGTTACATGTGTATTTCGAGGATCTCTTTGCTAGCCCTATTTCTTTGGAATATGAGAACAGATATTTCGGATCCCTTTGAAGACTATAGGGCCAAAGGAAATATCCTCCGATAACAAAGAGAAAGAAGGTTTCTGAGAAATTTCTTTGTGTTCTGTGAAATCACCTCACAGAGTTACAGCTTTCCCCTGAAGAAGCCTTTCGCTAAGACAGTTCTTGTGGAATTGGCAATGATATTTGGAAGCCCATAGAGGGCTATGTTTAAAATGGAAATATCCTCAGATGAAATCTGGAAAGAAGCTTTCTGAGAAACTGCTTAGTGTTCTGTTAATTCATCTCACAGAGTTACATGTGTATTTCGAGGATCTCTTTGCTAGCCTTCTTTCTGTGGAATCTGAGAACAGATATTTCGGATCCCTTTGAAGACTATAGGGCCAAAGGAAATATCCTCTGATAACAAAGAGAAAGAAGCTTTCTGAGAAATTTCTTTGTGTTCTGTGAAATCATCTCACAGAGTTAGAGCTTTCCCCTCAAGAAGCCTTTCGCTAAGACAGTTCTTGTGGAATTGGAAAAGTGATATTTGGAAGCCCATAGAGGGCTATGGTGAAAAAGTAAATATCATCAGATGAAATCTGGAAAGAAGCTTTCTGAGAAACTGCTTAGTGTTCTGTGAATTCAACTCACAGAGTTACATGTGTATTTCGAGGATCTCTTTGATAGCCTTCTTTCTGTGGAATATGAGAACAGATATTTCGGTTCCCTTTGAAGACTATAGGGCCAAAGGAAATATCCTCCGATAACAAAGAGAAAGAAGCTTTCTGAGAAAATTCTTTGTGTTCTGTGAAATCATCTCACAGAGTTACAGCTTTCCCCTCAAGAAGCCTTTCGCTAAGACAGTTCTTTTGGAATTGGCAAAATGATATTTGGAAGCCCATAGAGGGCTATGGTGAAAAAGGAAATAACCTCAGATGAAATCTGGAAAGAAGATTTCTGAGAAACTGCTTAGTGTTCTGTGAATTCATCTCACAGAGTTACATGTGTATTTCGAGGATCTCTTTTCTATCCTTCTTTCTGTGGAATCTGAGAACAGATATTTCGGATCCCTTTGAAGACTATAGGGCCAAAGGAAATATCCTCCGATAACAAAGAGAAAGAAGCTTTCTGAGAAACTTCTTTGTGTTCTGTGAAATCATCTCACAGAGTTACAGCTTTCCCCTCAAGAAGCCTTTCGCTAAGACAGTTCTTGTGGAATTGGGAAAGTGATATTCGGAAGCCCATAGAGGGCTATGGTGAAAAAGGAAATATCCTCAGATGAATTCTGGAAAGAAGCTATCTGAGAAACTACTTAGTGTTCTGTTAATTCATCTCACAGAGTTACATGTGTATTTCGAGGATCTCTTTGCTAGCCTTCTTTCTGTGGAGTCTGAGAACACATATTTCGCATCCCTTTGAAGACTATAGGGCCAAAGGAAATATCCTCCGATAACAAAGAGAAAGAAGGTTTCTGAGAAACTTCTTTGTGTTCTGTTAAATCATCTCACGGAGTTACCGCTTTCCCCTCAAGAGGCCTTTCGCTAAGACAGTTCTTGTGGAATTGGCAAAGTGATATTTGGAAGCCCATAGAGGGCTATCGTGAAAAAGGAAATATCCACAGATGAAATCTGGAAAGAAGCTTTCTGAGAAACTTCTTAGTGTTCTGTGAATTCATCTCACAGAGTTACATGTGTATTTCGAGGATCTCTTTGCTAGCCCTATTTCTTTGGAATCTGAGAACAGATATTTCGGATCCCTTTGAAGACTATAGGACTAAAGGACATATCCTCCGATAACAAAGAGAAAGAAGCTTTCTGAGAAACTTCTTTGTGTTCTGTGAAATCACCTCACAGAGTTACAGCTTTCCCCTGAAGAAGCCTTTCGCTAAGACAGTTCTTGTGGAATTGGCAATGACATTTGGAAGCCCATAGAGGGCTACGGTGAAAATGGAAATATCCTCAGATGATATCTGGAAAGAAGCTTTCTGAGAAACTGCTTAGTGTTCTGTTAATTCACCTCACAGAGTTACATGTGTATTTCTCGGATCTCTTTGCTAGTCTTCTTTCTGTAGAATCTGAGAACAGATATTTCGGATCCCGTTGAAGACTATAGGGCCAAAGGAAATATCCTCAGATAACTAAGAGAAAGAAGCTTTCTGAGAAACTTCTTTGTGTTCTGTGAAATCATCTCACCGAGTTACAGCTTTCCCCTCAAGAAACCTTTCCCTAAGACAGTTCTTGTGGAATTGGCGAAGTGATATTTGGAAGTCCATAGAGGGCTATGGTGAAAAAGGAAATATTCTAAGATGAAATCTGGAAAGAAGCTTTCTGAGAAACTGCTTAGTGTTCTGTTAATTCATCTCACAGATTTACATGTGTATTTCGAGGATCTCTTTGCCAGCCTTATTTCTGTGGAATCTGAGAACAGATATTTCGGATCCCTTTGAAGACTATAGGGCCAAAGGAAATATCCTCCGATAACAAAGAGAAAGAAGCTTTCTGAGAAACTTCTTTGTGTTCTGTGAAATCATCTCACAGAGTTACAGCTATCCCCTCAAGAAGCCTTTCGCTAAGACAGTTCTTGTGGAATTGGCAAAGTGATATTTGGAAGCCCATAGAGGGCTATGGTGAAAAAGGAAATATCCTCAGATGAAATCTGGAAAGAAGCTTTCTGAGAAACTACTTAGTGTTCTGTTAATTCATCTCACAGAGTTACATGTGTATTTCGAGGTTCTCTTTGCTAGCCGTATTTCTGTGGAATCTGAGAACAGATATTTCGGATACCTTTGAAGACTATAGGGCCAAAGGACATATCCTCCGATAACAAAGAGAAAGAAGCTTTCTGAGAAGCTTCTTTGTGTTCTGTGAAATAATCTCACAGAGTTACTGCTTTCCCCTAAAGAAGCCTTTCGCTAAGACAGTTCTTGTGGAATTGGCAAAGTGATATTTGGAACCCCATAGAGGGCTATGGTGAAAAAGGAAATATTCTCAGATGAAATCTGGAAAGAAGCTTTCTGAGAAACTGTTTAGTGTTCTGTTAATTCATCTCACAGAGTTAAATGTGTATTTCGAGGATCTCTTTTCTAGCCGTATTTCTGTGGAATCTGAGAACAGATATTTCGGATCCCTTTGAAGACTATAGGGCAGAAGGAAATATCCTCCGATAACAAAGAGAAAGAAGCTTTCTGAGAAACTTCTTTGTGTTCTGTGAAATCATCTCACAGAGTTACAGCTTTCCCCTGAAGAAGCCTTTCGCTAAGACAGTTCTTGTGGAATTGGCAAAGTGATATTTGGAAGCCCATAGAGGTCTATCGTCAAAAAGGAAATATCCTCAGATGAAATCTGGAAAGAAGCTTTCTGAGAAATTGCTTAGTGTTCTGTTAATTCATCTCACAGAGTTACATGTGTATATCGAGGATCTCTTTGCTAGCCCTATTTCTGTGAAATCTGAGAACAGATATTTCGGATCCCTTTGAAGACTATAGGGCCAAAGGAAATATCCTCCGATAACAAAGAGAAAGAAGCTTTCTGAGAAACTTCTTTGTGTTCTGTGAAATCATCTCACAGAGTTACAGCTTTCCCCTCAGGAAGCCTTTCGCTAAGACACTTCTTGTGGAATTGGCAAAGTGATATTTGGAAGCCCATAGAGGGCTATGGTGAAAAAGGAAATAACCTCAGATGAAATCTGGAAAGAAGCTTTCTGAGAAACTGATTAGTGTTCTGTGAATTCATCTCACAGAGTTACATGTGTATTTCGAGGATCTCTTTGCTAGCCCTATTTCTTAGGAATCTGACAACAGATATTTCGGATCCCTTTGAAGACTATAGGACTAGAGGAAATATCCTCCGATAACAAAGAGAAAGAAGCTTTCTGAGAAACTTCTTTGTGTTCTGTGAAATCACCTCACAGAGTTACAGCTTTCCCCTGAAGAAGCCTTTCGCTAAGACAGTTCTTGTGTAATTGGCAATGATATTTGGAAGCCCATAGAGGGCTATAGTGAAAACGGAAATAACCTCAGATGAAATCTGGAAAGAAGCTTTCTGAGAAACTGCTTAGTGTTGTGTGAATTCATCTCACAGGGTTACATGTGTATTTCGAGGATCTCTTTGCTAGCCTTCTTTCTGTGGAATCTGAGAACAGATATTTCGGATCCCTTTGAAGACTATAGGGCCAAGGGAAATATCCTCCGATAACAAAGAGAAAGAAGCTTTCTGAGAAACTTCTTTGTGTTCTGTGAAATCATCTCAAAGAGTTACAGCTTTCCCCTCAAGAAGCCTTTCGCTAAGACAGTTCTTGTGGAATTGGCAAAGTGATATTTGGAAGCCCATAGAGGGCTATGGTGAAAAAGTAAATATCATCAGATGAAATCTGGAAGGAAGCTTTCTGAGAAACTGCTTAGTGTTCTGTGAATTCAACTCACAGTGTTACATGTGTATTTCGAGGATCTCTTTGATAGCCTTCTTTCTGTGGAATCTGAGAACAGATATTTCGGTTCCCTTTGAAGACTATAGGGCCAAAGGAAATATCCTCCGATAACAAAGAAAAAGAGGCTTTCTGAGAAATTTCTTTGTGTTCTGTGAAATCATCTCACAGAGTTTCAGCTTTCCCCTCAGGAAGCCTTTCGCTAAGACAGTTCTTGTGGAATTGGCAAAGTGATATTTGGAAGCCCATAGAGGTCTATGTTGAAAAAGGAAATATCCTCAGATGAATTCTGGAAAGAAGCTTTCTGAGAAACTACTTAGTGTTCTCTTAATTCATCTCACAGAGTTACATGTGTATTTCGAGGATCTCTTTGCTAGCCTTCTTTCTGTGGAATCTGAGAACAGATATTTCGGATCCCTTTGAAGACTATAGGGCCAAAAGAAATATCCTCCGATAACAAAGAGAAAGAAGCTTTCTGACAAGCTTCTTTGTGTCCTGTGAAATCATCTCACAGAATTACAGCTTTCCCCTAAAGAAGCCTTTCGCTAAGACAGTTCTTGTGGAATTGGCAAAGTGATATTTGGAAGCCCATGGAGGGCTATGGTGAAAAAGGAAATATTCTCAGATAAAATCTGGAAAGAAGCTTTCTCAGAAACTGCTTAGTGTTCTGTTAATTCATCTCACAGATTTACATGTGTATTTCGAGGATCTCTTTGCCAGCCCTATTTCTGTGGAATCTGAGAACAGATATTTCGGATCCCTTTGAAGACTATAGGGCCAAAGGAAATATCCTCCGATAACAAAGAGAAAGAAGCTTTCTGAGAAACTTCTTTGTGTTCTGTGAAATCACCTCACAGAGTTACAGCTTTCCCCTCAAGAAGCCTTTCGCTAAGACAGTTCTTGTGGAATTGGCAAAGTGATATTTGGAAGCCCATAGAGGGCTATGGTGAAAAAGTAAATATCATCAGATGAATTCTGGAAGGAAGCTTTCTGAGAAACTGCTTAGTGTTCTGTGAATTCAACTCACAGAGTTACATGTGTATTTCGAGGATCTCTTTGATAGCCTTCTTTCTGTGGAATCTGAGAACAGATATTTCGGTTCCCTTTGAAGACTATAGGGCCAAAGGAAATATCCTCCGATAACAAAGAGAAAGAAGCTTTCTGAGAAAATTCTTTGTGTTCTGTGAAATCATCTCACAGAGTTACAGCTTTCCCCTCCAGAAGCCTTTCGCTAAGACAGTTCTTTTGGAATTGGCAAAATGATATTTGGAAGCCCATAGAGGGCTATGGTGAAAAAGGAAATAACCTCAGATGAAATCTGGAAAGAAGCTTTCTGAGAAATTGCTTAGTGTTCTGTTAATTCATCTCACAGAGTTACATGTGTATATCGAGGATCTCTTTGCTAGCCCTATTTCTGTGAAATCTGAGAACAGATATTTCGGATCCCTTTGAAGACTATAGGGCCAAAGGAAATATCCTCCGATAACAAAGAGAAAGAAGCTTTCTGAGAAACTTCTTTGTGTTCTGTGAAATCATCTCACAGAGTTACAGCTTTCCCCTCAGGAAGCCTTTCGCTAAGACACTTCTTGTGGAATTGGCAAAGTGATATTTGGAAGCCCATAGAGGGCTATGGTGAAAAAGGAAATAACCTCAGATGAAATCTGGAAAGAAGCTTTCTGAGAAACTGATTAGTGTTCTGTGAATTCATCTCACAGAGTTACATGTGTATTTCGAGGATCTCTTTGCTAGCCCTATTTCTTAGGAATCTGACAACAGATATTTCGGATCCCTTTGAAGACTATAGGACTAAAGGAAATATCCTCCGATAACAAAGAGAAAGAAGCTTTCTGAGAAACTTCTTTGTGTTCTGTGAAATCACCTCACAGAGTTACAGCTTTCCCCTGAAGAAGCCTTTCGCTAAGACAGTTCTTGTGGAATTGGCAAAGTGATATTTGGAAGCCCATAGAGGGCTATGGTGAAAAAGGAAATATCCTCAGATGAAATCAGGAAAGAAGCTTTCTGAGAAACTACTTAGTGTTCTGTTAATTCATCTCACAGAGTTACATGTGTATTTCGAGGTTCTCTTTGCTAGCCGTATTTCTGTGGAATCTGAGAACAGATATTTCGGATACCTTTGAAGACTATAGGGCCAAAGGACATATCCTCCGATAACAAAGAGAAAGAAGCTTTCTGAGAAGCTTCTTTGTGTTCTGTGAAATAATCTCACAGAATTACTGCTTTCCCCTAAAGAAGCCTTTCGCTAAGACAGTTCATGTGGAATTGGCAAAGTGATATTTGGAACCCCATAGAGGGCTACGGTGAACAAGGAAATATTCTCAGATGAAATCTGGAAAGAAGCTTTCTGAGAAACTGTTTAGTGTTCTGTTAATTCATCTCACAGAGTTAAATGTGTATTTCGAGGATCTCTTTTCTAGCTTTCTTTCTGTGGAATCTGAGAACAGATATTTCGGATCCCTTTGAAGACTATAGGGCAGAAGGAAATATCCTCCGATAACAAAGAGAAAGAAGCTTTCTGAGAAACTTCTTTGTGTTCTGTGAAATCATCTCACAGAGTTACAGCTTTCCCCTGAAGAAGCCTTTCGCTAAGACAGTTCTTGTGGAATTGGCAAAGTGATATTTGGAAGCCCATAGAGGTCTATCGTCAAAAAGGAAATATCCTCAGATGAAATCTGGAAAGAAGCTTTCTGAGAAATTGCTTAGTGTTCTGTTAATTCATCTCACAGAGTTACATGTGTATATCGAGGATCTCTTTGCTAGCCCTATTTCTGTGAAATCTGAGAACAGATATTTCGGATCCCTTTGAAGACTATAGGGCCAAAGGAAATATCCTCCGATAACAAAGAGAAAGAAGCTTTCTGAGAAACTTCTTTGTGTTCTGTGAAATCATCTCACAGAGTTAGAGCTTTCCCCTCAGGAAGCCTTTCGCTAAGACACTTCTTGTGGAATTGGCAAAGTGATATTTGGAAGCCCATAGAGGGCTATGGTGAAAAAGGAAATAACCTCAGATGAAATCTGGAAAGAAGCTTTCTGAGAAACTGATTAGTGTTCTGTGAATTCATCTCACAGAGTTACATGTGTATTTCGAGGATCTCTTTGCTAGCCCTATTTCTTAGGAATCTGACAACAGATATTTCGGATCCCTTTGAAGACTATAGGACTAAAGGAAATATCCTCCGATAACAAAGAGAAAGAAGCTTTCTGAGAAACTTCTTTGTGTTCTGTGAAATCACCTCACAGAGTTACAGCTTTCCCCTGAAGAAGCCTTTCGCTCAGACAGTTCTTGTGGAATTGGCAAAGTGATATTTGGAAGCCCATAGAGGGCTATGGTGAAAAAGTAAATATCATCAGATGAAATCTGGAAGGAAGCTTTCTGAGAAACTGCTTAGTGTTCTGTGAATTCAACTCACAGAGTTACATGTGTATTTCGAGGATCTCTTTGATAGCCTTCTTTCTGTGGAATCTGAGAACAGATATTTCGGTTCCCTTTGAAGACTATAGGGCCAAAGGAAATATCCTCCGATAACAAAGAGAAAGAAGCTTTCTGAGAAAATTCTTTGTGTTCTGTGAAATCATCTCACAGAGTTACAGCTTTCCCCTCAAGAAGCCTTTCGCTAAGACAGTTCTTTTGGAATTGGCAAAATGATATTTGGAAGCCCATAGAGGGCTATGGTGAAAAAGGAAATAACCTCAGATGAAATCTGGAAAGAAGATTTCTGAGAAACTGCTTAGTGTTCTGTGAATTCATCTCACAGAGTTACATGTGTATTTCGAGGATCTCTTTGCTAGCCTTCTTTCTGTGGAGTCTGAGAACACATATTTCGCATCCCTTTGAAGACTATAGGGCCAAAGGAAATATCCTCCGATAACAAAGAGAAAGAAGCTTTCTGAGAAACTTCTTTGTGTTCTGTTAAATCATCTCACGGAGTTACCGCTTTCCCCTCAAGAGGCCTTTCGCTAAGACAGTTCTTGTGGAATTGGCAAAGTGATATTTGGAAGCCCATAGAGGGCTATCGTGAAAAAGGAAATATCCACAGATGAAATCTGGAAAGAAGCTTTCTGAGAAACTTCTTAGTGTTCTGTGAATTCATCTCACAGAGTTACATGTGTATTTCGAGGATCTCTTTGCTAGCCCTATTTCTTTGGAATCTGAGAACAGATATTTCGGATCCCTTTGAAGACTATAGGTCTAAAGGACATATCCTCCGATAACAAAGAGAAAGAAGCTTTCTGAGAAACTTCTTTGTGTTCTGTGAAATCACCTCACAGAGTTACAGCTTTCCCCTGAAGAAGCCTTTCGCTAAGACAGTTCTTGTGGAATTGGCAATGACATTTGGAAGCCCATAGAGGGCTACGGTGAAAATGGAAATATCCTCAGATGATATCTGGAAAGAAGCTTTCTGAGAAACTGCTTAGTGTTCTGTTAATTCACCTCACAGAGTTACATGTGTATTTCTCGGATCTCTTTGCTAGTCTTCTTTCTGTAGAATCTGAGAACAGATATTTCGGATCCCGTTGAAGACTATAGGGCCAAAGGAAATATCCTCAGATAACTAAGAGAAAGAAGCTTTCTGAGAAACTTCTTTGTGTTCTGTGAAATCATCTCACCGAGTTACAGCTTTCCCCTCAAGAAACCTTTCCCTAAGACAGTTCTTGTGGAATTGGCGAAGTGATATTTGGAAGCCCATAGAGGGCTATGGTGAAAAAGGAAATATCCTAAGATGAAATCTGGAAAGAAGCTTTCTGAGAAACTGCTTAGTGTTCTGTTAATTCATCTCACAGATTTACATGTGTATTTCGAGGATCTCTTTGCCAGCCTTATTTCTGTGGAATCTGAGAACAGATATTTCGGATCCCTTTGAAGACTATAGGGCCAAAGGAAATATCCTCCGATAACAAAGAGAAAGAAGCTTTCTGAGAAACTTCTTTGTGTTCTGTGAAATCATCTCACAGAGTTACAGCTATCCCCTCAAGAAGCCTTTCGCTAAGACAGTTCTTGTGGAATTGGCAATGTGATATTTGGAAGCCCATAGAGGGCTATGGTGAAAAAGGAAATATCCTCAGATGAAATCTGGAAAGAAGCTTTCTGAGAAACTACTTAGTGTTCTGTTAATTCATCTCACAGAGTTACATGTGTATTTCGAGGTTCTCTTTGCTAGCCGTATTTCTGTGGAATCTGAGAACAGATATTTCGGATACCTTTGAAGACTATAGGGCCAAAGGACATATCCTCCGATAACAAAGAGAAAGAAGCTTTCTGAGAAGCTTCTTTGTGTTCTGTGAAATAATCTCACAGAGTTACTGCTTTCCCCTCAAGAAGCCTTTCGCTAAGACAGTTCTTGTGGAATTGGCAAAGTGATATTTGGAACCCCATAGAGGGCTATGGTGAAAAAGGAAATATTCTCAGATGAAATCTGGAAAGAAGCTTTCTGAGAAACTGTTTAGTGTTCTGTTAATTCATCTCACAGAGTTAAATGTGTATTTCGAGGATCTCTTTTCTAGCCTTATTTCTGTGGAATCTGAGAACAGATATTTCGGATCCCTTTGAAGACTATAGGGCAGAAGGAAATATCCTCCGATAACAAAGAGAAAGAAGCTTTCTGAGAAACTTCTTTGTGTTCTGTGAAATCATCTCACAGAGTTACAGCTTTCCCCTGAAGAAGCCTTTCGCTAAGACAGTTCTTGTGGAATTGGCAAAGTGATATTTGGAAGCCCATAGAGGTCTATCGTCAAAAAGGAAATATCCTCAGATGAAATCTGGAAAGAAGCTTTCTGAGAAATTGCTTAGTGTTCTGTTAATTCATCTCACAGAGTTACATGTGTATATCGAGGATCTCTTTGCTAGCCCTATTTCTGTGAAATCTGAGAACAGATATTTCGGATCCCTTTGAAGACTATAGGGCCAAAGGAAATATCCTCCGATAACAAAGAGAAAGAAGCTTTCTGAGAAACTTCTTTGTGTTCTGTGAAATCATCTCACAGAGTTACAGCTTTCCCCTCAGGAAGCCTTTCGCTAAGACACTTCTTGTGGAATTGGCAAAGTGATATTTGGAAGCCCATAGAGGGCTATGGTGAAAAAGGAAATAACCTCAGATGAAATCTGGAAAGAAGCTTTCTGAGAAACTGATTAGTGTTCTGTGAATTCATCTCACAGAGTTACATGTGTATTTCGAGGATCTCTTTGCTAGCCCTATTTCTTAGGAATCTGACAACAGATATTTCGGATCCCTTTGAAGACTATAGGACTAAAGGAAATATCCTCCGATAACAAAGAGAAAGAAGCTTTCTGAGAAACTTCTTTGTGTTCTGTGAAATCACCTCACAGAGTTACAGCTTTCCCCTGAAGAAGCCTTTCGCTAAGACAGTTCTTGTGTAATTGGCAATGATATTTGGAAGCCCATAGAGGGCTATGGTGAAAAAGGAAATAACCTCAGATGAAATCTGGAAAGAAGCTTTCTGAGAAACTGCTTAGTGTTGTGTGAATTCATCTCACAGGGTTACATGTGTATTTCGAGGATCTCTTTGCTAGCCTTCTTTCTGTGGAATCTGAGAACAGATATTTCGGATCCCTTTGAAGACTATAGGGCCAAGGGAAATATCCTCCGATAACAAAGAGAAAGAAGCTTTCTGAGAAACTTCTTTGTGTTCTGTGAAATCATCTCAAAGAGATATAGCTTTCCCCTCAAGAAGCCTTTCGCTAAGACAGTTCTTGTGGAATTGGAAAAGTGATATTTGGAAGCCCATAAAGGGCTCTGGTGAAAAAGGAAATATCCTCAGATGAAATCTGGAAAGAAGCTTTCTGAGAAACTGCTTAGTGTTCTGTTAATTCATCTCACAGAGTTACATGTGTATTTCGAGGATCTCTTTGCTAGCCCTATTTCTGTGGAATCTGAGAACAGATATTTCGGATCCCTTTGAAGACTTTAGGGCCAAAGGAAATATCCTCCGATAACAAAGAGAAAGAAGCTTTCTGAGAAACTTCTTTGTGTTCTGTGAAATCATCTCACAGACATACAGCTTTCCCCTCAAGAAGCCTTTCGCTAAGACAGTTCTTGTGGAATTGGCAAAGTGATATTTGGAAGCCCATAGAGGGCTATGGTGAAAAAGTAAATATCATCAGATGAAATCTGGAAGGAAGCTTTCTGAGAAACTGCTTAGTGTTCTGTGAATTCAACTCACAGAGTTACATGTGTATTTCGAGGATCTCTTTGATAGCCTTCTTTCTGTGGAATCTGAGAACAGATATTTCGGTTCCCTTTGAAGACTATAGGGCCAAAGGAAATATCCTCCGATAACAAAGAAAAAGAGGCTTTCTGAGAAATTTCTTTGTGTTCTGTGAAATCATCTCACAGAGTTTCAGCTTTCCCCTCAGGAAGCCTTTCGCTAAGACAGTTCTTGTGGAATTGGCAAAGTGATATTTGGAAGCCCATAGAGGTCTATGTTGAAAAAGGAAATATCCTCAGATGAATTCTGGAAAGAAGCTTTCTGAGAAACTACTTAGTGTTCTCTTAATTCATCTCACAGAGTTACATGTGTATTTCGAGGATCTCTTTGCTAGCCTTCTTTCTGTGAAATCTGAGAACATATATTTCGGATCCGTTTGAAGACTATAGGGCCAAAGGAAATATCCTCCGATAACAAAGAGAAAGAAGCTTTCTGAGAAACTTCTTTGTGTTCTGTGAAATCATCTCACAGAGTTACAGCTTTCCCCTCAAGAAGCCTTTCGCTAAGACAGTTCTTGTGGAATTGGCAAAGTGATAATTTGAAGCCCATAGAGGGCTATGGTGAAAAAGAAATAACCTCAGATGAAATCTGGAAAGAAGCTTTCTGAGAAACTGCTTAGTGTTCTCTGAATTCATCTCACAGAGTTACATGTGTATTTCGAGGATCGCTTTGCTAGCCTTCTTTCTGTGGTATCTGAGAACAGATATTTCGGATCCCTTTGAAGACTATAGGGCCAAAGGAAATATCCTCCGATAACAAAGAGAAAGAAGCTTTCTGAGAAACTTCTTTGTGTTCTGTGAAATCATCTCACAGAGTTACAGCTTTCCCCTCAAGAAGCCTTTCGCTAAGACAGTTCTTGTGGAATTGGCAAAGTGATATTTGGAGGCCCGTAGAGGGCTATCGTGAAAAAGGAAATGTCCTCAGATGAAATCTGAAGAGAAGCTTTCTGAGAAACTGCTTAGTGTTCTGTTAATTCATCTCACAGAGTTACATGTGTATTTCGAGGATCTCTTTGCTAGCCCTATGTCTTTGGAATCTGAGAACAGATATTTCGGATCCCTTTGAAGACTATAGGGCCAAAGGAAATATCCTCCGATATCAAAGAGAAAGAAGCTTTCTGAGAAACTTCTTTGTGTTCTGTGAAATCATCTCACAGAGTTACAGCTTTGCCCTGAAGAAGCCTTTCGCTAAGAGAGTTCTTGTGGAATTGGCAATGATATTTGGAAGCCCATAGAGGGCTATGGCGAAAAAGGAAATGTCCTCAGATGAAATCTGGAAAGAAGCTTTCTGAGAAACTGCTTAGTGTTCTGTTAATTCAACTCAGAGAGTTACATGTGTATTTCGAGGATCTCTTTGCTAGCCTTCTTTCTGTGGAATCTGAGAACAGATATTTCGTATCCCTTTGAAGATTTTAGCGCCAAAGGAAATATCCTCCGATAACAAAGAGAAAGAAGCTTTCTGAGAAACTTCTTTGTGTTCTGTGAAATCATCTCACAGAGTTACAGCTTTCCCCTCAAGAAGCCTTTCGCTAAGACAGTTCTTGTGGAATTGGCAATGATATTTGGAAGCCCATAGAGGGCTAGGGCGAAAAAGGAAATATCCTCAGATGAAATCTGGAAATAAGCATTCTGAGAAACTGCTTAGTGTTCTGTTAATTCATCTCACAGAGTTACATGTGTATTTCGAGGATCTCTTTGCTAGCCTTCTTTCTGTGGAATCTGAGAACAGATATTTCGGATCCCTTTGAAGACTATAGGGCCAAAGGAAATATCCTCCGATAACAAAGAGAAAGAAGCTTTCTGAGAAACTTCTTTGTGTTCTGTGAAATCATCTCACAGAGTTACAGCTTTCCCCTCAAGAAGCCTTTCGCTAAGACAGTTCTTGTGGAATTGGCAAAGTGATATTTGGAAGCCCATAGAGGGCTATGGTGAAAAAGGAAATATCCTCAGATGAAATCTGGAAAGAAGCTTTCTGAGAAACTGCTTAGTGTTCTGTGAATTCATCTCACAGAGTTACATGTGTATTTCGAGGATCTCTTTGCTAGCCTTCTTTCTGTGGAATCTGAGAACAGATATTTCGGATCCCTTTGAAGACCATAGGGCCAAAAGAAATATCCTCCGATAACAAAGAGAAAGAAGCTTTCTGAGAAACTTCTTTGTGTTCTGTGAAATCATCTCAAAGTGTTACAGCTTTCCCCTCAAGAAGCCTTTTGCTAAGACAGTTCTTGTGGAATTGGCAAAGTGATATTTGGAAGCCCATAGAGGGCTATAGTGAAAAAGGAAATATCCTCAGATGAATTCTGGAAAGAAGCTTTCTGAGAAACTACTTAGTGTTCTGTGAATTCATCTCACAGAGTTACATGTGTATTTCGAGGATCTCTTTGCTAGCCCTATTTCTTTGGAATCTGAGAACAGATATTTCGGATCCCTTTGAAGACTATAGGGCCAAAGGAAATATCCTCCAATAACAAAGAGAAAGAAGCTTTCTGAGAAACTTCTTTGTGTTCTGTGAAATCACCTCACAGAGTTACAGCTTTCCCCTGAAGAAGCCTTTCGCTAAGACAGTTCTTGTGGAATTGGCAATGATATTTGGAAGCCCATAGAGGGCTATGTTTAAAATGGAAATATCCTCAGATGAAATCTGGAAAGAAGCTTTCTGAGAAACTGCTTAGTGTTCTGTTAATTCATCTCACAGAGTTACATGTGTATTTCGAGGATCTCTTTGCTAGCCTTCTTTCTGTGGAATCTGAGAACAGATATTTCGGATCCCTTTGAAGACTATAGGGCCAAAGGAAATATCCTCTGATAACAAAGAGAAAGAAGCTTTCTGAGAAATTTCTTTGTGTTCTGTGAAATCATCTCACAGAGTTAGAGCTTTCCCCTCAAGAAGCCTTTCGCTAAGACAGTTCTTGTGGAATTGGAAAAGTGATATTTGGAAGCCCATAGAGGGCTATGGTGAAAAAGTAAATATCATCAGATGAAATCTGGAAAGAAGCTTTCTGAGAAACTGCTTAGTGTTCTGTGAATTCAACTCACAGAGTTACATGTGTATTTCGAGGATCTCTTTGATAGCCTTCTTTCTGTGGAATATGAGAACAGATATTTCGGTTCCCTTTGAAGACTATAGGGCCAAAGGAAATATCCTCCGATAACAAAGAGAAAGAAGCTTTCTGAGAAAATTCTTTGTGTTCTGTGAAATCATCTCACAGAGTTACAGCTTTCCCCTCAAGAAGCCTTTCGCTAAGACAGTTCTTTTGGAATTGGCAAAATGATATTTGGAAGCCCATAGAGGGCTATGGTGAAAAAGGAAATAACCTCAGATGAAATCTGGAAAGAAGATTTCTGAGAAACTGCTTAGTGTTCTGTGAATTCATCTCACAGAGTTACATGTGTATTTCGAGGATCTCTTTTCTATCCTTCTTTCTGTGGAATCTGAGAACAGATATTTCGGATCCCTTTGAAGACTATAGGGCCAAAGGAAATATCCTCCGATAACAAAGAGAAAGAAGCTTTCTGAGAAACTTCTTTGTGTTCTGTGAAATCATCTCACAGAGTTACAGCTTTCCCCTCAAGAAGCCTTTCGCTAAGACAGTTCTTGTGGAATTGGGAAAGTGATATTCGGAAGCCCATAGAGGGCTATGGTGAAAAAGGAAATATCCTCAGATGAATTCTGGAAAGAAGCTTTCTGGGAAACTACTTAGTGTTCTGTTAATTCATCTCACAGAGTTACATGTGTATTTCGAGGATCTCTTTGCTAGCCTTCTTTCTGTGGAGTCTGAGAACACATATTTCGCATCCCTTTGAAGACTATAGGGCCAAAGGAAATATCCTCCGATAACAAAGAGAAAGAAGCTTTCTGAGAAACTTCTTTGTGTTCTGTTAAATCATCTCACGGAGTTACCGCTTTCCTCTCAAGAGGCCTTTCGCTAAGACAGTTCTTGTGGAATTGGCAAAGTGATATTTGGAAGCCCATAGAGGGCTATCGTGAAAAAGGAAATATCCACAGATGAAATCTGGAAAGAAGCTTTCTGAGAAACTTCTTAGTGTTCTGTGAATTCATCTCACAGAGTTACATGTGTATTTCGAGGATCTCTTTGCTAGCCCTATTTCTTTGGAATCTGAGAACAGATATTTCGGATCCCTTTGAAGACTATAGGACTAAAGGACATATCCTCCGAAAACAAAGAGAAAGAAGCTTTCTGAGAAACTTCTTTGTGTTCTGTGAAATCACCTCAGAGAGTTACAGCTTTCTCCTGAAGAAGCCTTTCGCTAAGACAGTTCTTGTGGAATTGGCAATGACATTTGGAAGCCCATAGAGGGCTACGGTGAAAATGGAAATATCCTCAGATGATATCTGGAAAGAAGCTTTCTGAGAAACTGCTTAGTGTTCTGTTAATTCACCTCACACAGTTACATGTGTATTTCTCGGATCTCTTTGCTAGTCTTCTTTCTGTAGAATCTGAGAACAGATATTTCGGATCCCGTTGAAGACTATAGGGCCAAAGGAAATATCCTTAGATAACTAAGAGAAAGAAGCTTTCTGAGAAACTTCTTTGTGTTCTGTGAAATCATCTCACCGAGTTACAGCTTTCCCCTCAAGAAACCTTTCCCTAAGACAGTTCTTGTGGAATTGGCGAAGTGATATTTGGAAGCCCATAGAGGGCTATGGTGAAAAAGGAAATATCCTAAGATGAAATCTGGAAAGAAGCTTTCTGAGAAACTGCTTAGTGTTCTGTTAATTCATCTCACAGATTTACATGTGTATTTCGAGGATCTCTTTGCCAGCCCTATTTCTGTGGAATCTGAGAACAGATATTTCGGATCCCTTTGAAGACTATAGGGCCAAAGGAAATATCCTCCGATAACAAAGAGAAAGAAGCTTTCTGAGAAACTTCTTTGTGTTCTGTGAAATCATCTCACAGAGTTACAGCTATCCCCTCAAGAAGCCTTTCGCTAAGACAGTTCTTGTGGAATTGGCAAAGTGATATTTGGAAGCCCATAGAGGGCTATGGTGAAAAAGGAAATATCCTCAGATGAAATCTGGAAAGAAGCTTTCTGAGAAACTACTTAGTGTTCTCTTAATTCATCTCAAAGAGTTACATGTGTATTTCGAGGATCTCTTTGCTAGCCTTCTTTCTGTGGAATCTGAGAACAGATATTTCGGATCCCTTTGAAGACTATAGGGCCAAAGGAAATATCCTCCGATAACAAAGAGAAAGAAGCTTTCTGACAAGCTTCTTTGTGTCCTGTGAAATCATCTCACAGAATTACAGCTTTCCCCTAAAGAAGCCTTTCGCTAAGACAGTTCTTGTGGAATTGGCAAAGTGATATTTGGAAGCCCATGGAGGGCTATGGTGAAAAAGGAAATATTCTCAGATAAAATCTGGAAAGAAGCTTTCTGAGAAACTGCTTAGTGTTCTGTTAATTCATCTCACAGATTTACATGTGTATTTCGAGGATCTCTTTGCCAGCCCTATTTCTGTGGAATCTGAGAACAGATATTTCGGATCCCTTTGAAGACTATAGGGCCAAAGGAAATATCCTCCGATAACAAAGAGAAAGAAGCTTTCTGAGAAACTTCTTTGTGTTCTGTGAAATCATCTCACAGAGTTACAGCTATCCCCTCAGGAAGCCTTTCGCTAAGACACTTCTTGTGGAATTGGCAAAGTGATATTTGGAAGCCCATAGAGGGCTATGGTGAAAAAGGAAATATCCTCAGATGAAATCTGGAAAGAAGCTTTCTGAGAAACTACTTAGTGTTCTGTTAATTCATCTCACAGAGTTACATGTGTATTTCGAGGTTCTCTTTGCTAGCCGTATTTCTGTGGAATCTGAGAACAGATATTTCGGATACCTTTGAAGACTATAGGGCCAAAGGACATATCCTCCGATAACAAAGAGAAAGAAGCTTTCTGAGAAGCTTCTTTGTGTTCTGTGAAATAATCTCACAGAATTACTGCTTTCCCCTAAAGAAGCCTTTCACTAAGACAGTTCTTGTGGAATTGGCAAAGTGATATTTGGAACCCCATAGAGGGCTACGGTGAACAAGGAAATATTCTCAGATGAAATCTGGAAAGAAGCTTTCTGAGAAACTGTTTAGTGTTCTGTTAATTCATCTCACAGAGTTAAATGTGTATTTCGAGGATCTCTTTTCTAGCCTTCTTTCTGTGGAATCTGAGAACAGATATTTCGGATCCCTTTGAAGACTATAGGGCAGAAGGAAATATCCTCCGATAACAAAGAGAAAGAAGCTTTCTGAGAAACTTCTTTGTGTTCTGTGAAATCATCTCACAGAGTTACAGCTTTCCCCTGAAGAAGCCTTTCGCTAAGACAGTTCTTGTGGAATTGGCAAAGTGATATTTGGAAGCCCATAGAGGTCTATCGTCAAAAAGGAAATATCCTCAGATGAAATCTGGAAAGAAGCTTTCTGAGAAATTGCTTAGTGTTCTGATAATTCATCTCACAGAGTTACATGTGTATATCGAGGATCTCTTTGCTAGCCCTATTTCTGTGAAATCTGAGAACAGATATTTCGGATCCCTTTGAAGACTATAGGGCCAAAGGAAATATCCTCCGATAACAAAGAGAAAGAAGCTTTCTGAGAAACTTCTTTGTGTTCTGTGAAATCATCTCACAGAGTTACAGCTTTCCCCTCAGGAAGCCTTTCGCTAAGACACTTCTTGTGGAATTGGCAAAGTGATATTTGGAAGCCCTTAGAGGGCTATGGTGAAAAAGGAAATAACCTCAGATGAAATCTGGAAAGAAGCTTTCTGAGAAACTGATTAGTGTTCTGTGAATTCATCTCACAGAGTTACATGTGTATTTCGAGGATCTCTTTGCTAGCCCTATTTCTTAGGAATCTGACAACAGATATTTCGGATCCCTTTGAAGACTATAGGACTAAAGGAAATATCCTCCGATAACAAAGAGAAAGAAGCTTTCTGAGAAACTTCTTTGTGTTCTGTGAAATCACCTCACAGAGTTACAGCTTTCCCCTGAAGAAACCTTTCGCTAAGACAGTTCTTGTGGAATTGGCAAAGTGATATTTGGAAGCCCATAGAGGGCTATGGTGAAAAAGTAAATATCATCAGATGAAATCTGGAAGGAAGCTTTCTGAGAAACTGCTTAGTGTTCTGTGAACTCAACTCACAGAGTTACATGTGTATTTCGAGGATCTCTTGGATAGCCTTCTTTCTGTGGAATCTGAGAACAGATATTTCGGTTCCCTTTGAAGACTATAGGGCCAAAGGAAATATCCTCCGATAACAAAGAAAAAGAGGCTTTCTGAGAAACTTCTTTGTGTTCTGTGAAATCATCTCACAGAGTTTCAGCTTTCCCCTCAGGAAGCCTTTCGCTAAGACAGTTCTTGTGGAATTGGAAAAGTGATATTTGGAAGCCCATAGAGGGCTAGTTTGAAAAAGTAAATATCCTCAGATGAATTCTGGAAAGAAGCTTTCTGAGAAACTACTTAGTGTTCTCTTAATTCATCTCACAGAGTTACATGTGTATTTCGAGGATCTCTTTGCTAGCCTTCTTTCTGTGGAATCTGAGAACAGATATTTCGGATCCCTTTGAAGACTATAGGGCCAAAGGAAATATCCTCCGATAACAAAGAGAAAGAAGCTTTCTGACAAGCTTCTTTGTGTCCTGTGAAATCATCTCACAGAATTACAGCTTTCCCCTAAAGAAGCCTTTCGCTAAGACAGTTCTTGTGGAATTGGCAAAGTGATATTTGGAAGCCCATAGAGGGCTATGGTGAAAAAGGAAATATTCTCAGATAAAATCTGGAAAGAAGCTTTCTCAGAAACTGCTTAGTGTTCTGTTAATTCACCTCACACGGTTACATGTGTATTTCGAGGATCTCTTTGCTAGCCTTCTTTCTGTGGAATATGAGAACAGATATTTCGGATCCCTTTGAAGACTATAGGGCCAAAGGAAATATCCTCCAATAACAAAGAGAAAGAAGCTTTCTGAGAAACTTCTTTGTGTTCTTTGAAATCATCTCACAGAGTTACAGCTTTCCCCTGAAGAAGCCTTTCGCTAAGACAGTTCTTGTGGAATTGGAAAAATGGTATTTGGAATCCCATAGAGGGCTATGGTAAAAAAGGAAATATCCTCAGATGAAATCTGGAAAGAAGCTTTCTGAGAAACTGCTTAGTGTTCTGTTAATTCATCTCACAGAGTTACATGTGTATTTCGAGGATCTCTTTGCTAGCCCTATTTCTGTGAAATCTGAGAACAGATATTTCGGATCCCTTTGAAGACTATAGGGCCAAAGGAAATATCCTCCGATAACAAAGAGAAAGAAGCTTTCTGAGAAACTACTTTGTGTTCTGAGAAATTATCTCACAGAGTTACAGCTTTCCCCTCAAGAAGCCTTTCGCTAAGACAGTTCTTGTGGAATTGTCAAAGTGATAATTTGAAGCCCATAGATGGCTATGGTGAAAAAGAATTAACCTCAGATGAAATCTGGAAAGAAGCTTTCTGAGAAACTGCTTAGTGTTCTCTGAATTCATCTCACAGTGTTACATGTGTATTTCGAATATCGCTTTGCTAGCCTTCTTTCTGTGGAATCTGAGAACAGATATTTCGGATCCCTTTGAAGACTATAGGGCCAAGGGAAATATCCTCCGATAACAAAGAGAAAGAAGCTTTCTGAGAAACTTCATTGTGTTCTGTGAAATCATCTCACAGAGTTACAGCTTTCCCCTCAAGAAGCCTTTCGCTAAGAGAGTTCTTGTGGAATTGACAAAATGATATTTGGAAGCCCATAGAGGGCTATGGTGAAAAAGGAAATATCCTCAGATGAAATCTGGAAAGAAGCTTTCTGAGAAACTGCTTAGTGTTCTGTTATTTCATCTCACAGAGTTACATGTGCATTTCGAGGATCTCTTTGCTAGCCCTATTTCTGTGAAATCTGAGAACATATATTTCGGATCCGTTTGAAGACTATAGGGCCAAAGGAAATATCCTCCGATAACAAAGAGAAAGAAGCTTTCTGAGAAACTTCTTTGTGTTCTGTGAAATCATCTCACAGAGTTACAGCTTTCCCCTCATGAAGCCTTTCGCTAAGACAGTTCTTGTGGAATTGGCAAAGTGATAATTTGAAGCCCATAGAGGTCTATGGTGAAAAAGAAATAACCTCAGATGAAATCTGGAAAGAAGCTTTCTGAGAAACTGCTTAGTGTTCTCTGAATTCATCTCACAGAGTTACATGTGTATTTCGAGGATCGCTTTGCTAGCCTTCTTTCTGTGGTATCTGAGAACAGATATTTCGGATCCCTTTGAAGACTATAGGGCCAAAGGAAATATCCTCCGATAACAAAGAAAAAGAAGCTTTCTGAGAAACTTCTTTGTGTTCTGTGAAATCATCTCACAGAGTTACAGCTTTCCCCTCAAGAAGCCTTTCGCTAAGACAGTTCTTGTGGAATTGGCAAAGTGATATTTGGAGGCCCGTAGAGGGCTATCGTGAAAAAGGAAATGTCCTCAGATGAAATCTGAAGAGAAGCTTTCTGAGAAACTCCTTAGTGTTCTGTTAATTCATCTCACAGAGTTACATGTGTATTTCGAGGATCTCTTTGCTAGCCCTATGTCTTTGGAATCTGAGAACAGATATTTCGGATCCCTTTGAAGACTATAGGGCCAAAGGAAATATCCTCCGATATCAAAGAGAAAGAAGCTTTCTGAGAAACTTCTTTGTGTTCTGTGAAATCATCTCACAGAGTTACAGCTTTGCCCTGAGGAAGCCTTTCGCTAAGAGAGTTCTTGTGGAATTGGCAATGATATTTGGAAGCCCATAGAGGGCTATGGCGAAAAAGGAAATATCCTCAGATGAAATCTGGAAAGAAGCTTTCTGAGAAACTGCTTAGTGTTCTGTTAATTCATCTCACAGTGTTACATGTGTATTTCGAGGATCTCTTTGCTAGCCTTCTTTCTGTGGAATCTGAGAACAGATATTTCGTATCCCTTTGAAGATTTTAGCGCCAAAGGAAATATCCTCCGATAACAAAGAGAAAGAAGCTTTCTGAGAAACTTCTTTGTGTTCTGTGAAATCATCTCACAGAGTTACAGCTTTCACCTCAAGAAGCCTTTCGCTAAGACAGTTCTTGTGGAATTGGCAATGATATTTGGAAGCCCATAGAGGGCTAGGGCGAAAAAGGAAATATCCTCAGATGAAATCTGGAAATAAGCTTTCTGAGAAACTGCTTAGTGTTCTGTTAATTCATCTCATAGAGTTACATGTGTATTTCGAGGATCTCTTTGCTAGCCTTCTTTCTGTGGAATCTGAGAACAGATATTTCGTATAGCTTTGAAGATTTTAGCGCCAAAGGAAATATCCTCCGATAACAAAGAGAAAGAAGCTTTCTGAGAAACTTCTTTGTGTTCTGTGAAATCATCTCACAGAGTTACAGCTTTCCCCTCAAGAAGCCTTTCGCTAAGACAGTTCTTGTGGAATGGGCAAAGTGATATTTGGAAGCCCATAGAGGTCTATGGTGAAAAAGGAAATATCCTCAGATAAACTCTGGAAAGAAGCTTTCTGAGAAACTGCTTAGTGTTCTGTTAATTCATCTCACAGAATTACATGTGTATTTAGAGGATCTCTTTGCTAGCCTTCTTTCTGTGGAATCTGAGAACAGATATTTCGGATCCCTTTGAAGACTGTAGGGCCAAAGGAAATATCCTCCGATAACAAAGAGAAAGAAGCTTTCTGAGAAAATTCTTTGTGTTCTGTGAAATCATCTCACAGAGTTACAGCTTTCCCCTGAAGAAGCCTTTCGCTAAGACAGTTCTTGTGGAATTGGCAAAGTGATATTTGGAAGCCCATAGAGGGCTATGGTGAAAAAGGAAATAACCTCAGATGAAATCTGGAAAGAAGCTTTCTGAGAAACTCCTTAGTGTTCTGTGAATTCATCTCACAGAGTTACATGTGTATTTCGAGGATCTCTTTGCTAGCCTTCTTTCTGTGGAATCTGAGAACAGATATTTCGGATCCCTTTGAAGACTATAGGGCCAAAGGAAATATCGTCCCATAACAAATTGAAAGAAGCTTTCTGAGTAGCTTCTTTGTGTCCTGTGAAATCATCTGACAGAGTTACAGCTTTCCCCTAAAGAAGCCTTTCGCTAAGACAGTTCTTGTGGAATTGGCAAAGTGATATTTGGAAGCCCATAGAGGGCTATGGTGAAAAAGGAAATATAATCAGATGAAATCTGGAAAGAAGCTTTCTGAGAAACTGCTTAGTGTTCTGTTAATTCATCTCACAGAGTTACATGTGTATTTCGAGGATCTCTTTGCAAGCCTTCTTTCTGTGGAATCTGAGAACAGATATTTCGGATCCCTTTGAAGACTATAGGGCCAAAGGAAATATCCTCCGATAACAAAGAGAAAGAAGCTTTCTGAGAAACTTCTTTGTGTTCTGTGAAATCATCTCACAGAGTTACAGCTTTCCCCTCAAGAAGCCTTTCGCTAAGACAGTTCTTGTGGAATTGGCAAAGTGATATTTGGAAGCCCATAGAGGGCTATGGTGAAAAAGAAATAACCTCAGATGAAATCTGGAAAGAAGCTTTCTGAGAAACTGCTTAGTGTTCTGTGAATTCATCTCACAGAGTTACATGTGTATTTCGAGGATCTCTTTGCTAGCCTTCTTTCTGTGGAATCTGAGAACAGATATTTCGGATCCCTTTGAAGACGATAGGGCCAAAAGAAATATCCTCCGATAACAAAGAGAAAGAAGCTTTCTGAGAAACTTCTTTGTGTTCTGTGAAATCATCTCAAAGTGTTACAGCTTTCCCCTCAAGAAGCCTTTTGCTAAGACAGTTCTTGTGGAATTGGCAAAGTGATATTTGGAAGCCCATAGAGGGCTATCGTGAAAAAGGAAATATCCTCAGATGAAATCTGGAAAGAAGCTTTCTTAGAAACTGCTTAGTGTTCTGTGAATTCATCTCACAGAGTTACATGTGTATTTCGAGGATCTCTTTGCTAGCCCTATTTCTGTGGAATCTGAGAACAGATATTTCAGATCCCTTTGAAGACTATAGGGCCAAAGGAAATATCCTCCGATAACAAAGAGAAAGAAGCTTTCTGAGAAACTTCTTTGTTTTCTGTGAAATCATCTCACAGAGTTACAGCTTTCCCCTGAAGAAGCCTTTCGCTAAGACAGTTCTTGTGGAATTGGCAAAATGATATTTGGAAGCCCATAGAGGGCTATGGTGAAAAAGGAAATATCCTCAGATGAAATCTGGAAAGAAGCTTTCTGAGAAACTGCTTAGTGTTCTGTTAATTCATCTCACAGAGTTACATGTGTATTTCGAGGATCGCTTTGCTAGCCTTCTTTCTGTGGAATCTGAGAACAGATATTTCGGATCCCTTTGAAGACTATAGGGCCAAAGGAAATATCCTCTGATAACAAAGAGAAAGAAGCTTTCTGAGAAACTTCTTTGTGTTCTGTGAAATCATCTCACAGAGTTACAGCTTTCCCCTGAAGAAGCCTTTCGCTAAGACAGTTCTTGTGGAATTGGCAAAGTGATATTTGGAAGCCCATAGAGGGCTATCGTGAAAAAGGAAATATCCTCAGATGAAATCTGGAAAGAAGCTTTCTGAGAAACTGCTTAGTGTTCTGTTAATTCATCTCACAGAGTTACATGTGTATTTCGAGGATCTCTTTGCTAGCCCTATATCTTTGGAATCTGAGAACAGATATTCCGGATCCCTTTGAAGAATATAGGGCCAAAGGAAATATCCTCCGATAACAAAGAGAAAGAAGCTTTCTGAGAAACTTCTTTGTGTTCTGTGAAATCATCTCAAAGAGTTACAGCTTTCCCCCGAAGAAGCCTTTCGCTAAGACAGTTCTTGTGGAATTGGAAAAGTGATATTTGGAAGCCCATAGAGGGCTCTGGTGAAAAGGGAAATATCCTCAGATGAAATCTGGAAAGAAGCTTTCTGAGAAACTGCTTAGTGTTCTGTTAATTCATCTCACAGAATTACATGTGTATTTCGAGGATCTCTTTGCTAGCCTTCTTTCTGTGGAATCTGAGAACAGATATTTTGGATCCCTTTGAAGACTGTAGGGCCAAAGGAAATATCCTCCGATAACAAAGAGAAAGAAGCTTTCTGAGAAAATTCTTTGTGTTCTGTGAAATCATCTCACAGACTTACAGCTTTCCCCTGAAGAAGCCTTTCGCTAAGACAGTTCTTGTGGAATTGGCAAAGTGATATTTGGAAGCCCATAGAGGGCTATGGTGAAAAAGGAAATAACCTCAGATGAAATCTGGAAAGAAGATTTCTGAGAAACTGCTTAGTGTTCTGTGAATTCATCTCACAGAGTTACATGTGTATTTCGAGGATCTCTTTGCTAGCCTTCTTTCTGTGGAATGTGAGAACAGATATTTCTGATCCCTTTGAAGACTATAGGGCCAAAGGAAATATCCTCCCTTAACAAAGAGAAAGAGGCTTTCTGAGAAACTTCTTTGTGTTCTGTGAAATCATCTCACAGAGTTACAGCTTTCCCCTAAGGAAGCCTTTGGCTAAGACAGTTCTTGTGGAATTGGCAAAGTGATATTTGGAAGCCCATAGAGGGCTATGGTGAAAAAGGAAATATCATCAGATGAAATCTGGAAAGAAGCTTTCTGAGAAACTGCTTAGTGTTCTGTTAATTCATCTCACAGAGTTACATGTGAATTTCGAGGATCTCTTTGCCCTATTTCTGTGGAATCTGAGAACAGATATTTCAGATCCCTTTGAAGACTATAGGGCCAAAGGAAATATCGTCCGATAACAAAGAGAAAGAAGCTTTCTGAGAAGCTTCTTTGTGTTCTATGAAATCATCTCACTGAGTTACAGCTTTCCCCTAAAGAAGCCTTTCTCCAAGACAGTTCTTGTGGAATTGGCAAAGTGATATTTGGAAGCCCATAGAGGGCTATGGTGAAAAAGGAAATATCCTCAGATGAAATTTGGAAAGAAGCTTTCTGAGAAACTGCTTAGTGTTCTGTTAATTCATCTCACAGAGTTACATGTGTATTTCGAGGATCTCTTTGCTAGCCTTCTTTCTGTGGAGTCTGAGAACAGATATTTCGGATCCCTTTGAAGACTATAGTGCCAAAGGAAATATCCTCCAATAACAAAGAGAAAGAACCTTTCTGAGAAACTTCTTTATGTTCTGTTAAATCATCTCACATAGTTACCGCTTTCCCCTCAAGAAGCCTTTCGCTAAGACAGTTCTTGTGGAATTGGCAAAGTGATATTTGGAAGCCCATAGAGGGCAATGGTGAAAAAGGAAATAACCTCAGATGAAATCTGGAAAGAAGATTTCTGAGAAACTGCTTAGTGTTCTGTGAATTCATCTCACAGAGTTACATGTGTATTTCGAGGATCTCTTTGCTAGCCTTCTTTCTGTGGAATCTGAGAACAGATATTTCGGATCCCTTTGAAGACCATAGGGCCAAAGGAAATATCCTCCGATAACAAAGAGAAAGAAGCTTTCTGAGAAAATTCTTTGTGTTCTGTGAAATCATCTCACAGAGTTACAGCTTTCCCCTCAAGAAGCCTTTCGCTAAGACAGTTCTTGTGGAATTGGCAAAGTGATATTTGGAAGCCCATAGAGGGCTATGGTGAAAAAGGAAATATCCTCAGATGAACTCTGGAAAGAAGCTTTCTGAGAAACTACTTAGTGTTCTGTTAATTCATCTCACAGTGTTACATGTGTATTTCGAGGATCTCTTTGCTAGCCGTATTTCTGTGGAATCTGAGAACAGATATTTCGGATCCCTTTGAAGACTATAGGGCCAAGGAAATATCGTCCGATAACAAAGAGAAAGAAGCTTTCTGAGAAGCTTCTTTGTGTCCTGTGAAATCATCTCACAGAGTTACAGCTTTCCCCTAAAGAAGCCTTTCGCTAAGACAGTTCTTGTGGAATTGGCAAAGTGATATTTGGAAGCCCATAGAGGGCTGTGGTGAAAAAGGAAATATCCTCAGATGAAATCTGGAAAGAAGCTTTCTGAGAAACTGCTTAGTGTTCTGTTAATTCATCTCACAGAGTTACATGTGTATTTCGAGGAACTCTTTGCAAGCCCTATTTCTGTGAAATCTGAGAACAGATATTTCGGATCCCTTTGAAGACTATAGGGCCAAAGGAAATATGTTCCGATAACAAAGAGAAAGAGGCTTTCCGAGAATCTCTTTGGGTTCTGTGAAATCATCTCACCGAGTTACAGCGTTTCCCTCAAGAAGCCTTTCGCTAAGACAGTTCTTGTGGAATTGGCAAAGTGATATATGGAAGCCCATAGAGGGCTATGGTGAAAAAGGAAATAACCTCAGATGAAATCTGGAAAGAAGCTTTCTGAGAAACTGCTTAGTGTTCTGTGAATTCATCTCACAGAGTTACATGTGTATTTCGAGGGTCTCTTTGCTAGCCTTCTTTCTGTGTAATCTGAGAACAGATATTTCGGATCCCTTTGAAGACTGCAGGGCCAAAGGAAATATCCTCCGATAACATAGAGAAAGAAGCTTTCTGAGAAAATTCTTTGTGTTCTGTGAAATCATCTCACAGAGTTACACCTTTCCCCTGAAGAAGCCTTTCGCTAAGACAGTTCTTGTGGAATTGGCAAAGTGATATTTGGAAGCCCATAGAGGGCTATGGTGAAAAAGGAAATAACCTCAGATGAAATCTGGAAAGAAGATTTCTGAGAAACTGCTTAGTGTTCTGTGAATTCATCTCACAGAGTTACATGTGTATTTCGAGGATCTCTTTGCTAGCCTTCTTTCTGTGGAATGTGAGAACAGATATTTCGGATCCCTTTGAAGTCTATAGGGCCAAAGGAAATATCCTCCGATAACAAAGAGAAAGAGGCTTTCTGAGAAACTTCTTTTTGTTCTGTGAAATCATCTCACAGAGTTACAGCTTTCCCCTAAGGAAGCCTTCGCTAAGACAGTTCTTGTGGAATTGGCAAAGTGATATTTGGAAGCCCATAGAGGGCTATGGTGAAAAAGGAAATATCATCAGATGAAATCTGGAAAGAAGCTTTCTGAGAAACTGCTTAGTGTTCTGTTAATTCATCTCACAGAGTTACATGTGAATTTCGAGGATCTCTTTGCCCTATTTCTGTGGAATCTGAGAACAGATATTTCCGTTCCATTTGAAGACTATAAGGCCAAAGGAAATATCCTCCGATAACAAAGAGAAAGAAGCTTTCTGAGAAACTTCTTTGTGTTCTGTGAAATCATCTCACAGAGTTTCAGCTTTCCCCTCAAGAAGCCTTTCGCTAAGACAGTTCTTGTGGAATTGGCAAAGTGATATTTGGAAGCCCATAGAGGGCTGTGGTGAAAAAGGAAATATCGTCAGATGAAATCTGGAAAGAAGCTTTCTGAGAAACTGCTTAGTGTTCTGTTAATTCATCTCACAGAGTTACATGTGTATTTCGAGGAACTCTTTGCAAGCCCTATTTCTGTGAAATCTGAGAACAGATATTTCGGATCCCTTTGAAGACTATAGGGCCAAAGGAAATATCCTCCGATAAAAAAGAGAAAGAGGCTTTCTGAGAATCTCCTTTGTGTTCTGTGAAATCATCTCACCGAGTTACAGCGTTTCCCTCAAGAAGCCTTTCGCTAAGACAGTTCTTGTGGAATTGGCAAAGTGATATATGGAAGCCCATAGAGGGCTATGGTGAAAAAGGAAATAACCTCAGATGAAATCTGGAAAGAAGCTTTCTGAGAAACTGCTTAGTGTTCTGTGAATTCATCTCACAGAGTTAAATGTGTATTTCGAGGATCTCTTTGCTAGCCCTATTTCTTTGGAATCTGAGTACAGATATTTCGGATCCCTTTGAAGACTATAGGGCCAAAGGAAATATCCTCCGATAACAAAGAGAAAGAAGCTTTCTGAGAAACTTCTTTGTGTTCTATTTAATCATCTCACAGAGTTACAGCTTTCCCCTCAAGAAGCCTTTCGCTAAGACAGTTCTTGTGGAATTGGCAAAGTGATATTTGGAAGCCCATAGAGGGCTATCGTGAAAAAGGAAATATCCTCAGATGAAATCTGGAAAGAAGCTTTCTGAGAAACTGCTTAGTGTTCTGTTAATTCATCTCACAGAGTTACATGTGTATTTCGAGGATCTCTTTGCTAGCCCTATATCTTTGGAATCTGAGAACAGATATTCCGGATCCCTTTGAAGAATATAGGGCCAAAGGAAATATCCTCCGATAACAAAGAGAAAGAAGCTTTCTTAGAAACTTCTTTGTGTTCTGTGAAATCATCTCACAGAGTTACAGCTTTCCCCTGAAGAACCCTTTCGCTAAGACAGTTCTTGTGGAATTGGAAAAGTGATATTTGGAAGCCCATAGAGGGCTCTGGTGAAAAAGGAAATATCCTCAGATGAAATCTGGAAAGAAGCTTTCTGAGAAACTTCTTAGTGTTCTCTGAATTCATCTCCCAGAATTACATGTGTATTTCGAGGATCTCTTTGCTAGCCTTCTTTCTGTGGAATCTGAGAACAGATATTTCGGATCCCTTTGAAGACTGTAGGGCCAAAGGAAATATCCTCCGATAAGAAAGAGAAAGAAGCTTTCTGAGAAAATTCTTTGTGTTCTGTGAAATCATCTCACAGAGTTACAGCTTTCCGCTGAAGAAGCCTTTCGCTAAGACAGTTCTTGTGGAATTGGCAAAGTGATATTTGGAAGCCCATAGAAGGCTATGGTGAAAAAGGAAATAACCTCAGATGAAATCTGGAAAGAAGCTTTCTGAGAAACTGGTTAGTGTTCTGTGAATTCATCTCACAGAGTTACATGTGTATTTCGAGGATCTCTTTGCTAGCCTTCTTTCTGTGGAATCTGAGAACAGATATTTCGGATCCCTTTGAAGACTATAGGGCCAAAGGAAATATCCTCCGATAACAAAGAGAAAGAAGCTTTTTGAGAAACTTCTTTGTGTTCTGTGAAATCATCTCACAGAGTTACAGCTTTCCCCTCAAGAAGCCTTTCGCCAAGACAGTTCTTGTGGAATTGGCAAAGTGATATTTTGAAGCCCATAGAGGGCTATAGTGAAAAAGGAAATATCCTCAGATAAAATCTGGAAAGAAGCTTTCTGAGAAACTGCTTAGTGTTCTGTGAATTCATCTCACCGAGTTACATGTGTATTTCGAGGATCTCTTTGCTAGCCTTCTTTCTGTGGAATCTGAGAACAGATATTTCGGATCCCTTTGAAGACTATAGGGCCAAAGGAAATATCCTCCGATAACAAAGAGAAAGAAGCTCTCTGAGAAACTTCTTTGTGTTCTGTGAAATCATCTCACAGAGTTACAGCTTTCCGCTGAAGGAGCCTTTCGCTAAGACAGTTCTTGTGGAATTGGAAAAGTGATATTTGGAAGCCCATAGAGGGCTCTGGTGAAAAAGGAAATATCCTCAGATGAAATCTGGAAAGAAGCTTTCTGAGAAACTGCTTAGTGTTCTGTGAATTCATCTCACCGAGTTACATGTGTATTTCGAGAATCTCTTTGCTCGCCTTCTTTCTGTGGAATCTGAGAACAGATAATTCGGTTCCCTTTGAAGACTATAGGGCCAAAGGAAATATCCTCCGATAACAAAGAGAAAGAAGCTTTCTGAGAAACTTCTTTGTGTTCTGTGAAATCATCTCACAGAGTTACAGCTTTGCCCTGAAGAAGCCTTTCGCTAAGACCGTTCTTGTAGAGTTGGCAAAATGATATTTGAAAGCCCATGGAGGGCTATGGTGAAAAAGGAAATATCCTCAGATAAAATCTGGAAAGAAGCTTTCTGAGAAACTGCTTAGTGTTCTGTTAATTCATCTCACAGAGTTACATGTGTATTTCGAGGATCCCTTTGCTAGCCTTCTTTCTGTGGAATCTGAGAACAGATATTTCGGATCCCTTTGAAGACTACAGGGCCAAAGGAAATATCCTCCGATAACAAAGAGAAAGAAGCTTTCTGAGAAACTTCTTTGTGTTCTGTGAAATCATCTCACAGAGTTATAGCTTTCCCCTCAAGAAGCCTTTCGCTAAGACAGTTCTTGTGGAATTGGCAAAGTGATATTTGGAAGCCCATAGAGGGCTATGGTGAAAAAGGAAATATCCTCAGATGAAATCTGGAAAGAAGGTTTCTGAGAAACTGCTTAGTGTTGTGTGAATTCATCTCACAGGGTTACATGTTCATTTCGAGGATCTCTTTGCTAGCCTTCTTTCTGTGGAATCTGAGAACAGATATTTCGGTTCCTTTGAGGACTATAGGGCCAAAGGAAATATCCTCCGATAACAAAGAGAAAGAAGCTTTCTGAGAAACTTCTTTGTGTTCTGTGAAATCATCTCACAGAGTTACAGCTTTCCCCTCAAGAAGCCTTTCGCTAAGACAGTTCTTGTGGAATTGGCAAAGTGATATTTGGAAGCACATAGAGGGCTATGGTGAAAAAGGAAATGTCCTCAGATGAAATCTGGAAAGAAGCTTTCTGCGAAACTGCTTAGTGTTCTGTGAATTCATCTCACAGAGTTACATATGTATTTCGAGGATCTCTTTGCTAGCCCTATTTCTGTGGAATCTGAGAACAGATATTTCGGATCCCTTTGAAGACTATAGGGCCAAAGGAAATATCCTCCGATAACAAAGAGAAAGAAGCTTTCTGAGAAACTTCTTTGTGTTCTGTGAAATCATCTCACAGAGTTACAGCTTTCCCCTCAAGAAGCCTTTCGCTAAGACAGTTCTTGTGGAATTGGCAAAGTGATATTTGGAAGCCCATAGAGGGCTATCGTGAAAAAGGAAATATCCTCAGATGAAATCTGGAAAGAAGCTTTCTGAGAAACTGCTTAGTGTTCTGTGAATTCATCTCACAGAGTTACATGTGTATTTCGAGGATCTCTTTGCTAGCCTTCTTTCTGTGGAATCTGAGAACCGATATTTTGGTTCCCTTTGAAGACTACAGGGCCAAAGGAAATATCCTCCGATAAGAAAGAGAAAGAAGCTTTCTGAGAAACTTCTTTGTGTTCTGTGAAATAATCTCACAGAATAACAGCTTTCCCCTGAAGAAGCCTTTCGCTAAGACAGTTCTTGTGGAATTGGCAAGGTGATATTTGGAAGACCATAGAGGGCTGTGGTGAAAAAGGAAATATCCTCAGATGAAATCTGGAAATAAGCTTTCTGAGAAAATGCTTAGTGTTCTGTTAATTCATCTCACCGAATTACAGCTTTCCCCTAAAGAAGCCTTTCGCTAAGACAGTTCTTGTGGAATTGGCAAAGTGATATTTGGAAGCCCATAGAGGGCTATGGTGAAAAAGGAAATAACCTCAGATGAAATCTGGAAAGAAGATTTCTGAGAAACTGCTTAGTGTTCTGTTAATTCATCTCACAGAGTTACATGTGAATTTCGAGGATCTCTTTGCCCTATTTCTGTGGAATCTGAGAACAGATATTTCCGTTCCATTTGAAGACTATAGGGCCAAAGGAAATATCCTCCGATAACAAAGAGAAAGAAGCTTTCTGAGAAACTTCTTTGTGTTCTGTGAAATCATCTCACAGAGTTACAGCTTTCCCCTCAAGAAGCCTTTCGCTAAGACAGTTCTTGTGGAATTGGCAAAGTGATATTTGGAAGCCCATAGAGGGCTATGGTGAAAAAGGAAATAACCTCAGATGAAATCTGGAAAGAAGATTTCTGAGAAACTGCTTAGTGTTCTGTGAATTCATCTCACAGAGTTACATGTGTATTTCGAGTATCTCTTTGCTAGCCTTCTTTCTGTGGAATCTGAGAACAGATATTTCGGATCCCTTTGAAGACTATAGGGCCAAAGGAAATATCCTCTGATAACAAAGAGAAAGAAGTTTTCTGAGAAACTTCTTTGTTTTCTGTGAAATCATCTCACAGAGTTACAGCTCTCCCCTCAAGAAGCCTTTCGCTAAGACAGTTCTTGTGGAATTGGCAAAGTGATATTTGGAAGCCCATAGAGGGCTATGGTGAAAAAGGAAATATCCTCAGATGAACTCTGGAAAGAAGCTTTCTGAGAAACTACTTAGTGTTCTGTTAATTCATCTCACAGAGTTACATGTGTATTTCGAGGATCCCTTTGCTAGCCGTATTTCTGCGGAATCTGAGAACAGATATTTCGGATCCCTTTGAAGACTATAGGGCCAAGGAAATATCGTCCGATAACAAAGAGAAAGAAGCTTTCTGAGAAGCTTCTTTGTGTCCTGTGAAATCATCTCACAGAGTTACAGCTTTCCCCTAAAGAAGCCTTTCGCTAAGGCAGTTCTTGTGGAATTGTCAAAATGATATTTGGAAGCCCATAGAGGGCTCTGGTGAAAAGGGAAATATCCTCAGATGAAATCTGGAAAGAAGCTTTCTGGGAGACTGCTTAGTGTTCTGTTAATTCATCTCACAGAGTTACATGTGTATTTCGAGGATCTCTTTGCTAGACCTATTTCTGTGAAAACTGAGAACAGATATTTCGGATCCCTTTGAAGACTATAGGGCCAAAGGAAATATCCTCCGATAACAAAGAAAAAGAAGCTTTCTCAGAAACTTCTTTGTGTTCTGTGAAATCATCTCACAGAGTTACAGCTTTCCCTTCAAGAAGCCTTTCGCTAAGACAGTTCTTGTGGAATTGGCAAACGGATATTTGGAAGCCCATAGAGGGCTATGGTGAAAAAGAAACAACCTCAGATGAAACCTGGAAAGAAGCTTTCTGAGAAACGGCTTAGTGTTCTGTGAATTCATCTCACAGAGTTACATGTGTATTTCGAGGATTGCTTTGCTAGCCTTCTTTCTGTGGAATCTGAGAACAGATATTTCGGATCCCTTTGAAGACTATAATGACAAAGGAAATATCCTCCGATAACAAAGAGAAAGAAGCTTTCTGAGAAACTTCTTTGTGTTCTGTGAAATCATCTCACAGAGTTACAGCTTTCCCCTCAAAAGCCTTTCGCTAAGACAGTTTTTGTGGAATTGGCAAAGTGATATTTGGAAGCCCATAGAGGGCTATGGTGAAAAAGGAAATATTCTCAGATGAAATCTGGAAAGAAGCTTTCTGAGAGACTGCTTAGTGTTCTGTTAATTCATCTCACAGAGTTACATGTGTATTTCGAGGATCTCTTTGCTAGCCCTATTTCTTTGGAATCTGAGAACAGATATTTCGGATCCCTTTGAAGACTATAGGGCCAAAGGAAATATCCTCCGATAACAAAGAGAAAGAAGCTTTCTGAGAAACTTCTTTGTGTTCTGTGAAATCATCTCACAGAGTTACAGCTTCCCCCTCAAAAAGCCTTTCGCTAAGACAGTTCTTGTGGAATTGGCAAAGTGATATTTGGAAGCCCATAGAGGGCAATGGTGAAAAAGGAAATATCCTCAGATGAAATCTGGAAAGAAGCTTTCTGCGAAACTGCTTAGTGTTCTTTTAATTCATCTCACAGTGTTACATGTGTATTTCGAGTATCACTTTGCTATACCTATTTCTGTGGAATCTAAGAACAGATATTTTGGATCCCTTTGAAGGCTACAGGGCCAAAGGAAATATCCTCGGATAACAAAGAGAAAGAAGCTTTCTGAGAAACTTTTTTGGGTTCTGTGAAATCATCTCACAGAATTACAGCTTTCCCCTGAAGAAGACTTTCGCTAAGACAGTTCCTGTGGAAATGGCAAAGTGATATTTGGAAGCCCATAGAGGGCTGTGGTGATAAAGGAAATATCCTCAGATGAAATCTGGAAAGAAGCTTTCTGAGAAACTGCTTAGTGTTCTGTTAATTCATCTCACAGTGTTACATGTGTATTTCGAGGATCTCTTTGCTAGCCCTATTTCTGTGAAATCTGAGAACAGATATTTCGGATCCCTTTGAAGACTATAGGGCCAAAGGAAATATCCTCCGATAACAAAGAGAAAGAGGCTTTCTGAGAAACTTCTTTGTGTTCTGTGAAATCATGTCACCGAGTTACAGCGTTTCCCTCAAGAAGCCTTTCGCTAAGACAGTTCTTGTGTAATTGGCAATGATATTTGGAAGCCCATAGAGGGCTATGGTGAAAAAGGAAATATCCTCAGATGAAATCTGGAAAGAAGCTTTCTGAGAAACTGCTTAGTGTTCTGTGAATTCATCTCACAGAGTTACATGTGTATTTCGAGGATCTCTTTGCTAGCCTTCTTTCTGTGGCAGCTGAGAACAGATATTTCGGATCCCTTTGAAGACTATAGGGCCAAAGGAAATATCCTCCAATAACAAAGAGAAAGAAGCTTCCTGAGAAACTTCTTTGTGTTCTGTGAAATCATCTCACAGAGTTACAGCTTTCCCCTCAAGAAGTCTTTCGCTGAGACAGTTCTTGTGAAATTGGCAAAGTGATATTTGGAAGCCCATAGAGGGCTATGGTGAAAAAGGAAATATTCTCAGATGAAATCTGGAAAGAAGCTTTCTGAGAAACTGCTTAGTGTTCTGTTAATTCATCTCACAGAGTTACATGTGTATTTCGAGGATCTTTTTGCTAGCCTTCTTTCTGTGGAATCTGAGAACAGATATTTCGGATCCGTTTGAAGACTATAGGGCCAAAGGAAATATCCTCCAATAACAAAGAGAAAGAAGCTTTCTGAGAAACTTCTTTGTGTTCTGTGAAATCATCTCACAGAGTTACAGCTTTCCCTTCAAGAAGCCTGTCGCTAAGACAGTTCTTGTGGAATTGGCAAACGGATATTTGGAAGCCCATAGAGGGCTATGGTGAAAAAGAAACAACCTCAGATGAAACCTGGAAAGAAGCTTTCTGAGAAACGGCTTAGTGTTCTGTGAATTCATCTCACAGAGTTACATGTGTATTTCGAGGATTGCTTTGCTAGCCTTCTTTCTGTGGAATCTGAGAACAGATATTTCGGATCCCTTTGAAGACTATAATGACAAAGGAAATATCCTCCGATAACAAAGAGAAAGAAGCTTTCTGAGAAACTTCTTTGTGTTCTGTGAAATCATCTCACAGAGTTACAGCTTTCCCCTCAAAAGCCTTTCGCTAAGACAGTTTTTGTGGAATTGGCAAAGTGATATTTGGAAGCCCATAGAGGGCTATGGTGAAAAAGGAAATATTCTCAGATGAAATCTGGAAAGAAGCTTTCTGAGAGACTGCTTAGTGTTCTGTTAATTCATCTCACAGAGTTACATGTGTATTTCGAGGATCTCTTTGCTAGCCCTATTTCTTTGGTATCTGAGAACAGATATTTCGGATCCCTTTGAAGACTATAGGGCCAAAGGAAATATCCTCCGATAACAAAGAGAAAGAAGCTTTCTGAGAAACTTCTTTGTGTTCTGTGAAATCATCTCACAGAGTTACAGCTTCCCCCTCAAAAAGCCTTTCGCTAAGACAGTTCTTGTGGAATTGGCAAAGTGATATTTGGAAGCCCATAGAGGGCAATGGTGAAAAAGGAAATATCCTCAGATGAAATCTGGAAAGAAGCTTTCTGCGAAACTGCTTAGTGTTCTTTTAATTCATCTCACAGTGTTACATGTGTATTTCGAGTATCACTTTGCTATACCTATTTCTGTGGAATCTAAGAACAGATATTTTGGATCCCTTTGAAGGCTACAGGGCCAAAGGAAATATCCTCGGATAACAAAGAGAAAGAAGCTTTCTGAGAAACTTTTTTGGGTTCTGTGAAATCATCTCACAGAATTACAGCTTTCCCCTGAAGAAGACTTTCGCTAAGACAGTTCCTGTGGAAATGGCAAAGTGATATTTGGAAGCCCATAGAGGGCTGTGGTGATAAAGGAAATATCCTCAGATGAAATCTGGAAAGAAGCTTTCTGAGAAACTGCTTAGTGTTCTGTTAATTCATCTCACAGTGTTACATGTGTATTTCGAGGATCTCTTTGCTAGCCCTATTTCTGTGAAATCTGAGAACAGATATTTCGGATCCCTTTGAAGACTATAGGGCCAAAGGAAATATCCTCCGATAACAAAGAGAAAGAGGCTTTCTGAGAAACTTCTTTGTGTTCTGTGAAATCATGTCACCGAGTTACAGCGTTTCCCTCAAGAAGCCTTTCGCTAAGACAGTTCTTGTGTAATTGGCAATGATATTTGGAAGCCCATAGAGGGCTATGGTGAAAAAGGAAATATCCTCAGATGAAATCTGGAAAGAAGCTTTCTGAGAAACTGCTTAGTGTTCTGTGAATTCATCTCACAGAGTTACATGTGTATTTCGAGGATCTCTTTGCTAGCCTTCTTTCTGTGGCAGCTGAGAACAGATATTTCGGATCCCTTTGAAGACTATAGGGCCAAAGGAAATATCCTCCAATAACAAAGAGAAAGAAGCTTCCTGAGAAACTTCTTTGTGTTCTGTGAAATCATCTCACAGAGTTACAGCTTTCCCCTCAAGAAGTCTTTCGCTGAGACAGTTCTTGTGAAATTGGCAAAGTGATATTTGGAAGCCCATAGAGGGCTATGGTGAAAAAGGAAATATTCTCAGATGAAATCTGGAAAGAAGCTTTCTGAGAAACTGCTTAGTGTTCTGTTAATTCATCTCACAGAGTTACATGTGTATTTCGAGGATCTTTTTGCTAGCCTTCTTTCTGTGGAATCTGAGAACAGATATTTCGGATCCGTTTGAAGACTATAGGGCCAAAGGAAATATCCTCCAATAACAAAGAGAAAGAAGCTTTCTGAGAAACTTCTTTGTGTTCTGTGAAATCATCTCACAGAGTTACAGCTTTCCCCTCAAGAAGCCTTTCGCTAAGACAGTTCTTGTGGAATTGGCAAAATGATATTTGGAAGCCCATTGAGGGCTCTGGTGAAAAGGGAAATATCCTCAGATGAAATCTGGAAAGAAGCTTTCTGAGAGACTGCTTAGTGTTCTGTTAATTCATCTCACAGAGTTACATGTGTATTTCGAGGATCTCTTTCCTAGCCCTATTTCTGTGAAATCTGAGAACAGATATTTCGGATCCCTTTGAAGACTATAGGGCCAAAGGAAATATCCTCCGATAACAAAGAGAAAGAAGCTTTCTGAGAAACTTCTTTGTGTTCTGTGAAATCATCTCACAGAGTTACAGCTTTACCCTGAAGAAGCATTTCGCTAAGACAGTTCTTGTGTAATTGGCAATGATATTTGGAAGCCCTTAGTGCGCTATGGTGAAAAAGGAAATATCCTCAGATGAAATCTGGAAAGAAGCTTTCTGAGAAACTGCTTAGTATCTGTTAATTCATCTCACAGAGTTACATGTGTATTTCGAGGATCTCTTTGCTAGCCTTCTTTCTGTGGAAGCTGAGAACAGATATTTCGGATCCCTTTGAAGACTATAGGGCCAAAGGAAATATCCTCCGATAACAAAGAGAAAGAAGCTTTCTGAGAAACTTCTTTGTGTTCTGTGAAATCATCTCACAGAGTTACAGCATTCCCCTCAAGAAGCCTTTCGCTAAGACAGTTCTTGTGGAATTGGCAAAGTGATATTTGGAAGCCCATAGAGGGCTATGGTGAAAAAGGAAATATCCTAAGATGAAATTTGGAATGAAGCTTTCTGAGAAACTGCTTAGTGTTCTGTGAATTCATCTCACAGAGTTACATGTGTATTTCGAGAATCTCTTTGCTAGCCCTATTTCTGTGGAATCTGAGAAAAGATATTTCGGATCCCTTTCAAGATTATAGGGCCAAAGGAAATATCCTCCGATAACAAAGAGGAAGAAGCTTTCTGAGAAACTTCTTTGTGTTCTGTGAAATCATCTCACAGAGTTACAGCTTCCACCTCAAAAAGCCTTTCGCTAAGACAGTTCTTGTGGAATTGGCAAAGTGATATTTGGAAGCCCATAGAGGGCAATGGTGAAAAAGGAAATATCCTCAGATGAAATCTGGAAAGAAGCTTTCTGCGAAACTGCTTAGTGTTCTGTTAATTCATCTCACAGTGTTACATGTGTATTTCGAGTATCACTTTGCTATACCTATTTCTGTGGAATCTAAGGACAGATATTTTGGATCCCTTTGAAGGCTACAGGGCCAAAGGAAATATCCTCGGATAACAAAGAGAAAGAAGCTTTCTGAGAAACTTTTTTGGGTTCTGTGAAATCATCTCACAGAATTACAGCTTTCCCCTGAAGAAGACTTTCGCTAAGACAGTTCCTGTGGAATTGGCAAAGTGATATTTGGAAGCCCATAGAGGGCTGTGGTGATAAAGTAAATATCCTCAGATGAAATCTGGAAAGAAGCTTTCTGAGAAACTGCTTAGTGTTCTGTGAATTCATCTCACAGAGTTACATGTGTATTTCGAGGATCTCTTTGCTAGCCCTATTTCTGTGAAATCTGAGAACAGATATTTCGGATCCCTTTGAAGACTATAGGGCCAAAGGAAATATCCTCCGATAACAAAGAGAAAGAGGCTTTCTGAGAAACTTCTTTGTGTTCTGTGAAATCATCTCACCGAGTTACAGCGTTTCCCTCAAGAAGCCTTTCGCTAAGACAGTTCTTGTGTAATTGCCAATGATATTTGGAAGCCCATAGAGGGCTATGGTGAAAAAGGAAATATCCTCAGATGAAATCTGGAAAGAAGCTTTCTGAGAAACTGCTTAGTGTTCTGTTAATTCATCTCACAGAGTTACATGTGTATTTCGAGGATCTCTTTGCTAGCCTTCTTTCTGTGGAATCTGAGAACAGATATTTCGGATTCCTTTGAAGACTATAGGGCCGAAGGAAATATCCTCCAATAACAAAGAGAAAGAAGCTTTCTGAGAAACTTCTTTGTGTTCTGTGAAATCATCTCACAGAGTTACAGCTTTCCCCTCAAGAAGCCTTTCGCTAAGACAGTTCTTGTGGAATTGTCAAAATGATATTTGGAAGCCCATTGAGGGCTCTGGTGAAAAGGGAAATATCCTCAGATGAAATCTGGAAAGAAGCTTTCTGAGAGACTGCTTAGTGTTCTGTTAATTCATCTCACAGAGTTACATGTGTATTTCGAGGATCTCTTTCCTAGCCCTATTTCTGTGAAATCTGAGAACAGATATTTCGGATCCCTTTGAAGACTATAGGGCCAAAGGAAATATCCTCCGATAACAAAGAGAAGGAAGCTTTCTCAGAAACGTCTTTGTGTTCTGTGAAATCATCTCACAGAGTTACAGCTTTCCCCTCAAGAAGTCTTTCGCTAAGACAGTTCTTGTGGAATTGGCAAAGTGATATTTGGAAGCCCATAGAGGGCTAAGGTGAAAAAGAAATAACCTCAGATGAAACCTGGAAAGAAGCTTTCTGAGAAACTGCTTAGTGTTCTGTGAATTCATCTCACAGAGTTACATGTGTATTTCGAGGATTGCTTTGCTAGCCTTCTTTCTGTAGAATCTGAGAACAGATATTTCGGATCCCTTTGAAGACTATAATGACAAAGGAAATATCCTCCGATAACAAAGAGAAAGAAGCTTTCTGAGAAACTTCTTTGTGTTCTGTGAAATCATCTCACAGAGTTACAGCTTTCCCCTCAAGAAGCCTTTCGCTAAGACAGTTCTTGTGGAATTGGCAAAGTGATATTTGGAAGCCCATAGAGGGATATCGTGAAAAAGGAAATATCCTCAGATGAAATCTGGAAAGAAGCTTTCTGAGAAACTGCTTAGTGTTCTGTGAATTCATCTCACAGAGTTACATGTGTATTTCGAGGATCTCTTTGCTAGCCCTATTTCTGTGGAATCTGAGAACAGATATTTCGGATCCCTTTGAAGACTATAGGGCCAAAGGAAATATCCTCCGATAACAAAGAGAAAGAAGCTTTCTGAGAAACTTCTTTGTGTTCTGTGAAATCATCTCACAGAGTTACAGCTTTCCCCTCAAGAAGCCTTTCGCTAAGACAGTTCTTGTGGAATTGGCAAAGTGATATTTGGAAGCCCATAGAGGGCTATGGTGAAAAAGGAAATATCCTCAGATGAACTCTGGAAAGAAGCTTTCTGAGAAACTACTTAGTGTTCTGTTAATTCACCTCACAGAGTTATATGTGTATTTCGAGGATCTCTTTGCTAGCCGTATTTCTGTGGAATCTGAGAACAGATATTTCGGATCCCTTTGAAGACTATAGGTCCAAGGAAATATCGTCCGATAACAAAGAGAAAGAAGCTTTCTGAGAAGCTTCTTTGTGTCCTGTGAAATCATCTCACAGAGTTACAGCTTTCCCCTAAAGAAGCCTTTCGCTAAGACAGTTCTTGTGGAATTGGAAAAGTGATATTTGGAAGCCCATAGAAGGCTGTGGTGAAAAAGGAAATATCCTCAGATGAAATCTGGAAAGAAGCTTTCTGAGAAACTGCTTAGTGTTCTGTTAATTCATCTCACAGAGTTACATGTGTATTTCGAGGATCTCTTTGCAAGCCCTATTTCTGTGAAATCTGAGAACAGATATTTCGGATCCCTTTGAAGACTATAGGGCCAAAGGAAATATCCTCCGATAAAAAAGAGAAAGAGGCTTTCTGAGAATCTCCTTTGTGTTCTGTGAAATCATCTCACCGAGTTACAGCGTTTCCCTCAAGAAGCCTTTCGCTAAGACAGTTCTTGTGGAATTGGCAAAGTGATATATGGAAGCCCTTAGAGGGCTATGGTGAAAAAGGAAATAACCTCAGATGAAATCTGGAAAGAAGCTTTCTGAGAAACTGCTTAGTGTTCTGTTAATTCATCTCACAGAGTTACATGTGTATTTCGAGGCTTGCTTTGCTAGCCTTCTTTCTGTGGAATCTGAGAACAGATATTTCGGATCCCTTTGAAGACTATAATGACAAAGGAAATATCCTCCGATAACAAAGAGAAAGAAGCTTTCTGAGAAACTTCTTTGTGTTCTGTGAAATCATCTCACAGAGTTACAGCTTTCCCCTCAAGAAGCCTTTCGCTAAGACAGTTCTTGTGGAATTGGCAAAGTGATATTTGGAAGCCCATAGAGGGCTATCGTGAAAAAGGAAATATAATCAGATGAAATCTGGAAAGAAGCTTTCTGAGAAACGGCTTAGTGTTCTGTGAATTCATCTCACAGAGTTACATGTGTATTTCGAGTATCTCTTTGCTAGCCCTATTTCTTTGGAATCTGAGAACAGATATTTCGGATCCCTTTGAAGACTATAGGGCCAAAGGAAATATCCTCCAATAACAAAGAGAAAGAAGCTTTCTGAGAAACTTCTTTGTGTTCTGTGAAATCATCTCACAGAGTTACAGCGTTCCCCTCAAGAAGCCTTTGGTTAAGACAGTTCTTGTGGAATTGGCAAAGTGATATTTGGAAGCCCATAGAGGGCTACGTAGAAAAAGGAATCATCCTCAGATGAAATCGGGAAAGAAGTTTTCTGAGAAACTGCTTAGTGTTCTGTTAATTCATCTCACAGAGTTACATGTGTATTTCGAGGATCTCTTTGCTAGCCTTATTTCTGAGGAATCTGAGAACAGATATTTCGGATATCTTTGAAGACTATAGGGCCAAAGGAAATATCCTCCGATAACAAAGAGAAAGAAGCTTTCTGAGAAACTTCTTTGTGTTCTGTGAAATCATCTCACAGAGTAACAGCTTTCCCCTGAAGAAGCCTTTCCCTAAGACAGTTCTTGTGGAATTGGCAAAGTGATATTTGGAAGCCCATAGAGGGCTATGGTGTAAAAGGAAATATCCTTAGATGAAATTTGGAAAGAAGCTTTCTGAGAAACTGCTTAGTGTTCTGTGAATTCATCTCACGGAGTTACATGTGTATTTCGAGAATCTCTTTGCTAGCCCTATTTCTGTGGAATCTGAGAACAGATATTTCGGATCCCTTTGAAGATTATAGGGCCAAAGGAAATATCCTCCGATAACAAAGAGAAAGAAGCTTTCTGAGAAACTTCTTTGTGTTCTGTGAAATCATCTCACAGAGTTACAGCTTCCCCCTCAAAAAGCCTTTCGCTAAGACAGTTCTTGTGGAATTGGCAAAGTGATATTTGGAAGCCCATAGAGGGCAATGGTGAAAAAGGAAATATCCTCAGATGAAATCTGGAAAGAAGCTTTCTGCGAAACTGCTTAGTGTTCTGTTAATTCATCTCACAGTGTTACATGTGTATTTCGAGTATCACTTTGCTATACCTATTTCTGTGGAATCTAAGAACAGATATTTTGGATCCCTTTGAAGGCTACAGGGCCAAAGGAAATATCCTCGGATAACAAAGAGGAAGAAGCTTTCTGAGTAACTTCTTTGAGTTCTGTGAAATCATCTCACAGAATTACAGCTTTCCCCTGAAGAAGCCTTTCGCTAAGACAGTTCCTGTGGAATTGGCAAAGTGATATTTGGAAGCCCATAGAGGGCTGTGGTGAAAAAGGAAATATCCTCAGATGAAATCTGGAAAGAAGCTTTCTGAGAAACTGCTTAGTGTTCTGTTAATTCATGTCACAGAGTTACATGTGTATTTCGAGGATCTCTTTGCTAGCCCTATTTCTGTGAAATCTGAGAACAGATATTTCGGATCCCTTTGAAGACTATAGGGCCAAAGGAAATATCCTCCGATAACAAAGAGAAAGAGGCTTTCTGAGAAACTTCTTTGTGTTCTGTGAAATCATCTCACCGAGTTACAGCGTTTCCCTCAAGAAGCCTTTCGCTAAGACAGTTCTTGTGTAATTGGCAATGATATTTGGAAGCCCATAGAGGGCTATGGTGAAAAAGGAAATATCCTCAGATGAAATCTGGAAAGAAGCTTTCTGAGAAACTGCTTTGTGTTCTGTTAATTCATCTCACAGAGTTACATGTGTATTTCGAGGATCTCTTTGCTAGCCTTCTTTCTGTGGAAGCTGAGAACAGATATTTCGGATCCCTTTGAAGACTATAGGGCCAAAGGAAATATCCTCCAATAACAAAGAGAAAGAAGCTTTCTGAGAAACTTCTTTGTCTTCTGTGAAATCATCTCACAGAGTTACAGCTTTCCCCTCAAGAAGTCTTTCGCTGAGACAGTTCTTGTGAAATTGGCAAAGTGATATTTGGAAGCCCATAGAGGGCTATGGTGAAAAAGGAAATATTCTCAGATGAAATCTGGAAAGAAGCTTTCTGAGAAACTGCTTAGTGTTCTGTTAATTCATCTCACAGAGTTACATGTGTATTTCGAGGATCTTTTTGCTAGCCTTCTTTCTGTGGAATCTGAGAACAGATATTTCGGATCCCTTTGAAGACTATAGGGCCAAAGGAAATATCCTCCAATAACAAAGAGAAAGAAGCTTTCTGAGAAACTTCTTTGTGTTCTGTGAAATCATCTCACAGAGTTACAGCTTTCCCCTCAAGAAGCCTTTCGCTAAGACAGTTCTTGTGGAATTGGCAAAGTGATATTTGGAAGCCCATAGAGGGCTATCGTGAAAAAGGAAATATCCTCAGATGAAATCTGGAAAGAAGCTTTCTGAGAAACTGCTTAGTGTTCTGTTAATTCATCTCACAGAGTTTCATGTGTATTTCGAGTATCTCTTTGCTAGCCCAATTTCTTTGGAATCTGAGAACCGATATTTCGGATCCCTTTGAAGACTATAGGGCCAAAGGAAATATCCTCCGATAACAAAGAGAAAGAAGCTTTCTGAGAAACTTCTTTGTGTTCTGTGAAATCATCTCACAGAGTTACAGCGTTCCTCTCAAGAAGCCTTTGGTTAAGACAGTTCTTGTGGATTTGGCAAAGTGATATTTGGAAGCCCATAGAGGGCTACGTAGAAAAAGGAAACATCCTCAGATGAAATCGGGAAAGAAGCTTTCTGAGAAACTGCTTAGTGTTCTGTTAATTCATCTCACAGAGTTACATGTGTATTTCGAGGATCTCTTTGCTAGCCTTATTTCTGAGGAATCTGAGAACAGATATTTCGGATATCTTTGAAGACTATAGGGCCAAAGGAAATACCCTCCGATAACAAAGAGAAAGAAGCTTTCTGAGAAACTTCTTTGTGTTCTGTGAAATCATCTCACAGAGTTACAGCTTTCCCCTCAAGAAGCCTTTCGCTAAGACAGTTCTTGTGGAATTGGCAAAGTGATATTTGGAAGCCCATAGAGGGCTATGGTGTAAAAGGAAATATCCTTAGATGAAATTTGGAAAGCAGCTTTCTGAGAAACTGCTTAGTGTTCTGTGAATTCATCTCACGGAGTTACATGTGTATTTCGAGAATCTCTTTGCTAGCCCTATTTCTGTGGAATCTGAGAACAGATATTTCGGATCCCTTTGAAGATTATAGGGCCAAAGGAAATGTCCTCCGATAACAAAGAGAAAGAAGCTTTCTGAGAAACTTCTTTGTGTTCTGTGAAATCATCTCACAGAGTTACAGCTTCCCCCTCAAAAAGCCTTTCGCTAAGACAGTTCTTGTGGAATTGGCAAAGTGATATTTGGAAGCCCATAGAGGGCAAAGGTGAAAAAGGAAATATCCTCAGATGAAATCTGGAAAGAAGCTTTCTGCGAAACTGCTTAGTGTTCTGTTAATTCATCTCACAGTGTTACATGTGTATTTCGAGAATCACTTTGCTA